>NC_133528.1:32871501-33534001 GCF_048544455.1 Silene latifolia
TCGAGCTATTTAACGCTCAAAACGTTACCAAGGGCGTTTCTTTAAGGCCCGGATCAATCAAGGGCACTACCTAAATTGTGTATGTAAAATTTGGTGAATTATAATAGAGTTTTGAATGGGTTGAAGATGATGATTTCTACGGTTCTCTCGAGTTGTGAGGCTATGGCATGATACGTGAGCACTAGGTTTCAGTTGAGGAACGTAATTTGAGATTATATAGGTGAAGGAAATAGGTTTTTTAGTTGTTTGGAGAATAGGAAAGTAGTTTGACTCAGGTTTGAAAAACGATCTTTCTCTATCTTTTGGAACGATTTTATCTATCTTTTTTGCTGACAATGGAAGTATGGAAGGTATAGGAGATAGGTTTCTTAATGGGAAAGGTAAGGAAAGGCGGTGGAGGAGCTTGGAGCTCAAAAAAGAGCTCCAAAAGATCACGCAAAACAGTGTATGCATGTTGAACACGGGTTTGTTTTGCGGTGCTTGTGGGATTCGAACCGTGGCTTAGTTGGCTAGGTTATGGTTTAGGGTTAACGGGCTATGATTGGGACACGTCTAGGATTGGCTAGGTGGTTAAATATGGGTGTTGGTGTTGGGTTTTGGTGCTGCAAAATAGAGCACGCGGGTTGAGGAGGGCTGCATTGGACTCGGTTTTTGGGCGAGATTAAAGAGGAGATTTGGACTGTTTTTGGTAGGGCTCGACCTTGGATTATAGGGGAAGGGAATGGGTCGTTGGTTGCCTTGAAAATCGTGCCAAAACTTGGCTCAAATCGCGTCAAAAATTGCTTCACAAAACGCCTTGAAAACGGGTTTAAAATATCGCTTTAAAATTCGAAACTTTGAATTAAATAAAACGATAAATAAAAACCGTCACAAAAACTCATCCTTTGATTTTTTAAACCAAAAATCAAAAATCCAAATTAAAAACTTTTAAAAACAATTTATAACGATAAATCGTAAATAAAATCTCGTAACTCGAATTAAATTCCAATCGAACGAAATAAATTACATTTATTTCAAAAATCATCAAATCTTAAATAAATGAAATAAAAATTTTTATTTCATAAATTTTCAAATCCAAAATGTAAAGAAACAAAAAACCATTTATTTCAAAACATTAAAAGGCCAATTTAAATAACAATTTAAATTAACAGAAACCGTCGACGTAAACTTGCTTGACATCCATGTGACGTATCCGTATCATGAGCATGTCATTTTGAGAATACATGTGTCCTATCGTCATTGGGTGGCTGACGGGTTCTCTATAAATTCCAATATCTACAGATACGGGTATCTACAGAGCCCCACTTTGATTGAGGCTTGGACAGAGCGAAAGTCAAAGTATACCCCAAGTTCCTCTCGACCTGAGGATTCCGCGGGTCGTTTATAGTCCATTAGACTTGCGTAAATAAGCTCGCCAGCCATAAGAAGAGATCATACCTGAAACATGGTTCTGGACGCCTCAAGTTCTGCAAAACTCTTTTCATTTTTAATCAAAGTTGGGTAGAGTCTCGTTCAAGGCGGCCTACGTATCCGTTTGTGACGGAATCAAACCCGCATCGTAGTTCGGCAAATATTTGTTTTTTTTCCAAACCTTCAGCTTGCGAAGATGCGATGTATGAACCATCAACACCCTCGGTTTTCAAAGGAATAAACGAACCAACCAGAATAAAACCTTCGGCCTGCGATGAGTCACAAACAAGTACACCCTTGGCTTGCAAAGGAGTAGCAGAATGAACCAATATACCGTTCTTCGGCTTGCGAGGAAATAACGAACGAAATTACATCTCCGGCCTGCAAAGAAATAACGAACCAAACTACACCACCGGCCTGCGAAGGAGTAATCAACTGAACCGAAATGAAACCCTTGGCCTGCAAAGGATTAAAGAACCGGAATACACAGGATTAAAGAACCGGAATACACCCACGACTTGCAATGGCGTAACCAACTAAACTGGATAAAAATCTTGAGCTTGCAAAGGGGCGACAACAAAATTACACCAACGGCATGCAGAGGAGTAATCAAATGATCTCTAGCTTGCGGATAAATAACCAATTAAATTTCCGTCTTGCTGATTAGTAACCCTAAATGATCCTCCGGCCTACGGAGAAGTAGACAAAATGATCCTCCGGCCTGCGGAGAAGTAACCAAAAAATTCCCCCGGCCTGTGGAGACAGACAGTTTTTTTCGGCTTGCGGAAATGATTCTAATGGGCCCCTAACTTGTGAGGAAATGAATAACTCAATCTTCGGCTTGCGAAGAAAGCCCCCAACTTGTGAGAAAACAAACAAATCAATCTTCGGCTTCCGAAGAAAGCCCCCAGCTTGCGAGAAAATAAACAAATTAATCTTCGGCTTGCGAAGAAAGCCCCAGCTTGTGAGGAGATAAACAAATCAATCCTCGGCTTGCGAAGACAGCCCCCAGATTTTGAGGAGATAAACAAATCAAGCTTCGGTTTGTGAAGAAAGCTCCCAACGTGTGGAGATGGAACATCATCAATTGGCGCTTGGCCCAAAGTTCAACATTTGGTGGCGCTTGGCCGCAAATTCAACATCTCTTGGCGCTTGGACCGATATTTATCATCTATTGGCGCTTGGCCCGAAATTTTTCTTTTGAAATTTCTGTCCGGAATTGGTTCATTCATATGATGATTCTCATTTGTTTGATCTTGATAACGATCTCTGAAGCTAACAGATTCAGAGCCCTCAGTTGAAGCATACTTGTTGTACTTTAAACACATATCATGATAATTCACATGGAAATCATTTTGAATTTTCGAAAACATAGATGAGTGGTCGACCCGGAACAAAAACATTTGAATTGAAAATGGGCCATTGACCCGCAAAAGACTTCATTTGACACTGAGCTTCTTCGAAGTGGAAGATTTTCGAAAACAAGAGAAGTTTTTGAACTTTCAAAATTTCATTAATAAGGAGTTTGTGACATGATGGGTAGAGACGGTTTGAGTTTCTAACTCAAACATTCTGACCCGTAAACAAACACGGGTGGGCATGGCCTCTATCTTTAATGAAAACAAAAAACCGTAAGTGTGTAGGGGTTTTAATCCAAACATCGACTTGTTGGGGTAGAAATCTAGATGGACCACTCGGGCGCGAAGAATGACAACACAGACCATGAGACATTTGAATCTGAGACGGGAAACCTCGTAATCTACGAATGAACTGACTAAATCGATCTCTTAGGCCAACACGATAGTTGAATGCTAACCATGATTGACTTGAGCGGAGACATACCCCTAAGTGTGCAAGATCTTTCAGAAAGACAGACACATGGTTTGAATTGGACATTGGTAAAAAATATCATAATCTACCTAATCAAAGTCTTTGTCGAAATTTAGACCAACTATCAATTTGAACATCTTTGCCAATATCGTTATATAGAGCCCAATGCAAAACTTGACAACTACTCACCTGAATCTAGATTCTTATCCTAGCCTAAACCGATACTAAGACTAACTCATTAAAGGTGGCTTCATTTGGACTTGGCTAAGACCCGTAAGAAACCGACAAGAATACAACTTAGATGATGGGTGGATTGAATCCCTTATTGTGAAGGACTGCCTACGTATTCGCGTGGAACGAAATCAAATCCGACGTAGTGTTATCAAGGGGCATAAAATAGTCATTTTGATTTGTGTGTAACACTTGAAGGTTTTACCTAAGACATCATACTCTATCCCGTCCTATCCTATAAGGTACTGTCAAATCCCACGTATAGGGTTGGTGCAGGTGGCTATGGTTTTCTGGGATGTGGAGCTTGATAACAAATGGCTTGAATAGTGGACTGTCATTCTGAAGGTTCATTTTCTGGTGCTAAGGCCAATGGGTTATGGCTTACATCGTGGTTGGAAATGGTGTCTTGGGTTTGACAAAACTCGGGTGCAAATGGGTTGGTAAAACAATGTGGGTTCAAATTTCCATGTCTGGACCCTGAAGGTTCGGTGTAGCAACACAAGCGGAATGATTCTCAAAATTTCTGACTATTACCTATAACTGTCTCGAGAAGGGCTTAGGGGCTAGAGAGGTTACTACTAAAGGTTTTGGGCTTTGCCCATTGAACTTCAACTATGGGTACTTGGTTTAACGTTTGGCTTCTGTAACTTCGACATTCAACCAAAAGCGTTCTGCAATTTCATCAGCTTTTCGTTTTCATTTTTCTTTTCCTCTTCTTTTTTTTTCGTTTTTTTTTTTTCATTTTTTCTTTCTCTTTTCCTTTTCTTTCTTTTTTTTCGAAACAACGCTTCCGGTTGTATTGTGATTCTTCTTAAAACATTTGAGCTTTGCCAATCGATTTGGGTTAGTGCTAACATTCCTTGTTATAATAGGTCGATCTTTTCTCTCTTTGAGAGGAGATGTTCTTGTCGGGAAAGGGCTTGCCTTCCTTCATTAACACGGGAACAAAGAGCTAGTCTAGGTTCTTAATAAAATCATCTACTGGGCTTGTCTCGAGCACATGTTTTGATGGAGGTTTTCTACTGCCAGACATGGAGTAGGTAAAGGAAACAAACACGAGATCCTAAAGTACCCTACCATTTACAACGGAATACATATTTCTATCCAAGGGGCACCCTTCAAGTGCGCTGTGCATTTTCATTGATTTGATAATGGAAACAGGATTAGAAAACGGGATCAATTTTATTGATATTGAAACGGAGTTTGAAATAATTGATGGAAAAACATATCTTAGACTCGACTCAGACTAAGACTCGAATGTAAATTCCGGCTCATAATCATCAACCTCAGTTTTGAACTTTTCTCTTTTCAAGAGTCGACTCAGATGCTCGGTTTGAAAAAATTTGGCCCACTTTTGCAACTCAGTTTTGACTTCGGGAAAAAAACTGTGTGACTTGGGTTCAGAAATCGACTGATTTTTGACGCTATTTATAAATCGACATAGGTTTCACTCTAATTATTGGCTCGAGATTCAAATGGACTGGACCGGATTGGACATGAAAATGAACATTGTGGTTCATTGGTGAAGGGTTTAACTGACTTGGGTTCGGGTCTTCGACTCAAATTGGCTTGACGTGAAATGGATGAACTTAAGTTAGGCTTGACCATTGACTCAAACTTGACTCAAAGACAGACTTACACTCGGGAAAGGAGCTAGGTGGCTCATTTGTGAAGGGTCTCACGTGGGAAGAGGGGGTCTTAGATCTAACAAGGACTATGACTCGACTCCAACTGAACTCATAGACTTAAACCTGACACCGACTCGGTGTGACCAACCCGTGATTGAACCAAACATGGTCCATAGGTTAGTGAAAACGTCTACTGTGGCTTGATGGACGTTTTTGGTGCTTTGACTCTGACCAACTTGTCGACATGCATGACTCGGACCCAAGAGTGAGCTTGGGTGACCCACCTGGGCTGGTTTCTAGACCAAACATGGTTCACACGAACCCTAGACAAGGCTAGGCATGACTAACCTAGACAAACCACAAGCCTAACTAGGCTAAACTTGACCCGACTAACTCAAACTCTATTCTAGGTTTGGGTTAGGTTCAGAACATGGTTCATTTGAATTTAAAAATCGAAAAGGATTGAATTAAAAATGAGCTTTTAAATGGGCAACATGCCGGCTATAAAAGGCTTATTTTGGTTAAAAATTCTAATCCTAATTCGGCAGCATTCTAACTTAAAACGTACTTTTTCCAAAGAGGTAAGTTCAAAAGTTCGGGTTTGAAAAAACGGACCAAGGATTATCAAAAAATTGGGTTGAACACGACTCAAATTTCGAAAAAGTAAACGAATTTCTTTTTTATTTTAAAGAAACGTGTTTTTTTTTTAAAAAAAAAAAAGACTCGACGCGGGAATCGCGTAGCAAGTTGTCATTCGCATACAAGCTGAATGCATGAATCCTAGACTCAACTAAGTCTCGATCGATCTTCTAAATTGGGTCTATGCCAATTATCCCACTTCAGCTAAGAAGTCAAGCCCCCCATAAGCCTGTCGCTTATGGTAGAACAAGTACTTGAAGATTCAGTAGAGACCATCTTGGTATTTAAACCAGGCATAGTGGACGTCATCTCTTTACCTTGAAATCGACCCAAGGGGGAGATGGCCCGAACCTTAAAGTCTCAATTGGGTTTATGCATAAAATATGTTGACAAATAATACCAATTCAATCGATTGGCCATTATTTAACTTTTCAAGTTACACTATCCCCAGCAGAGTCGCCAAAATGTGGACATGGGAATTTCATAATCCACGGGGGTTTTTTAAACACAAAGAATCGCCACCGAATGTTAAAGAAAACTCAGAAACCGTTTTAGAGGAAAATGATTCGTGTGAAATTACATGTTGGGAAGCTCGCTCAAACACCTAACCCCGCTCGTTGTAATCAACGGCCTCTACTAATGTCAAACAATAGCCAATATTAATCGAACTAGTATTTGTCGTATGCATCCATTCATTTTAAACCCTAGCATGTGAAAGCAATTCTAGTGGTTTAAATGCACAAAACTTCGTCAAGTGCTTTAAAACTGTGAGTCCATTAAGCTATTCTAGCATAAAAAAACACACAAAGAGGAGAGAAAGAAACATCTTACTTAAGCGGCATTGCAAATAACATGGGTTAGATTACAATAACAATTGCAATAAAAACCAATAAGCAAGCACGAATAAACATGTGATTTAATCCAAATGTAAACAATTCATTGTAACTACATAAGAATTGAACTTAAAATGAATTACACATTTAGAAATTAATTGCATAATTTTTAGAATCGAAATTGCAATTAAAACAATTGAATTACAACAAATAAGAAGCAATAAACACAAAACAAACAGAGCCGTGCAATGCACGAACCAAACGCCCTATTCTGACCAGAACAGACCCGTGCACTGTACGGGTTTTGCATATATTTCACAATTTAATTCCAATTGTCATTCAAACGATTCAAGTTAATTGAAAAAAAATACCAAATAAAATCCACGAATTCTGAAACATGAAAATATAGCATTCAACCAATTAAACAATTTCATTATTTAATTCAATTAATCATAAATTAACAAAACAAAACAAAATAAAGATGCAAACTTTAATTATAAACATACTAATTAAACATAAAAAGCATGTTATAATTTCAGTTTTAAGACATGGACATTAAATTAAACATAGGTTTAAACATACGAAAATAAATCTAGCATACTTAACTATAATCATGTGAAAACAATCCATATAACAATATAAATCATTTAATTCCTAACATAAATAAATCCACACAAATAAAAAGGCATCCTTCAGCATTCAACAACAATAATAATCCCGTTCTCGTCCATAATTATCAGCAATATAATAAATAACGCATAAATAACTTAATAAATACGATAAATAATACGATAATTGATAAAGCAATAAAAGCAAAATTAAAAAGGAAAAGGGGAGAGTATTTTGCACCCCCCGACTTACATGTATCTCGGATACAAGCTTCTTGGTATGTCTACGATGGTTTTCAAATCAATAATCGAAATCAAAATTTGAACCACACAAACACGTTTCACGCGTTTGACACACTTTGCGCAGCGATTTTCAAACGATCACCAGGGCTTCAATACTCAATGATTTTTTAAACCGGAAGATATTTTGGAATCCTAGAAGGACAAATTTTCAACTTTAGCAAGAAACCGGACTAAAAATGCCTTTAAAAAGATTAAAACCGAAGCAAAATAGAGTTGGTTAGAAACTTCTGAAAACTGCGCAAGGTAAAGTATCGAGTAATTTAACGCTCAAAGCATTACCAAGGGCATTTCTTTAAAGTATTAATTCATCAAGGTCACTACCTAGATTGTGTATATAAAATTTGGTGAATTGTAATAGAGTTTTGAATGGGTTTTTGGTCGGACTCATTTGAAGCTTAATTTTCGGTTACTTGTCGTTAGGAGCACCTAGACCAAAACAATATTTATAACTTCACAAACAACTCTACTATTATTAAAGAGGCAAGTAAAGGTCGGATCCCAAGGGACGGGTATTGATGTAGGATTTTCGATTGCAAGTAGCGGTGTCTAGGGGTGTCACGGTTTGGGTTGAGATAAGAAGATCACTAAACTAAATAGCGATAAAAGAAAACAAGCAAGATGATTAAAATGAGATTTAAACAATTGATTAAAAGTACTAGGATGTCATGAGGTCATAGGGGATTCATGGGAATTGATCATACAAACAAATTCTCAAATTATAAGCAAGCAATTATTATTGTGATGGATCGAGTTGGTTTATATCTGATGTGACCATTATTTGAGCATATTTAGTCCCCGAATTAGCCTCGTTCCTATGCTTTTTAGCACACATTTGGGTCATTTAAAATCTTTAGTCCTTTGTTTTGCATATTCTTTGAGGTTTTGTTTCCTTGGTAGGAGAGGAGTGCAAACCTTGCATTTTCATGGCAAAATCGAGCTAAATTGATCGAATGTAATGACCAAGCATCAAAGAGAAGACAAGACTAGAAGGCCTTTGTACATATTATAGTAGATGGGCAATGATGAAGAAATCCTTGCATCCCCGACTAAATCCCGGAGGATTATTGGAAGAAGAGAAGAAGAAAAGAAGGAAGGAAAATCTGTGACGAGATCCGCTCGTCCAGCCATGAAGACGCACGTCCAACACAGGAATTCGAGCGTCTTCGCCACAATCTGCCCGTCCAACTTCGCCACAATCCGCTCGTTCAGCATACCAATCCGCCCGTCCAGCCACCACGAAATCCGCCCGTCCCGACACCTTGGACGCTCGGATTCTCTTACAGGCCCACACGTCCTTTTCTTCCCTCCATGAAAGATGCGCATATTTATGAAAGACCGGCAAAAAGGAGGCTCGCATCTTTTCTGAGAGGAGCGATTCTCAAGGACTTAATCGTCATTTAAGCCCTTAGTAAACCCTAATTTGTGTACCTAATCCCCACTATAAATACCCCATTAGTCTAATTAGATAAGCATGTTCTTCTTATCAATCTTTAGTGTAGTTTATATCATTCTAATCTCTTCTTAATCTTGTAATCAACTTCTAATCAAGTATTAATACAAATCTCATTTCCTTAATTTCCCTTTTGTTCATCTTTTATTTTGGGTAATTGAAGATTATTTGGATTATTATTGGGAGATTGACAACCTTGCAATCATTCATCAAGTACTTCTATTATTCTTAGCTTTATTTTGGAATCATTAGTAGGTATAATTCTCTTAATCCGTTTTTAGTTATTGTTAATGATCTTCATTTATTCATCATGTTTTGCTTTTTTAATGTGATTGACAACCTTGTTAACATGTCAAACTTGATAATGAGTGAGTAGTTTCCTTAACTAAGGTTAATAGGTAATTAGGGGAAACCAACATGGGGGATGATTCATGCTTAAATTAATATGTTTTCATAACTTATTTGCGTGCTTGTTGTGATCTCAACTTATGCACATGTTATGTTTGATGAAATGCGAGCCTATGAATCCTTGCACTTTTTACCCATTACTTACCTTTTCAATGAGACTTGTTAGACATAAACCAACTCGAGTCTCATTAGACCATGCATATAGTTGAGTAGGGAGGATTAAGTCGACTTGTAGGTGTTGTACAATCTAATCTATTCGGCTCCGGGACCCAAACCTTCCTAGGATCGTAAGATATAAACCAACTCGATCTCACAACAATAATTGCTTGCTTATAATTTGAGAATATGTTTGTATGATCAATTCCCATGAATCCCCTATGACCCCATGACACCGTAGTGCTTTTAATCAATTGTTTAGATCTCATTTTAATCATCTTGCTTGTTTGCTTTTATTGCTATTTAGTTTAGTGATCTTCTTATCTCAACCCAAATCGCGACAGCCCTAGACACCGCTACTTGCAATCGAAAATCCTACATCAATACCCGTCCCTTGGAATCCGACCTTTACTTGCCTCTTTACTAATAGTAGAGTTGTTTGTGAAATTATAAATATTATTTTGGTCTAGGTGCTCCTAACGACAAGTAACCGAAAATTAAGCTCCAAGTGAGTCCGACCAAAAATGGCGCCGTTGCCGGGGACGGTGTTAACTTGATTTGATTTTCTTAGATTGTTATTAGTTGTGTCTTTCTTTGCCTTGGGGAAGTAAAACTCCTCAAGATTTGTTCTAATTGTTTTCAAGTTGTTTGATATTTTGCATGTCTAGAAGATCACAAGGTAACTTGTTACCATTTGATCACGAAATTGAAAGAACTTTGACAAACAATAGAAGACTTGCTAGAGGTACTTTGAGAGGTATAGGTGAGGTTGTAGATATTCAGCCAAATACTATTGAGTTCATCAACCCTTTTGCAAGAGAAGGTGAGGAGAACCCAACACCAAATCCAACACAAAATCAACCCACAATGCCTAAATTTTCATCACATTCCGTACCAACCGAGGAGAACCTACCCAATGGTACTCCCACACCAGAACACTTAACCGGAAATTTAATTGCTCAATCCGCATTTATCCAATTAGTCGAAAGAAGCCAATTTGGGGGGATGCCTAGTGAAGACCCTCACTCTCACATGGATAATTTTTGTGACTATTGTGATGCGATTTCACAAACCGGTGTGACTCAAGACCAAATTCGATGGGTCTTATTTCCTTTTTCTCTAATCGGCACCGCAAAACAATGGTTGAAAGGCCTTGATAAGGCTACTCTTGGAATTGACTCTTGGAAGAAGTTGGCTCTAGCTTTCTACAAAAAATTCTACCCTCCGGAAAAGACTAACATGCTAAGAGCTCAAAGTATGGGTTTTAAGCAAAGGGATGAAGAATCTTTGTATGAAGCTTGGGAGAGGTTCAAAGGAATTTGTCGCTCATGTCCTCATCATGGACTTAGCGAGTGGTTCTTGGTACAACAATTTTGGAATGGTCTTTATGAAGACTCAAGAAACATTCTCAACATGGGATCAAATGGTATGTTCACCGAAGTTGACGATAATCAAACTAGGAACAAGATTGAGGAAATGGCGGTCCATAATTCACAATAGTAGACTTCGCACGGCTACTAGAGGAGGAAAGTATGAAGTGGACTCTATTACTCAATTGGGTGCTCAACTTAGTGCTCATATTGATACCATTAACTTGAAATTTGAAAAGGCTATGGCTAAACTTGAAGAAGCCTCAAAATCACCAAAGCATCATGTTAATGCCATGGTAGCATCTTCATCAATCCCAAGTGGCATATGTGAGAATTGTGGAACTTTGGGACATGACCAAAGTGAATGTAGGGGAACAAATGAACAAGTGAACGCTTTTCAAGCATACAAGAGTTGTACCCGTTATTCCAATTATTACAATGAAAATACCAAATTCCACCCAAATCTCTCATACAAAAGCCAAAATGTTCAAAATCCTCAACCAACATACACCTCACCTCCCATGAGAAACCAAAATCAAAGACCCTTTTTCAACCAAAGCCAAGGTTACCAAAATCAAACTCCATACAATCAACAAAATGACCAACGTTTCGGTGTTAAAAAAACGGTCCTCCAAATGCAAAAGAATCAACAAGAATTTTTCACTCAAATGCAAAAGGATAGCCAAGCAAAGGACATCACCATCAACAACATCCTAGCCCACACAAAAATGTTGGAAACCCAATTGACTCAACTAGCATCTTCAAACTCTCAAAGGCAAAAGGGGCAATTACCACCTCAAGGTAATCCCCCAAGACATGAAACGGTTAGTGTCATTCACTTGAGGAGTGGTACGAGGTATGAAGGACCAAAGAAGCAAGTTGAGAATGAAGTTGTGGAAGCTAGTGACAAAGAAGAAGTTGTGCAAAACTCTAAGGAAGGAGAACCAACAAAAGAAGAAGTTTCAAAGAAAAGTAAAGAGAAGGCCAAGGAGAAAGAGCCCATTGTGATTAGACTTCCATTCCCGAGTCGTCAAGCTAAACCTAAGTTTGATGACCAACTTGGGAAATTCATGGAAATTGTGAAGAATTTGGAAGTCTTGATTCCTTTCACGGAATTAATCAATCACGTGCCGGCCTATGCAAAGTACATGAAGGACATCCTTACGAAAAAGAAGTCGATCCGGAAGCTTGAAACTATAGCCTTCACTAAGGTGAGTAGTGCAATCCTTCAAGGGAGTTCACCTCCGAAACTTAAAGACCCAGGAAGCTTCTTAATACCGTGTACCATTGGCGACGCCACGATCAACAAGGCTTTGTGTGATCTAGGAGCAAGCGTGAGTGTTATGCTGTATTCAGTCAGTAAAAGGCTAGGGATGGGATAGCTTAAATGTACCAACATCACACTCTAAATGGCCGATAGATCGACGAAGACACCGTTAGGGATATGGGAAGATGTTCTCGTGAGAATCGGCAAATTCTTCATCCCGGTGGACTTTGTCATTGTTGACATGGAATAAGACTCCAATATTCCGATCATCCTCGGTAGACCTTTCTTGCGCACCGCGGGTGCGGTGATAGATGTGAAGCACGGAGAGCTTACTCTAGAAGTGGGAGACGAGACCATAACTTTCAATCTTGACAAGACCATGAGAGCTCCCCGTTTGCATGAACCATGCTTTATGGTTGATCACTATAGCCGGAAGGATGATAGGAAGAAGTTGGAATTCCAGTGGAAAAAGAAAGTTGATGATGCTCCATTCATAGAGCAATAGAATAGCAACAAGGAGAGCTTGAAAAGCTCACCCATGACAAGTGAAGAAGATGGCCTCATTGGCCAAGAAAAGAAAGAAGGAGAGTTGTCTCAATCAACTCAAGAAATTTTTTATGATAAAGTAGACGAAATTTGCGGTCTTTGGGATGATGAGTTCGAAGGGATATTCAATCCCTACATTGGTAATGCTATGAACCAAGACCATCACGGAGAACAACAAGTGCAAAGATCTACTAAGGATCTCTATCATGACAATGAACAAACTTTCGACTACTTCTTCAAGGTGTTGAGTAACATCAACAACACCTTGAACATGCCCCCTTAACATCTCACATTGGATGAGAGTTTGGTGGAGTCCTCCCTAAACCACCAATTGTAAATATTCTAACTCCCTAACTTGCATTTCAATTTTTACATTGCATTTTTGTCATTTTTGGATTTATATTTTTGTGCCTTGATCAAGATATTTATCATTTTTGAGAGAAGTGAGGGAGGGACTTATGATTTTATTGATGTGTAGTGCTTAGACTTAGTGTGGGGATAGCAATTGCCTAGGCTATTCATGCCTTTGTAGTACCCCTACAATGAAGAACACGAGAATTGAAGAATGAAAATGTTACGGGTTGTGCAGTACCCACGGATGGACCTGGATCCGTGTAGACAAGGAGGAATCCGAGCGGCCAAGAAGAGAATCCGCTCGTCCTGAGGAATCCGAGCGTCCTATGTCACCAGACACCCGTCTGGTAGAGCTGTGGAATTCAAGAAAATGGTCTGTCACTGAATCCGAGCGTCTCAATTGAGAATCCGCTCGTCTGATTCAGGATGCTCGTCTTAAAGAGAAGACGCTCGTCTTTCTGCTGTTGAATTTTAAAGAATCATCCTCTAACAAAATCCGAGCATCTTCCAAAGAATCCGCTCGTCTCACATTGAAGAATCCGCTCGTCTTTCTTCAAAGACGCTCGTCCTGTGGCGTCATTTCCTGAGGTAAAGACGAAGAATCCGAGCGTCCCAGAATGCAATCCGCTCGTCCCCTGCTGCTATTTCAAAATTAACGGGTCTTTTAAAATCCCTTTCCCTCATTCATTTTCATTTCTTCTACATTCAAACACTTCCCAAAACCCAAAAACCCTCATCCTCTACATCAACAAAACAAGAGTTCCTCAACCAAATTCAACAAAATCAAATCTAAACTTCCTCACAACAAAAATTAATCACTCCTTTTGCAACAAAAATTGGTTCAAACACCAAAATCTTCAACCTTTGAGTCGATTTTTAAGATATAAAGCAGCATTCTTTCATCTTAAATCGATTTGGGCATAACTAAAAATTGAAGATTTCAATCTTTCTTTGGTGTAATCAACAATGGCCAGAACTAAAGGAGGTAGCAAGGCACCCCCAAAGAAGACACTTTCAAAAAGGCAACAAACTCTTCAAGCAAAACAATTGTCAAAGGCATTGGGAGTTCATGAGGCAAGATTGGAGGTTCAACAAGGTCCCTCTATGGAAGCTACAACATCAACAACCCCGGTCATTGAGCAATTATCCGGAGGTAATTTTCACTTCCGACTCTCATAGGGATAAATTTGTTCTCTTTGCTAAGCAGAACATTATGCCTACAAAATTTATTTGTGAAGATGCTTTGAGAAAGTTGGGTGTTCTTGAACAAACCAAAACCTTCTTTGAGGCTATGGGATTGGATAAATTGTTTACCATGAATGAATTGACATACCCTTCCCTCACCTTGGAATTTTTGAGTTCCTTGAAAGTCATAAGGGTGGAGACTAGAACCCACATCGAGTTTCGTCTTTCAAATGTTAATACACGCATCACTTTTGGTGAAATGAGTAAGATTTTAGGCCTTAGTGATACCCCGTACTATGAAAAGATCCCCGACAAGTATGACCCCGCTCCTCTTTGAGAGGCAATTTCCGGAAAGAAGTTTGTGCCCTTTCATGATTGTCGTGCTCTATTAGTCCACCATCCGGGCATTAGAGTATGATATAAGGTCATTGGGAATACTTTAATAGCAAAAAATGGCACTAATCATCTTACCAAGCTCGATTTCATTCTTCTTGAGTCGGCCTTGAACATAGGAAGGGAATATACTAAGCCATATAATGCTCTAAGGCTTTTGGTTGAACGATGGCTTAATGTCGATTGTGGTAAAGAGGGCACCGCTTTCATTGTGAATGGAGGACTAGTTACCTATTTGGCCAAGCACTTTAACCCAAATTTCAACAAAGACAAAACTTATGTGGCGGTTAAAGGAGGTCATCTCATTGATATGGACACCATGATTCACAAGTTTAAGTGGGTCAAGCATGCTCCTCTTGACACCAAATATGGGTGGTTAACCAATGAAGCTAGATCCTTCACCCTGCCTTCAAAGATTTGTCGATTGAGTGTTCATCGACCGAACTACCTTCTTCCACTCTCCGAGGAGATCGAGTATATTATTCGACAACAAAGAGGCGAGATTGATGGGCCCTCCTCCTCCATTGTCACAACACCCTACCCATTTGAGTATCACGAGTTGAAACCCAAGGATGTCGAGGTAGGAAATAATTACATGACTCTACTCATGAGGGAAATGCACAAGCAAGCTTACAATGATAGAGTGGATGCCTAAAAGGCCCAATATCCGCCCCTCCTACATCTAGCTAGGCAAGGACTTCTTGATCCATTATGTCCTTTGCCTAGTTGGGCGAATAGGGAAGTTTTCTTTCCTAGCACCTCTAGTGGTGGAAGACCGGGTGGAGAGGAGAATGTTGATGAGGGTGTTGATGAAGAAGGTGAAGAAGAAGAGGTTCAAGAGAATGTTCAAGAAGGAGAAGCTCAAGAAGAGGAAGAAGAAAGTGAGGAAGAGCAAGGAAGTGAAAGTGGGAGTGGAGGTGATTCCACATCTATGAAGGAAGATGATGATAATGATGATATGATGGAGGATTAGCAAACCTTGGAGGCTCGTACATTCTTTCACCCCGCTTATGGTTTGTCTACTTCTTTTATTTTCTTTATTTTATTTTGATCATTTGTTTGTGGAGTCCTAGCATCATGGAGGACTAACACCTTGGCTTCTTTAAGGTGTTCTTTTTATTGTTCCCATATGTAAAACCCAAAATGAAAATTTATAGTTTCATTTATTGCATTCCATGTGCATGAACTACCCCGAAATTCAAGACGTTAGAAATAATGTCTATTTTGGTTTGGGGAAGTCCATGCATATGCATCGGGTTTAAATTACGCTCTCCGCCATAACAAAAACCCATGCATCATGTAGTGCAGCTTAGTATAGTTTGCATTTAGCTAAAAAATCATGCATCATGCTTGCATAATTTCCTATAGTATTGGCCATTGAGGACAATGCCCATACTAGTGTGGGGATGGGAAATTCTAACTTGTCTTTTATTCAAAAATCCAAAAAAATCAAAAAATTCGAAAAACCATAAAAATTGAAAAATTGAAAAAAAATCAAAAATATGTTCATTTCCTTTGTAGTGTAGTCTTGTATATATTTCTTTGTATATATTGTGTTTGTTCATCCTTGTTCACATTGATTGACTACGCCACATCCGAGACATGAGGATATTGAAGACCGCATGGTATGATCTTTTCAATCTCCTTTTTCCACTTTATGTTAATGACTATGTTGCTTTATTTTGATTGATGCGGTAAAAAAAAATGTGAATTTAGGATTGCATTTAGGTTATTTGGCATACTAGTTGGTAGAATCATATGCATTAGGATGTATAAATGTTAGTTGCATCATGACATGTAGTTTGCATGTTAGAAAAATTTTGTGAAACCGTCTATTTGGGAAGCTTGACAAGTGTATATAGGCCCTAGTAGATGGTTTTTCTTCTTAAGACTTTTCTTGTTAGAATACTTGTAAAACACCCTAGGATGTGTCATATATGCTAGTATCCTTTGACCCATGGATTAAGGTCTAGTCAAGAGTACCTTGTGGTGTGATAACTCCTTGGCTACCGTTTATTCCAAGGTGACCCTTGAAACCATGCAACCATCATACATCCATGTTCTACCATATTTTTGTCATCAAAGGGAATGGGAACAAAAAGAAATTGTTCAAAAATTTGAGTTTAAGAAAAGAAAAGAGAAAGTTTGCAAACTGCATCAAAAAAAAAGAGGAGTAACAAAAATATAACTCCTATGCTTCAAATATAAGGCACCCTCGTTACTAATTGGGGTGACTTTGAAAATGTTCAAAAGAAAATGAAAAACTTGTCAAGTATTGAAATGCCAAAAATCATAAGAAATGGCAAAAAAAAAGTGTTCTCAAATGTTATATGCCACAAGAAATTGGGGGGAAAAACAACAACAAAGCAAACTCCCAAATGAAACTCAAATACTATCGATCCCTTTATCCATCGTATCCACTTTTGTGCATGGTAGAGAGGGGACGACCCTTCTTCTTGTCTAGGCAAGAGGGGGAATTCCGCGATCCTCCAGTGTTTCTAACACCATAGGAAGTCTATTCTTGACCAAAGCATTTAACGATTGAGGAAAACTGTACCCTAGCTTGACACAACTTGGAGGTGATTTATTGGTATTCTTCTAGGCTTAGTAGTTTGAAGAAATTGCATCTATGAAGGAGTGTGTACCCTTGAATTGCTTCCCTTGTAGATAATTTCTGCCACTTAGATGAGGAAAGTGGCTATTCTTTTGTAGATGCATCCATTACTTGATTTTGTGTGCTTTAATGTTTTGATGTGTCGCCATTTTGGCAAGACCTGCCTTGCCTTGCAAGAAGGCATCCTACCTCATAGCGGTCTTATTGTGAGTTGAAAGGGCGGAGTGAGACCCGCTAATTGTCTCATCTCAGCTATATTAGTAGGATAGTTTAAATAAGGGTCCTAGTTTTGTCACCTCTTTACTCGGGACGAGCAAAGGTTCGGTTTGAGGATATTTGATGTGACCATTATTTGAGCATATTTAGTCCCCGAATTAGCCTCGTTCCTATGCTTTTTAGCACATATTTGGGTCATTTACTATATTTAGTCCTTTGTTTTGCATATTCTTTGAGGTTTTGTTTCCTTGGTAGGAGAGGAGTGCAAACCTTGCATTTCCATGGGAAAATAGAGCTAAATTGATCGAATCTAATGACCAAGCATCAAAGAGAAGACAAGACTAGAAGGCCTTTGTACATATTATAGTAGATGGGCAATGATGAAGAAATCCTTGCATCCCCGACTAAATCCCGGAGGATTATTGGAATAAGAGAAGAAGAAAAGAAGGAAGGAAAAGCTGTGACGAGATCCGCTCGTCCAGCCATGAAGACGCCCGTCCAACACAGGAATCCGAGCGTCTTCGCCACAATCCGCCCGTCCAACTTCGCCACAATCCGCTCGTCCAGCATACCAATCCGCCCCTCCAGCCACCACGAAATCCGCCCGTCCTGACACCTAGGACGCTCGGATTCTCTTACAGGCCCACACGTCCATTTCTTCCCTCCATGAAAGATGCGCATATTTTTGAAAGACCGGCAAATAGGAGACTCGCATCTTTTCTGAGAGAAGTGATTCCTCAAGGACTTAATCGTCATTTAAGCCCTTAGTAAACCTTAATTTGTGTACCTAATCCCCACTATAAATACCCCATTAGTCTAATTAGATAAGCGTGTTTTTCTTATCAATCTTTAGTGTAGTTTATATCATTCTAATCTCTTCTTAATCTTGTAATCAACTTCTAATCAAGTATTAATACAAATCTCATTTCCTTAATTTCCCTTTTGTTCATCTTTTATTTTGGGTAATTGAAGATTATTTGGGTTATTATTGGGAGATTGACAACCTTCCAATCATTCATCAAGTACTTCTATTATTCTTAGCTTTATTTTGGAATCATTAGTAGGTATAATTCTCTTAATCCCTTTTTAATTATTGTTAATCATCTTCATTTATTCATCATATTTTGCTTTGTTAATGTGATTGACAACCTTGTTAACATGTCAAACTTGATAATGAGTGAGTAGTTTCCTTAAATAGGGTTAATGGGTAATTAAGGGAAACCAACATGGGGGATGATTCATGCTTAAATTAATATGTTTTCATAATTTATTTGCTTGCTTGTTGTGATTTCAACTTATGCACATGTTATATTTGATAAAATGCGAGCCTATGAACCCTTGCATTTTTTACTCACCACTTACCTTTTCAATGAGACTTGTAAGACATAAACCAACTCGAGTCTCATTAGACCATGCATATAGTTGAGTAGGGAGGATTAAGTCGACTTGTAGGTGTTGTACAATCTAATCGATTCGGCTCCGGGACCCAAACCTTCCTAGGATCGTAAAATATAAACCAACTCGATCCATCACAATAATAATTGATTGCTTATAATTTGAGAATATGTTTGTATGATCAATTCCCATGAATCCCCATGACCCCATGACACTCTAGTGCTTTTAATCAATTGTTTACATCTCATTTTAATCATCTTGCTTGTTTGTTTTTATTGCTATTTAGTTTAGTGATCTTCTTATCTCAACCCAAATCGTGACACCCCTAGACACCGCTACTTGCAATCGAAAATCCTACATCAATACCCGTCCCTTGGGATCCGACCTTTACTTGCCTCTTTACTAATAGTAGAGTTGTTTGTGAAGATATAAATATTGTTTTAGTCTAGGTGCTCCTAACGACAAGTAACCGAAAATTACGCTCCAAGTGAGTCCGACCAATATCTTACAATCATAGGAAGGTTTTGGTCCCAGAGCCGAATCGCTTAGATTGTACAACACCTATAAGTCGACTTAATCTTCCCTACTCAACTATATGCATGGTCTAATGAGACTCGAGTTGGTTTATGTCTTACAAGCCTCATTGAAAAGGTAAGTGATGGGTAAAAAATGCAAGGATTCATAGGCTCGCATTTCATCAAACATAACTTGTGCATAAGTTGAGATCGCAACAAGCAAGTAAATAAACTATGAAAACATATTAAATTAAGCATGAATCATCTCCCATGTTGGTTTCCCCTAATTACCCATTAACCCTAGTTAAAGAAACTACTCACTCATTATCAAGTTTAACATGTTAACAAGGTTGTCAATCACATTAACAAAGCAAAACATGATGAACAAGTAAGAAAGATTAACAATAATTAAAAATGGATTAAGAGAATTATACCTACTAATGATTCCAAAATAAAGCAAAGAATAATAGAAGTACTTGATGAATGATTGGAAGGTTGTCAATCTCCCAATAATAACCCAAATAATCTTCAATTACCCAAAATAAAAGATAAACAAAAGAGAAATTAAGGAATTGAGATTTGTATTAAGACTTGATTAGAAGTTGATTACAAGATTAAGAAGAGATTAGAATGATATAAACTACACTAAAGATTGATAAGAAGAACATGCTTAATCTAATTAGACTAATGGAGTATTTCTAGTGGGGATTAGGTACACAAATTAGGGTTTACTAAGGGCTTAAATGACGATTAAGTCCTTGAGGAATCGCTCCTCTCAGAAAAGATGCGAGTCTCCTTTTTGTTGGTCTTTCATAAATATGCACATCTTTCATTGAGGGAAGGAGAGGATGTGTGGGCCTGTAAGAGAATCTGAGCGTCCAAGGGGTCGGGACGAGCGGATTTCGTGGTGGCTGGACGGGCGGAATGGGGCGTGGTTGGACGGGCGGATTGGTACGCTGGACGAGCAGATTGGGGCGTGGTTGGACGGGCGTCCCTCTGGCAAAGACGTTCGTATTTTTGGAGTGTTGGACGGGCGTCTTCTTGGTTGGACGGGCGGATTATGTTCCAGCCTTCTTTTCTTCTTTTCTTCCTCTCTTCTTCAAATAATCCTCCGGGATTTAGTCGAGGATGCAAGGATTTATTCATCATTTCCCATCTACTATAATATGTACAAAGGCCTTCTAGTCTTGTCTTCTCTTTGATGCTTGGTCATTAGATTCGATCAATTTAGCTCTATTTTGCCATGAAAATGCAAGGTTTGCACTCCTCTCCTACCAAGGAAACAAAACCTCAAAGAATATGCAAAACAAAGGACTTAAGATAGTAAATGACCCAAATATGCACTAAAAAGCATAGGAACGAGGTCCTAATTCGGGGACAAAATATGCTCAAATAATGGTCACATCAAATATCTCCAAACCGAATCTTTGCTCGTCCCGAGTAAAGAGGTGACAAAACTAGGACCCTTATTTAAACTATCCTACTAATATAGCCGACATGAGACAACTAGCGGGTCTCACTCCGCCCCCTTCAACTCACAACAAGACAACCATGAGGTAGGATGCCTTTTTGCAAGGCAGGGTGGGTCTTGCCAAGATGGCGACACATCCAAACATTAAAGCACACAAAATCAAGTAATGGAATCATCTACAAAAGAATAGCCACTTTCCTCATCTAAGTGGCGGAAATTATATACAAGGGAAGCAATTCAAGGATACACACTCCTTCATAGATGCAATTTCTTCAAACTACTAAACCTAGAAGGATACCAATAAATCACCTCCAAATTGTGTCAAGCTAGAGTACCTTTGTCCTCAATCGTTAAATGCTTTTGTCAAGAATAGACTCCCTATGGTGTTAGAAACACTGGAGGATCGCGGAATTCCCCTTCTTGCCTAGACAAGAAGAAGGGTCGTCCCCTCTCTACCACGCACAAAAATGGATACGGTGGATAAAGGGATCGATAATATTTGAGTTTCATTTGGGAGTTTGATTTATTGTTGTTTTTCCCCCAATTTCTTGTGGCATATAACATTTGAGAACACTTTCTTTTTGCCATTTATTTTGATTTTTGGCATTTCAATACTTGACAACTTTCAACTTTTTGCATTTTCTTTTGAACATTTTCAAAGTCACCCCATATGTAGTGAGGGTGCCTTATATTTGAAGCATAGGAGTTCTATTTTTGCTCCCCTTTTCTTTTGTTGCATTTTGCAAACCTTTTTTCTTTTCTTTCCTTTTCATTTCTTGAACTCAAATTTGAACATTTTCTTTTTGTGCCCATTCCCTTTGATGACAAAATGTGGTAGAACATGGATGATAGTTGGTTGTATGGTTTCAAGGGTCACCTTGGAATAAACGGTAGCCAAGGAGTTATCACACCACAAGGTACTCTTGACTAGGCCTTAATCCATGGGTCAAAGGATACTAGCATGACACATACTAGGGTGTTTTACAAGTATTCTAACAAGCAAAGTCCTAAGAACAAAAAGCATCTACTAGGGCCTATATACACTTGTCAAGCTTCCCAAGTAGACGGTTTCACAAAATTTTTCTAACATGCAACTACATGCCATGATGCAACTAACATTTATACATCCTAATGCATATGATTCTACCAACTAGTATGCCAAACAATCTAAATACAATCCTAGATTCACGTTGTTTATACCGCATCAATCAAAATAAAGCCACATAGTCATTAACATAAAAAGGAAAAAGGAGATTGGAAAGATCATACCATGCGGTCTTCAATATCCTCATGTCTCGGATGTGGCGTAGTCAATTAATGTGAAAAAGTATGAACAAACACAATATATACAAGACTACACTATAAAGGAAATGAACATGTTTTTCATTTTTTTTTTCAATTTTTCATTTTTTTTGGGTTTTGAAATTTTCGATTTTTTTTTTTTGGATTTTTGAATAAAAGTCAAGTTAGAATTTCCCATCCCCACACTAGTATGGGCATTTTCCTCAATGGCCAATACGATAGGAAATTATGCAAGCATGATGCATGATTTCTAAACTAAATGCAAACTATACTAAGCTACACTACATGATGCATGGTTTTTTTGTTATGGCGGATAGCGTAATTTAAATTACCTCCCGATGCATATGCATGGACTTCCCCAAACCAAAATAGACATTATTTCTAACGTCTTGAATTTCGGGGTAGTTCATGCACATGGAATGCAATGCATGAAACTACAAATTGTTGTTTTGGATTTTACAAGTGGGAACAATAAAAAGAACACCTTAATGAAGCCAAGGTGTTAGTCCTCCATGTTGCTAGGACTCCACAATCAAATGATCAAAATAAAATAAAGAAAACGAAAGAAGTAGACAAACCATAAGAGGGGTGAAGGAATATAGGAGCCTCCAAGGTTTGCTAATCATCCTTCATATCATCATTATCATCATCTTCCTCCATAGATGTGAAATCATCTCCACTCCCACTTTCACTTCCTTGTTCTTCTTCACTTTCTTCTTCCTGTTCTTGAGCTTCTCCTTCTTGAACATTCTCTTGAACCTCTTCTTCTTCACCTTCTTCATCAACACCCTCATCAACAATCTCCTCTCCACCCGGTCTTCCACCACTAGAGGTGCTAGGAAAGAAAACTTCCCTATCCGCCCAACTAGGCAAAGGACATGATGGATCAAGAAGTCCTTGCCTAGCTAGATGTAGGAGGGGCGGATATTGGGCCTTGTAAGCATCCACTCTATCATTGTAAGCTTGCTTGTGCATTTCCCTCATGAGTAGAGTCATGTAATCATTTCCTACCTCGACATCTTTGGGTTTGAACTCGTGATACTCAAATGGGTAGGGTGGTGTGACAATGGAGGAGGAGGGCTCGTCAATCTCGCCTCTTTGTTGTTGAATAATGTACTCGGTCTCCTCGGAGAGTGGAAGAAGGTAGTTTGGTCGGTGAACACTCAATCGGCAAATCTTTGAAGGCAAGGTGAAGGATCTAGCTTCATTGGTTAACCACCCATATTTGGTGTCAAGAGGATCATGCTTGACCCACTTAAACTTGTTAATCATGGTGTCCATGTCAATGAGATGACCTCATTTAACCGCCACATAAGTGTTGTCTTTGTTGAAATTTGGGTTAAAGTGCTTGGCCAAATAGGTAACTAGTCCTCCATTCACAATGAAAGCGGTGCCTTCTTTACTACAATCGACATTAAGCCATCGTTCAACCAAAAGCCTTAGAGCATTATATGGCTTATTATATTCCCTTCCTATGTTCAAGGCCGACTCAAGAAGAACACAATCGAGCTTGGTAAGATGATTAGTGCCATTTCTTGCTATCAAAGTATTCCCAATGACCTTATGCCACACTCTAATGCCCGGATGGTGGACTAATAGAGCACGACAATCATGAAAGCGCACAAATTTCTTTTCGGAAATTGCCTCTCAAAGAGGAGCGGGGTCATACTTGTCGGGGATCTTTTCATAGTACGGGGTATCACTAAGGGCTAAAATATTACTCAATTCACCAAAAGTGATACGTCTATTAACATTTGCAAGACGAAACTCGATGTGGGTTCTAATTTCCACCCTTGTGACTTTCAAGGAACTCAAAAATTCCAAGGTGAGGGAGGGGTATGTCAATTCTTTCATGGTAAACAATTTACCCAATCCCATAGCCTCAAAGAAAGTTTTGGTTTGTTCAAGAACACCCAACTTTGTCAAAGCATCTTCACAAATAAATTTTGTAGGCATAATGGTTTTCTTACCAAAGAGATCAAATTTATCCCTATGAGAGTCGGAAGTGAAAATTACCTCTGGATAATTGGATAATTGCTCAATGACCGGAGTTGTTGATGTTGTAGCTTCCATAGGGGGACCTTGTTGAACCTCCAACCTTGCCTCATGGACTACCAATGCTTTTGACAATTGTTTTGCTTGAAGAGTTTGTTGCCTTTTTGAAAGTGTCTTCTTTGGGGGTGCCTTGTTAGCTCCTTTAGTTCTTGCCATTCTTGATTACACCAAAGAAAGATTGAAATCTTCAATTTTTAGTTATGCCTAAATCGATTTAAGATGAAAGAATGTTGCTTTGTATCTTAAAAATCGACTCAAAAGTTGAAGATTTTGGTGTTTGAATCAATTGTTGTTGCAAAAGAAGTGACTAATTTTTGTTGTGAGGAAGTTTGGTTGATTTTGTTGAATTTGGTTGAGGAAATCTTGTTTTTGGTGATGGAGAGGATGAGGGTTTTGGGGTTTTTGTGTTGTGGGTAGTGTTTGAATGTAGAAGAAATGAAAATGAATGAGGGAAAGAGGGATTAAAAGACCCGTTGTATTTGAAATAGTAGCAGGGGACGAGCGGATTGCATTCTGGGACGCTCGGATTCTTCGTTTTTACCTCAGGAAATGACGCCACAGGACGAGCGTCTTTCAGGAAAGACGAGCGGATTCTTCAGAAGACGCTTGGATTCTGTTACAGGGTGATTCTTTAAAATTCAATAGCAGAAAGACGAGCGTCTTCTCAATAAGACGAGCGTCTTGTATCAGACGAGCGGATTCTCTATTGTGACGCTCGGATTCTGTGACAGACCATTTTTTTTTAATTCTACAGCTCTTCCAGACGGCGTCTGGTGACATTGGACGCTCAAATTCCTCAGGACGAGCGGATTCTCCTTTGAGACGCTCGGATTCCTCCTTGTCCACACGGATTTAGGTCCATCCGCGGGTATTGCATAACCCGTAACATTTTCATTCTTCAATTCTCGTGTTCTTCATTGTGGGGGCACTATAAAGTCATGAATAGGCTAGGCAATTGCTATCTCCACACTAAGTCAAAGCACTACACATTAATGAAATCGTAAGTCCCTCCCTCACTTCTCTAAAAAATGATGAATATCTTGATCAAGGCACAAAAATATAAATCCAAAAATGACTAAGATGCAATGTAAAAATTTAAATGGAAGTTAGGGAGTTAGAATATTAACAAATGGTGGTTTAGGGAGGACTCCACCAAACTCTCATCCAATGTGAGATGTCAAGGGGGCATGTTCAAGGTGTTGTTGATGTTACTCAACACCTTAAAGAAGTAGTCAAAAGCTTGTTCATTATCATGATAAAGATCCTCAATAGATCTTTGCACTTGTTGTTCTCCTTGATGGTCTTGGTTTATAGCATTACCAATGTAGGGATTGAATATCCCTTCGAACTCATCATCCCAAAGACGGCAAACTTCGTCTACTTGATCATTAAAAATTTCTTGAGTTGATAGAGACAACTCTCCTTCTTTCTTTTCTTGGCCAATGAGGCCATCTTCTTCACTTGTCATGGGTGAGCTTTTCAAGCTCTCCTTGTTGCTATTCTCTTGCTCTTTGAATGGAACATCATCAACTTTCTTTTTCCATTGGAATTCTGACTTCTTCCTATCATCCTTCCGGCTATAGTGATCAACCATGAAGCATGGTTCACGCAAACGGGAAGCTCTCATGGTCTTGTCAAGATTGAAAGTTATGGTCTCGTCTCCTACTTCTAGAGTAAGCTCTCCGTGCTTCACATCTATCACCGCACCCGCGGTGTGCAAGAAAGGTCTACCGAGGATGATCGGAATATTGGATTCTTCTTCCATGTCAACAATGACAAAGTCCACCGGGATGAAGAATTTCCCAACTCTCACGGGAACATCTTCCCATATCCCTAACGGTGTCTTCATCGATCTATCGGCCATTTGAAGTGTGATGTTGGTACATTTAAGCTCTCCCATCCCTAGCCTTTTACTAACCGAATACGGCATAACACTCACGCTTGCTCCTAGATCACACAAAGCCTTGTTGATCGTGGTGTCGCCAATGGTACACGGTATTGAGAAGCTTCCCGGATCTTTTTGTTTCGAAGGTGAACTCCCTTGAAGGATTGCACTACTCACCTTAGTGAAGGCGATAGTTTCAAGCTTCCGGATCGACTTCTTTTTCGTAAGGATGTCCTTGATGTACTTTGCTCAGGCCGACACGTGATTGATTAATTCCGTAAAAGGAATCAAGACTTCCAAATTCTTCACAATTTCCATGAATTTCCCAAGTTAGTCATCAAACTTAGGCTTAGCTTGACGACTTGGGAATTGAAGTCTAATCACAATGGGCTCCTTCTCCTTGGCCGTTTCTTGACTTTTCTTTGAAACTTCTTCTTTTGTTGGTTCATCTTCCTTAGAGTTTTGCACAACTTCTTCTTTGTCACTAGCTTCCACAACTTCATCCTCAACATACTTCTTTGGTCCTTCATATCTCGTACCACTCCTCAAGTGAATGGCACTAACCGTTTCATGTCTTGGGGGATTACCTTGAGGTGGTAATTGCCCCTTTTGCCTTTGAGAGTTTGAAGATGCTAGTTGGGTCAATTGGGTTTCCAACATTTTTGTGTAGGCTAGGATGTTGTTGATGCTGATGTCCTTTGCTTGGCTATCCTTTTGCATTTGAGTGAAAAACTCTTGTTGATTCTTTTGCATTTGGAGGACCGCTTTTTGAACATCAAAACCTTGGTCATTTTGTTGATTGTATGGAGTATGATTTTGGTAACCTTGGTTTTGGTTGAAAAAGAGTCTTTGATTTTGGTTTCTCATGGGAGGTGGGGTGTGTGTTTGTTGAGGGTTTTGAACATTTTGGCTTTTTTATGAGAGATTTGGGTGGAATTTAGTGTTTTCATTGTAATAATTGGAATAAGGGGTACCACTCTTATATGCTTGAAAAGCATTTACTTGTTCATTTGTTCCCCTACATTCACTTTGGTCATGTCCCAAAGTTCCACAATTCTCACATATCCCACTTGGGATTGATGAAGATGCTACCATGGCATTAACATGATGCTTTGGTGATTTTGAGGCTTCTTCAAGTTTAGCCATAGCCCTTTGCTTAAAACCCGTAATTTGAGCTCTTAGCATGTTAGTCTTTTCCGGAGGGTAGAATTTTTTGTAGAAAGCTAGAGCCAACTTCTTCCAAGAGTCAATTCCAAGAATAGCATTATCAAGGCCTTTCAACCATTGTTTTGCGGTGCTGATTAGAGAAAAAGGAAATAAGACCCATCGAATTTGGTCTTGAGTCACACCGGTTTGTGAAATCGCATCACAATAGTCACAAAAAGTTTCCATGTGAGAGTGAGGGTCTTCACTAGGCATCCCCCCAAATTGGCTTCTTTCGACTAATTGGATAAATGCGGATTTGGCAATGAAATTCCCGGTCAAGTGTTGTTGCGTGGGAGTACCATTGGGTAGGTTCTCCTCGGTTGGTACGGAATGTGATGAAAATAGTATTTGGTTGAATATCTACAACCTCACCAATACCTCTCAAAGTACCTCTAGCAAGTCTTATGTTGTTTGTCAAAGTCCTTTCAATTTCGTGATCAATGGCTAACAAGTTACCTTGTGATCTTCTAGACATGCAAAATATCAAACAACTCGAAAACAATTAGAACAAACCTTGAGGAGTTTAACTTCCCCAAGGTAAAGAAAGACACAACTAATAACAACTTAAGAAAATCAAATCAAGTTAACACCGTCCCCGGCAACGGCGCCATTTTTGGTCGGACTCACTTGGAGCTTAATTTTCGGTTACTTGTCGTTAGGAGCACCTAGACCAAAACAATATTTATAACTTCACAAACAACTCTACTATTAGTAAAGAGGCAAGTAAAGGTCGGATCCCAAGGGACGGATATTGATGTAGGATTTTCGATTGCAAGTAGCGGTGTCTAGGGGTGTCCCGATTTGGGTTGAGATAAGAAGATCACTAAACTAAATAGCGATAAAAGTAAACAAGCAAGATGATTAAAATGAGATATAAATAATTGATTAAAAGTACTAGGGTGTCATGGGGTCATAGGGGATTCATGGGAATTGATCATACAAACATATTCTCAAATTATAAGCCAGCAATTATTGTTGTGATGGATCGAGTTGGTTTATATCTTACAATCCTATGAAGGTTTGGGACCCGGAGCCGAATCGATTAGATTGTACAACACCTACAAGTCGACTTAATCCTCCCTACTCAACTATATGCATGGTATAATGAGACTGGAGTTGGTTTATATCTTACAAGCCTCATTGAAAAGGTAAGTGATGGGTAAAAAATGCAAGGATTCATAGGCTCGCATTTCATCAAACATAACATGTGCATAAGTTGAGATTGCAACAAGCAAGCAAATAAACTATGAAAAAATATTAAATTAAGCATGAATCATCTCCCATGTTGGTTTCCCCTAATTACCCATTAACCCTAGTTAAAGAAATTACTCACTCATTATCAAGTTTAACATGTTAACAAGGTTGTTAATCACATTAACAAAGCAAAACATGATGAACAAGTAAGAAAGATTAACAATAATTAAAAAGGGATTAAGAGAATTATACCTACTAATGATTCCAAAATAAAGCAAAGAATAATAGAAGTACTTGATGAATGATTGGAAGGTTGTCAATCTCCCAATAATAACCCAAATAATCTTCAATTACCCAAAATAAAAGATGAACAAAAGAGAAATTAAGGAAATGAGATTTGTATTAAGACTTGATTAGAAGTTGATTACAAGATTAAGAAGAGATTAGAATGATATAAACTACACTAAAGATTGATAAGAAGAACATACTTAATCTAATTAGACTAATGAGGTATTTCTAGTGGGGATTAGGTACACAAATTAGGGTTTACTAAGGGCTTAAATGACGATTAACTCCTTGAGGAATCGCTCCTCTCAGAATAGATGCGAGTCTCCTTTTTGCCGGTCTTTCATAAATATGCGCATCTTTCATGGAGGGAAGGAGAGGACGTGTGGGCCTGTATGAGAATCTGAGCGTCCAAGGGGTCGGGACAAGCGGATTTCGCGGTGGCTGGACGGGCGGATTCCTACGCTGGACGAGCGGATTGGGGCGTGGTTGGACGGGTGTCCCTCTGGCAAAGACGTTCGGATTTTTGGAGTGTTGGACGGGCGTCTTCTTGGTTGGACAGGCGGATTGTGTTTCATCCTTCTTTTCTTCCTCTCTTCTTCCAATAATCCTCCGGGATTTAGTCGGGGATGCTAGGATTTCTTCATCATTGCCCATCTACTATAATATGTACAAAGGCCTTCTAGTCTTGTCTTCTCTTTGATGCTTGGTCATTAGATTCGATCAATTTAGCTCTATTTTGCCATGAAAATGCAAGGTTTGCACTCCTCTCCTACCAAGGAAACAAAACCTCAAAGAATATGCAAAACAAAGGACTAAAGATAGTAAATGACCCAAATATGCACTAAAAAGCATAGGAACGAAGCTAATTCGGGGACTAAATGTGCTCAAATAATGGTCACATCAGTTTTGAAGGTGATTTGCGAGAGGCAGGCTGGGTGCTCTGTTTTCTGCGAGTTGATACTCGAGAGGTTGAAGATGATGATTTCGGTTCTCTCGAGTTGTGAGGCTATAGCATGATACGTGGGCACTAGGTTTCTATTGTGAAAGGTAATGTGAGATTATATAGGTGAAGGAAATAGGGTTTCGAGTTGTTTAGAGAATAAGAAAGTAGTTTGAGTCGGTTTTGGAAAGCGATCTTTCTCTATCTTTTGGAACGATTTTATCTATCTTTTTGGCTATAAACGAAAGTATGGAAGGTATATGAGATATGTTTCTTAATGGGAAAGGTAAGGAAAGGCGCTGGAAGAGCTTGGAGCTCAAGAAAGAGCTCCAAAAGATCACGGAAAACAGGGGTATGCGGGTTGAACACGGGTTTGGGGCTTGTGGGGTTCGAACCGTGGCTTGGGTTGGCAAGGTTATCATCTAGGGTTATCGGGCTATTGTTGGTACAAGTCTAGGACGTGGCTAGGCGGTTAAATATGGGTGTTGGTGTCGGGTTTTGGTGCTGCAAAACAGAGCACGCGGGTTGAGGTGGGCTTCATTGGACTCGGTTTTTGGGCGAGATTAACGAGGGGATTTGGGCTGTCTTAGGTAGGGCTCAAACTTGTATTATAGGAGAAGGGAATGGGTCATTGGTCGCCTCAAAAATCTTGCCAAAACTTGGCCCAAATCACGTCAAAAATCGCTTCACAAAACGCTTTAAAAGTAGGTTTAATATATCGCTTTAAAATTCTAAACTTTGAATTAAATAAAATGATAAATAAAAACCGTCACAAAAACCCCAAAATTCCAATCGAATGAAATAAATTACATTTATTTTCAAATTCAAAATGTAAAGAAACAAAAAACCATTTATTTCAAAACATTAAAAAGCCAATTTAAATAACCATTTAAATTAACAGAAACCGTCGACGTAAATTGGTTGACATCCATGTGACGTATCCGTATCACGAGCACGTCATTTTGATAATACATGTGTCCTATCGTCATCGGGTGGCTGGCGGGTTCTCTATAAATTCCAATATTGACAGATACGGGTATCTACACAACAGCTTCAGAGCCCCCAGTTTGCAATGGGTCTAAAGTCTAAGACTTTAGAGCCCCTACTTAAAGCATATGCTGCTGCATTTCAAACGCAAAAAATGTACTAGCAATAATCATCACATAAGCACATTTGGATCATCGATCTTGAAATTGGATCATTTGAAAGACTGGTTTATAGACCCGAAAATTGAATTTGAAAATTTTGAATAATTAGGCCGTCGACCCGAATTTCTATATCACATGGAACATTTGGAATGCTTGGTCATCAACCTAAAATTTGAAATTTGAAATTGAACCTTGACTTGAAATGCACCACTACTTGGATCATCTAATCCATAATTCACAAAAAGTTTTTGAAATTTTAAAATTCTGAAATATTTGGCATTTTGAAATCGAACCTTGATGGGTGAGCAGGAATGCGACTCAGACATTCTATATGACCCGTAACTAATATGGGCGCATCCCACTACCGTAAAACAAAAAAAAACCAAAAAAAACCGTAAGTGTGCACGAGTTTTAATTCAAATATTGACTCGTTGGAGGTAGAAATGTAAATTGGTCATTCTGGCGCCAGAAGATGGCAAATGGGAATCACAAGGTTGTTGGAGTTGGGACGGAGATATCGTATAGAAGAGGCGTGCTCCCGAGGGCACACGGGAATCAAGATCACTTGGCATTGACAAGGTGGATAAAACTCACAGAGCAACAATGTGGCTTCGCCCAAACACTAAACATAGATTGATTTTATGATAACAGTTAGACATCACACATCACTCTTATTGGGAACATTCTGTCACTCATCTACTCGCCTCCTTTCTTTTCAGTGGTTTTCCATATTTATTTCTTCCTCGCCTTCTTTCTTTTCGGCGGGTTTTCATCATTTCTTGCCACCGCCTTCTTTCTCTTCAGAGGGGGTTTTATTCATTTTTCTTCCACGCCTTCTTTCTTTTCAGCGGGTTTTTCTTATTTTCTGTTCCCAACATAAACCCACATCTATCTGATTCAGGATCTTTGCCTACACCGTTAGATAAAGCTCATCTTGAGACTTGACACTGCTCATCCTTATCCTAGCCTATATCGAGTGCTAATACTGACTCAAACAAAGGTGACTTCATTTTGACTTGGTTAAGACCCGTAAGAAATCGACAAGATGATAACTTGGTTGATGAGTGGATTGAATCCCTTATTCTGAAGGAATGCCTACGTATTCGCGTGGAGCGAAATCAAATCCAACGTAGTTCAAAACTGGTGCATAAACTTGGCATTTTGGTTGTGTATACACACTCGAAGGTTTCACCTAAGGTAGCATGTCATATCCCATTTCAGCCTGTGAGGTACCATCAGATCCCGTATCTAGGGTTGGTGCAAAAGGGTGTGGTTCTTTAGGATGTGGAGCTTGGTAAAAACAGGTTCGAAAGGTAAACCATCATTCTGAAAGTTCGTTTTATGGTGCTAAGGCCAAGGGTTATGGCTTATAATGCGGTTGGAAGTGGTGTCTCGAGTTTGATGGAACCCGGGTGCAAATGTGTTGGACGATAATGCGAGTTCAAGCTTCCATGTCTGGACCTTAGAGGCTTGGGTGTACTAACACAAGCTGATTGTTTCTTAGAATTCGTGACTATTCCCTTGTAACTGCCTCAGGAAGGACTTAGGAGTATGGATGACTGTTGATGGCATTACCTAACCATTTTGGCTTCCCCTTTCAGTTTGATCTCCGATCAACTTCATTCCACTTCTTTTCTTTTCTTCTTCTTTTCCTTTTTCTCTCTTTTTTTCCTTTCTTTTTTCGTGTTTTCTTTTTCTTTTTTCTTTTTTTTTTCTTTTTGAAAATAATCTTCCATTCATACTCTTTGTTACCATTGAATTCACACTGAAAACTAGGCTTTGCCAATAAATTTGGGTTAGGACTAACAATTCCTTGTTAGATCGAGTTGGTCTCTTTTCTCTTCGAGATGGGATGATTTTATGAGGAATGGGATTGCCTTCCGTCATCGATAGGTAAAACAAGGAGCTAATCCAGTTTTGTCAATAATCATCTAAAAGCCTGTCTTGAGCATTGGTTTTGATGAAGGTTTTCTCTTGCCAGTCATGGAATAGGTAAAGAAATCAAACACGGGGTCCTAATGTACCTTACATTTTGAAACGGGACATGTTTCTACCCCAAGGATTCCTTTGAGTGTGTTGTGCATTTTATTATGTTTTCGGATTGATTGAGGATTAAAAACAAGACAGATTTGGAAACGAAAATGCAATTTTTTATTAGAATGGCAAATGCTTAACAGACTCGAAGGAACGATTACTAGGACACAACCTAGGTCATCGCGAAACAAACGACTCAACTTTAAGAAAGGAAAGTCCTAGACTCAACTCAACTAAGATTAGAAAACAGAAACCGACTCATAATCTTCAAATCTGGTATTGAGCTTCCCCTTGTTCAGCTTTCAACTTAGATGCTCGGCTCTGGTCCTTGATCCCTTTGATGGTCTTCCTCCATTCCAAGGTAGTCCTTTGAGGATCTACGCCAGTGATGAAGGTTGGTGAATCGAATTGTCTTTTGTTAACTTCGCTAATGGTATGAGTACTCTAGAGCAAGACTCCCATCATGATTTCATTCTACGGGTTTAACAAGAATTTAGAGCAAACCACAAATATTTTCCCAATAAACGCCCTTTTCAAGTGACATGGATGGATAAGATGGGAATACTCGACGATGCCTTCGACAGAAACAGAGTTGGCGTCATCGCCAAATGGCTTGGTGATATTATTGGATTTAACAGTTGGGATCAGGAGTGTTCCATTCTCAATCATGTCTTGGATTTTGTGCTTCAGTCGATAACACCTTTCAGTATCATGGCCTTTCCCTTGATGAAAGGCACAATAGGCATTTGGCTTATACCATTTACCTTGATGATCAGCAAGAGGGTCCGGAGTTGGACCAATAGGATTCAGCTTTCCTTGGGCCATCACCCTTTGGAGAGCGTATGCATGCGTGCACCCAATATCAGTGAACGCCCTAGGTGTTTGGCGTTGCGGCTTCTTCGATTGCCCTTTGAAGATATTGATGGCTTTAGTAAAATGGGTCGTTACTGAGCCATTTGCCTTAGACGATAAGGCTCCTTGGTACTCTTTAGGCTTTTCAGCTTCTATCATTCTAACATCATGTTCTACTTTTACTCCGATTCTTATCCATTCTTTGAAAGAGCCGAAATTATGGTATTTCATAGCATTGCGGTAGACAGGCCGTAAGTTCTTTACGAAACTATCTACCATTTCAATTTCATCAAGCTTTTTAGCTAACTTCACGCATTCAGTGCGCCACCTTGTAAGGAATTCAGTAAAACCTTCTTTGTCTTTTTGTGTCATCACCTCTAATGTTCTTATATTAGTTTGAATCTCGACATTGTCAACATACTGCTTAGAGAACTCCACCGTAATATCTTCAGAAGTGAGGAAGTTCCTAAGGTCAAGATTGTAGAACCACGCCTTCGGGTGTTCATCTAGAGATTGGGCAAAAATCTCAGAGAGCATGTCAGCAGGTACTCCCTCCAATGCCAAGTACCCTTTTATATGCCTTGACATGGTGGACTGGATCCTCTGTGCCCTTAAACTTCGGGATATCAGTGAGTACAAAGTTTTTGGGCAACTTGTCTTGAATTGGGGCATAGGCCCTAGCATTTTCATAATGGATGTTCTTTCCCTGGGAGGGTTTCAGACGGTCCTCGATGAATTTGAACCGTTTCTCCATATCGTTCATGGGTGGGGTGGATAAAGAGGAATCTTCACTAAGCTTTGATTCTATCACTTCCATTCTAGCCCTCATGAGGTTCACGACCTCAATGAGCTTGTTAATAGGATTTTCCATTGCTTGAAGTCGGGTTTTTGGCGGCCTTTCTACAAGAAAACCCCGATCCAAGTCAATATTTGAATGTAAGAGCCTCTGCAAACTTAAGGACACGACCCCAACTTGACTCAGACAAAGACTCGACTTAAAACTGAATAGACCAAAAGTTTCGACTCACGATTGGATTTAGACCGATTCGTTTTAGACTCGACAAAATGACGTTACCCAAGACATCATGACTCGATTCTAAACTTGACTCAATGTGACTAAACCCATGATAGGACCAACATGGCCCTTAGGTTTAAGTGAAACATCCAAAATGGGTTTGGCTTGGACGTTTTTGTGGTCTATCCTGGACCAAATGGCCGACCAATATGACTCGAACCCAAGAGGTGAGCTTGGGTGGCCAAAAAGGGTCCTGTTCTAGACTCTTAGGACAAACCAATACTAGCCATAAATGGCCAGGACTCGGACACGACTTGACGCATTTCATGCTTACTTAAGGCTCAGGAACGAAAACCATTTTGGATTGATTTCGAAAATGAAGAATTGATTTGAAAATGAGATTTGAAATTGGCAGCATGCCTACCAGAAAAGCTTATTTTGGCCGAAAATCTAGTCCTATTTGGGCAGTATTCCGAGTCTTTTAAAAACCATGCTATTTTGAAAGTGGGTTGTTTAAAAGTTCGGTTTTGAAATAGACATGGAAATTTTCGGAAAAAAAAAGACTCAGGAATTCACATTGCACATTGTCATTCGCATGTTATAAAGATGTATACTCCTAGACTCTTATAAGTCTCGGTAAGTCTTCTATAAGAAGGTTTATGCCCTTCATCCTATCAAGTCTAGTAGGGCTAGGACCTTTAGGTAGAGTACCTAGAAGAGTGCCCCAATCCCCCAAGACGCTAATGAGAATGAAGTTGATATAAGCAGAGTGCGTGCACCAGCATAGTGGGATGTCACCCCCCACGCGTCATAATGTCACGCTAGGACGGCCCAGGAAAAATCCTTAAGGGTTTATTCATGAATCGTAGCACTACGAGTAATGTTTTAATTCTCCAATACTTTCTTTTCAATTTTCACCTCGGAGAAAAAGACCTTAGAAACTAAGTGTAACTAGTCCTCTTTTTCCCCAGTGAAGTCATCAAATTGTGGACAACGGCCGCGGGATGCCCGAGATCTACACGGGCATCGACTCGAGGTTCTTTCGAATCGAATTAAGACAAATTAGAGTCGCCACCAAGTTTATTGGGAACTTGGAACCGTTCAAGTCAACTTTACACCTTTCAATGAAAAGCATAAAGCCGATCGACTACGAGTGATTAAAGATAAAGACTTATGCCCTATATCACTCGAATGAATGACTCTCGTAATCCAATGGTATTTAAACAGATCCACAAACCATAGATCTTGAGTAAGGGGTGAAGGTACGTGTCAGGAAGCCCATAAGGACACCTAACCCCGCCCGTTTCAATAACGACCTCTACAAAGTCAAGTATTGGATTTCAAACAAGGTCGTAGCTACTACAATATATGATATGGAAACATCGTTTTACAAACCCCTAACACATGACAACAATTTCTATATTGTTTAATGCATGGATACTAACTTTGTCTATGTTGTTTAGCATGTGAGTCAATTTAAAATAATAAAACTGCATACACGGCTTAGGAGGAGTGGGGGAGCCATTGGGATATATCCTATTACAACCCAGACATTTTATGCCGACACAACGAGAAATTAAAGATACAACTTGATCTAATCACAACAAACTACGACACACAATACTAACTCACGACACATGCTCCGCCTCTCGGCCTTGGAAAACGTGCACAAGGGAAGTGGATCACGGCTTACTTGAATCACGACCTTGGGTCACTCCTCGTAATGCGTGCTTTCGCTTAATCTTATCGAATTAGGCATTAAATCATACACCAAAGCATGCTCTAGCATAAATCGGGCCATATTGCTTTAGGCAATATGCGATTTACTACGCTCTTACATGAATTAGAGCACAACCACCTAATCAAACAAGACTAAGGTTTTCGAAAAAAGGTTTGGACTCAAATGGAAAAGAAAACGACTCTTGACAAGATACGAAAATACAAATTACAACGCGAAATACAAATTGCATAACAAAGGTAAATAAAAGGAATAAACGGAATAAAAACAAAAAAAAAATGGCCAAGCACACGGCCAAACCACACGAGAACCCTATTTCCTAGGTTAAATTCATTAGTTAGTCATTTTTAGTTAATAAACAAGTTGGATTACAATTAAACTAATTAAATTAAAATAAATAAATAAAAAAGGCTTGAAATAAATTAGGTACAACTAATTAACTGGCAGATCCGTACAGTACAGGGATCAGAGGTTAAAAGAAGTCAGAACAGACCCGTGCAGTGCACGATTTTTCTAAAAAAACAAAGTTAATTACGTTTTAAACTCGAAATCAGCGAAATAATTTACGAAAAATTCACCAATTAAAATTTACAGATTTTGGACTTTAAGAAATAATAAAATGATTTTTACGATATTAGAAATAAATAAATACAAATCAGTGGTTAAATAGTTACAACTGAATTAAATAATTACGAACTAGAATGAATGAAATTCTAACTAGTCAACGAGTGTTAATAGAAGGGTTGATGAGTCATAATTATTTGCATATTTATGCCTCCTCTTAGTTACTTTTGATACGGTTTTCGTGCTAAATTATATTATTTACATGCCTTTTATGTTAGAATGTCGATATTTCCGCTATTTGAGTTTAATGCGGGAATGATGCATTTGAGGAGCAAAGGAATGAAATGAGCACCGCGGAGTGAGCATGAAGGAAAACACGAAGCATGGCGCGAGAATCTAGAAGAACAAAGGAAGATAAGTGAAGAAGACAACACGAAGAAAAAAGCTAAGAAAGAAGAATACTCGATCAATTACAAGCGGGCTCGATCGAGGAAGTTGTGTACACGATCAAGTGCACATAGGCTCGATCGAGTACGCAATAGTTTCCAGAATTTTCCGCAATTTCCTTAAGTGGGTTATGTTATACTATAAATACCCAATTCGTACCCTATGTTTATTTACGTCATATGTGACACCCCGCGATAACGCGGAAATATAACTAATAAATTAAAGTGGAAATTTCTGAGATTTTAAAAACTTTTAAATTACTAGAGATTAACACGCGGGTGCCAAAATTGAAATGAAACAAATACACTAATATGCAGACTTAGGTTATTACAACCCTGGTCTAGAAAGGGGGGGAAAGATATTCCACAAATAAACAGATAAGGAGTTTCTAAACTAGCAACAACTAAGGTCCAAGGGATTAGTTCTCGCTAGCCCACACGTCTTCCCCACGTAAGCATCTTCACCACATGTCATTCATGTAAACATGAACGCCACAGTCAGTGGGGAGTAACTCAAGGTTTTCCCAGCCACAATATGTCGAAATGCAAGTAACAAACACTTAATTAAACATATTAATCATGCATCATATATGAACAATAAAGAACATGCAGATATAATGAATAATCATGATGAGACAGGCATAATACTTTCTTAATAGAATAGGCATGATATATTAGAATAAATATGCAATCAATTGCATAGAACAACCAAGTCAACCAACTCATATTGACAAGACTCACAAGTGTAAGACCAACACAAAGTGTAGACGGAGTATCCGACTCAGAGGCTGCCTTTAAAGCATGTCCGAGATACCAAACACAAGACTACATCCTAGACTCCAACCTCCTGGTAGGACGACGATAATAATACGGTCCTAGTCTAAACCTGGATCCAGACTCTCGGGATGGACGTCACCCGATTCGACATGCGGTGACCTATCCGCATCCAAGACTCGAAACATGGCACACAGACCGTAACCAAAGGTCGAGTAACCCCAAATCGGAAACATGACACACAGTCCGTAACCAAAGGTCCGAAGAGGCGGAAGGATAACCCAATCCGGATATATGGCACACATATCCATAACCAAAGGTCCGAAAGGGTAAAATAAGGAATGTCAAGTCGTCACACAATGTAAAACGTCACACTTGAGTCCCAATAAAAGTAGGAATGATCACACAAATATAAACACGATAGAATGTCATATATCACGGAATCACTAATGTAAGTTTCATACTTATGGCTTGCATCTCACCATAAGTACGGATGAGAACATCAATCCCGACGATCATATCGCAACTAGAGGGCTTATAGCTCACCTCTAGTATCCGATAAGAACATGACTCTCACAACAGGACAATACAAGACATTATCAAGAATACGACTCCTACAAGTACTTATTGATAATAAATATCTCATACTTGTATTATATCACTAAATGTCCCACTTTACAATTTAACATGCCGGTTAAATAAATTATAACAGCGATAATGAATAATTTACGTCATGTGAGAATTACGGAATGCAAACAAGCCCAATACCAGTGACAAAATGAGTCCAGTAAACAAATTTTAAGAAACCCAATAATTGAATCATATTAAGCCCAACAAACAAGACATGTTAAACCCAACATATTACTCATGTACAACCCAACCATTAAATCATGTTAAACCCAAACATTTGATCATGTGAACAAGTGTATATATATAATGAACAATATTTAACGGATTGCGTCATATAAAGCTGTAGATACCCGTATCCGTTGATATTGGAATTTATAGAGAACCCGACAAACACCCGATGATGATAGGACACATGTATTCTTTAGTTGCCATTGTCATTATTTGGGCTCGTTTTACGATGTAGAATGAGCGTTGTCGACGAAGTATTTTATTAATTTAAATGATATTTAAATTAAATGTTTTTTTAAAGTGAATTCATTTTATTGTCTTAATTTGAATTTATTTTCTTAAATTTATTTTATTGAAAATAAAATATATTTTTTGATTTGAAGAATCATTCTTTAGTTATTTGATTTGAAAAATCAATTTATATCGTTTATAAACCGTATTTGAAGAACTCGTTTTTTACGATGGTTTTATACGCGATTTTGAGCTCGTTTTCAACTCGATTTGAGCACGATTTTCGAAGCAAACTCAAGCCAACTCTTGACCCATAACCCAGCCCATCACTCATCCTCATAACCAGACCCTAACCCCTTCCACAAACCCGTCCTAAACACTCCCCAAACAGCCCGCACAACCAACCCTTTCCTTTACCCGTTTTCAGCATTGCCAAGCCCCAAACCCGCTCCAAACACCACTTAAACCCGTGCCCATTAACCCTAAACATACCCTAGTATCCTACCCATATTACCCTAGCTTAACCATTAAGAAACACCCCTCCTAAACCCTACACGAGCTCACGAAAGCTGCTGGACAGCAGCAAAAACGAAAGCAGCCCGATTTGCTTGTTGTTGCTCTCTTTTACCCTACTTTAACTCCCTGTAAATACCTCCCTTCTGCCATACTTTCATTCCTCTAAGTTCTCCATACATACTACCGTCACTCACCAGCATTAAACTCCAAAAAAAAACCCTAATTGCCTCTCAAAACTCTCGACAAAACCGAGACATTCAAACTGAGAAACAGTTTGTGTCTCTCTCGAAATACCATTCGTTTCCCCTTCAAATCTCCATTAAAATTCGAGTTTCTTGTTCCTAATTAACCATATAACATCCATCTACATCTTAGACAAAGATTCATGAGCCAAATTAACCTTGAGAGTACACGAATCCCCTCGAAAAACAGAGTGTCATACACTCTGTTTTCGCGGCTTTTCCTGTCTGTCCAGTTCTGTTTGTGCTCATTTTTCGTGCCCAATAACTCAGAACGAGCGTGGTTTGTTTTAAGATCTTTGTTCTCCTCTCTTTATAGTTTTCAAAACATCTTTTAAATCTAATTTTCACCATGAAACGAGTGAGAAATTGCAGTTTGAAAGTTGATGTCCAGATTTACAAAAAACGTGTTTGCTGCTTTGTTCCTTCGTCGACGACGGCCTCTCGAGATAAAATCTACGATCGATTACGACCCAAGACGGTGTCAATGATACATGTAGGTTGAGGTTGCATTAAATCCTCCTCTTCTCCCTTTTATTTCGTTCTTTTTATGTTTGTTTTTTATTGTTCGTTTTTACTTTGTTTATCGTTTTGCGTCGTTTGATATCGTTAACTATGAAACTAGTTTAGTCTGAGTATGAGTTAAAGTACCACCATGAACACCCGCGTTGACTTGAGTTGGGAAAGTAATCCGCCACATCGGTCGGTCGTATCCCTCTTCTCATTTACATATCCTCGTGTTCAAGGTAGGACATTAATAAAACGAATTCTAACTTTGTTCCTCGCTTTTGACCCCTCGCTTGTTTCGTTCAATTCGACCTGCCCTAGGACCCTTCGCATGTTAGTTCGACCTCTGATTGTTAACATATGACTCATTTAGACGGCATTAGATCGTTTTAATAACCTAATTAGACATGATAGGTGGCATCGACATAGCCTTAAAAATCGATTAACAATTCTATAACCTAATTGAATGCATATCTCTTTTCACTTGATTTCTCGTTAGCATAGGAGTGCGTGATTAGCACCTTCCTATTAACACTCGATGAGTAAGCGTTAATCTTATAACTTTGTGACCTAATTGGACCCTTTATTAGGCTGTGTAGAATGCATATTCGCGCGATATCTTCTCAATCGATCAACGTCGTTTCTAACTTGTTTTCTAACTCGTTTTTTTAACTCATTTCGCAATCATTTGATCTAACTAATGAATCTAACCTAGGAACTAGGGTGGCCGTGGCTTGGCCGTGAGGGTGGCCGTATCTTTTGTCTTTCTTGCTTCGTTTTTTTTATACCATTTGTTCTTTGTTGTTTTGTAGCTTGTAATTTATAGTTTGTTCATCGAGTTGTAATTTTCAAGTTTGTTTTACTTTTACCAAGTCAAAACTTCTTCAAAAACCTTAGTCTCATTTGGTTAGATGGTTGTGTTCCAATTCGTGTAAGAGCGTAGTAAATCGCATGTTGTTTAAAGCGACATGGCCCGATTTATGCTAATGCATGCTTTGGTGTGTGACCTAATGTCTAGTTCGATAAGATTAAGCAAAAGCACGCATTACGAGGAGTGACCCAAGGCCGTGAGTTATGTAAACCGTGGGCCACCCCTTTGTGCACGTTTTCCTAGGCCGAATGGCCATGTGTCGTGTATGGTGTCGTATATAGCAATTGTATTTAGATCGAGTTGTATCTCTAATTTCTCGTTGTGTCGGCATGAAATGCCTGGCTTGTAATAGGGTAGATCCCAACGGCTCCCCCATTCCTATCAAGCCTTGTTTGCTTTGTTTTGTATGTTGTTAGATCAATCAACCCGCATGCTAAATTACAACTTTGACAAAGTTAGTTTGGTTGCATCTAAATCGACATAGAAACCTCACATGTTAGGGTTTTAAAACGATGTTTTCATATCATATATCGCAGTAGCTACGACCTTGTTTGAAATCCGATACTTGACTTAGTAGAGGCCGTTATTGACAGGCGGGGTTAGGTGTCCTTATGGGCTTCCTAACACGTACCCTCACCCCTTACTCCAGATCTATGGTTTGTGGATCCGTCTAAATACCATTGGATTACGAGAGTCATTCAAATCGACTGATATAGGGTACAAGTCTTTATCTTTAATCACTCGTAGTCGATTGGCTTTATGCTTTTCGATGAAAAGTGTAAAGTTGACTTGAACGGTTCCAAGTTCCCATAAAACTTGGTGGCGACTCTAATTTGTCTTAATTCGATTCGAAGGAACCTCGAGTCAATTATGCCTAGCTAGTATGGATCCCGCCGACGCAGTTCCCGCGGGCGTTGTCCACAGTTTGGCGACTCCGCTGGGGAAAAGAGGACTAGTTACACTTTGTTTCTAGGGTCTTTTCCTCCGAGGTGAAACTTGAAAAGAAAGTATTGGAAAGTAAAACATTACTTGTAGTGCTACGATTCATGCATAAACCCTTAAGGACTTTCCCGGGCCGTCCCAGCGCTTCTTTGTGACGCGTGGGGGGCGACGTCCCACTATGCCAGGTGCTTGCACATTGCTTGCTTCCGCTCCGCCTCATCGTGGTTCTTGAGGGTGGGGATGATCTTCTAGGTACTCTACCTAAAGGCCCTTGCTCTATTAGACCCAAAAGGACGGAGGGCATAGACCTTCTTGTAGAAGACTTGCCGAGACTTAGAAATGTCTAGGAACATACATCCTTATAACATGAGAATGACAATGTGCAAGGTGAATTTCCCGAATCTTTTCAAGTTTTCCATATCAATTTCAAAACCGAACTTTTGAACAACTTACTTTCAAAATAGCATGGTTTTAAAAACGCGGAATGCTGCCCAAGTAGGACTAGATTTTTCGGCCCAAAATGAGCTTTTATAGCTGGCATGCTGCCCATTTTAAATCTCATTTTCAAATCGATTTTTTCGTTTTTTTCAAATTCAATCGAAAATGTTTCTCAAACCTTAACCAAGCATGAAATGCGTCGAGTCATGTCCGGGTCTTGGCCGTGTTTGGCTAGGCGTGTTTCGTCCTAAGTATCTAGAACACGACCCTGTTGGGTCACCTAAGCTCACCTCTTGGGATTCGAGTCATGTGGGTCGACCAATTAGTCCAGGATAGTACACAGAAACGTCCAAGCTAGGCTATTTTAAGGCGTTTCACTTAAACCTATGGGCTATGTTAGTCCAATCATGGGTTTAGTCACACCGAGTCCAGTTTAGAATCGAGCTATGACAGCTTGAGTCATGTCGTTTTGTCGAGTATAAAATGAATCGAGGTCTAAATCCAACCGTGAGTCGAACCTTTTGGTTAGTCAGTCTTAAGTCGAGTCTTTGCTTGAGTCAAGTTGGTGTCGTGTCCTTAAGTGTGCAGGGGCTCTTGCATTTGAATATTGACTCAGTTCGGGGTTTTCTTGTAGAAAGGCCGCCAAAAACCCGACTTCAAGCAATGGAAGATGCTGTTAACAAACTCACTGAGGCCGTGAACCTCATGATGGCCAGAATGGATGTGATCGAATCTAAGCTGGGTGAAGATTCCTCTTCATCTACCCCACCTATGACAGATCTGGAGAAACAATTCAAGTTCATTGAGGACCGTCTGAAACTCTCCCAGGGGAAGAACATCCATTACGAAAATGCTAGGGCCTATGCCCCAATTCAGGATAAGTTTCCCACGAACATGGTACTCGCTGATATCCCAAAGTTTAAGGGCACAGAAGATCCAGTCCACCATGTTAAGGCCTATAAGGGGTACTTAGCACTGAAGGGAGTGCCTGCTGACATGCTCTCTGAAATTTTCGCTCAATCCCTTGATGAACACCCGAAGGCGTGGTTCTACAATCTGGACCTTAAGAACTTCCCTACTTTTGAAGATATCACGGTGGAGTTTTTTAAGCACTATGCTGACAATGTCGAGATACGAACCAATATAAGAACGCTAGAGGTTATGACAGAGAAAGAAAAAGAAGGCTTTACTGAATTCCTTGCAAGATGGCGCGCTGAAAGCGTGAAACTAGCCAAGAAGCCTGATGAAGTTGAAATGGTAGATAAGTTCGTAAAGAATCTATGACCTGTTTACCGTAATGCTCTGAAATACCAGAATTTTGGCTCTTTCAAAGAATTAATAAGAATCGGGATAAAGGTAGAAGATGATGTCATAAGGGCAGAGGCTGAAAAGCCGAAAAGGTACCAAGGGGCCTCATCGTCTAAGGGCAAGGCCCCAGCAATGACCCATATTGATGAAGCCATCAATCTCTTAGAAGGGCAATCGAAGAAGTCGCAACGCCAAACACCTAGGGCATTCACCGATATCGGATGCACTTATACATACGCTCTCCAAAGACTCATAGCCCAAGGAAAGCTGAAGCCTATTGGTCCAACTCCGGACCCTCCCGCTGATCAACAAGGTAAATGGTATAAACCAAATGCCTATTGTGCCTTTCATCAAGGGAAAGGCCATGATACTGAAAGGTGCTATCGACTGAAGCACGAAATCCAAGACATGATTGATAATGGAACAGTCCCGATCCCAACTGTTAAACCCAATAACATCACCAATCCATTTGGCGATCACGCCAACTTTGTTTCTGTCGAAGACAATGTCGATTATTCCCATCTTATCCGCCCATGTCACTTGAAAGGGGTGTTTATCGGGAAAATATTTGTGGATTGCTTTGAATTCTTGCCAAACCCGAAGAATGAAATTCAAGTCGGGAGTCTTGCTCTAGAATGTACTCCTCTCATTAACGAAGTTAATAAAAGACAATTCGATTCACCAACCTCCATCACTAGCGTAGATCCTCAGAGGACTACCTCGGGATGGAGGCAAACCATCACAGGGATCAAGGACAAGAGCCGAGCATCTAAGTTGACAACTGAACAAGGGAAAGCTCAAAACTAGATTTGAAAATTATGAGTCGGATCTGTTTTCTTATCTTAGTCGAGTCGAGTCTAGGACTTTCTTTTCTTGAAGTTGAGTCGTTTGTTCCGCGATGACCTAGGGTGTGTCCTAGGAATCGTTATTTCGAGTCTGTTAAGCTTTTGCCATTCCAATAAAAGGTTGCAGTTTCGTTTCCCAATATGTCTTGTTTTCAATCCTCAATCATTCCGGAAACATGATAAAATGCACAACACACTCAAAGGCATCCCTGTGGTAGAAATATGTCCCGTTTCAAAATGTAAGGTACACTAGGATCCTGTGTTTGATTCCTTTACCTATTCCATGTCTGGCGGTAGAAAACCTCCATCAAAACCAGGTTTATGACAGGATTTTAGATGATTCTAGGACGAACCCGAACTAGCTCCTTTTTTTCCATATCGATGACGGAAGGCAAGCCTTTTTCCCACAGAATCATCCCCTCTCGAAGAGAGAAGATATCAACCCGTTCTAAGAAGGAATTGTTAATTCTAACCCAATTTAGTTGGCGAAGCCCACTTTTTAAGGTGTATCCATTTGTGATTAAGGGAATGAATAGAAGACCATTTTCAAGAAGAGAAGAAAAAAAAGAAAAAGAATGAAAAGATGAGAAAAAAAGGACGAAAAAAAAGCAAAAGAAAAAATGAAAAATGAAAGAGAAAAGAGATGAAAAAGAAAAAGAAAAAGAAAAAGGCAAAGAAAAAAAGAAAAGAAGAAGAAAAGAAAAGAAAAAGAAAAAGAGATGTAAAAATGTTGATCGAAGTTCAAAGGCGAAGCCAAAATGGCCAGGTAGTACCATCAGCAGTTATCCATACTCCTAAGTCCGTCCCGAGGCATTCACGAGGGAATAGTTAGGGATTCTGAGAATCAATCAGTTTGTGTTAGTACACCCAAGCCTTTAGGATCCAGATATGGAGATTTGAACCCACATTGTTTTCCAACCCATTTGCACTCGGGTTTCATCAAACCCGAGACACCTTTTCCAACCACGATGTAAGACATAACCCATTGGCCTTAGCACCAGAAAATGAACCTTCAGAATGACGGTCCACTATTCAAGCCTTTTGTTGCCAAGCTCCACATCCCAAAGAACCACAACCTTTTGTACCAACCCTAGACACGGGATTTAACGGTACCTTACAGGCTAGAATGGGATACGACATGATACCTTAGGTGAAACCTTCGAGTGTGTACACACAATCAAAATGCCACGTTTATGCACCTTGATCAAACTACGTCGGATTTGATTTCGCTCCACGCGAATACGTAGGCAGTCCTTCAGAATAAGGGATTCAATCCACCCATCATCCAAGTTGTCATCTTGTCGGTTTCTTACGGGTCTTAACCAAGTCCAAATGAAGCCACCTTTGTTTGAGTTGGTCTTAGTACTCGATGTAAGCTAGGATAAGGATATAGGTTCAGATGAATAGTATCAAGTCTCAGAATGAGCTTTATCGAACGGTTTAGGCAAAGATGCCGAGTCATATAGATGTAGGTTTGTGTTGGGAACAGAAAATATGAAAAACCCGCTGAAAAGAAAGAAGGCGTGGAAGAAAAATAGTAAAAGCCCGCTGAAAAGAAAGAAGGCGGTGGCAAGAAATGATGAATACTCGCTGAAAAGAAAGGAGGCGAGGAGAAGAGTGGCAGAATGTTCCCAACAAGAGTGATGTGTGATGTCCAACTGTTCTCATAAAATCAGTCTGTGTTTAGTGTCTAGGCGAAGCTAACGTTGTTGCTCCGTGAGTTTAATCCACCTTGTCAATGCCAAGTGATCTTGATTCCCATGTGCCCTCGGGAGCACGCCCATGCTATACGATATCCTCGTTCCACGTCCGACGACCTTGTGATTCCCATTTGCCCTTTTTTGGGCGCCAGAATGGCCTATTTACATTTCTACCTCCAACAAGTTAATAATTGAATTAAAACCCGTGCATACTTACGGTTTCATTTTGCTTTTTGTTTTACGGTAGCGGGCTACACCCACGTTATTTACGGGTCATACAGAGTGTCTGAGTCATATTTCCTGCTCACCCGTCAAGGTTCGATTTCAAAATGCCAAAGATTTCAGAATTCCGAAATTTCAAAAACTTTTTGCGAATTATGGGAAAACTTTTTGCGAATTATGGGATAGATGATCCAAGTAGTGGTACATTTCAAGTCAAGGTTCAAATCTCAAAGTTCAAAATCAAATTTTGGGTCGACGACCCAACACCCAAATGGTTCGTTTCAAATTCAAATTTCAGGTTGATGGCCCACATCATAAGTGATGTCAAATTCAAAATTTGGGGCGATGGCCCAATTATTCAAAATCTTCAACAGGTTCAAATTTCGGGTCGATGACCCAGTCTTTCAAATTCAATTTCAGGTCGACGACCAAACATTCCAATACTTCAGCTTCAAACCTCGGGTCGATGGCCCAACATACTAAATGATGTCAAAATTCAAAATTCGGGTCGATGACCCAATTATTCAAAATTTTCAAATTCCATTTTCGGGTCGATGACCCAATCTTTCAAATGATCTAATTTTAGGATCGATGATCCAAATGTGCTTATGTGATGATTATTGCTAGTACGTTTTTGTGCTTCAAATGTAGCAGGATATGCTTCAACTGGGGGCTCTAAAGTCTTCGACTTTAGAGCCATTGCAAACAGAGGGTTCTGAAGCCGTTGGCTTCAGAGACCATTATCAAGATGTAAAGGATGACATCCACCAATAATTCAATTCAATACAAGAGTATGAAATGGAAGAATTCTGTAGCTGAAAGCAAGTGATGAAAGCGGCGGCAACCTCCTCGGAAAGTCCCGTCCCATTTGGACACCGCCCACAGATGATAAGCTTTGGGCAAGTGTCAACAGATGATGAATTTTGGACAAGTGCCAGCAGATGATAAACTTTGGGCAAGTGTCAGCAGATACGAATTTCGGACAAATGCCAGCAGATGATAAACTTTGGGCAAGTGTCAGCAGTTGCCGAAGTACGACGCGGGTTTGATTCCGTCAGGAACGGATCCGTAGGCGCCCGAGGATAAGGCTCAACCCACCATATATACAATTTTACGGGTCGACGACCAGCGATGATAATTTGACACAACAGAAGCAAGAGTTAATCCCCGATGAAGTTTCAGGTATGATCACTTCTTATGGCTGGCGAGCTTATATACGCAATTCTAATGGACTATAAACGACCCGCAGAATCCTCAGGTGGAGAGGGACCTGGGGTATACTTTGACTTTCACCTTGTTGCTCGACTGCTTGTTGCTCTCTTTTATACCCCTCCTAAACCCTACACGAGCTCACGAAAGCTCTTTGGACAAAGAAGAATAAACAGAAAAGCGATCCGACTGCTTGTTGCTCTCTTTTACCCTACTTTAACTCCCTATAAATACCTCCCTTATGCCATACTTTCATTCCTCTAAGTTCTCCATACATACTACCATCACTCACCAGCATTAAACTCCAAAAACAAACCCTAATTGCCTCTCAAAACTCTCGACAAAACCGAGACATTCAAACTGAGAAACAGTTTGTGTCTCTCTCGAAATACCATTCGTTTCCCCTTCAAATCTCCATTAAAATTCGAGTTGCTTGTTCCTAATTAACCATATAACATCCATCTCCATCTTAGACAAAGATTCATGAGCCAAATTAACTTTGAGAGTACACGAATCCCCTCGAAAAACAGAGTGTCATATACTCTGTTTTCGCGGCTTTTCCTGTCTGTCCAGTTCTGTTTGTGCTCATTTTTCGTGCCCAATAACTAAGAACGAGCGTGGTTTGTTTTAAGATCTTTGTTCTCCTCTCTTTATAGTTTTCAAAACATCTTTTAAATCTAATTTTCACCATGAAACGAGTGAGAAATTGCAGTTTGAAAGTTGCTGTCCAGATTTACAAAAAACGTGTTTGCTGCTTTGTTCCTTCGCCGACGACGGCCTCTCGAGATAAAATCTACGATCGATTACGACCCAAGACGGTGTCAACGATACATGTAGGTTGAGGGTGCATTAAATCCTCCTCTTCTCCCTTTTATTTCGTTCTTTTTACGTTTGTTTTTTATTGTTCGTTTTTATTTTGTTTATCGTTTTGCGTCGTTTGATATCGTTAACTATGAAACTAGTTTAGTTTGAGTATGAGTTAAAGTACCACCATGAAAACCCGCGTTGACTTGAGTTGGGAAAGAAATCCGCCACATCGGTCGGTCGTATCCCCCTTCTCATTTACATATCCTCGTGTTCAAGGTAGGACATTAATAAAACGAATTCTAACTTTGTTCCTCGCTTTTGACCCCTCGCTTGTTTCGTTCAATTCGACCTGCCCTAGGACCCTTCGCATGTTAGTTTTACCTCTGATTGTTAACATATGACTCATTTAGACGGCATTAGATCGTTTTAATAACCTAATTAGACATGATAGGTGGCATCGACATAGCCTTAAAAATCGATTTACAATTCTATAACCTAATTGAATGCATCTCTCTTTTCACTTGATTTCTCGCTAGCATAGGAGTGCGTGATTAGCACCTTCCTATTAACACTCGATCAGTAAGCGTTAATCTTGTAACTTTGTGACCTAATTGGACCCTTTATTAGGCCGTGTAGAATGCATATTCGCGCGATATCTTCTCAATCGATCAACGTCGTTTCTAACTTGTTTTCTAACTCGTTTTTTAACTCATTTCGCAATCATTTGATCTAACTAATGAATATAACCTAGGAACTAGGGTGGCCGTGGCTTGGCCGTGAGGGTGGCCGTATCTTTTGTCTTTCTTGCTTTGTTTTTTTATACCATTTGTTCTTTGTTGTTTTGTAGCTTGTAATTTATAGTTTGTTCATCGAGTTGTAATTTTCAAGTTTGTTTGACTTTTACCAAGTCAAAACTTCTTCAAAAACCTTAGTATCATTTGGTTAGATGGTTGTGTTCCAATTCGTGTAATAGCGTAGTAAATCGCATGTTGTTTAAAGCGACATGGCCCGATTTATGCTAATGCATGCTTTGGTGTGTGACCTAATGTCTAATTCGATAAGATTAAGCGAAAGCACGCATTACGAGGAGTGACCCAAGGCCGTGAGTTATGTAAACCGTGGGCCACCCCTTTGTGCACGTTTTCCTAGGCCAAATGGCCATGTGTCGTGTATGGTGTCGTTTATAGAAATTGTATTTAGATCGAGTTGTATCTCTAATTTCTCGTTGTGTCGGCATGAAATGTCTGGCTTGTAATAGGGTAGATCCCAACGGCTCCCCCATTCCCATCAAGCCTTGTTTGCTTTGTTTTTTATGTTGTTAGATCAATCAACCCACATGCTAAATTACAACTTTGACAAAGTTAGTTTAGTTGCATCTAAATCGACATAGAAACCTCACATGTTAGGGTTTTAAAACGATGTTTGCATATCATATATCGCAGTAGCTACGACCATGTTTGAAATCCGATACTTGACTTAGTAGAGGCCGTTATTGACGGGCGGGGTTAGGTGTCCTTATGGGCTTCCTAACACGTACCCTCACCCCTTACTCAAGATCTATGGTTTGTGGATCCGTCTAAATACCATTGGATTACGAGAGTCATTCAAATCGAGTGATATAGGGTACAAGTCTTTATCTTTAATCACTCGTAGTCGATTGGCTTTATGCTTTTCGATGAAAGGTGTAAAGTTGACTTGAACGGTTCCAAGTTCCCATAAAACTTGGTGGCGACTCTAATTTGTCTTAATTCGATTCGAAGGAACCTCGAGTCGATTATGCCTAGTGTGGAACCCACGGACGCAGTTCCCGCGGCCGTTGTCCACAAAAGCACGAGACGGAAATTAATAATATTTTACATAAACCAAACTAGCGCCCAACAATTTATGGACACGGCTCAAAAGCGATTATGGCAACCTCAAACTCGGCCTAACAACCAACTACACATGGCCTTAAACCCGTGACTAGCTAGGCCACTGCCTAGGCCACCGCCAGACCACTGCAAGCTATTGCTAGGTTGCTGCCAGGCTACAGCAGGCCACGACCAGGCCACTGCTAGGCCAACGATAGGCCATAGCCAGGCCCACGGTCAGCCTAACAAACATGACCAAAACTCACCCGAATCAACAAGCATGTAAACCATAAGACGGAAATATGAGCATGCTCAAGACGGCTATATATATAAACTCATTCAAATGCTCATTTCCCATAGGAACTAACCAACCTTTACTACTCTATCCCGTCCCCAATCCGACCAAAACTGACCCAAAACAGGCCACCATTACGACCCAAACTCAGCCAACATTTGCGACAAACACCCGCCAATAACCATTCATACACACCCGTTCCAAAAACAGTCTTAAAATGCCACAGAAATCTGTTCTAATAACACTCATTCCTACGCCGCAAATCAATCTCGACACATACACGGTTCATGTCTAGTTTTCACGTCCTCAAAACCCTTCCCAAGCACGCATCTTTACGACTCAACTCAGTCCCAAATAATCACCTAACAGGCCGCCTAGAGCCAGCCTGAAACAGAGTACTACACCGCCTCAAACTAGTCCGTTTCAAACATTAATCTGCGACGGGAACCTAGCACAAATAAAATACGAACACGCACCCTTAACTTTACCCCAGAGATACCCAAGACAACCATGAAAGCAACCATTCTACCCGTCATTGAGAGCTATCAACCGAGCTTAAACAGACGAAGCTCACAATAGAGTTCGGGGCTTAAAACAGTCCCAATCCAACGCCAATACGAGACAAAAATTACCAAACAAATGAAAGAGAAATGTAAAGAATTGAACTTTATCAAATAAGAGCATGAAAACGACATGTAAGACGGAAATATCGACATTTTTGTCGAGTAACCTATCACCGTTACCTTCTAAGCTCACGGATTTCGAGCAAAAACGTCCATAAGTACGAGCTGCTCTCGGGTCTTTGACTAAAAGAAGAAAAATGAGTTGTATGAGTCAAGGAGCCGAGTTGTCATAAGACGACACATTCGAAAACTAAGTCAAAACATAAACTTTATTACCTTAAAAGAATGAGTAAGGAACGAGGAAGCTAATGGTACAAAAATAATGGAGTTTGGTTGAGAAATAAGGGAGGAAACCGGGTTTGAATATCGAATAAAAATGGGTGTACGACTCTCTGTGTCTTGTTGTTGCTGCTGTGTTCGAAAGAAGAAGAAGAAGAAAGAAAGAAAGAGGAAATGCAGAGGGTGGTGGGAGTCACGGTATCAACAAGGGTATTAATAATAATATATAATAATAATAATAATAATAATAATAATAATAATAATAATAATAATAATAATAATAATAATAATAATAATAATAATAATAATAATAATAATAATAATAATAATAATAATAATAATAATAATAATAATAATAATAATAATAATTATTATTATTATTATTATTATTATTATTATTATTATAATAGTAATAAAAGATTAGTTTCACAAGTGGAAATGTGACGGTCTATAGCTAGACGGAAGTTAAGACGAGAATTATTATTATTATTACAGTCATTATTATTGTCACTATTATTGTCCGACCAAAAATATGTATACATAAATTCTTATATAAATTATGCCTCAAAAATTTAATTTAATAATACGTATTTTTATATAAATGAGCTTTTATTTATTACTTTTATAAAAATCGTGTTTGACATAAAATTAATTAAATTGAATAATTAAAAAATATTCAATAAAGTAACTAAACGGTTTAATAAATTTTAAATGTCAAAAATGGGAAATTCGCGGGTGTTACAATCACCCCATCTTTTAAAAAGTTTCGTCCTCGAAACTTGAAAGTAGAAATGAAAGGTTATATAGAATAGAACTGGAATTTTGGAGTCGGTAACCATAACATTTAAAAGGGTTACTTATCGTAAGAATTAAAATTCTTCCAAAAGCTTCAAATAAAATTTTCCGATAGAACCAGGTCGAAATGTAAATCATTGTACAAATCAAAAATTAGAATTTTCAAAAACATTAACAGAGAGTTTTCAAAAGTATAAGTCTCATTCATGGAACGAAATTGCCCTTGTCGTAGACACAAGAACGCTAACTTTCCAAATCAAAGACAAATTTAAAACAAAATCACTCGTCGATAAGCGTAAAATAAGTTATTAAATGTCTCTAATAACGAGTTTTAACATCCGTTCAACATTAAAATCAGAAGAAAAAGGTAATTCACTCAAATTTTCTTTTGCAAAAGCCAAAATAGAAATGAAGGTTTCACCTTTAAACTCAAAAGGGAGCCAAATTCATGAAAAATATAACATTAAACTTTCACCAAGAAATTTTTAAATAGATCAAAGTTAACAGGAATTGTATAAAATTTAAAGGAATGTCGGGTTTAGCAATTAAAATCATATTAAAGAAGTCTATACTCAAGGAACAAATATGGAATTAAATAAAATTTTCATTTTCAAACCTCTAAAATAGGTAAGGTTTTGCAAAAGTAACATCAACTCTTAACAACGAATCAAAACTGGTAGCTTGAAAGTTTAGAAATTGAACAAAAAAAAAGTAACTTAGACATCATAGATACAAGTATGCTAAAAGGATTCAAACTTAACTAATCAAAAGAGCTATGATGAATTTTATAGGGTAAGAATTGAAGTCAGGTCAACAAGGATGTCAAAGATAGAGTTTCACAGATTACGAGTACCAAACTCAAGGGAGGAGCAAGATGAAGCGATAAAGGGAGGTATGAACGGTAACGCTTATGATCAAGGAGAAAGGGAAATTAGGCAACAAGGAAACGTCAGGTACTCATATCTCAAACAACAACATCAATGGTTCTGAAAACTTCCTAACAACAAAACTTATGACTACAACACTCCCCATGATTTCCTCAAAACACTTACGTTACTTGATCCTAAGCTATTCCATGAAATAAGGTACTCCAATATAAATGTCATCTCACCACTCCAAATCCTCAAACATCTACAAACAACTTTTACGAGATCAAGGTCAAAGTTTCCAACAAAACTATACTCATATCCAACCAGTGTCAACCATGGGTTTCTCAAAATGGTAATGTTCTCAATCAAAGATCCTAATACCAAGCTCTAAATTCCCAGAAAGGGTTCCTCAATTATTCCACACGGTTCTCATTTCAAAACAAGGTAGTAACATGTCAACCCAAAGTCTTCTTTCATGAAAGTCCACTCTACTACACTCTTTTGAGAAAGATGCATACTCACCCAAGTTTGAAAAATCAATAAGATCTCGTGTCCTTCTATCCTTTTACTTATTACGGATTCCCAAAAGCAGAACTACACTAATCTACAACATCATCCTATCATCTCAAGTACTCAATACAACCTCAAAGTTTATAAAACTATAGGGTTAACAAATACTTCTCAATAATAAGTCTCTCTCAACTTAAGAACTCTCAGGGGTCAACTAATATCAAATCACATCACCAATCCTTTATGGTCATCAACATCCCAAAGTATTTTCTTTCAAATCCGATATCCTAGAACTTTACTTACCATCGAGTTCTCAAGAAACAAGGTCTTAGTTGTAACAACGCTTTACTACCTCATATTTCCTCATCCTAACACCATAAATTGAAACTATGTTCTTTAACTTAACAATTGGCGTCGACCATACCATTACCCTTTCTAGTTACTAAAACAAGCGCTAAGCCTTCCCAACAATGTAGCTTAGTCTCACTCTCATACAAGTAGTAATCAAGATCACTCACTTAGACCAACTAATAATCCGACAATTAAAATTTCTCATATGGTAACATCTACATTATCAAACTCTCATGTCCGAAGTGATTATGAAAGCCCATCATAAACTCGACTTACTTAGTCAATCTTACATCCTCAAATCCACCATTCAATTACATTCATTTTAAGTCAAGTACTATGCACTAGTATCCCAAGACACATCTCGCTACGCTTCCCAAGCCTTTCAGATCCCAAACATAAACAACAAAGCCAAGTTCTATAACCTTAGTAACAAATGCAACTCACGCCTGACACACAGAATCCACCAATCAAATATACTCACTTTATCAAGGATCTAGGTATAAGAATCACTAAGTATGTCTCTTCACACCACCTAAGTCTTTCCAACATCACAACCTCTCCAAACCAGGGTTAAGGGTCAAACACAAACAATCTCCTCAAAAGTCAAATTTTCCAACCAAGATCAATATTCCTCAAAAGAAAGAGTACTATCAAAAAGGCATTAAGGGAGGATAAGCAAGGAACAAAGGACAAGTTAGGGGTATAAGAGTAGCTTTCAAAGTAAACAGAAAAGAATTTAGAAGGATAAGCACCAAGAGTTAAAGAATAAGGCAAGGTACACAAAGAATGAGAAATATCTTCGAGGAAGTAGAAGCATTCTTAAAAGGTTGAACAAATCTTCAATTCCAGCAATAGGTACCACATCTTGATCTTCACGTAGGTAAGCTCAGAGTCATTGATCCGAGGGCACAACAATTATTAAATGGCAATCAACAAACATGTTAGAACCTAACAAAGAGCAAACACACTATAGACTACCACCTTAGGTCCTTAATTCTACCCATCTCTCATTCATTATTCAAGGTCAAGTTCAAGTTTAAATTTGGGGTACACGTGTGTGCGTCGGGAGCAACATATGCTCTGATACCAACTGTGACACCCCGCGATAACGCGGCAATATAACTAATAAATTAAAGTGGAAATTTGTGAGATTTTAAAAACTTTTAAATTACTAGTTAAAGATTAACACGCGAATGCCAAAATTGAAATGAAAAAAATACACTAATAGGCAGACTTTGGTTATTAAAACTCGGGTCTAGAGAGCGAGGAAAAGATATCCCACGAACATGGTTTTAAATCTCGGTATCGGTCGTAGTCGCGGTATCGGTATAATCGGTCCTTAATCGGTCATCACGGACGGATTGCGGAGAATCTCGGTGATTTCTCGGGCGATATCTCGAATCGTTAGAGTGAAAATCCGATACAACTCGGCCGATACGATACAACTCGGCCGAGATTTTGAACCCTGCCCACGAATAAACAGATAAGGGGTTTCTAAACTAGCAACTAAGGTCCAAGGGTTTAGTTCTCGCTACCCCCACGTCTTCCCCACGTAAGCATCTTCAACACCTGTCATTCCTGTAAACATGAACGCCACAGTCAGTGGGGAGTAACTCAAAGTTTTCCCAGCCACAATATGTCGAAATGCAAGTAACAAACACTTAATTAAACATATTAATCATGCATCATATATGAACAATAAAAAACAAGGAGATATAATGAATAATCATTATGAGACAGGCATAATACTTTCTTAATAGAATAGGCATGATATATTAGAATAAATATGCAATCAAGGGCATAGAACAACCAAGTCAACCAACTCATATTGACACGACTCACAAGCGTAAGACCAACACAAAGTGTAGACGGAGTATCCGACTCAGAGGCTACATTTAAAGCATGTCCGAGATACCACACACAAGACTACATCCTAGACTCCAATCTCCTGGTAGGACGACGATAATAATACGGTCCTAGTCTAAACCTGGATCCAGACTCGAAACATGGCACACAGACCGTAACTAAAGGTCGAGTAACCCCAAATCGGAAACATGGCACACAGTCCGTAAACAAAGGTCCAAAGAGGCGGAAGGATAACCCAATCCGGAAACATCGCACACATATCCGTAACCAAAGGTCCGAAAGGGTAAAATAAGGAATGTCAAGTCGTCACACAATGTAAAACGTCACACTTGAGTCCCAATAAGAGTAGGAATGATCACACAAATATAAACACGATAGAATGTCATATATCACGGAATCACTAATGTCACATTCATACTTATGGCTTGCATCTCACCATAAGTACGGATGGGAACATCAATTCCGGCGATCAGATCGCAACTAGAGGGCTTATAGCTCACCCCTAGTATCCGATAGGACCAAGAATATCACAACAGGACAATACAAGACATTATCAAGAATACGACTCCTACAAGTACTTATTGATAATAAATATCTCATACTTGTATTATATCACTAAATGTTCCACTTTACAATTTAACATGACGGTTAAATAAAATATAATAGCGATAATGAATAATTTACGTCATGTGAGAATTACGGAATACAAACAAGCCCAATACCAGTGACAAAAGGAGTCCAATAAACAAATTGTAAGATACCCAATAATTGAATCATATTAAGCCCAACAAACAAGACATGTTAAACCCAACATATTACTCATGTACAACCCAACCATTAAATCATGTTGAACCCAAACATTTGATCATGTGAGCAAGTGTATATATATAATGAACAATATTTAATGGATTGCGTCATATAAAGCACGAGACGAGAATTAATAATATTTTACATAAACCAAACTAGCGCCCAACAATTTATGGACACGGCTCAAAAGCTATTATGGCAACCTCAAACTCGGCCTAACAACCAACTACACAAGGCCTCAAACCCGTGACTAGCTAGGTAACTGCCTCGGCCACGGCTAGGCCACAGCCGGGCCACAGGCAGGCCACTGCAAGCCACTGTAAGCTACTGCTAGGCTGCTGCCAGGCTACAGCAGGCCACGACCAGGCCACTGCTAGGCCAACAACAGGCCATAGCCAGGCCCACGGTAAGCATAACAAACACGACCAAAACTCACCCGAATCAACAAGCATGTAAACCATAAGACGGAAATATGAGCATGCTCAAGACGGCTATATATATACACTCATTCATATGCTCATTTGCCATACGAACTAACCAACCTTTACTACTCTCTGTCCCATCCCCAATCCGACCAAAACTGACCCGAAATAGGCCACCATTACGACCCAAACTCAGCCAACATTTGCGGCAAACACCCGCCAATAACCATTTATACACACCCGTTCCAAAATAGTCCTAAAATGCCATAGAAAGCTGTCCTAATAACAATCATTCCTACACCCCAAATCAATCTCGACACCTACACGGTTCATGTCTAGTTTTCACGTTCTCAAAACCCTTCCCAAGCACGCATCTTTATGACTCAACTCAGTCCCAAATAACCACCTAACAGGCCGCCTAGAGCCATCCTGAAACAGAGTACTACACCGCCTCAAACTAGTCCATTTCAAACATTAATCTGCGACGGGAACCTAGCACAAATAAAATACGAACACGCACCCTTAACTTTACCCCAGATATACCCAAGACAACCGTGAAAGCAACCATTCTACCCGTCATTGAGAGCTATCAACCGAGCTCAAACAGATGAAGCTCACAATAGAGTTCAAGGATCAAAATAATTCCAATCCAACGCCAATACGAGACAAGAATTACCAAACAAATGAAAGAGAAATGTAAAGAATTCAACTTTATCAAACAAGAGCATGAAAACGACATGTAAGACGGAAATATCGACATTTTTGTCGAGTAACCTATCACCGTTACTTTATAACCTCCCGAATTTCAGAGCAAAAATGTCCATAAGTACGAGCTGCTCTCGGGTCTTCGACTATAAGTAGAAAAACGAGTTGTATGAGTCAAGGAGCCGAGTTGTCATAAGATGACACATTCGAAAACTAAGTCAAAACAGAAACTTTCTTACCTTAAAAGAATGAGGAAGGAACGAGGAAGCTAATGGTACAAAAATAATGGAGTTTTGTTGAGAAATAAGGGAGGAAACCGGGTTTGATTGTCGAATAAAAATGGGTGTACGGCTCTCTATGTCTTGTTGTTGCTGCTGTGTTCGAAAGAAGAAGAAGAAAGAAAGAAAGAGGAAATGCAGGGGATGGTGGGAGTCACGGTATCAACAAGGGTATTATTAATAATAATAATAATAATAATAATAATAATAATAATAATAATAATAATAATAATAATAATAATAATAATAATAATAATAATAATAATAATAATAATAATAATAATAATAATAATAATAATAATAATAATAATAATAATAATAATAATAATAATAATAATTGTTTAGGTATTTTTACCCAAGTCGATTAATTAGGGTCAATGTAGTCTTACTCGTTGGTTGGTTGTATGTTCGTTCGTATGTAAATAAATAAGAAGAAAAATAAAGTGCGTAATGTAAATTAACACGTGTGATTTGGTGACGCGGAAAACCCGATGTGAGAACAACCGCGGGAGGGACGGTACCCTGCTAAGTATTGCACTATATGAATAGGAGGATGATTACAATTATGGCTCAAAGCTAATCATGCTGGCCCTAGGTGTCAGGCCTGCAAGATCTAGGACGAACGTATATACGTGCCGAGATGTGATCTTGAATGTTGATGTATGAATGCGGGTGTTGAATGAATGAATTCTTGATTTGCTTCCTTGGCTATTTATAGGGTAAGAACCCTAGATATGTCCTACCCCGAATATGGAAAGGGAATATAATTTCCATAAGAACTCTTTCCAAACCCGGACTCCCTTGCCAATTCTCCCTGATCTCCCTAACTTTTCCCTACCTTCTCCCTGACACTTCTTTCCTTAATCCGGACACCTTCCACGATGGGCTTCCAATCTTCCCTAAGCCCGTTTCCCCTTTCTTCATCCGCGGGCTTCCTTCCTCCATATCACTCCTTCCATAGCTTTTATTTTATTAAGTGGGCCTCCTTTGTCGTGCTAATTTTAGCCCAAACAGTTTGCCCCAAATTTCTTGTGAAGTACGCTTCCAAGTATCGAGCAAGGAATTTACGTAATCAAATGCTAAAAAACCCTACGCCGTCTTTTTTACTCCTTCCCATGCAATCCATCATTTCAGCCGCCCTTCTCCTCTTTTCTCGCACTCAACTCCTTCTCTCCTCTTTATAACTCCAACGTCATCTTCCACTCTCATTAATCATTTCAAATCATTTCAAAAAAAAATACTTCCTCTTTCTTAAACCCTCAACCTTCCTTCTTTTCATCCCTTGCCGGCTTCACTGTTCATCTTCCCCGTCTTCTTCATCAGGTAATCCACCCTTTTTCTTCTTTTAATTTTCGCTTTCTTCCTCCACCATGGGCAAAACTCGACAATCCTCCACACCTTCTGACCGTAATCTCGACCCCACTTTCCCTTCTCGGGGACTTTTTAAGCATCCCCACGACTGCGACTCTGCTCTAACTCCGGCCGACATTCCCACGATCAAGAATCTTCTTGGTCTTGGTGACGGGGTGGATATCTCCATCCCTGAACCGGGACAAAAAGCTGACGTCCTCCGTCCAGGGTGGGTTAGTTTCTACCTGTACCCGTTTAGATATGGCCTCCGTTTTCCTTTCCCTAAACTCATTCAAGACTTCATCTTCACCAACAACTTTGCTATGGCACAAATTTCTGCTGCCATTTGGAGAGTTCTTCTCTATTCTCTTGCCGCCGGTCAGAATACTGGTAAATCTGTCACTCTGGGCGACCTGGCCCATATGTACAACATCAGATCCCTGGGCAGGGGTCAATTCTCATTCCGGGGCCGTGGAGAGGCTACCTTCAGACACGTGTCAAAATCCCGTGATGAGAAATGATTTGAGGACTTCTTCTATGTGAGGAAGGACTCCATCCAGCCTCCTGATGACTACATTTTCGAGAAATGGGTTCTAACTTCGAGTAAGTAGTCTTCCTGTCACCGGATTTATTTTATCTCGCTGCTTACTAGCTTACTTCATCGTCTTCGTGCAGGCCCCTGTGACCTTACCCGTATTGGCGCCAAGATCCCCACTGCGCAAAGAAACTGTTCAAGCATCTCGAATACGAGAGAAAGTTTCCAGATCGCTTCCGGTTTTTCACCTACTTCATCCTCCAATCCTCCTCGGTCGGCTCACAAAGTATGTCTTCTGGTAAGACTTCTGCAACCACTTTTTATTTGCATGCTGTTTCTGCTGACGTTTAAGTATTCTGTCGTCTGAGGCTATATATGCTTGCAGGTTCAAAAGTTGATCAGTTGGAAATCATCCTCTAAAGTGCCAAAAGAAAGAGACCTTCTGCCAGCCCTGATTTGGCCTCTGCCTCCAAGAGGAGTGCTCCTGCCGCCTCCTTCCGGACTCCTCCCACGTTTCGATTCTGCGCACGTGAGCCCTTGGAGGTCAACCCGTTATCTCGCCATCCGCCTACTCCTCCTGCCAGTCCTCGGGCTTCATCTAGCGGAGGCATTATTGCTCATTTTCCAGAGGGCTTTGGGAATGTGGACAAGGTGCCTTACTGGCTGGAGATTGATCAGCTGCTCTTTCCTCTTGTTGAGGAAACGTTTTCGGAGTTCTCCCCAGAGGAGATGGCTGAAAATGACGTGCACAACGCCTTCATGGTAAATATTCTTCATTTTCTACCTGTCTGTCTGTCTGCTTTACTTAGATTCTGCCTCCTTACTTCCTTGCTGACTCTTGATTTTTTCTGCCCCAGACCCTCCAGTCTACACTATACAACAGGAAGATGATTAACATAGTGTAGACCACCATCCGTGCTACCAGCACCAAGAACCAGGAGCTGAAGGAGACTGTTGCTGATCTGGCGCAGCAGCGGATTGATCTGAAGGAGCGTGTGGTGGAGTTAAAGACGGAGCTTGCTGTCACCAAGAAGAAGTTGAAAGAGGGGGCTGATCAGCTGGCGCGTACTCAGGCGGTGTGCAATACTTTCTCTGACTCCCTCAAGCGCTCTGATGAGAAGATCAGTGAGCTGATCTCCCTGGCCACCAATGTTGTTGCCTATGCTACCTGGCGGGGAAAGATCAGAGGGATGCGTGCTGCCCTTGAAGAGGCTCCTACCCAGCAGGCTATAGAGGAAGAGGAGAAACAGCTGGAGATGCTCTACCCCACCCAACCTGATCTGAGTGTGCTGATGCTTGAAGTTGGGGAGGTTAATTCTCCTGCACTTGCTGAGGAAGCTACTAGGGATGGAGCTGGGACGTCCCAGGATGCTGCTGACGGAGCTCAAGGAGCTATGGCGGCCAAGGATGCGCAGGCTGGTGCGGTACCTGAAACGAGGGGTCAGCAGGCAGAGGAGGTGCCAGAGGTGGAGGTCATTAATGTGACAGATAATTAAGTTTTTTGTATTTTGATGAACTTTTGGTAGTCTGGCCCAGAGGTGGCAGACTTTGTAATTTTTTAAAACTCTTTCAGTGGTTGCTCCGCCAAGGTGGCGGTTAAACTTTGGGCCGTACTTTTGGCCATATTTTGAAAATGCCCCTTGCCTGTAGTTTGGCAAGGCTTTAGCTTACATATCGTGCGCTTTGTTATTTATTTTCCCTATTTTTAGGAAATTTGCCGTGTCAGCCTGTTTGGCTGATTTAGGCGAGTCCTGTCATCCTGAGAAGGCTGACGTTCGACTCGGCCTATTGTCGTGTCACCTGGTGTGGCGATTTAGGCGTATGCCGCAATGTAGGGAGGAGTGGCCGTGTCAACCTAGGAGGCTGATTTAGACCAGCCTGGCCAGGCTGAAAAGGCTGATCCAGACTAAACTAGCTGCCGTGTCAGCCTGATGGCTGATTTAGGCGTATGCCGCAGTTTTTGGACTACTTAACCTTGTTCATGACGCAAGGTGTGTTCATCTCATTTAAAGCCGACAGGGGCGTCATTGAGGCAAGTTTATCGTCATTCTAGGACCGATGGAGACGCTGCAGGATTCTGGTAGCGTAGATATCCCTACGTTCCATGTTCGTGTGCATGCATGCTGGGGCCCAGATTAATTGCGATTAGTGCGAGCTACGTCCATGGGCTGGTATCAGGGGTAGCTGGGTAAGCGTATTCAGCTGTCAGCCAGGCTCCCTTTCGTATGTTCCAGAGTCTGCCTGGTGAGGGTGCTCCTTGTGGAGAAAATAGGTTAGGCATGTTGGAGTGCCATGTGCCTTGTCACCCCGCGTTGGCAGTTGACAGTCCTGCTAGACATCCTTTCAAAGTACCATAGATACCAGAATTCAAAGTGGTGTACTTAGAGAAGCCCAAAAATAAGAGAATCTATTAAAATGATGTGAAGTACCTGTCGCCATCTCATGGGGTACCAGAGCAATTGTGGTCCCAGGACGCTGTCAGACCACATCATCTAATAGTAGTTTAAAGTCTTAAAAATAACTAGAGACACCAGGAATAAAAGTGAAATTGGCAGTATGCCTACTACCGGATTTTTATTTTAACTTTTAAAAGACGGTTTGGCTTTTCATAGTACATCATTCTGAAAGCTAGAGTCTACTTATTATCAAAAGTAATATCTCTTCAGGTGAAGTATGTTCCATGGGCGTTGTATGATTTGACCGTCCATAGTCATCAGTCCGTATGCGCCATGGCCAACAACTCCTTCTACCTGGTATGATTCTTCCCATTTGTAGGCGAATTTGCCTGCCTTTCGATTCTTGGTGTTTTGAAACACCTCTCGGAGAACCACGTCTCCTACCTCCAGGAGCCTGACTTTCACATTCTTATTATAACTCCTGGCCACGGACTGTTTGTAGGCAGCCATACGGATTTTTGCACTTGCTCGCAGCTCGTCAATTGTGTCCAGGCTTCTGGTCATCTCTGCATTGTTTAGTTCCCTTGTCATATTTTCATACCTGTGAGTAGGAACTAGAACTTCTGACGGAATGACTGCTTCTGCGCCAAACACCAGGCTGAAGGGTGTTTGACCTGTTGCTATCTTTGGTGTCGTTCGTCGACCATAACACTAGTGGCAATTCATCCGCCCACTTTCCTTCTAACTCCCGTAACCTCCTTCTCGCATTGTCCATGATGATTTTGTTCTTTGGATTGACTTGTCCGTTGGACTTTGGAGTCCTAGGTGCTGACTTTTTTAAGGTGATGTTCCACCTAGCACAGTATCCCTCGGTATCGTTTGAGATGAATTGTGAGCCATTGTCACATATGATTTCTGATGGGATACCAAATCTGCAAATGATGTTTCGCTTTATGAACGAAATGACCTGTTTGTCTTTTACCTCCGTGAATGCTTCTGCTTCTATCCACTTGGAGAAGTAATCTGTCATTGCTAGCATCCAGGTTCTATTTCCTGTGGCCCGTGGTAGAGGGCCTACTATGTCTATGCCCCATGCCATGAATGGCCAGGGAGAAATAATAGGGTGCAGGTGCTCTGCTGGCTGATGGATCATTGGTGCTGAGCGCTGGCAGGCATCACATTTTCGTGCGTATTCTGCTACATCTGCCTTCATCGTAGGCCAATAGTATCCCTGTCTAAGGGATTTATTTGCCAGACTCCTGCCCCCTGCATGGTTTCCACATTCGCCATTGTGGAGAGCATGCAACACAGTCTGTGCTTCTTCCTTGCCCAGGCACCGTAGGTAGGGGCCTGCTAGCGATTTTCTGAACAATGTGTCATCAATAAGTATGAATCTGGAGGCCTTCACTCTGAAAGCTCTCACTTCCTTCTTGTCATCTGGTAGCTTGTTATAGCGCAGCCAGTCTAGGTAAGGTGTGTGCCAGTCGTCTGCCTGATCGGGTATTTGGTCTGGTGTCTGCCTGTCTGGCTGGGAGCTCTCACCTTACTCTGTAACTGCTCAGATTTCTTTCTCGCTATGTGGATCCTCCAGTTCACCTCTGTCTATTTCGTCCGCCTTCTGAATAGACGGTTCCAGCATGTGTGCTATTGGAATGCTGGATTGCTCTGTAGGTTTAAATGTTGCCCCCAGGGTTGCTAGGGCGTCTGCTTCCACGTTCTGATCTCTAGAGATCTGTTTAAGCTTGTAAGTTTCGAATTTCTGTTTTAACTCCTTTGCCACTTTTAGGTATGCAATCATCTTCGAATCTCTGGCTATAAACTCATCATTCACGTGGTTGACTGTTAATAGAGAGTCACTGGATATGAGCAGGTGCCTGACCCCTAATTCCAAAGCTAGCTTCATTCCTAATATCAAGGCCTCATATTCTGTTTCATTGTTGGTTGCCTTGAATTCACATCTCACTGCTTGTGCTATCAGGTCTCCCTGTGGTGACCGCAGGATTAATCCTACGCCTGCCCCCCTTTGGTTGGAGGGCATTGTACGGTTTTGTTTGGGGAGGTATGCATCCATATCTGTGTCTGCATGTTTCTTGCATTTTTGCTTGCACGTTTATTTATTCTCGCATGCATTGTTGTTTTAATTAATTCAAAAAATCATATAAAAATCATAAAATTCAAAAAATTTTCAAAAATTTCATGTTTAAATTGAGTCGGAACGTTTGAACATTGACGCTACTTTGAATCCTTACTTGAGCCCTGCATATTCTTGACATTTAGTTGGCATGATTATGTGCATAATCTACGAGTTTTTGTTTCTCTCTTATCTAAACGAATAGACTTGATTCATTATGTCGGCAAGCTACATTACATTCTGAGGTTAGAGCTTTATAAACTGGTGACATTCATGACCGGTTTCATTTAGGATGTGAGTAGTGCTCTCTTTAAGGCATGTAACATCAATTTGCATAAGCATGAGTCTAGTCTTCTTAATACCTGTATGCATTCAGTCTGTGGATGGTGACACATGTTAGGAGAGGCAGTTCCCTTTATTTCATCTCACCCGTGAGCCTCACATAGCCAAATTGCCTTTTTGTCTTATTAACTACTTTCTATAATACTTCCTACCCTAGCCGAGCTAGTAACGAGTAGTTGTTGGAATGTGCTATTGCAATAGGGTTATTTTATCTGATTTCAGAGGATGGTGGAAGAATCAAAGGGAATGAAATAAAAGAATTGTTAAGAAAAATGAAACAAAAAAAGAAAGAAAAAAAATTGTTTGTGAAAAGAAACTGGTTATGATTTTCACTCCCAAGTCTTATCTATATCTTATGGGGAGTTGACGATTCTTGGTGTTTTGTGAGTTTAGTGCATGATTTTGCACCGTTTCATCTTGCTATATTGAGTACGAAGTTGGGATGCAGTTTATATTTGGATTCGTTGTTGCTAGCCTGGCTATTAACCCCACATATCCAAATTCATTTTAGCCCCTTCTTACCCATTACCTCACTTACCCAAATGTAAGTCCTCGGCATGTGTCTTGGTCATTAGTATGGTTGGAATGCATATGTACGGTTGTAGAGACTTTATTCATGTTAACTGCATGCATGTTCTTATAGGTCGAGTTAGGTGAGTGTCTTACTTCTTCCTATCTTTCACATATATACTCACCTTGTGCCTAATTTTGAGTGACGAACGACCCGTGAGAGTCCGATATCTTTTGAATCTTGCAAGGTCGACGGTTCAGTAAGTTTGAAACATTGATTTAACTCGTTTGTACTTCTCATTTGCCACTTTGTCATTTTGTTGCATTAAATCGGTTTTCGTGGGTGATTTGTAGCTGATGCGTTGGTCCGTTCTCCAACGTTGTTTCTTAGTTGCATTCATATTTGCTTGGGGACAAGCAAAGGTTTGGTTTGGGGAGATTTGATACGTGCCTAATGTATAGTCTTTTTAGCCTATTTTATGCACGTATTTCTATGCTTTTATCGTGGTTTTATGCTACGAAATGCCCCGAATATGCTACTTTGGGTTATTTTGTCTTATTTGCAGGAATGAGCCATAAAGTAGTGAAATCAAGCCTTTTACCGCTCGTTTTGCATGCATTTGGAGAAAGAGTACATTTGAAGTGGAAATGTCGCTGCATTGGAGTGCGTGAAGTTTTACTTAAGGCGTTAAAGTCAATCTAGTAGCTGCGTTGAAGTGTATGTTCGATTGAGTGTTCAAACAGGTCGATCGAAAGGAAGCTGCTACTGGAATGCTCGATCGAACAGTCTCCGTGTCTGTTCGATCGAAGGAGCTTCTAACGGAGATGTTCGATCGAACAGTCTCCCTGTCTGTTCGATCGAGAAGAATTAACGCAAGGAAGCTCGTTCGAGAGCCCATTGTCACTCGATCGAGAAGGCTTATGTCGACACTTTATTTATGTTATGTTATATTTATTTTATCTTAGATAATAAGTTCTCTGATTATAAATAAGAGATTACCTAGACCTAAGAGAACATCAATTATAATTCCTGTTACTCAGTATCACGTTACAACGTTTTGGGCGGCGTTCTTCGCTTCTCCGTCGGATCCCTTTGTAACTTCTTCTCTTCTCTTAGACTTTAATTCTATTTAGTTTTATTCTCAATTCCTTCTTATTGCCTTAATTTAATTTCTCTCTTGTTATTTATTTCTCTTATGCTAGTAGATCTCATTAATTCCCTTATTATGCCTCTTGATCTAGTTTATTCGTATATGACTGTTATTGTTAATTCGTTGGCCATGAGTAGCTAATTTTCATTATGCTAAGACTATAGGGGATCCATAATTATGAAGGGAGAGTAATTGATTTATTGGGTTAATGCTGGTATTGTTTTTGTTGGTTAAATGCTACAGTTAATTGTATCCGTCTGATTGAGTCGACGCAATTAGACTTATAATTATTAGTGATCCTCGACCTGGACCAAAAGGTTGGAAAAGGCGAGACTAGTAGCGAACAATAGAGTATTGCAGTGAGGGCGAAAGTTAAGCTGTTTACACTTTAGGGTGAATTAAGGACCGAAAGGTGACGTTCGTTACCCCTTAGACCGTATTTGCATCGACATGAGACCTAGATTACTTGACCGGATGATTATGGTGAACCGTTTGTCTTAGCTGTTTCTCTATATCTGTTTAATCCCTCTCTTATTCTCTTTTCCTTACTCTTATTAGTTTAGAAAATCACATTTAAAAACCCCGTTTCGTGACACCCTAATGCACCGAGTTTAATGAGATAGATAGCAATTTAGCCTCCCTGTGGAGATCGACCCTACTTACCGCTGACTTCTGTTAGTAGTAACTTAGGTATTTATTTTTGGTACAAAACGACCGTATCAAATCCTACGCCTGCCCCCCTTTGGTTGGAGGCTCCGTCAATATGCATCTGCCAGACTTTTGCCTCCTTGCTTCCTTATAAGGTGAGGATCTCTGTATCTGCTAGATTCTGGATGGCATGACTGAAGTCTGATACGAAGTCGGCCAATGCCTGTGATTTGATTGCTGTTCTGGGGTCATATTGGATGTCGTACCCACTGAGGTGTACAGACCATTTCGACATTCTGCCTGACAGTTCAGGCTTCCTCATGATAGCTTTTAGCGGGTAGTTGGTCACGACATGTATGATGTGGGATTCAAAATAGGGGCGCAGTTTGCGAGATGCTACTACCAATGCTAGTACTAACTTTTCAAGGGATGTGTACCTGGTCTCTGCCGGCAGCAGAGACTTGCTCACGTAGTATACTGGCTTCTGCTCCCTTTCTTGCTCTCTGACCAGGACAGCACTCACTGCTACCTCTGTGACGGCTAGGTATAGAAATAGTGGTTCTCCTGGCTCCGGCTTTGATAGCAACGGCGGGCTGCTGAGGTAATGCTTCAGCTCTCTGAAGGCTTGCTTGTGCTCAGAGGTCCATTCAAACTTCTGGCTTTTCCTTAGTACGTCGTAAAACAGCCTGCAATTATCTGGAGATCTTGAAATGAACCTGTTCAGGGCCACTACTTTCCCGGCTAGTCTTTGAACATCCTTAGGCTTCTCAGGTGACTCCAGCTGCAAGACGGCTTTGATCTGCTTGATGCTGGACTCTATCCCTCTTTGAGTTACGATATAGCCCAAGAATGTGCCAGAAGATACTTCGAAGGTGCATTTAGATGGGTTTAGCTTCATCTTGTATTCCCTGAGGGTGCTGAATGTTTCTGCCAGATGCCGCATGTGATCTTTGGCCTGCTCTGATTTCACTACCATGTCATCAATATACACCTCCATTGTTCTTCCTATCTGTTCTTTGAACATTCTGTTAACCAGCCTTTGATATGTGGAGCCTGCATTCTTTAGGCCAAATGGCATGACGTTGTAGCAATATATTCCTCTTTCAGATATAAATGCCGTCTTCTCTTGGTCTGCAGGATCCATCTTGATCTGATTGTACCCACTCCATGCGTCCAGGAATGTTAACATCTCATATCCAGCTGTTGCGTCTACCATTGCATCAATATGAGGCAGCGGGAATGGATCTTTAGGGCATGCTTTATTGAGATCGGTGAAGTCCACACATACTCTCCACTTCCCATTCTTCTTGGGCACCACCACTACGTTAGACAACCATTCTGGATATTTTACTTCTCTTATTTTCTTTGCTGCCAGCAGGCTGTCTACTTCCTGGTTGATTACCTTATTTCTCTCCGCTGCAAACTTCCTTCTTCTCTGTTGGACGGGCTTACACTTTGGGTCCACACTAAGCTTGTGTGTTATGATGGACGGATCTATTCCTGTCATGTCATCGTGTGACCATGCAAAACAATCCATGTTATCCTGTAAGAACTTGACTAGCTGCTGTCTTAAACTTCCTGTACATCCTGCTCCAATGAGCACGGTTCGTTCTGGGTGCAACTTATCCAGGTTGATTTGATCCAGCTCTTCTGCTGGAGGTTCGATGTATTCATCCTGGATAGGTTGCTTCTGTAATTGCTATGCGGGGGGGTTAGCAGTGAACTTGAGTGCCTTCTTATAGCAGCTTCCAGCTTCCTCCTGATCTCCTCTTACTGTCTCTACTCCCCATGGTGTGGGGAACTTTATGCACTGGTAGTATGTTGAGGGGACTGCTTTCATCTGGTGCAACCATGGTCTTCCCAAGATGACGTTATAAGTAGAGGGGCCATCTATAACCAGTGTACCGACTTGCTTGTTGATTCCCCCACATAGGTTGGGATGACTATCTCCCCTAGCGAGTGGTCAATTTTGTTTCTCCACTGAAGCCTACTAGCGGAATAGTCTTCTTCTGCAAATCCTTCTCGTTGAATCCCATATTTTCTATAGTTTTCAGCATGATCAAGTTGACAGAGCTTCCTGTATCTACCAAGACCTTTCTAACTGTGCAATTGGCCATTGATAAGGTGATAATCAGTGCGTCATGATGTTCTCGTTCATCGTATGTATCTCCTTCATCAAAGCCGACCATTTGGCAGTCACTTTGTGAGAAATTGTGCACGAATTGGCTGGCCTATCTCCTTTGGTCTCCGTAGCACGTCTCTTAGCTGCTGAATACGTCAGCCCGCTTACGTCTGAGCCGCCTGTTATCACGTTTATAATTTTGGTGCATGTGGGTGGGTCTGCCGGCTTGGCGGAGCCTACCTTTTCTTGCTGCTTGCCCCCACGTGGTAATAGGTGGCTCAGTCTTCCCTGTTCGTACAGGCGCTTGATCTCTCTTCGAAATGTGTAGCAATCCTCAGTGTTGTGCCCAATATCCCAGTGGAATTCACACTTTTTCTTGTTGTCCTTCCTCCATGCTTGCTCTCCTACTGGTGGGTTGGGCCACCTAACTCCATCTCCCATCTCCCTGAGTGCCTTCAAGATTCCTCCAATTCCTGTAGTGAATCCGTATTCTGCCAGAGTGGGCAGTAGCTGATTTTCTTCGATTCTGTTGACTCCCCTCCCGTATGGTCTATTCCTGTCATCCTTCTTGGTGGTGGTTTGCTTTCTTCCTGACTTATCCACGGCTGAGGTACTGGAGATACTAGGCGCGCTTAGCAAGCTGGCTCTGGCCAAGACGTTTTCTTCTAACCTGATTGCGGCGACTGCCTTCTCCTGTACTGCCTCGAAACTATGGCATGGATGCATGGTTAACTTCTTGTATAGGTCAGAGTCATGGTGGAGGCCTCTTCTGAAGGCTTCTACTGCTGTTGAGACATCGCATTCTCGTACTGCTACCTTCTCATTGTTGAACCTAGTATTATATTCTCCAATGCTCTCTCCTGCCCCCTAGACGATTCTGTATAGGTCTCCTGCGTGCTTCGTGGCTTCTGGCCGCTTGCGAATCGTTGAGTAAATGCGTTCACCAATTCAGCAAATGTAGATATCGACCTGTTGGGCAGGCTTACAAACCATCGAAGTGCCGGTCCTGTTAGGGTGGACCCTAATCCCTTGCACATCCAAGCCTCTTTGACTTGCCCTATAGCTGTTACCGTCATCATTTTCTGCTTATACTGGCTGATATGATCAAAGGGATCTGCTATGCCGTCGAAGAGAGGCATATTTCGATTTGTGAATCCCTTTGGCATGGCTGTGATGGATATGGTGTCCACGAATGGTGAGTCGGCGAATCGTCTCAGAGTCGCTTTCTCGAGTGGGGGTGATAGCCACGGGACCCGCTCAAAGCATCTCCTTTAGTTCAATCGCCGATTGGTTATCTTGGCTAAACTGGGGTCCGTCTCGTCATTTTGTCTGCGTATTTTCCCGATCCGGGTTCTTAAAGGTTCGATAGGCTCGGCAGCCGGGGGTTGTAATAAAGATGGTCCCCCGCGCCGGTTCGCTTCTTGGTTTGACTCGGATCTGCTACTGTGTGTCGCTCGATTGTTGCGGGGTCTGGCGACGGGGAGGCCACCTGTTTGTGCCCCTATGCGCTGGTTGGTCGCCGCCTATCTCGGTGTGAGGTATCCTAACCCTCGTGGGGTTATTCATCCATCCGACAGTGCATCGTAGCCAAATCTAACCTTGTTATTAGTTGGTGTATCCTCTTTGCTGATGCTCCGTGTTAGATCTACCAAAGGAGATCTTCCTTCACCTATCCCATTTACTGGAGTGACAGATTCTTTGTTTTAGGATATCAATCGTGCCCGAGCTCTCTGTCTCTCCTTCTTGCTTCAAAGATCTGCTCTCCTTTGGTCTTCTCTCATGTTTTCCATAGCTTTCGAAGATTTTCCACGCCGGTGAGTAAGATCTGTGTGGGACTAGGTGGCGGAGTGATGCTCGAACTTCTTTGTTCCCTTATCGACCGACACGGGTCACGACATGCAGGAGTCCCGGGAGGTAGAGAGGCTTTTGTTGTCGGTATGATTCTTGAGGTAAGTCCGGGAGCCTGCGTGGCCACTGTTGATGTTGGATTTTGGGTAGACGGTGGTGGTGGCGATGGTTGCCTGCTCCCTGACACGGCTTCAGATACTTGCTTTTGCATTGTATATTTAGAATATCAACGATTGACGACCACAATGCCCCACGGTGGGCGCCAAATTGTTTAGGTATTTTTACCCAAGTCGATTAATTAGGGTCAATGTAGTCTTACTCGTTAGTTGGTTGCATGTTCGTTCATATGTAAATAAATAAGTAGAAAAATAAAGTGCGTAATGTAAATTAACACGTGTGATTTGGTGACGCGGAAAACCCAATGTGGGAACAACCGCGGGAGGGACGGTACCCTGCCAAGTATTGCACTATATGAATAGGAGGATGATTACAATTATGGCTCAAAGCTAATCCTGCTGGCCCTAGGTGTCAGGCCTGCAAGATTTAGGACGAACGTATATACGTGCCGAGATGTGATCTTGAATGTTGATGTATGAATGCGGGTGTTGAATGAATGAATTCTTGATTTGCTTCCTTGGCTATTTATAGGGTAAGAACCTTAGATATGTCCTACCTCGAATATGGAAAGGGAATATAATTTCCATAAGGACACTTTCCAAACCCGGACTCTCTTGCCAATTCTCCCTGATCTCCCTAACTTTTCCCTACCTTCTCCCTTACACTTCTTTCCTTAATCCGGACACCTTCCACGATGGGCTTCCAATCTTCCCTGAGCCCGTTTCCCCTTTCTTCATCCGCGGGCTTCCTTCCTCCTTATCACTCCTTCCATAGCTTTTATTTTATTAAGTGGGCCTCCTTTGTCGTGCTAATTTTAGCCCAAATAATAATAATAATAATAATAATAATAATAATAATAATAATAATAATAATAATAATAATAATAATAATAATAATAATAATAATAATAATAATAATAATAATAATAATAATAATAATAATAATAATAATAATAATAATAATAATAATAATAATAATAATAATAATAATAATAATAATAATAATAATAATAGTAATAGTAATAAAAGATTAGTCTCACAAGTGAAAATGTGACGGTCTATAGCTAGACGGAAGTTAAGACGGGAATTATTATTATTACAGTCCTTATTAATGTCACTATTATTGTCCAACCAAAAATATGTATACATAAATTCTTATATAAATTATGCCACAAAAATATAATTTAATAATACGTATTTTTATATAAATGAGCTTTTGTATATTACTTTTATAAAAATCGTGTTTGATATAAAATTAATTAAATTGAATAATTCAAAAATTTATAATAAAGTAATTAAACGGTTTAATAAATTTTAAATGTCAAAAATGGGAAATTCGCGGGTGTTACATCATATTTTCCTAGTTACGCATAGCTTCTCTAAAAACTCTCTTAGAATACTCTTAGATTAGTTTACATTAGTTTTGTTTCGGATCTATTGCTCTTTAATTAAGGTACTTTGTTAATCTTTCTTTAGTTTTTATTAATTCAAATTCTAATTTATACAATTGCTTTATTAGTATTCATCTTATTATGTTCTTAATTATGCTTTCTTATATTGTTATTATTATTATTATTATTATTATGAGTAGCTAATTTCATAATCTAGGGTGAAAGGGGATCTATGTTGTTAGAAAAGGGTTAATTAATGAACTGATTGTTAAATTGCTTTTGATTGTTGTTCAATTGTTGTCTTACATCTAGCTAATTAGTTCTTGATCAGAATTGGTTAATTAGTCTTGCAAACTAGGATTTTCACCGTCAAGGTTAAGACTAGTATAGGCCACGGTAATTGAATTAGAGTGACTTAATAATAGCGATCGCATGTTAAGCTTAGATCTAAAAAGACATATTAAAATCGACCGATCATATGACTTTCAAGAATACAAATTGCTCAACCAATGAATTAAATCTCACCCTTGGAAGACTACCTAGTGAACCTGATTTCTAGACTCTTTTAATATATTGAATTTGTCTTTATTTACATCGCAATTAGTTTTTAGCAAACCAAACAAACCCCCTAAAATTGTTACCTTTAAGACGTACTTAAATATAAACAAACTAGATTAATTAACACGCCTCCTTGTGGATTCGACCCTTTCTTGCCACTAACTACCAGTTAGTAGTAATTTAGGATTTACTTTTTTTTTGGTGAAATGTGAATTCTCATTAATTAAAATGATTTTACACCTTACAAAGCATTTCCATACATATAACACCAATACAGATAGACCTCGACTCAAGCTAGTCCTAAATTAGCAATCCAAGTATTACTAATTCGGGGACTCTCCTTAACTTGCATGAACCTTCCTTTCAGGGTAGCTTTAATCCATCTTAAAACAGCAGCATGGTGCTGCACAACACCCTCATGCCGTGCTGTATGTGTTCCTATTCTGCCAAATGTTGTAGATCAGAGTAGCCGGTGCAGCCATAATTACGTTTTTCCTCAATAGTGAATGACATCTCCAAGAGATAATCCAAGCCTTCAAATCCCCATTCCAGTCAATATCTAACCATTGTTTTAGCAAAATCAGGCATCTCTAACTGTAGCAGCAATCAAAAAACAGATGAGAGTGGATTTCCTGGTATGTTCCACACATGTCACACAGGTCAGAACTGATAATTCCATATCTCATCAGACGCTCCTTAGTCATGAAACTATTGAGCACATAGAGCCAGCGCATGAAATTAACTTTAGGCAAGCACAATCTATTTCATTCCAGTGGCAACTAGTTCACTATCACATGCTCTCTTATCAGCCAAATACAAACACCATGAGTGGAATACTCCTCATTCAACCAACCATTGACAATGAAACCAGGGCAAAGAGAACCTCTAGCTTTGCAGACCTACCTCCATGTCCAGCTGGAATTAATGGATGGATTATAGGACCACCAATCAGTTTGTTTCATATAAATGTGGTGAACCCACTTCACCCAAAGCCTATCCTTCTTCTGGGCTATCCACCAAGAGAACTTGCCTATCACAGCAAGGTTCCATAAAAGGCAGGACAGAATTCCCAAACCTCCTCTATCTTTAGGCAAACAACAAGTGTCCCATGCAACAGCACGAACTCTTTGAAAATCATCATTCCCAAACTACAAATAATTCCCTCACACAGCATCCACCCTGATGATTATCATTTTGGGTAGTAAAAAAATCCTTGCCCAATAGCTATGCATCTGGAAAAGCACTGAACTCACTACTAGTCTCCCAGCATAGATAAGTTTCTTGCCCCCCAACTCCTGACTTTAGACACAATTCTCTCCACTAATATATTGCACTCAGCATTAGAGAGGTTTTTGTAAGAAATAGGAATCCTTAGGTATCCAAAAGGGAATGTCCCCACCTGGAAGCCTGATAGCTGTAGGATAGCCTCTGCTTCCAGATTTAGGATTTACTTTGATATAGGTAATACGACAACTGAAAATAACCTTATCAAATTTGGCGCCGTTGCCGGGGAAGCAACAATTTTTCTGTTTGTTTTATTTTATTTTTGTCTTTTGTCTTAGGGAGCATCAATTCCTTGAGACAGTTTGATATTTTCTTGTTGTTTTTGTGTATGCCCAGGTTTGAGAGGTCGGAGATTGTACCTTTTGATCCCGAGCCAGAGAAGACTTTTCGGTACAGACGAAAATTTCAAAGAGAAGTAAGCCACGTGGAAAACTTGAGTACACTTGACTATGAGCGATTTACTTTCACAGAAGATTCGTCCTTTGAAGAGGACACACTTATTTCTGCACCCGCTATTTCTACAACATTAAAGATGCCGACCTTGGGAAGTCATTCCGAACCCACCGTTGATTCTTTTCCTAAAGGCTTTTGTAATACTACGGTTCTCCTAAACTGGTACTCGGCCAAGTATGGCCTACTCGGTCGAGTAAGGGGTGATGTGTATTCTGGAATGGCTACTGCCCAGGAATACTCGGACGAGTATGTGGAATACTCGACCGAGTAGAAGCTACTCGGCCGAGTATAGTCTATACTCGATCGAGTATTCGGTCTGACGAGTATTATTTCCGCGGTTTGATTTGGAGATGATTAGAGTTATATAAAACGCGTTAATCAGTTTCTAATTATATTTTACAAAACCAAAACGCACAACGACGCTCTAATCCTCTCCAAATCTCTCCCTAGTGTGTGTGTGACTGTTAGCAAGTTCCTTCATCATTTGTTTTATCGCCGGTAAGTCCTTGTCTTCCCTAAATTCTTTGGTTAATCTTTAGGGTATTGGTTTGAATTGTGAATAGGGAAAATGCCGGGTTTTTATGCATATGGTGTTTGTTGTTTATGTGATTGTGATTGTGTTAGGTGGAGACTTCGTAGAGGAGCCGTTCTAGACTGCCTTAATTGTATCTCTTGCAGTTATGCTAAGGTAGGGTTTCCCTACTCAGTTCCTGTTTAATTGATTGGAGATTGTATTGTATTGTGTATGATTGATTGTCTGCTGATCTTTGTGGGAGTGTTGTTGTTGGTGTTGGTGTGGTGTTAGTGTTGTGATGATTGTGGTGGACTCACTTGCGGAAGTGGCTTCACACCCTAGTTCCCCCTCCGTGGAACCCGCCACGGGAGGGGATATGCACATTAAGGAACAGGGATATCGCTCGTTGATAAGCGGGGCTTACGTAGGGATTAGCTACGGTCCCCCACTGGCGACGAGGATTACCTATTGCGATGGGTAATCTGGCAGGGCTACACACCTGTAGGTGGTTACTGTGTGAGATCGGGAGACCGGTTGAGGATGATGATCAGCTGGTTGCCTTTTGTACTTGTCTTACTTTGATTATTTAGTAACTGACCCCGTTGTTGTTTTTATAAAATCTGTTGTGATTCATTTGGGAATGGTGAATAGATTATGACAGGTGATGCAGTTCTTTACCTATGGAACAGTAATAGGGAGTCATCACTCGAGTCTAGCTTCCGCTGTCAAGAGACTTAGCTTTCATTCTTTGTAGTTGTTGGACTTTTTCACAGTTGTACCGTGGTTTGGTTTGGAAACATGTAATCGTTAGACTCAGTTGCTGTAATACTACGGTTTTATGAGACTCTATCGAGTGGGCCTTACTCTGTCAATTAAGGGTGTTATGGTTTTTAAAACAGTGTTCTGTCTGTAGGGTACTCGATCGAGTAGCCTTGGTACTCGATCGAGTAGGGCGCACTCGATCGAGTACGTTAGTTACTCGATCAAGTGGCTCGGTTTACGGGTAATGTTTTGTCGGGTTTTGTTAATAAGGCGAATAGATATATATAACTTTCCGTCATCATCATTAAACACTTTTATTAAACCTAATCACTTCAAAAGATATTTCAAACTACGTTCTTCGCATCTTTCGCATTATTGACAAATCCCAGAACTTGAGAGGTCGGAATTCATCATCCTTTACATTCTTGTGATCCTTGCGTCGAGGGTAAGATCTACGTACCGACTTTATAGTATTTTATTAAGTTTGTTTAAGCCCTAATTTGGGGGTTTGAGGGTTTTGTTAGTTTTTATGATTGTTAGTAATTATATGATCATATGTTAGGAGGAGGATTCATAGAGGAGGCTTTTTGATACAGTTGTTGAGATCGTCTGATTTTATTGCATTCCAGGTAGGGTTTCCCTACTCAGTATTAGTCACATGATGTGTTGGTTGTGCTTTGTGATTGTTGAGTTTTATCGTACGAGTATTGTGACAGTTGTTGGGTTTGATTGCTGATTAGTAGTTGTGATTGATTGTATCTGTCTGTGTTCTTCGGGGTGCGTCCCTGGCCGAGTAAAGTCACTTGCGGGAGTGGCTTCACGCCCATGATTCGCTTTCTGTGGAACCCGCCACAGAAGGGATGTGCACATTAACGGATTTGGGTTTATCGCTCGACGGAGATGAGCGGGGCTTAGGTGGGAATGGCTGCGGTCCCCCACTGACGGCGAGTAGTAACCTGTTGCGATGGGTACTCTGGCAGAGCTACAAAATTTAGTGTGTAGTCAGTATTGTGGAGTTGGTGATGGAGTTCGGGGCATATCTGTGACGAATGAGCTGCGGTGTGTGTTGTTTTATTGAGTTATGTAAATTGTGTTATTACTACTGACCCCGTTTAATTGTTTTAAAAACTGTGGTGATCCATTCGGGGATGGTGAGCAGTTGTTGAGCAGGTATGATTCGAGATACATGGGATAGCTGGGATGTGTCGCTACCAGATGATAGAGTCTTCCGCTGTAGTTTTGATAGTTTTTAGATAGTTGTTTTGAGATCATGTAAACCGTATTTTGGCAGTTGGTTTTGGATTTTATTTACTCACTTAAACTTTATACTATTTAAATGTTGTTTCTTTATTGTCTTTTGATTATCATTGCCTCGAGAAACCGAGATGGTGACAGCTTTATACCTGAGTGGTCCTGGTAAGGCACTTGGAGTATGGGGGTGTCACAAAGTGGTATCAGAGAGACAATCCTGAAACCTGTAACTAATGAATCTAATGAACATAGGGAGTCAATTAAAATTAACCCGGGGTAAAGGCTGTAGGAGCTAATGCAAAGGCTTGGGAGACATCCTAAAGTCGCGAACTCACCCTACAATTTTGAACCGGTCATATGGGGGGGTATATGTCAGAGTCATATGTGTTGTCTTTTGGTTTGTATGAGTACGTAACGATATATGTTGTGAATTGTTAGATGTTGGAAGTGGAGTATTGAAAGTATGATTAAAGGTCGAGAAGATTTGTTTATATGTTGATTTGAAAAGAGAAGCATGATGGTTGTTTATAATGTGGCACTTGATACCGTGAAGTAGATTATTTTGTTGATTGTATGAGGAGTTGCATAGATTTGCATGCGTAGTTGTAGTTATAATGTTGAGATAATAATGAATGCATAGTACGTTGGGGTATGTAAGATAACATGCGGCTAGTATTCACGAGTCTGCATGACTCGATCGAGTGGGGGGCACTCGATCGAGTGGGTGAGGTACTCGACCGAGTGGGTCTGACTCGATCGAGTGGATATTTGACGTTTTTATGATCAGAACCGTGTTTTTGGGTACTCGATCGAGTACATAGGGGCACTCGATCGAGTAAGGGGCACTCGATCGAGTGCCTTGTCAGCTCGATCGAGTAGGTTAGAGATTAGAAGGTCTGTTTTAGGTCCGGAGTCGGGGTACTCGATCGAGTACTTGGGGCACTCGATCGAGTAGCCTCAGCTCGATCGAGTGGGTTTTGGCACTCGATCGAGTGGGTTCTGGGCAGGCTGTTTTCGTGTTTTGAGTTATAGAATGTATGTTTATATCTACCTTTTCTTATATAGTTTCAAGATGCCGCCAAAGAAAACCGCTTTGTATGCGAGAGCTGAAAGCATGAACAGTGACAATATAGTTAAGATGTTGGAGCATCAAGATGCTCTTACGGAGGCCCTTAAGAGAGTGGGGAAAGATAAGAAGGTTGATCACTCAAAGATCAGTATATACATAGTGAGGTTTAACCCAAAAGAGTATAAGGGGACCGGGGAGCCAATTCTTCTTGACAATTGGCATCGTGAGATAGAGAACATTCTGGATCTGGTACATTGTCCTGATGAGATGAAAGTAGAACAAGCTGCGTTCTACTTGAGGGAAGCGGCTGGTGAGTGGTGGGATAAGGTGAAGGTGGGTGCTAGGGAGATGTATGCGAAGCAGGGTCTGCCTGTTATACCTTGGGAAGAGTTTCGGAGGGCTATGAGGAGAGAGTTTGTACCTGAGCATGTGAGGAGTAAGCTGAGGGAGGAGTTTGATGGGTTCAGGATAACATCTGATATGTCGGTAGCTGAGTATTACTGGCAGTTCAATGAGAAGTCTAGATATGTTGAGGACATGGGGTTGAGTGATGAGAACTTAGCGCTGAGGTTTGAGAAGGGGTTGACCCCCAGGATTATGGAAAAGTTACCCGTGGAAGTCCTTACTGATTTTAAGGAAGCTTATGAGAGAGCTGGGAGAGGTGAGAGGTTGGTGGAGATGGCCCGGGAGAGGGGAGGTGAGAAAAGAAAGGCTGAGAGCGAGGGTGGTGGCCAATCTAATTACAAAAAAGGCAATCACATTCAGGCTAAAGCGTTTTCTTCTGACTCGAGGTTCAGTGCTGGGGCTTCCTTTAGGCGTGGCCGTGGGAGCGGTAGTGGTAGTTGAGGGATGACCTGCTTTGGCTGTGGCGGTGTAGGCCACAAGAGACATTAGTGCACGAGTGTACCGGGAGCTTTTCAGAGATTGGCTCAGGAGAGCTATTCTCAGGGTCCGGCACAGAGTTATATGAGCAACAAACTAGCTGGGTCATGGAACAACCGGGTAGGTCAGAGCAACCAGGGTGGAGGTAACCGCAATGGCGGTAATTCTTATCAGAAACCAGTTACGAACAACAACAACAATCAGGGGTCGAGTGCTAAGCCGACTACTTCAGCCAGTACTGTCCAGGGAGGTGGACAGAAGACCAGTGGAAAGCTGTATATGATGGAAAAGAAAGCAGCTGAGGACGACGCACATGTTATCACTTGTACCTTTCTTGTTAACGGAATTCATACCTTTGTTTTGTTTGATTCGGGGGCGTCTCAGTCATTTGTATCTTCGAGTCATGTTAAACGGTTGGGTCTGAGAGTATACGAGTCTGTAAGTGAGAAAGTTTTCATACCTTCGGGAGAGTCTGTAACATGTGGGAGGTTGTATAGGGATGTATCTATGATAGTTGGGCAAGTTGATCTACCTGTAGACTTGCTCGAGTTTCCATTAGACGGTTTTGAGATAATAATCGAGATGGATTGGTTAGGAAAGTACAAAGCTAAGATAGACTGTCATCAAAAGAAAGTGTCTTTGAGAGGTCCTAAGGGCGTTAGTGTGTCTTATCGTGGGTTTGTGGTCAAATCCAAAGTTAAGTTGATTGCTGCTTTGACCTTAAAGTCTTATCTGAGGAAGGGGTGTCCGTTGATCTTGTGCCATGTGAGAGATGACTGGATAGAGAGTCCGACAGTTGATCAGATACCAGTGGTGGGTGAGTTTTCAGATGTCTTTCCAAAGGAGATTCCGGGGTTGCCACCGAAGAGGGAGATAGATTTCACGGTTGAGCTGAAACCGGGGATGGGGACAATCTCTAAGGCACCGTACCGGATGGGTCCTAAGGAGTTGGGGGAGCTCAGGAAACAGCTAGATGATCTGATAGAGGAGTGATACATTAGACCTAGTGTATCACCGTGGGGAGCACCAGTTCTTTTTGTGAAGAAGAAAGACGGGAGCTTGAGGTTGTGTATAGATTACAGGGAGCTGAACCGAGTGTCGGTGTAGAACAAGTATCCTTTGCCAAGGATAGATAACCTGTTTGACCAGTTGAGTGGTGCATCGGTCTTTTCCAAGATTGATTTGAGGTCGGGGTACCATCAGCTGAAGATTAGGGAGGTGGACATACCAAAGACAGCTTTCACGTCGAGGTATGGCCATTATGAGTATGTAGTGATGCCTTTTGGATTATCTAATGCACCGGTCGTGTTTATGGATTTGATGAACAGAATTTTCAGTCAGTTTCTGGACAAGTTTGTGGTGGTTTTTATCGATGACATCTTAGTCTATTTCAAGGCTAAGGAGGAACATGAGGAGCATCTGAGGATTGTGCTGCAGACCTTGAGGGAGCACGAGTTATATGCTAAGTTGTCCAAGTGTGAGTTCTGGTTAGAGAGAGTTGCTTTTCTGGGGCATGTGATCTCTAAGGATGGGGTAGCTGTGGATCCGGCAAAGATTGAGGCAGTGACCAAGTGGGAAGCACCAAAGAATGTTGTTGAGATCAGGAGTTTCTTGGGTTTAGCTGGATATTACAGACGGTTTGTGAAGGATTTCTCCAAGATTGCTAGACCTATGACAACATTGATGAGGAAAGAGAACAGGTTTCGTTGGGATGAGAGTTGTGAGACGGCGTTCCAAACATTAAAGGAGCGTTTGACCACATCTCCTATCTTAGCATTGCCTGAAGGGAGTGAGAACTTTGAGGTTTATACAGATGCGTCAAAGAATGGGTTGGGATGTGTGTTGATGCAGAGCGGTAAAGTGATTGCTTATGCTTCTAGGCAATTGAAGCCTTATGAGGAGAATTATCCTACACACGATCTAGAGTTGGGTGCAGTGGTGTTTGCTCTCAAGATTTGGAGACATTACCTTTATGGGGCGACCTTTAAGGTATTTTCTGATCACAAGAGTCTCAAGTACATCTTCACTCAAAAGGAGTTGAACATGAGACAGAGGAGGTGGATGGAGTTGATTGGCGATTATGACATGGATATTATCTACCTTGAAGGGAAAGCCAATGTTGTCGCTGATGCCTTGAGCAGGAAGAGTGTAAATTCTTTGTGTACAGCTTTATCTTTGATGAGGTTGAGAGACGAGGTGGGAAAGTTTGGGATACATATGATGCAGAGAGGAGATGCCATGAGGGATTTGACACTGCAGCCTGATCTTTGTGATGATATTCGAGGTAAACAGGCTTTACATCCTAAGATGGTGGAGTGGAGAGCTGGAGTAGAGAAAGGGACAGTGTCTAGATTCTCTATTCATTCAGATGGTAGTTTGAGGTTTGATGGGAGGTGGTGTGTCCCTAATGATGAGGAGCTGAAAAAGACAATCATGACAGAGGCACATTGTACACCATATTCAGTGCATCCAGGTGGTGACAAGCTATACAAGGATTTAAAGAATACCGTTCTGGTGGCCAGGGATGAAGAAAGAGACAGCTGAGTTTGTGGCCCGTTATTTGACATGCCAGAGAGTTAAAGGGGAACAGCGACGACCACAAGGTAAGATTTAGTCTTTAGAGGTACCTGAGTGGAAGTGGGAATCCATTTCTATGGATTTTATCGTGGGTTTGCCAAAGAGTCAACAGGGTAATAACATGATATGGGTAATAGTGGATCGACTGACCAAGTCAGCTCATTTTGTGCCAATGAAAAATACGTGGACCAAGGCACAATTGGCTTTGTCTTATCGGAAGCATGTGTTGAGATTTCATGGAGTGCCCAAGGACATAGTATTTGACAGAGATGCGAGATTTATCTCAAGGTTTTGGAAAGAGTTGCAGGAATATTTGGGGACAACTTTGAAGATGAGTACAACATTTCACCCTGCGACAGACGGTCAGACAGAGAGAACATTCAAGACTCTTGAGGATATGTTACGAGCTTGTGTGATGGATATTGGTGGTAGCTGGGAGCAGAGATTAGATTTGATTGAGTTTTCTTACAACAACAACTATCACGCCAGTATTGGCATGGCACCATTTGAGGCCTTATATATATGGGAGGAGATGTCAGAGTCCGATTTGTTGGGACGACAGTGCTGAGGCAGTGGTTCTAGGACCAGAGATGGTACATAAGATGGTTGAGCAGATTAAGATGATCAGGGAAAGGATGAGAGCGGCTCAGGATAGGCAAAAGAGTTATGCAGATCTACATCGCTGGGATATAGAGTTTCAGGTTGGGGACAAGGTTATTCTGAAAGTGTCTCCTATGGGTGGGGTTATGAGATTTGGGAAGAAAGGCAAGTTGAGTCAGAAGTTCATAGGGCCTTATGAGATCTTAGACCGAGTTAGAGAGGTTGCTTATCGTTTGGCTTTACCAGCTGCGTTGGAGAGAGTGCATAATGTGTTTCATGTATCTCAGCTCCGAAAGTATGTGAGAGACCCGTCACATGTGTTAGAGGCAGAGAGCATAAAGCTAGATGAGTCCTTGTCTTATCTTGAGGTGCCTAAGCAGATTCTTGACCGGAAGGTTAGGAAGACTAGGAGTGGTGAGACAGTTTTGCTTAAGATCCTTTGGTCTAATCATGAGGTAGAGAAAGCTACATGGGAGGCAGAGGAGGCCATGAGAGAGCGTTACCCTTTCCTTTTTGATCAGGTATGTATGGTTACGAGGACGTAACCTTGTTTCTTTTAGGGGGGGGGTAGGAGATGATCTCAAAGAGTTTTTACACCCTTTTTGTGTTGTGTCGGTATGTTTTGTAGTGGTTTGAGTCGGGTTGAGTTGGTTGGTAGCTTGTTTTTATGTTGAGTTTTATGTTGGTTGTTGTGTCGGGAGTGTTATAGTATGTCTTTTCTTTGTTGTGGTTTGAACTTCGGGGACGAAGTTCTTTTTAAGGAGGGAAGACTGTAATACTACGGTTTTATGAGCCTCTAGGTACTCTATCGAGTGGGCCTTACACTGTGGAGTAAGGGTGTTATGGTTTTTAAAAAAGCGTTTTGCCTGAAGGGTACTCGATCGAGTAGCCTTGGTACTCAATCGAGTAGGGGGCACTCGAACTAGTGGCTCGGTTTACGGGTAATGTTTTGTCGGGTTTTGTTAATAAGGCGAATAGATATATATATAACTTTCCGTCATCATCATTAAACACTTTTATTAAACCTAATCACTTCAAAAGAGATTTCAAACTACGTTCTTCGCATCTTTCGCATTATTGACAAATCCCAAAGCTTGAGAGGTCGGAAATCATCATCCTTTACATTCTTGTGATCCTTGCGTCGAGGGTAAGATCTACGTACCGACTTTATAGTATTTTATTAAGTTTGTTTAAACCCTAATTTGGGGGTTTGGGGGGTTTGTTAGTTTTTATGATTGTTAGTAATTATGTGATCATATGTTAGGAGGAGGATTCGTAGAGGAGGCTTTTTGATATAGCTGTTGAGATCGTCTGATTGTATTGCATTCCAGGTAGGGTTTCCCTATTCAGTATTAGTCACATGATGTGTTTGTTGTGCTTTGTGATTGTTGAGTTTTATCGTACGAGTATTGTGACAATTGTTGGATTTGATTGCTGATTAGTAGTTGTGATTGATTGTATCTGTCTGTGTTCTTCGGGGTGCGTCCCTGGCTGAGTGGAGTCACTTGCGGGAGTGGCTTCACGCCCATGATTCGCCTTCTGTGGAACCCGCCACGGAAGGGATGTGCACATTAATAGATTTATGTTTATCGCTCGACGGAGATGAGCGGGGCTTAGGTGGGAACGGCTGCGGTCCCCCACTGGCGGCGAGGAGTAACCTGTTGCGATGGCTACTCTGGTAGGGCTACACACTTTAGTGTGTTGTCAGTATTGTGGAGTTGGTGATGGAGTTCGGGGCATATCTGTGACGATTGAGCTGCGTTGTTTGTTGTTTTATTGAGTTATGTAAATTGTGTGATTAGTACTGACCCCGTTTAATTGTTTTAAAAATTGTGGTGATCCATTCGGTGATGGTGAGCAGTTGTTGAGCAGGTATGAGTCGAGATACATGGAATAGATGGGATGTGTCGCCACCAGATGATAGAGTCTGCGGCTGTAGTTTTGATAGTTTTTAGACAGTTGTTTTGAGATCATGTAAACCGTATTTTGGCAGTTGGTTTTGGATTGTATTTACTCACTTAAACTTTATACTATTGAAATGTTGTTTCTTTATTGTCTTTTGATTATCATTGCCTCGGGAAACCGAGATGGTGACAGCTTTATACCTGAGTGGTCCTGATAAGGCACTTGGAGTATGGGGGTGTCACAGTTGCACTTTAAATAAATGTGTTTTGGATTGTTAACATTGATATACTAACCTCGGGCAACCGAGATGGTAATAGTTTTTCATGCTAGGGTAGTCCTTGGTAAGGTACCTTGGTATGAGGAGGTGTTATAAAGTGGAATCAGAGCAACGATTCTGGCACCTAAAACTAATGAACCCAATGAACTTAGGGAGTCTAAATAAAATGAACCCGGGGAGACTTGTTTGGAGCTACCGCAAAGACTTGGGAGACATCCTGAAGTCGCATTATGGCCCTTACGATCTCAAGCCGGTCACATGGTGGTGGGGGGGGGGGCTGTTGTGTGTCGAGCCATGTGTGTATAGTACTTGTGGCATGTGTCTTGTGCATGGTTGAATGAAATGGTGAATGAAGTGAAACATGATAGCATGTGAAAGATGCATTGAAATTTATCGATTTTAAATTTTGAGCATGGAATATGTTGGCATGTTAGGTGTTTATTATGTGGCTTTCAAAGGGTAGTGACATATCGTATATAAATATCTTGGTAGAAATGTATGTATAAAGTACGCTTATATTAATAGTAACTCGTTCTGGCACGACTCGGCCGAGCAGGGCAGGTACTCGACCGAGTAGGGGGTACTCGGCCGAGTATCCAAGCACTCGACTGAGTGTTATTTGGGGTATGCGTAGCAGTAGCTACTGGCTGTGTCGGCTCGACCGAGTATTGAGCATACTCGACCGAGTATTACTCATACTCGACCGAGTATGTTTTCTGGGTTTTTTTACGTTGGCTTCTGGAGTGGAAAACTCGACCGAGTATTGGAGGTATTCGACCGAGTACTCCATACTCGACTGAGTATATCACCATACTCGACCGACTGCTTCTTTGGCAGAGGGTTATGTTTATTTTGAGTCGTGGGCTTTTGTGCTTACGTTTCCTTGCTTCTTATCAGCTCAAAATGCCGCCAAAGAGGTCAGCCGCGTATATCCAAGAAACTGAGATATCCACGGATGAGGTGGCTCATATGATCGACCAGCGGGATGCACTCCTTGAAGTTCTTAAGAATGTGGGTAAGGGGGCTGAGAAACCGGTGGATGCTACCCACATGAGCACTATAATCGCCCGCTTGAACCCATCAACTTATGAGGACGTCGGGGAACCAAAGCTGCTCGATAACTGGCACCGTGAGATGGAGAGTCAGTTGGGATTCATTAATCTCAAAAGTTTACATATTCATAGTATGATAGTTTAATTTAGTCATAAAATTAAATCGGATCTAATGCATGCAAAACAATTACAAGTATAAGGAGAAAATCAATTCTTACATTGATGATTTCGGAATATGGACACTAGTAAGTTCACCTTCTTACTAGTTCTTGAGCTTTCCAAAGGTGGAAGAACAAGATTCAAGTGAAGAATCTCTCCTAAGGAATTATACCCAGAGTAACACCCTTAATAATAATAATAATAATTAATATGATCTAGTATTAATTAAAATCTTACTTAAACTTGACACAAAAATTTGATTTTTGTTCTCTTCCTTTTCGGCTAAGAGGAGAGGATTTTATGAGTATTTCTTTCTCCAAAATATTTCACAAAATGTAGAGAGTAGTTGTTCTTTTTTAACACTAGAAAATATGGTAATGTAGTGAATAATTTTAGATGAAAAACCCTTGGCTTTCTTATCACAAAACCGGTTGGAGGGGGGGGGAGTAATTGAGGTCAATGCATGCAAAAGTTGCTCTTCTCAAAAGTTATAGAGTTGCATGGCTATAGACTAGAGTAATCATTGTGTTTTCTATTTAAAATAATCAACACAATTTAAAACCCTAACCCTCTCCATTTTCGACTTAGTTATTAGATGGGTCTAATAAGAGATATATGAATCTTTCAATTGGTATCAGAGCAAGAGTTGTTGCATGCATAATCGGTTTTGTTTTTCCGAGTTAATATGTTAACATATAAGACTAAAAATTTGTGATTTATGAAGATAAATGCCACGAAAATTTTGTATGTTAAACATTCTGGTCCTAAATTGATTTTAGGTCATTGTGATGATTTATGGTAATTTATTGCTCTTTAAAATGTTTTTTAGTATTTTTATTACATTTTATTGTATAAAATGTCACTTAAATTACCAAAAATAGTTATACTATGATTCTGACCTTGAAATTTTTACACGACCTCACACGTATATTTTACAGATTGTATGTAAAATTTCATATAAAATGGTTTTATATTGCATGTTTTATGATTTTTAAATGTTAAAAGTCGATTAAATAGAGGTATTTATGTTAAAAATGGTTAGACTTTGTCCCTGGCCATGAAATTTTAGTATGTTGTCACATGCATTATTTACACATTGTATGTAAATTTTGAAATAAAATGATTTTATTTTGCATGATTTATGATTTTTAGATGTAAAAATCGAATAAATAGTGACTATTTTAACATAAATAGCTAAATTGAATTTTATGGCATGAAAAATTTTCCCAATAATGTATATATGATATGAACATCAGATCTAAAGTTGCATGTTAATTTTCATATGATTTTAATGGTTATTAATTTTTATGGGATATAAATTGATAAGTAGCAACTTTATGGGATATAAATTAATTTTATGGGGGGGGGGGGGGGGGGGGTAATTGAGGCCAATGCATGCAAAAGTTGCTCTTCTCAAAAGCTATAGGGTTGCATGGTTAAAGACTAGAGTAATCATTGTGCTTTCTATTTAAAATAATCAACACAATTTAAAACCCTAACCCTCTCCATTTTCGACTTAGTTATTAAATTGGTCTAATAAGAGATATATGAATCTTTCAATTGGTATCAGAGCAAGAGTTGTTGCATGCATAATCGGTTTTGTTTTTCCGAGTTAATATGTTAACATATAAGACTAAAAATTTGTGATTTATGAAGATAAATGTCACGAAAATTTTGCATGTTAAACATTCTGGTTCTAAATTGATTTTAGGTCATTTTGATGATTTATGGTAATTTATTGCTCTTTAAAATATTTTTTAGTATTTTTATTACATTTTATTGTATAAAATGTCACTTAAATTACCAAAAATAGCTATACTATGATTCTAACCTTGAAATTTTTACACGATCTCACATGTATATTTTACTCATTGTATGTAAAATTTCATATAAAATGGTTTTATATTGCATGTTTTATGATTTTTACATGTTAAAAGTCGATTAAATAGAGGTATTTATGTTAAAAATGGTTAGACTTTGTCCCTGGCCATGAAATTTTAGTATGTTGTCACGTGCAATATTTACACATTGTATGTAAATTTTGAAATAAAATGATTTTATTTTGCATGATTTATGATTTTTAGATGTAAAAATCGAATAAATAGTGACTATTTTAACATAAATAGCTAAATTGAATTTTATGGCATGAAAAATTTTCTCAATGTTGTATATATGATATGAACATCAGATCTAAAGTTGCATGTTAATTTTCATATGATTTTAATGGTTATTAATTTTTATGGGATATAAATTGATAAATAGCAACTTTAATAGTCATGAATATAAAAATTTGATTTTGTCTTAAAATTTATTTCCAGGTTCTAGAAACTAGTTAAGAATATTCAAAATTTTAATTTTGATTTATTGCATGATTTTATGTTTAATTTGAAATTAAAAAGGTTAAAATTATGTTTTATACGATTTATTTCTGAAATAAATTAAAATAATCTAAAGGAAAATTTTATTAAAGTTTTGGAATGTTGGGAATTTTCCAGAATATACAAAATTATGATTTTGAATTTTTTCAAATTTTTATGACTTTTTGGGAATTATTTCCTTATTATTATGAATAATAGTGATTAAAGAGTGATTATATAATATCAAGTTGAATTATTGTCAAATGTTTAGCGAAGACTAAATTTGGAGTCCTAATAAGGTTGGGGTAATTAAATTGGACATAGATTTGATTTATTTAATATTGTGTGATTTTAAAAGGTTAAATGTCACACTAATCCATAAAACCGGAACAAATATACGATATTAGCGTAAATAGGGCGAATTGGCACTTCACATGGCATGTTTCATACATATATTAATGCTCATATTTTATTTTATATAATTTTGAATTATGTAATTTGTACTTAGTATGGCCTTAGTTTTAATTGGTATTTCTCGAAATGAATGGGGATATCGATTCGGTTGTAATTATTGTGATCTCGTATCACTTTTATTTTATATAGTTTTGTTTTTCTTTTTATATTGTATAAAGTAGAAAAGCTATGTAATTTATTTATTTCGGAGTTCCTTGAAGATGGTACAATTCGAGAAGGTGGTCCGACAAAGACCGTGTTACCTTGAAATGCGTGCCAAATGAAGTTCAAGGGACCAAAGGAGTTGGTTTCCGAATTTGTAAATAGTTTATTAGATTTACTATTTTAGGAAGGCCATACTATGATTTTTTTTTTTTTTTTTTTGCTTTGCATTTGTTTTATATGTTTGCATGCATAGCCAAATCGCCATAACTACACATGCATATCATTTTACCGAGTCATCGACCGTGTCAATTAAAATTATCGTAGTTCACCGCTTTAGTTCACTTAAAACGTGATAGATAATAATTTGACAAGATCTTTCCCTAAATAATAATTGAGAATTAGCCTTACCAAATAGTAGAAACCTTGAGTCCCAATTTCATAAGGAAGTAGGCTCGCCTCACCGGGGTTCTAAACTTGTTTCGTTGGGTAAGTGGATAGTAAGTTGTTATTACATCAAAATTTGGATTGAGCTCAACGGAAGTATTCGTGACCGTAGTTGCATGTGTTCCGGGCTAAAGATAAATATTAAAGTAATTTTATCGACCGAGAGTTCTAGAAGTAGAATCGATTAAAGAGTTAATCCACCGAGTTATATTGATAAGGGATTAATCGGCTCACCGTACCCGAGTTAATATGAATTTGGATCTCGGGATCATTTATAATAGTTGGGTAGAGGTCACTATATAAATGCTTAAAACTTGTTTAAAATGTTTACAAGTATTATTAAAACAATAGATGTTTATTAATTCCTTCACTTTTAATTTTGTAGTCAAATTTGTTTTCTCAACTGCAATGGCAACTCCAAATTCAAACGCAATCACTATCTCGAACACTCTCACCAATGTTTCATGGCTCCGATCCTTCATGGATCGTTGTAAATTAGAAAAGAATGTGTCCAATTTCGCTGATTGGGACGCACAACTTCGCTTGGCCGCGGATGGTGATGATAAGATTCGTTACCTTACCGAGGCCTCTCCCACCGCACCTACCGCTAGGTCCACCCCCGCCGCTAGGCAAGCCTATGAGACTTACCAAAAGGAGTCGGCCGCTATCAAAAATGTGTTGATCTTATCAATGGAGGCCGAACTCCAAAGGAGTGCTATAAAGATTAGCACCGCCTATGAGATCTATACGAAGCTTGTGACCATGTTTTCACAAGCTCCGAGGATCATTCAATATGAAGCGGCATCCGCATTCTTCGATCTCAACATTAAAGAGGGCAAAAAAGTTAGCCCTCATGTGCTCAAGTTGATGGAGCATGTTGAGACTTTAAAATTGCAAAAGGTAGAGATTCCCGAAGAACTTGTCATTGATCGAATTCTTCATTCCTTGAACAAGGTTAAAGCATATGTTCAATTCAGGATGAATTTTAATATGCAAAACTTGAAAGTATCCCTCGATGAATTGCACAAAATGCTTGTGCAAGCCGAGAGGGACATGGGGCTAAGTGTTAGCACCACCAAGGATGTGCTCAACATTAATCATAAGAGCAAAGGGAATTTCAAGAAAAGTGGCAACAAGGGAAAGAAGCAACTCCCTACAAGAACAAAGTAAAGGCTTGTGAAGCTAGCTCCTCTAAGCCCAAGAAGGGTGCCCCGTCCGGTGACAAATGTCAATATTGTAATGGTGTTGGGCATTGGAAGAAAAATTTTCCTAAGTTCCTTGGCGATATCAAAGCTGGAAAAGTTATTCCAGTAGGTAAATTACTATCCCTATCTTTCATGTTTTGATCTCAACTTTGGTATTTTGATACAAGTTGTGATATGTACCCTTTTTATTGTAATTAGGGCATCCTAGCAAGGACAAGGGCAAAGAAAAGCAAGCCTAGAGGATCTTGAGGGAAGCTAGATGTAGCCACCCATGGTGCTAGATCGATGGAAGCTTAGCTTTATTTTGTTTTGTCTTTATTTTCATGTTGTATTTTGAAATTTTAGAACTATTTTGATTTCCTCGTTTGACTTGGAAATTTGGTTGTTTCCTTAAACAATGGTTGTATTTGGGATATTGGTGACTTGGTTTGCAACCCAAGTCACTTACTTTATCGTATCGTTTGTTCTAAAATTTGTCATCATACACTACTTGCATCTAGACATATAAGATTATCGACTTAAATTGATCAAATTGACAATAATAATGATTGAGTCATTATATGTCCATAAGCTATGAATTTGATTCTCTTTATGCCATTGTGACTAAAATCACAACTCACTTATATAGGATCAATTATGAAGTTATGATTAAGTTGTTGAACTCACACAAGGGAACGTTGCCAACCTTATTTGATAAACCTATCAAATTTAAATCGTCTAGTCTATGATATGCTTTTAACATGTCTCGAATAAATCACCATAAGGTTGATATGTGATATGTTTTTTCTCCTTCACCATCATTATTTGTGGCTCAAAAGCTATCTTTGGAGAAAAAGGGCATTTTTCCTAAAGATAGAGTGGGAGTAAATTTAGCCACAAACCTCAACTAGATGGGATCTATGTGAAGACACCAAAAGAAAATGTTCTTAAGGAAACTACGTAAGGAGACCAAAAGAAGATGTTCTTAAGGGAACTACGTGAGGAGACTAAAAGAAGATGTTCTTGGAATGTAAGATTTTGATCTATGAAGGGATATAACTAGAGATTTTAAAATTCGACATTTTACTTAAGAGCCTTATGAAACCAAAATGGTATCTATGCAAGTAAATGGATTTGTTTGGGATTGTTGAGACCAATCCAAAGTAAATAGAAATTTATGATTAAGAGTTGCATAGAGAGACATTTCGATGTCTACGAAAGCTAAGTTAATTGTTAGCTATGCTAAAGATTCAAATACATTGATATACCTCATTATGAAAATAAATAAGTTAGATATTAAAACCACTTTCCAAATGGGTATTTTGAAAGAAATATGTGAATGACATATATGGTTTTATCTAAATACTTAGTAAAGCAATGCTTATTTCAATTCATGAAATGTTTCGAATAAGTTGTCAAAAACGAGACATGTGGAATTGAGTGGGAGTCCGTGACAGTCATGCTTAGACATGAAGTTTAGTGGGAGCAATCATCCTTCATGAATTGCATAACATATTACTCATTGGAAATGACGAGCATATACTGTCTTTTATAAAGAAGTATTTAGGTTTTCAATTCTGGATGATATTGGACATCATGTGAATCTATTAAAACATGGGATGTTGGATTGGCACTTAGATAGGTATCTTATGTTGATAATGATCATTCATCTTAAAGATATCAACCAGTTAAGTAGGTAATTCATGTTGATGGATATAGAATTACCATGATAGAGTCATGGTTATTTACTAAACCTAAGAACGGTTGTCTACATGAATTCGATAACTAATATTTCCGGCATTGGTATAATCATGAAATGCCTTATACACATGTCCTAGACGAATCACATGCTTGGAGTATGATAAGTCGATAACAAGTTAACCCATATGAGAGTCATTGGTAAGCCTCAAGGAACCGTCATGAATTCTCAAGGAGAACTAATGGTCTGTTCTGGAGTTTGGAAGGATACTTAGTTGTGTGTTAAGAGTTTACACAAACTCAAGTTTCCGAACTCATTAGGATTTATGAAAAATCCTAGGCTGATTTTATTGACCTAAGAAGTAAATTACTAGAAAAGGTGTTTCATAGTCATCCATTGCAAGATTCTACGAAATGAACCTAGGTACGTTGTGATTAAATGGTGCACATTAAAACTACAAGTGGTGTTGTCCACCGAAACCCACATCACAAGTTATATGATAACAGTAAGAGCTTATTTTAAGCCAAAGAACCTAAGTCTAGTATGAAGTCTAGACATGTACTTAGTAAAATTCATGTTATAAGGGATAACATGAAATTGAAGGAAATCGCAATTCACAAAGTTTGAACACTTGGAGACATGGCATGTTCACAAGCTAAACTTTTATTGCGTTTGTCAAGTGCATAATTACACTTAATATTGTAAGACATAGAGTAGCAATATGGTATTGACTACTCGTGTGAGATAATCACATTTATTGTTTGAGTTATCGTTAACTCATCTTGTACTTTGTTAAATCCAAAGGGATTGTTGAGACAATATTGGACCCCATTAAAGTGAACTGGATTAACATAGTATTCGCCCCTAGTTACTTGTATGAGGTGACATCTCGAAGTAACTAGAGTGTGATGCGATTGATGGCAAGTTCAAGTGCCATAGAGTCATGAGAGATGACTAGTCGATCACATAGGCAGACTGTGAGGGACACTCTATCGGGCTTATGACCGCTTATAGAGTTCCGACAATTTTTATAGCCTGGTCGTGGCGAGAGCTACTATGGTATTCTTACGAGTCGACTCTTTGACTAATGATTGTTCGCCTAAAATGGCACAGTTTCAGAGTGACTTTGATTTATGTTCTGCGACCTTCGTAATTGGGGTCTAATGGGCATGTTTTGGGTCACGATGAGCTGTGGCTAATCGAAGGGAAGAGTGCAATAGGAATTGTCCATACCCGTCAGGGTTATCTTATATCTCAAGGCCACTCGAGGAGCAATGAACTAGAAATGCGTGGCCACGCTCGGAAGGTATCTATGGTAGATAATTCCGGTCAGACAGTTATTCTCCAGATCGAGGAAACCCCTCATGATATGATCAAATGCAAGTACGACCTGCAAGACACCTTGCATTGAGTAATGATTGGCTGACTAGAGTTTGACATTACTATGTTTAAATATCATATTAAGAATACATAAGGGATTGTAATATTTTATTGTCAACTGATCCACATTAATTGGTAATGATTGGCTGACTAGAGTTTGACATTACTATCGTATGATGGTGGTGATCAGTTGATCCCTTAAGGTCATACCTCTAGGGAAACATTCTTAATTGATTAATTAATTAATTGTATGACGATATAAGTTAATTAATTCCTTAATTTGAACAAATAATTTTGTGAGTAGTAATACGTATCTTATTATATTTCGATTAAATAAGATTCGTACTAAGTAATTAAATTGTTTTATTACTTAAGGTTTATTTATGGTTTATGAAACAATTATAATAAAGAATGAATTGTTTATTATAAATACAAGTAGTTGTGATTTATAATTCTATAACCCATTTTAAGAAATTGTAATTGTGAATTACTAGTTAATTTTTGTATGTGATTAATTTTGTTTATGTAATGATTTTTAATAAGTTAAAAATTCATTATTTAAACTACATGTCTAGTAACATGTCCAATTGTCACACAATACAAATTAACACATTGACAAACTTAAAATGGACCCTTATAATATTAAAGTGCGGTGTAAATGAAGGGGAGAGGGTTGTTTTGTGCTTTAATTATTTTAATTAGTGGGTAACATGATGATTACCTACTAATCATAGGTATGCATACCTACACTCTTGAGAAGAGAAAAATGCAAAAGCATTGGGCACTCTACCCATGCCAAAATCGGTGGCCTCCTCTATACACACTCAAGTAGTGCATTTTTAAAACACTCTAATTCATTCTTATTCTACTAATCTTGAGAACAAAATATTATTCTCTCTAATTGTTGGAAAATTCTTAAGAAGAAAACCTCACAAAATCACAATATTATTATTACTAAAGGTAGTAATCAAAATAATATTAAGTCTGATTAAGGTAGTCTTATACTAATTCTAGTATCAAATTAGTATTTGATTTAAGAAGGATTTCCTTGGTACAAATCCTTAAGGTGTAGATCTTGCTATTAGATCTAAGTTTTTGGGGCATTTGGATTATTCTTAAAAAGACTAACTTGGTAGGAGACCAATTTAGTATAAACCAATTTCGGCCCTCCTTGTAAGAATGTCTAAATTTCTTCTCTTTTGTTTTAAATTGTTATCCATGTATAAGTTCCTTTTAATTTATGACTAAACTAATAAACACTTAGTTATTAGATGGGTCTAGTAAGAGATTAATGAATCCTTCAATTATCACCTACACGCTAAGCCAATCTGTGGACGTATCGCGGTCGTTTGAAAGCCACGCTCGGCGGCGTAAAAATGCTTTCGACCGGATCGTTTTAGATCGGCCGGTTTTATCTCGGCAAGGGTCTCGAAACGATGCAAGAGATGTTCGGAGTCGCCACCAAGCATTTGTGGGATACTTGGAACCCGTTCGAATCCACTTTATACCTAGGTCAATCAACGCAAAAAGCGGTGTTTGACATAGGTACTAAAGATAAGGAATCGTCCCTCTTTAGCATCATATCTCTAGAATGACTCTTGTACGACCTGGATAAGGTCTTCCACTATCCAAATTTTCTGAGTAAGAGGTGATGGTACGTATTGAGAAGCCCTTTAATCAGACACCCAATCTCACCCGCGGTAGCGGCCTCTACTGATCGATCTTCATTGGTTTAATCCAAAAGTTGATAAAACGGGTAAATACATGAATGCGCATCCACAAGTTTGAACCTAACATGTTAGCTTTCTATGTCGGTTGTCTAATATAAGTATCAAGTATTTGATGTTGAGTTGGATTTAATGTTGATTTGCATGCAAGACGGAAATTAAACATCCATTTACCGAGTTAGGTTTATGATGCATAATGTGATCCATTTGTCTTAGTAAGGCGTTTTGTAAATTTGATGTAAAACGGGCAGATTTGTCATCTGATCCATCCTGTATTCGGGTTAACCGAAGTCGGGATCGTCCTAAACAAGTGCTGAAAGGAAACAGGGTATGCATCAGGCAGCCTTATATAGGCGCGAGCCACCAGGCGATGCAAACAAGCCTGTCCTGATTTGAAAATTGGAAAATGAATGGCCTGTTTAGGCGCGGGTCAACAGACGATTAAAGGGACGTATTCTGACCAATAAAAGGTTTATAAAATAGTTTAAAAAGAGGGTGTTTGAACCCATCTTGATTTGAAAAGGTCGTTTAGACCGCTTTTGTGTTTGATGTGAAGAACGAGGCTTGAATAATCATCGTTATTTTGACGATATTCGTTGTCGGGTTCGGTCTTGGAAGCTTGACATGAATAGTTTTTTGAAAATGATTATGAACTAATTGTTTTAAGTTCATTTGTTTGTAATTTAGTCAATGTTTATCATCGTACTCGGGTTAAAATCCGACATGGTATGTAGAACCAAGGATGATTTTGTATTTATGACTAATGCATTTATTTTGAAAACGTAAAGACATGAAATAAAACGTTTTAAAATGCCTTTTAAAATGTAAAGAAATGAAATAAGAGTTTTAAAATACCTTTTGAAATATAATTAACCAAATATTATCACCGAAACACGGATTAAACCGTCATCTTGTTAGGAACCAAGGGTGAAAAATGTTTTATGGTTAAAGGTTTATCATAAAAATGATTTGAAATATTTGAAATGTTAAAAACCGATTACAAATATGAAATGAAAATAAAGGGAAGAAGAGACCAAACACGGCTGGATTAATGCATGAGAGGGGCTTTAGCCGCGAGCCATGCTGCTATGCAAGCAGCCCCTGTCTCGGCCAAAAATCCGGTTTGGCTCATTATCCCATATTTGGACCATGTTATGCATGTTTTAGCATGTTATAGTCATGAAATAAATGAAAGACATGATAGAAGAGGATTTTTACGCCCTCATACTTACATGCTAGGCTTGAGACGAGAAATCGACGAAAGTGTATCAACTTGTTTGGTCGGAAAACTCGGTTTGAAAACCATTTTAGCAATGTAAAAGAGTGTTTTAAGTTTAGTGATGGTGTATTTGGTCGAGATGGTCGGTCAAGTGATTTAATGCACGATGACGGTACCAAACAATGTGTAAGGTTTATGTTTTCGATCGGTAGGTCGAAAACACGTGTCGGTTTGTGACTTGAGAAGCCGAGTCTAGAATTTTAAGGGAGAAATGAGGGGACGGACACTCGCATAACTCTCAAATGGTGGCATTTGAGGGGTATTTACAGAGAAATGGGTGGCTGTGTGCGATTTGAGCGACGTGGCCGCATGGACTGCTTGAAGTGGCGCGAGCCAATTCGCGGGTCTTCGAGGTGTCTTGTCACTATCCCGCAATTGTAATCATGATTTGTTCTATCCTATGTTTTGGATGAACTTGATTTGTACTTGACCATAAAGCATTCCGAGAAATACTTAACATGGAAGTCTTGAAAAGTTTGTTTTTTGTGTTTGACTCGGTTTGACTCGTTGTTGGAGTCAGGATTTGAATTTTGAGTCGGTTTTTGGTCCGGTGTCGGTTTTGACTCTAGTTAGTGTCATTGTGACCCCGTCGTAATGCATTAAACACTCCAGGTACTTTTGAAAAGTTTTGAAATGTTTTGTTTTCGAAAAGTTTTTCGTACCCGTTTCTTATTTCTTATTATCTCCAATTTTGTGAAGGGCAGTAAAGTAAAACATCACTTTATTTTCTTCTGTGTAGAGGGAGCGTGGCTTGGAGTGTGAGCTAGCGCAGTCCTAGGAGGAGACGGCCTGCTTGTTGAGAGAGCTCGAGATTAGAGATGCCGAGATCGTTGCCCTTGAGGCGACAGTGGCTGAGCTGAGGGGTCGTCAGGACTAGTTTGCCGGCTGTTTGTTGTACATTTGTACATTTCTTTTGATGTCATTTTGGGTAGGAGCCCGTATTTTGATGTACATTTCTTTTTGGTTGTATATATGATGGCTTGTATGCCTTTGCTGCTGGGTGTTTGTTGTATCTGCAGGTTAGCTTTGAAAACAGGTTTGGCATGTGACGGTTAACACCGTTATGCTGCCGAAATTCACGTAGAAAATCACATAGCAAATCATATAATTAACTTAAATGAATGGCCTAAATAAGCGCGAAAAAAGAAAATAAAATGAAAAAAAGGTGCCCGAAAATGGACAAAAATAACGCGACCGGGCGGTAAGGAGTGATATCCCCTAAAAAAAATTAAAATAAATGTCTAAGTGTATTAGAAACATTTTAAAAAGAGAGAGTGAAATGATTCTCCGAAAAAAAAAAGAAAAAAAAAATGAGTAAGTGTGCGTATTTGGCAGAAATGTTGATTTTGCATCTAAAAGCAAATTCGTAGCGATTAGGAAACAAAAAATTGGCAATTACTCGGAATTACCGAAATAAATCCCTATAAAAATAGGAAATTTAAGCAAAACTTATTTAGAAAAGGTCCATGGCCGTCAAACGAGGAAAAGGACTTGGGGAAGAGGCGCAGCAGGAGCTGCGACCCTTCGAAGAGGCGCAGCTATTGCTGCGTCTTTTCTCCAGCTGAAATTAAGAAACAGTGAATAATATAAATGGAGACCTCGGTTGAGCTTCTATTCTCACAATTCACTTCATCGATCTCGTCTATTACATAAAATATCTTATATATCTTCCCAAAAATTCCAACAAAATGGATGCCTTTGAAAATCGCATTAAGGAGTGGACGAATGAATTTGCAAGTGTGGAGAAACACGACATGGGTGCTTTCAATTTAGGATCAATCATAAGTTTGAAGCTAGTGAAGGTAGTGAGGCCCTTTTTGGATGCTTGTCTTGAATAGTAGGACTCAAATTTCCATGTATTTGCGTTTCCGGGAGGCGAAATTTGTTCCTTTTCTGAAGAAATTGCTGCGATTGGAGGATGGGATGCTGAAAGTGTTTCGGCTATACCTCCTAGCTCTCAAGAATATAAAAACAAATTTAGGGACTTTCTTGGATTGACCAGCGCTGAGGTAGACCGTCTTGTGACCTCAAAAGGTGTCCGCATGTTTGAATTTGTTGATCGATTTATAAATAGGGAGGACCGTACTATCTCCTATGTAGCGAGGCGCCGAGCTTATGGATTTTGCCTTCTTCACTGCTATGTCCTTCGAGGGCATGTCGACCAAGAGATGAAGGGTGACCCTCGATTTCTAGGCATAGTGGAGCAAATGGAACTGCGCAAAAGCCCAGCAGGCTTGATTCTAGGGGAGACCATTCTTGGCTTGGACAATAGGAAGGTGAACCGCGAGCATCCCTATCTTGGGTGTCCTATCATTTTACAAGTAAGAACCGGTTTTCTCGTCCTATTCGGCCGTTTTCTTTCGTCCGTTTTTTTTCTGGCCGAATATGGGACTGACTCATGTCTCCTTCTTTGCAGGTCTGGTTGATGGAAAGACTGCGGCTGATCGAGCCCCCAGTTGATGTGACAGGATATCGCTCTTAATCAATTTCGATGAGGACGAGGCTATACATGGTGGACTTCAAAGGAAAATAAACTGAAGAGTGAAGGTGGGCCTTTGATCAGGTGGATAGTGCCATGGTGGAATCTTAGATCGGGAACTAGAGTATCATCCATGGATCCGACACGGTCAATTCGCGTTCCCGGCTTCGAATTCATGGTCCATACTTTTCTGGAGAGATTGATGAGGCAAGTGGGCCTAAAACAGAAAATCCCGAAGCTAGACACTGTCCCTCAAACTGCCTTGGCGCATACTACGGAGTCTCGTCGAAAGTGGGCTATTCGCTTGGCCCAAAGGAATATGTGGTTCATACCTGTCCCGATTGGCTCATTATGGGTTTCTGACTCATATCTGCAGTGGTGGAAAGCTAGCACCTCCGAGGAGCGTGAAAAGCTAAGGAAGCACGGGCCTGTAGACTACAAAATTCGCGAAGTGGCGAAGGAGAACCAAAGGTATTTGACTGAGGAGGAAGAAGAGGCCGGATATCGGGTTGTTCGTCCGTCGAAGAAACCAAAGAATACTCCTGCCGAGAAGATGGTGGTGGATCGAAATGGGAAAGCTAGATCGTGAGAACGACCGTTGGTGATTAGGTCAGAAATAACGCAAGAGCGCCCCACTCGTGGTCGAGACAATAATTTTGACAAAAGTGACAAAGGCAAGGGGAAAAAGGAAGAGTAGCCTTAGTCATTTATAATAGTATTATTTATTATTATTTTGAGTTGTAATAAATGGCGGGGTTTTAGAATCCTAGCCTAGCATTTTTAAATTTCAGCATTTAAATTTATATGTATTCGGCGTATTACTATTATTTATGGAACATTGAATAAAAGATTTATTAGTTAAGAAACTTTCATAAATTTCCTTTATTTATTCTTATCGAATTTCAAATGCAATATGCAAATGTCCTTCTATTTACATCTTAAAACGACGGGTTGTATCCGGTGAAGGATTCCCTACGTATTCATTAGAAAAAATGAAATCAAACCTTGTGCGTAGTTCGAGAAATCGTAAAAGAATAAATGTTCGAAACAAGAGCTTGTATTGAACTTAGAAAATAAGCATGTGCTTTACTTACTCCTAAGGAAGTGCAATTTAATTTATTTGATGATATGAAGATGTCAAAATGTCAAAAGGCAAGAGCGAAATGTCATAAGTTTTTTAGCGGGCCAGGTATGACACCCCGCGATAAAGCGGAAAATATAACTAATAAATTAAAGCGGAAATTTGTGATATTTTAAAAACTTTTAAAAATTACTAGTTAAAGAATAGCACGCGGGTGCCACTAACGAAAAGAAACAAATACAACAATAGACAAATTTAGGTTATTACAACCCAAGTCTAGAAAACGGGGAAAAGATATCCCACGAATAAACATATAAGGGGTTTCTAAACTAGCAACTAAGGCCCAAGGGTTTAGTTCTCGCTAGCCCACACGTCTTCCCCACGTAAGCATCTTCACCACCTGTCATTCATGTAAACATGAACGCCAAAGTCAGTGGGGAGTAACTCAAGGTTCTCCCAGCCACAATATGTCGAAACGAACATAACAAAGAACATAAACAAACAATCATATTAGATAAGAAATGAGTGAATCGAATCATAACTAAACATGTGAGCATACGTGTTTAAACCAACAAGAGTAAAAGAAATGATGGAATAAACAAGTAAGGCATATGCAACAATAAATAAATGGAAAAGAAGGACAAGGAAACCGACACGGCCACTTAGCCACGAGCACGTATTTCAAGGAGATATTACCTAAGTAACCATCCAAATAATGCAAGACATTTACTACTCTTAGACTATAATTTCCCCGGGTAGGACTACGATAATGATACGGTCCTAGTCTAAATCTGCAGATTCTCGGGTGTACATCCCGATTCGACGTACGCCAGCACAGCACGCACCCAAAACTCGACTACTAATGGAGACCGAGTACCCCAATCGCCAGAACAGCACGAAAGTGACGAAAAGACTAAGATAAGACTCACTTGCCAGCACAGCACAAGTGGCCCAAAACCACACTTGCCAGAACAGCACAAGTAGGCCAAACCCGTACTTGCCAGAACAGCACAAGTAGGGCGTAAATGTAGACCAAGCATATATGATAGTATCATGGCATTTCTACAAGAATACGACTCACAAGTGTAAGACCAACACAAAGTGTAGACGGAGTATCCGACTCAGAGGCTACCTTTAAAGCATGTCCGAGATACCACACACAAGACTACATCGTAGACTCCAACCTCGTGGTAGGACGACGATCATATCGCAACTAGAGGGCTTATAACTCACCTCTAGTATCCGATAGGACCAAGACTCTCACAACAGAATAATACAAGGCATTATCAAGAATATGACTCTTACCAGTACTTATAGTAAATATCTCGTACTTGTATCATATTAATAAATATTCCATTTCATAATTTAACATGTCGGTTAAATAAAATATAACAAGTGATAAAGAATAATTTACGTTATATGAGAATTTACGGAATAAAATGGAACCGGCACAAGTAGATTATTTTTAAACACCCATGATAATGGGTTGGCCCAACTAAGGAAAAACATACAAATCTACCCAAGAAGAGTATACAAACCCAATGCATGTGACATGGTGAGCCCAACAATTAAATTGTGGTGAGTCCAAAAATTTAATAAGATTGAGCCCACAAAATATTATTCATAAAAGAATTACCAAGGCAAAAAGAAAGAAAATAAGAGGAGAGCACAGACAGCTCTCACACCATGACCAACAACCGGGTCACCAACCATGGTTATGGTCGTGTGACGACCAGCCACTGTCGTGGCCACTGCGACCCACGTTCAGCTCCATAGCTGCGGCCACACAGCCCCCCCTCACACCACCATCTAACCACATAAAACAGTCCTAAACACGAGATAAATGGGATGTGAGCAAGACGCAAACTGCAGACATAAACCATGAACCAAAATCACCAAGTTTCGACTATGCAGGGCTCGGGTTTTGCCGTCCCAAAACAGAGAATAAGGTAGCACTATACACGTATAAAACCGAACTCTAACAGTCCAAAAGTGGGTTTTCAAAGCGGGAAATTTCAAGTGTACCTGTGACGATACTACCGTGAATAAAACCAGTACGAAAACCAATATGAGGGACTGATTTGTCCGTCCCGAAATAGAAAACAAATGAAGCAAAACAGAAAATAAGATAGAAATGAGCAGTCTATCAGTGCACGTTTTCAGACGGGACATCAAAAGGGCATATATGAGACGGAAATGAGCATGATTGTAACAAGAATAAACCCATACGTTTCACACAAAACGAAGCTGAGTAAAACAAGGAAAACAGGACAGCCATTTACTCAAAAGGGAGAGAAGTCGCCACCTACCTTCGAAAGTTTCCATAGCCGATTACTTCATGAGGATTAAGCCATGAAAACAACCAGGTAACCATGTAAACTGACTACCAACATTATAAATCCAATCACACACAAGAGGAACACATAAAGGTTTAAAATTAATGATAAACGAAAGCGAAAAACTGAGTAAAAGGAGAAATATCGACACTTTGTCGAGTAACCTATCACCGTTACCTGTCTTTGATCTCTTAAACGTCCAAGAAACCGTCCAAGGGTGATTCTAAACCCAAAATGGAAGAGATTAGTTCAGAAACCGCATCCTTTAAAAGACGACCGAAATGAAACAGACGGAAGCTTGGCTCTTTTTTATATAGAAAGAAGGAGAATGAAGAGGGGAAACTAATGGTACAAAATTAATGGAATTTGGTTGAGAAACGAAGATGAAATCTGGGTTTGAAGGTCTAAAAATTGTGTTTGTACGGTACTAATGTTTGATTTGTTGTTGCAGGTGAAGTTGTTTTCTTTGAAAAGAGAAGAAGAAGAAGAAGAATAAAGGGGGTGGGGGTGGGTCACGGTAGTAACAATAGTACGGAATAATAATAATAATAATAATAATAATAATAATAATAATAATAATAATAATAATAATAATAATAATAATAATAATAATAATAATAATAATAATAATAATAATAATAATAATAATAATAATAATATATAAATATATATATTAATAATAAAGGAATTATATAAAATATATAATAATAATATATGAAGTAGATATTTAGAGGTAGGGTGTAAGAGGGTATGTGTTGTCAATATAGGATAGGTCGAAAAAAGATTAGTCTCACAAGTGAAAATGTGACGGTCTACAGCTAGACGGAATAATGACTCGAGTCTATATTAACTTGAGACGGAAACTAATATTATCACTGTCACTATTATTAATGTCCGACTAAAATATGTATTTTTATATAAATGAGCTTTAAAATATTACTTTTATAAAAATAGTATTTGAAATAAATTAATTAAATTGAATAATTCAAAAATATGAAATAAAGCAATCAAACGGTTTAATAAATTTTAAATGTCAAAATAGGAAATTCGTGGGTGTTACAATCACCCCATCTTTTAAAAATTTTCGTCCTCGAAACTTGAAAATATAAGTGAAAGATTATATAAAATAAAACTGGAATTTTGGAGTTGGTAACCAAAATATTTACAAGGTTACTTACTTGTAAGATTTTATATTCTTTCAAAAGTTTCAACTAAAATTTTCCGACAGAACCAAGTCGAAAGGAAAATCATTTGTATAAATCAAAATCAAAACACTTTCAAAAACATTAACGGAGAGTTTTCAAAAGTATAAGTCTCATTCATGGAACGAAATTGCCCTTGTCGTGCACACAAGAACGCTAACTTTCCAAGTCAAAGACAAATTTAAAACAAAATCAATTCGCCGACGAGCGTAGAACAAGTTATCAAACGTCTCAAAGAACGAGTTCTATCATCCGAACAACGTCAAAATCAAAAGAAAAAGATAATCCACTCAAATTTTCTCTTGCAAAAGCCAAAATAGAGATAAAGGTTTCTCTTTTAAGCTCGAAAGGGAATCAAATTTTTGAAAATGTAGCATTATACCTTGACAAAGAAATCATAAATAGATCAAAGTTAACAGAAATTGGATAAAATTTAAAGATATCACAAGTTTAACAATTAAAATCATGATAAAGAAGTCTATACTCAAGGAGCAAATATGGAATTAAATCAAATTTTTATTTTCAAATCTTTAAAATAGGTAAAGTTTTGTAAAAGTAACATAAACTTTTAACAACGAAACAAAATTGGTAGCTTTAAATATTTAGGGATTGTATGAAATGAAAAGCAATTTAGACAACATAAATACCAGGTACGCTAAGAGAGTCCAAACTTAACCAACAAAAAGAGCTATGATGAACTTCATAAGGTAAGAATTGAAGTCAAAACAATAAGAATGTCAAGGGTAGATTTTTTATAGGTCACTAGCATCAAACTTAAGGGAGGAGCAAGATGAAGCGAGGAAGAGAGGTATGAACGGTAAGGTCAAAGAAGAAGATGATTAGACAACAAGGAAACGCCAGGTACTCAAACCTCGAACAACAACATCATCCTAAACGGTTCCGAAAACTTCCTAACAACAAAACTCATAATCACAACACTTCCAAGGATTTCCTCAAAACACTCATGTTACTTCACCCTAAGTCATTCCATGAAACAAGGTACTCCACAATAAGTGTGATCTCGTCACTCTAAATCCTCAAACATCCACAAACAACTTCCACAAGATCAAGGTCAAGGTTTCCAATAAAGCTATACTCATATCCAACTAGTGCCAACCATGGGTTTCTCAAAGGGAAAATCCTCAATCAAGGATCCTCATTCCAACTCTAAATTCTCAGAAAAGGTTCCTCAAATATTCCACAAGGTTCTCATATAGGGTAAGGTAGTAACAAGTCAACCTAAAACTCCTTTCATAAAAGTCCACTCTACTACCCTCATCCACAACATCATCCCATCATCTCAAGTATTCGACACAACCTCAAGGTTTATAAAACTATAGGGTTAACAAATACTTCTCAATACTAAGGGAGCGTTTGGTACCGGAAAGGAAAAGGGAAAAGGAATAAGAAAGGGAAACAAGGGGAAAAGAAATGAAAGAAATGGGATACCCTTAAACTTAAAAGGTTGTTTGGTTTACATTTTAATAAAAACAAGACCACCCACCATCAAAACCCAAGCACCACCATCCAAGCACACTCCCATCTCGACAACTCACATCCACCAACATCAGCCTGTCACCCCACCACTGCCACTACCACCAGTGTTTACTCGCCGGCGCACCACCATAAGCCATTAACTAAATAAGTTGCAGAAAAATTCACAGAAGTCGGAAAAAAAATATTAAGGTAGCTCTGTAACACTGTACGTACATATAGACACCACATTTCAATACTTAAGCAATATTATACTCAAATCAGATTTTACTAAATGGGAAAGATGGGGATGTTAGGAATGATCGACAACAGACCAAAAATATCGACAAGCTTCACAAATTGAGCAAGCTTCACAAATTGATAAAATTCAGATTTTACTCTATCCAAAAATATTGATAAAATTCAGCCATTTTAACAAATTGAGCCGAGAAAAGAGTGAAGGAACAAGATCGACATCAGACCAAGCAAGGCCGGCATACTGGACAAATCTGATGCCTATATCGACATCAAAGCAATCATCATGGGCCAAGAATAAGAATCTCTTAAGAAACCCCAAATGGCTGCTTAGTTGAGTCTGACTTTTTACTGGTTGTGGAACTATTCAATCCCGGAACGTAGTTGGCCGATCTTATTGGAAAACCCATCGTGTTCAATGCAACGGGACGGTTTTTAATCAAAGATTTCGGATGAATGAAAGCAAGAAACTAAAACCCAGAAATATAGGGGGAAATGATTCATGTGTGGGGATGGTTTTTCTAGGGTGGCCTGGTGTTGTGGTTGTTTATGTCGGATCTGGAGTTCGGTGCCGACGAGGAAGAGAGGGTAAGGTGAGTCACCCTCACTGCCGACGTTGGGTGGTGGTCTGACAATGACGGTGATGATGGTCATTGTGGTGGCAGTGGTGGTGTGATGCGATGGTGCCGCAAGTCCTCAAGTGGGGAAGGGATGATTAGGGAATGAAATCTCTTACCCTTGGGGGGGGGGGGGGGGTTGGTGAATGGAAATAGAAGGACTTGAGGCAATGGGAGGGTATGAGGAGGGGAAAGAAAATAGTAAAAATGACCAAACAAACACTTACAAAGAGAATGGAGAGCTTTGATTCTCTTACCCTTTCTTTTAGACCCCTAACCAAACGCCCCTAAGTCTCTCTCAACTGAAGAACTCTCAAGATCCAACTAATACAAAATCACATCACCAATCCATTATGGTCATCAACATCTCAAGGTATATTTCACCAAATCCGATATCCTAGAACTTTACTAATACCTATGACGATACTACCGTGAATAAAACCAGTACGAAAACCAATCTGAGGGACTGATTTGTCCGTCCCAAAACAGAGAACAAATGCATCAAAACCGAAAATAAAATAGAAATGAGCAGCCTATCAGTGCACGTTTTCAGACGGGACATCAAAAGTGTTGGAATATGTGTCCTCCGACAATAATGCGATCACAACTGTCGATCATGATGATCACATGTTTAAATCTCATTTTAAGAATATATGTGGGATGTAATATTTTACAGTCAACTGGTCGACACATATCGGTAATGATTGACTGACTAGAGTTTGACATTACTGTCGTGCGACGGTGGTGATCAGTTGATCCCCTTAGATCATACCTATAGGGAAATACTCTTAATTGATTATTTAATTAATCGCATGCCGATACGAGTTAATTAAATTACTTAAAATTGACGGATGATTTGTGAGTAAGGTTAACGTGTCTTATTGTAATTCGATTAAATTAGATACGGTCTAAGTAATCGAATTGTTTTATTACTTGGATAAAATTATTGTTTACGAAATAATTGAAATTGAAATTGAGATTGAATGAATGATTTATTATAAATACAAGACGTTGTGATTTATAATTGATTAACCATTTTGGTACAAGTAATTACGAATTACTAGTCGATTTTGTATATGACATATTTTATATGTTGATTTTTAATATGTTAAAAATGCATTACAATTTCACATGTCAAGTAACATGTCACATATGTCACAATTGACATATGACAAAATAAAATGGACCTTCCATTTTATGATAAGTGTACCGAAATATTCGAGGGAATAAGGTTAATATTGTGTTTTTATTTTAAGTGGAAAACATGATGATTAACCTAAATGACTAGCCTTACATGCCTAGTCTCACCTTGAGAAGAACAAGGCCATGCATTGGCTTCCCTTGTCCCCTCCTCCCACCGGTTTTCTAGAGAAAAGATAGAGGGTTTTTCCTCTATCATTTTCATTCACAACTTCAACTAATTTTTCTAGTGTAAGAAAAATATATTCTCTCTACCATTTTTGTGAAAACTTAGAGAAATAAAAACACACAAATCTATCCTCTCTTGGCCGAAATAACAAGAGAACAAATTAATATTTTGTGTCATTTTAAGTAAGACTAATATTGTTACTAGATCATAATAATATTGGTTATTAAGAGATTTCTTTGGGTATATGCTTTTGGGAGAGGTTCTAATTTGAACCTTGTTCATCCATTTTAAGGAAATCTCAAGAACTAACAAATAGGTAGATTTGTTGGTGCCCATTAATCCGAAATCACATGGTAAGATTGATGATTTCTTCTCTTATCTTGTTTTAGTTTGCATGCATAAGATCTAATATTTATTTTATGACCAAATAAATTTGAACATATATGAATATATTAAGTAATGAGAATAATGAATTCTAACAAGCGGTATCAAGAGCCTTAGGTTGTTTGCATGCAAATCGGTTTATAGTTTTTCCGAGTTATATGATTAACATACAAAACTAATAAATTTGGTTTTATGAAGATAAACCTTAAAATAACTTTGCATGTTAAAAGTTTCTGGTCCTAAGTGATTTTTAGGACATTTTGGTTTATTTATGGATTTTATTGTTCATTTTATATAATATTAGCATTAAAATGTGATTTTTATGATAAAAATGTCATTTTTGGACGAAAAATAGCTAAACTTCGAATTTTTCAGTGGTTTTTGGATATGTTTTCACATATATTATCTAATGATGGCCTGTAAATTTTCATGATAAAATGAGTTGTTTTGCTCGAAATATGGATTTTTCAAGTTAAAATCGTATTTAAATGGGTAAATAGGTTAATATGAGTTATATTTCGAATCTGGTCATAAAAATTTAGTATGTTGTCACATTCACTTTTACAAGATGTGTGTAAAATATTTGGCTATAATGAAGTCTTTATGCATGATTTATGAATTTTTGATGAAAAATCACATAAATAGTGACTATAATTAGTAATAATGCTAAAACATACTTTATGACTAAAGGAAAAACGTCAAATATTGCATTTTATCATATATTTCAGATCTAAAAGTGAAAAGTTGATGAAAATAATTTTTCTCATATTTTTATGGTCATAATTGTTAAAATCGATAAACCGCAACATTGTTTTTCTCGATAAATTTTCGAAATTTTTAACCTAAGTTTTGAACATTATGAGTGTCATGGTATTTTTCCAGAATGTTAATGAGTTTAAATTTCAAATTTTGAATTTATTTGAAATTTTTATAATTTAATTTGAAGTTTATAGCTTTTTTTTGTATTTTAGGTCCATTTATGAACAATATTAAGAAATCAAGGTTAATTATTGTCAAAATGTTAGTGGATATTAATTTTGAGTCCTAAGATGGTTAGGGTAATTAACTTGTACATAAATGTGAATTTATGTAATTATTGTGATTTTAAAAGGTTAAATCACGCAAATTCGTAAAAACCGATTAATATACGATATTGGCTCTTTAAAGGCGATTTAGCATAAAATTAAGCATGTTCATACATATTATAATGCTGCATTTTATTTATGATTGTCATATTTTTTAATTTTATGTAATTTTTGAATTATGTAATTTTACTTAGTATGGCCTTAGTTTTAATTGATATTGCCCGAAATGTATGGGAATATCGATTCGGTTGTAATTATTGTGATCTCGCATCACCGTTTTGTAATTTAATAGATTTATTTTTAATTTTAATTACAAATGTATAATAGGAAATTATGTAATTCATTTTGTAATTTAATTATTCTGGAGTTCCTTGAAGACGGTGCCATTCAAGAAGGCGATCCATCAAAAAAAGTGTTGCCTTGAAGTGCGTGCCAAGACCGAAGTTCAAGGGACCAAAGGAGTTGATTTACGAATTTGTAATAGTTTATTAGATTTTTTATTTTAGGAAGGTCATACTAGGATTTTATTTTTATGCCTTGCATTTTATTTATATGTTGCATGCATCGCTAAATCGCCATAACTAAACATGCATTTTTAAATCGAGTTTATCGACCGTGTCAATTACAATTATCGTAGTTCACCGCTTTAGTTCACTTAAAACGTGATAGATAATAAATTGACATGACCTCTCGCTAAAATAAACAATTGAGACTTAGCCTTACCAAAAAGTAGAAACTATGAAAACCTATTTCATGAGGGAGTGCACTCGGCCCTACCGGGGTACAAACCTTGTTACGTAGGGGAAGTGGGTGATAAATGTCTATGCACCGAATTCATTTTGATAAGCGATGAATCGGCCTACCGTGCCCAAGTTGATGTGGATTTGGATCATGGACACATTTATTCGAAATTTGGGTTGAACTCAACGAAAGTATTCTCGACGGTTGCCGGATGTGTTTTGGGCTAAAGATAAATATTAATGTAATTTTATCGACCAAGAGTTCTAACAGTAGAATCGATTAAAGAGTTAATTCACTGAGTTATATTGATAAGGGATGAATCGGCCCTACCGTGCCCAAGTTAATATGAATTTGGATCTTGGAATCATTTACTATAGTTGGGTAGAGGTCACTATGTAAATGCTTTACTTGTTATTATATTTACAAGTATTATTATAACGATAAATATTTTGTTTTCATTATTCCGTTATCATATTGTTCTATTTCTTTACCTCAAATTATATATGATATCATTTCGATTTTAGTTCAAATCTCCATTAAAACATCGTAACTAAAGACAAAATTTGAATTTTTCTTCTAAAAACCTCGTATTATCCATTGTAAGGATCTCTTGTGAAGAGTATAGATAAAAGTTATTCGTGATCAAAAAGGTTTTTGATTCTTGACTAACATATCTACTTACAATGAATTGTTTCTCATATGCTTAATTGAGTTAAGTACTTTGAAACGTTACATCATATTGGTAACTAGATTTGTTTGAAATCAAAATTGACCAAAATAACGCAACCACTACAATAAAAGTTTTAAGACTAAACAAATGAATTATAGAGTAGTCTTCATGAAATTCAATTTTGCTTCTCTAAGCAAAGACTCATTGAAATGAGTGGGAGCATTCTCTTAAACCGTTAAGAAAAGGACGAAGTTCAAAGAAGTAAAATTAGAATGGAATTGATACAAGCTAATGTTAAAAGTAAAGTTATTGAGAATAATGATACTAAACCTATCAATCCCGACCGATAAAGTTTCCATTGTCTTAATTGTTGGACACTAGAAAGGAAATTACCCCAAATTATGGAAGAATCAGCAAGTTAGTTGTGAGACATCTAATGAGACCTTCTTCTTCAAATGTTTATTTGATTGACATAAATTTTGATAGTACTACTTCGTCAATATTAGAAACCGGTGGTGGTTTTCATCATTGTATTTGATACATAGGATGATTAGAATATGACGACTAGCAACAATGATGTTGAGAGATAAAGTCATTGTGTACTCAATCTAGTTTTTGGGTTTATAGTTGTACTTAATTGTGACTATTAAAGTGCACAAACTCTAAATAAGAATATAAACTTGTTAAGATACAAAAGAGGTTTCACTTTTGTGACCTTATACACCATGATTTGATGTATGGCTAGCCCATTATCAAAGGTGATTATATTCTAAACCAAACTAGAATGATATATCACGTAAATGATGCAAGACTCAAATTGGTAACCCGAGATTAAACCTTAAATTCTGGAATGATGAACGCAAAGAGTTATCGAGTACTCTTGAAACCATTAGATCTTATGGTATATGCGTATCTTGTATTCAAAGCAAGATGTCTTGTCCTTTTTGGTTGAAAAAGGAGATCGAGGTTGTAAATCATTGATCCAAAATAGGTTGATCATTTTCTTTTACCAACGATTTAAGTTGACGCTAATGTGTTCGCTTAATAAAGTAAATAGAGAAATCTTTGAAGAAGTTCAAAGAGTTCAAAGAATCACGATTTAGTCGTGTTGGGATTATCAAAGTGAAGACTTTGATATAAGCCAAAGGAAAGGTGATATAGTATCACAAATTAATCTCTCTTAGCACGCATTATGGGATAATGTGTGGTTGGATAAAGAAATCAAACGCTATTCGATATGGTTTGGACTTCAATCAAGTTACTTTGAGTTACTTGATCCTTTTTGGGAATTTTATCATTTTGTCTAAACTATTTTTCCACCAAATCTAAAACGAATCATATGAGATATGAAATGGTAGGGTACCATGTTTGTAAGTTTTCAAAAGAAACAAATGCTCATTTTTCCTTACTATAATCACGAGTACAATGGGATTGTGGCTCGTGAAACTGTCTTACTAAAAAACAAGTTTATTTCTAGAAGACAGAGTGGGAGAAAATATTCAAAAGAATTGTATGTCGCAAGAAACTGGTCTTTCTTGGCTACATGAGCCACAAAAGAATTGTATGTCGCAAGAAACTGGTCTTTCTTGGCTACATGAGACGTTTTGTGTAAGACGTTGTTTCTTCACAACCTAGGAGGTTAAAGTCATCACTTGTTGAAGATGATGAATTAGTGTTACTTTTAGAAAGTAAAGAGCTTGCAACTTACAAAGAAATTGTTTGATTCAATTTGATTACTTCTGGAAAGTAATGAACATATGACTTACATGAGAGTGTTTAAGTCACAACTCAATACAAGGCTTAGAGCCATGAAAATCCGAAATAAATTCCAAGTGAATTGTTAGATATCAAAGCTTGATTGGTAGCAAAGGGTTTTGCACTAGTCGAAATGCTTAAGTCTATTTGGATCTTCTTAGGGATTGTGTTTCATTATGAGATATATATAGCGAGCGAATCTAAAACCCACTTCTTCAATTAGAAGGAATGTATTCAATACATGTCTTGAGTTTTGTAGATTCTTGCCATCCTAAGACAATGTGAAACTTAAGAGAGGGTCTTAAGTAGGATATAAATGAGTTGGAATCAATGTTTTGATCATGTTATAAAACTTTTTTCGATAGGTCGAGAAGTTGTGTTTATACATAAAGTTTAGTGGGAGTTACGGTAATTTTAATTAGTCTAATATGTGGATGACATATTGATCATTGGGAATGATTTAAGACTAGGAGAAATATAATACATCTTTAATATCCAGATTTATGGAGATAAATCCACATGATATTAGCGTCGAATAAGAAGTCTTATGTTGATAAGATTCATGACTAGTTCAATCAAGTTGAACATATTTGATTGATTCCATTTGCTTCCACTGCCGGATCATTAAATGAGTAATGATGTATAGTACTTCATATACTTTGAGTATGATGAGTTGTTTCAAATCGAATTTAAGTAATAGTTACCAAGTAAGCCATAAAGATTACCCTTAAGAGCTTGCAGAAGGATTAAGGATGTAAAGCAAAGTGTTTTTGATGCAATTTTGTGTAAGGGTGTTACACAAATGACAATTGACAATTGAGATTGCGCATGGTTTTCGACAAAACCATAATCAAAACATATTAGGATGGTTAAGATACCATTGTGGCTATGTTATTTAAGAAATAGATTTTCTAGAATCGTTCTAGGCAATAAAGAACAATGAGAAATATTTACAACGGAAATTGAGTACACTTGCAATCATGGGATGTGCAAGAGGGATGAGTTCCGCACACTGTGAAAACAGTGGGAGCTATTTTAAGGCAAGAAAGCCTATGTCTAGATTGGATCTAGACACGTACTCATAAAGTTTTGTAATGCAAATGTATACATTACGAAAGGAAAATAAGTATGTAGCAAGGTTGAGCAGGGAGTTCCTAAGACCTACTTACAATGCCTATTCATAGGCTTAACATGATGAGTCATGTCATTTCAATTGGATTGAGATGAACAACTACATACAAGATCAAATTAGATTATAGAATATGAAATAATAATCAGGCATTGACTATTCATATGTGAATCACATTTGTCGTTCGAGTTTTTAAATCTAAAACTCCTTTTATACCTTGTTACATCCAAACGGGTTGTAGAGACAATATTGAACCCCGTTAAAGTGAACCCGGATTGACATGGTATTTGCCCATAGTCACTTGTATGAGGTGACGTCTCGAAGTGACTAAAGTGTGATGCGATTGATGTCAAGTTCGAGTGCCATAGAGTCATGTGAGATGACTAGTCGATCACATAGGCACATAGGCAGACTGTTAGGAACACTTTGTCGGGCCTTATGACCGCTTATAGAGTTATGGCAAATTTATATAGCCTGGTCGTGGCGAGAGCTACTATAGTATTCTAATGAGTCGATTCTTTTGACTAAAGATTTTTCGCCCAAGGTGGCACATTTTCAGATTAACTTTGATTTATGTTACTACGACCTTCGTAAATGGGGTCAAATGGACATATTTTGGGTTATGATGGCTGTGGCTAGTCGAAGGGAATAGTGCGATAGGAATTGTCCACCCCCTTGTCAGGGTTAAAACAATATCTCAGGGCCACTCGAGGAGTATTGAACTGGAAATGCGTGGCCACGTTCGGAAGGTATCTATGGTAGATGATTCTGGTCAATCAGTTATTCTCCAGATCGAGGAAACCACTCTCGATATGATCACTTGCAAGTACGACCTGAAAGACACCTTGCATTGAGTGGGAGATAGTAATAGGATAAGAGAATTGGTGACGCACACTTGTCGAGGACAAGTGGGAGATTGTTGGAATATGTGTCCTCCGACAATAATGCGATCACTGTCGATCGATCATGATGATCACATGTTTAAATCTCATTTTAAGAATACATGTGGGATGTATATTTTACAGTCAACTGGTCCACACATATGGGTAATGATTGGCTGACTAGAGTTTGACATTACTGTCGTGCGACGGTGGTGATCAGTTGATCCCCTTAGGTCATACCTATAAGGAAATACTCTTAATTGATTATTTAATTAATCGCATGCCGATACGAGTTAATTAAATTACATAAAATTGACGGATGATTTGTGAGTAAGGTTAACGTGTCTTATTGTAATTCGATTAAATTAGATACGGTCTAAGTAATCGAATTGTTTTATTACTTGGATAAAATGATTGTTTACGAAACAATTGAAATTGAAATTGAGATTGAATGAATGATTTATTATAAATACAAGACATTGTGATTTATAATTGATAAACCGTTTTGGTACAAGTAATTACGAATTACTAGTCGATTTTGTACATGACATATTTTATGAGTATGTTGATTTTTAATATGTTAAAAATACATTACAATTTCACATGTCAAGTAACATGTCACATATGTCACAATTGACATATGACAAAATAAAATGTACCTTCCATTTTATGATAAGTGTACTGAAATATAGGAGGGAATAAGGTTAATATTGTGTTTTTATTTTAAGTGGAAAACATGATGATTAACCTAAATGACTAGCCTTACATGCCTAGTCTCACCTTGAGAAGAACAAGGCCATGCATTGGCTTCCCTTGTCCCCTCCTCCCACCGGTTTTCTAGAGAAAAGATAGAGGGTTTTTCCTCTATCATTTTCATTCACAACTTCAACTAATTTTTCTAGTCTAAGAAAAATATATTCTCTCTACCATTTTTGTGAAAACTTAGAGAAATAAAAACACACAAATCTATCCTCTCTTGGCCGAAATAACAATAGAACAAATTAATATTTTGTGTCATTTTAAGTAAGATTAATATTGTTACTAGATCATAATAATATTGGTTATTAAGAGATTTCTTTGGGTATATGCTTTTGGGAGAGGTTCTAATTTGAACCTTGTTCATCCATTTTAAGGAAAGCTCAAGAACTAACAAATAGGTGGATTTGTTGGTGCCCATTAATCCGAAATCACATGGTAAGATTGATGATTTCTTCTCTTATCTTGTTTTAGTTTGCATGCATAAGATCTAATATTTATTTTATGACCAAATAAATTTGAACATATATGAATATGTTAAGTAATGAGAATAATGAATTCTAACAAAAAGCGCATATTCGAGACGGAAATGAGCACGGTTATAACAAGAATAAACCCATACGTTTCACCCAAAACGAAGCTCAGTAAAACAAGGAAAACAGGACAGCCATTTACTCAGAAGGGAGAGAAGTCACCACGTACATTCGAAAGTTTCCATAGCCGATTACTTCATGAGGATTAAGCCGTGAAAACAACCAGGTAACCATGTAAACTGACTACCAAGATTATAAATCCAATCACACACAAGAGGAACACATAAAGGTTTAAACTTTACGATAAACGAAAGCGAAAAACCGAGTAAAAGGAGAAATATCGACACTTTGTCGAGTAACCTATCACCGTTACCTGTCGTTGATCTCTTAAACGTCCAAGAAACCGTCCAAGGGTGATTCTAAACCCAAAATGGAAGAGATTAGTTCAAAAACCGCATCCTTTGAAAGACGACCGAAATGAAACAGACGGAAGCTTGGCTCTTTTTTATATAGAAAGAAGGAGAATGAGGAGGGGAAGCTAATGATACAAAAATAATGGAATTTGGTTGAGAAACGAAGATGAAATCTGGGTTTGAAGGAATAAAAATGGTGTTTGTACGGTACTAATGTTTGATTTGTTGTTGCAGGTGAAGTTGTTGTTTTCTTTTGAAAAGAGAAGAAGAAGAATAAAGGGGGTGAGGGTGGGTCACGGTAGTAACAATAGTACGGAGTATTATATAATAATAATAATAATAATAATAATAATAATAATAATAATAATAATAATAATAATAATAATAATAATAATAATAATAATAATAATAATAATAATAATAATAATAATAATAATAATAATAATAATAATAATAATAATAATAATAATAATAATAATAATAATAATAATAATAATAATAATAATAATAATAATAACAATATATAAATATATATATATTAATAATAAAGGAATTATATAAAATATATAATAATAATATATGAAGTAGATATTTAGAGGTAGGGTGTAAGAGGGTATGTGTTGTCAATATAGGATAGGTCGAGCAAAAATTAGTCTCACAAGTGAAAATGTGACGGTCTACAGCTAGACGGAATAATGTCTCGAGTCTATATTAACTTGAGACGGAAACTAATATTATCACTGTCACTATTATTACTGTCCGACTAAAATGAGTATTTTTATATAAATGAGCTTTAAAATATTTCTTTTATAAAAATTGTATTTGAAATAAAATTAATTAAATTGAATAATTCAAAAATATGAAATAAAGCAATCAAACGGTTTAATAAATTTTAAATGTCAAAATAGGAAATTCGCGGGTGTTACACCAGGGCCGGTTTAATTTCGCGTCGCACGAGCGGCACGTGGGTCACGTGATGCGTGTTTTATCCTATTTCCAAGGGTAGTACCGTTTCAATTGGTCTAGGTTAGTTGGATTAGAAAACTAATTCCCGTCTAGGTATGTGATCTTAACCGCACCTCCTGAAAGTATGGATTTGACCAAGAATGGTCATGCCCAATTAGGCTTAAATTTTCCTCGTGGATCGACAGGTAAGAGAGCTCTGACTGACTTGAGTACTAAATCTCCTTCCTTGATATTTCTGGGTTTGATCCATTTATTAAAGGCTCGTTTGATACGTGTCTGATATGTCTGCACATTATGTAATTCACGTAGCCTTTGTTCGTCCAAGAGGACGAGTTCGTCATACCTATCCCTTTTCCAATCAGCTTCTGGAATTTGACTTTCGAGAAGAATGCGTAGAGATGGGATCTCTAGCTCTACTGGTTGTACAGCTTTCATACCGTAAGTCAAATAGAAAGGAGTAGCCCCAGTGGGCGTCCTAACTGACGTGCGATATCCCCATAATGCAAAGGGTATTTTGCTAAGCCAATCGCGATAATTGTCGATCATTTTCTTGAGGATTGTGACGACATTCTTGTTAGCTGCCTCCACCGTGCCATTAGTTTGAGGTCTGTATGGCGAGAAATGGTGATGCTTGATCTTATTTTTGGCAATCAATTATGCAGCTTCAGCCTGAAAATGTGATTCATTGTCACTGATGATTTCATGTGGGCAACCATATCAACAGATGAGATTGGTTTGTATGAACTTTGCCACATATTTGGCTGTAAAGCTGGTGTAAGATGCTGCTTCGACCCATTTAGTAAAATAGTCGATAGCCATTAAAATGAAATAGTGACCTCCTGTCCCAGCTGGAGTGATGTTCCCGATGATGTCTATTCTCTAAGCAGAAAATGGCCAAGGAGATGTCACGGTATATAGCATCGAGGGACGAACATGTTGTACATTCCCGAAGATCTGGAAGTTAGGACAATGTCTGACATATTTTATGCAATCTGACTCTATTGTCGTCCAATAATACCCTCGACGCGTAATCTTCTGTGTCATCATAGATCCACTCATGTGAGGACCGCATTCTCCATCGTGAACTTCTTCCATTACTTTCTGTGTCTGTGAATGATCAAGGCAATGCAAGACGACACCAAGAGTGTTCTTTTGTACAACTCTCCCTGCATGAGGAGGTATTGAGAGGCAAGTAGGCGTATGACGTGTTGTCCCCTCTTATCCATATCTGGTGGGTATGTACCATTGAGCTTGAAATTGAGAATGGCCTGGAACCAAGGTTCTTCTGGATTTACCTCTTCATCTGTAAGGAAATGCACATAGGCTGGCTCTGATCGTCGTTCGATACACAAGGGCATTTCAACCATGTCGTCTGGCATATTAATCAAGGATGCGAGTTTTGCAAGAGCGTCCGCAAATTAATTTTCTTCGCGAGGTAGGTGTAAATAAGTAACCTGGTCGAAGAATTGAGCGACTTGATCTATCCTGGCCTGATAGGGTGCTAGACTTTCACTTCGGATTTTCCAGGATCCAGTGATTTGGTTGATGATTAAAGATGAGTCCCCGTGAACTCGAAGATTTTTTATCTCCAAACTTACTGCCGCTTGTAAACCAATGAGGCAAGCTTCATACTCTGCTGCATTATTTGTCACCTCAAAGTTCGAGTTTGACAGAAAGTAGTGTATGCTCGCCTTCAGGAGAAATGAGAAACACTCCTGTCCCAAATCCTCTCAAATTGGATGCCCCCATCAAATTAAAGACCCCACGAATCCATACTGGTTTGTAAAATATCCTCATCTAGAAACGACCACGTGTCTATTGCTTGCGTGTCGTTGATTGGATTATCTGCGAAGAACTCAGCCACGGCACATCCCTTTATGAATTTCAAAGGTACGTATTTGAGATCGAACTCTGAGAGCATTAAGGTCCATCTTCCTAAGCGTCCGTTGAGAATGGGTTTCTCGAAGAGGTATTTGACGGGATCCATTTTAGAATACACTTTGACAGAGTACCGAAGCATGTAATGGCATAGCTTCTTTGTTGCCCACACAAGAGCGAGGCATGTCTTCTCGAGTGGTGTGTACTTACTCTCGTACTCCAAGAACTTCTTACTAAGGCAGTAGATTGCTCTTTCTTCCATTCGAACAGTTTACGCGAGCATAGCCCCCATGGCTGTTTCGGTGACTATGAGATATCAACCAAGAGGTTGATCTCGTTGTGGAGGCATTAACGCTGGTGGTTTGGCCAATATCTCCTTTATCTTGTCAAATGCCTTTTGACAGTCTTCGTCCCATATGGTATGGTCCGTTTTCTTGAGCTTTTTGAAGATAGGCTCACAAATCATAGTGAGTTTTGATATGAATCGACTTATGTATTGTACTTTGCCCAGGAATCCTCTAACCTCCTTTTCTGTTTGGGGTTATGGCATTTCGATTAAGGCCTTGATCTGGGATGGATCAATTTCTATTCCCCTCTGGCTGACAACGTATCCTAGAAGCTTGCCTAATGTTACTCCGAATGCACATTTCTGAGGATTGAGTCTCATATTGTACTTGCGCAATCTAAGGAAGAATTTGCGAAGGTTATCGATGTGCCCTTTCCTATCCTTATATTTGACAATCATATCATCCACGTAAACCTCCACTTCTTTATACATCATGTCATGTAGCAAAGTAGTCGCAGTGGATTGGTATGCAGCCCCAGCATTAATTAGCCCAAATGGCATAATAGTATAACAGTATGTGCCCCACTGAGTGACGAAGGCTGTCTTGTGCATATCTTCCACGGCCATTTTAATTTGGTTATACCATGAATAACCGTTCATGAAGGATAACAACGCGTGATCTGCTGTATTATCTACTAATATATCAATGTGTGGTAGAGGGAAGTCGTCTTTAGGGCTCGCTTTGTTCAAGTCTCTGAAATTAACACAAACCCGGATTCGCCCATCCTTTTTGGGTACGGGGACTATATTAGCTACCCAGTCTGAATACTTGGAAACTTTGATGAATCCGGCTTTGAATTTCTTATCAACTTCTTCTTTAATCTTAAGCGCCCACTCTATCCTCATCCGACGAAGCTTCTGTTTTATAGGCTTGAAACCTGGCTTGATTGGAATGTGATATATGTTCTGCAATATCCCTGTCGATCCCTGGCATGTCCTTGTAAGACCAAGCAAAGACGTCTTTGAACTCGTGTAGATTATCGATGAAATTGGCCTTTTAGTTAGGTCTAGGGTCGTCCCTATCCTAAGTTCTTGGGGTTCTAATTATGTTCCTACGTTGATAGGCTCGGTGTTTTCTATGAGTGTTGTCCCTTCCCCCTCTTCTAGTATTTCTTTATTTATGTAGGGAGGTAATTCGATTGAGTCTGGGTCAGGATCATCCTCATTATCATTGTAAATAGAATTGCATTCAGAAAAACACAAGGAGTAAGCAGAATCAGATTTATTCATATTAAAGTTTGAAAACAGCTGAAACAAAGAAGTTATCTGCGCAGTAGTCAGTGGCGGTAAAGAGACAGTTGCTGGGACATTCCCTAAGCTATTGTTACTAGGCGATGCTATGCTAGGAGAAACAAAAGGGTGGGAGGTGACGACAGGAGGAGACTCTCTAGCGACTTCTCTAGACTTAGGTTTCGACTCCGACTCTGATTTTGACTCTGACTCGAATTCATCGTCTTTGGGTTCTCCTTTGAACATCTCTCCTTCTCCAGTGGTGACCTTGAAGAGCTTTCCTTGATTGTTGGTCCATTTGATCGACTTTCTCCATCCTTTCTGCTGATTTGAGTTGGTGTCAGTGATCAGTGTTGTAGGGTTGAAATGGTCGTCTTGAAGTATCATGGTAATGATCTCATCCTGCGCTACCCTGACGAATCGATCTTCTCCAAATTGAAGGTTAACAGCCTGTTCGTCGAGACAAAGTGTCTGACGAGTTTTGACGGTAGGAACCGTTTCTGGAGGAATGAAGTAGCAATCGTGGAAGACCTCGATTCCAGCTAGTTGAATGCCTTTATACCTTCAAGATTCGGGAAATGCATGAAAATGTTCACAATCCCCTTCTCTGACGAAGTAACCATTTAGTGTAGGGAGATAGGGTTGTATTTGGACCCCCTGACTTTTGCGATTTTGAACTTGAGCAAGCATTTCGAGAGTTTCGGCCTTTGTGGGTTTGTACCCCAAGCCTAGTGGTATCCTTTGGGAGTCTCCTTCCTTAAAAGGTGCAAAGGTATTCTTCTGATAGGGTTTAGTGGCATTCCTGGGAAGTATCCCTGAGATTTGAGTATGTGGTTGACCACTAAGTTGGAGTATGGATTGAAGTATAGGGGAGCTAGCTCGCTCTCTATAAGGTTTATGATTTGAAATCCTCCAAGCTCGTACACTGGATCTGCAATTACTTGGTTGCTTGACATTTTCTCTATCACGGCCTTGATAGGTAACGAAGTGATCGTCACTACCTTGTCATCTAGAGGGATCTTGATCTTTTGGTGTAAGGTGGATGTTACTGCTTTAGAAGCGTGAATCCAGGGCCTACCCAGAAGTATATTGAAAGATGCCTCGATGTCCACTATCTGAAAATTAACCTTTTGCTCGATTGGCCCAGTGGCCACAGTAAGGTTAACTAGCCCCACTACTTTGCGTCGCGTTCCATCGTACGTTTGAACGCCTTGGTTAGTAGGAGTCCAGTCTGATTCTTTCATGCCAAACTTGTATGCTGTTTTTAGTGGTATGACATTGACTGCGGAGCCATCATCTACCAAAGTCATGGGTACATTTTTCTTCAAGCATGTGAGTGTGATATATAGAGCAAGGTTATGAGTAACGCTAAAGGGAGGCAAGTCCTCATCTGATAAAGTAATCGGGTTACTTAACTTGACTGAGTCTTGGAAGACTAGGTTAACGACGTCGTCAGGTGTAGAGTCATGTACTACGTTCAATTTAGCCAATGCTTGCATTAAAGCCTAGCGATGAGGAAATGAGCTTGCAACTAGTTGCCAGACTAAAATATCAGCCTTTGACTTTTGAAGTTGCTTCAATAAATGGTTAGGAGAAGTATCTTCGCCATCGTTTGCTGTGATGACATTGGTATTAGCAGTAACTGGACAACTTGTTTCAGTGACATTTTGATATGGATGCCCTGAGCGAGTAAGGTGGTCTACATCTTGATCTTCACTATGCTTGACTAGAGGGTGTTCTTGGAGGTAAACATATTCGTCGTCATCCTCCCAAACTCCATTGACGATACTGAGCTCTCTCAAGCTTATGATTTCAGCTTCTAAGCTGATTATTTGCTCAACTAGATTGTCGGTCACTGCGATCACTTCTTGCATTGTCAGTTCTTGAGATAAGATTGGAACCACTGGCCTGTCTTCCCCGGGTATAGTGCTTGGATTGCGTAGGGATGCCACTATAACTCCTAGCTCTGAAACTTGTCTACTTACACTCTTTGCCTATGCGACAAAATCAGCCATAGTAGGGGAGATGGTAGAATAACTCTCCTCATTTTTCAGTGCTTTGATCTCATCTTCAGTTGGGGAAATGAGGTGTGAACAATCCAAGGTGTATTCCACATCTGTGATCATCAGAACTCCAAGAGGATTATGAGTATTGTTAGGCTTACTTGCAGGAGGTATAGGCAGGCGCCCATTTTCAATCATATCTTGAATTATATGCTTTAATTTGAAGAAATTCTATGTATTATGCCCTTTGCCTCTATGGTACTCACAGTAGGCATTCTCATCCCAGAACTTAGACTTCCTCTCCGGGTCAGGTGTAGGTTCTATGGGTTGGAGTTTACCTTGTTTCATCAATATTTTTAGAGCATTGGAGTATGAGTCACCAACATTGGCGAACTTCCTCTGCGGGTTATTCTTCTAAGTAGATGATTCGACAAGGTTGACCTCGTCGGTCTTGCTAGTGGAGCCATAAGAACGACTCATTGTGCCTTGATATCCACGACCCACCGTTTTGGACAAGAGTCCTTTATGGATGTCGTCTTCAATTCTTGTTCCTAGTACTGTTAAGTCTTTGAAAGAGTTTATGTTTTGGTACCTTAGATCGTTCGCATAGATTGGCCTTAAATTATCCACGAACTTTTCAACAAGAATAGCCTCGTCTGGGCGTTCGACGAGTTGCGTGCTAGTCTTTCTCCACCTACTTAGGAAGTCGGTGAATCCTTCTTTCTCATTCTGGGTAAGAACCCCTAGAGTGCGCATATTGACTTGAATTTCAGCATTATCTGCATAATGTTTGGTGAACTCAATTGCAGCATCATCCCAAGTAGCAATTTTCTTGTGATCCAAGGAGTAGAACCAATGCTTAGGGATAGTATCAAGAGATGAAGGAAAGATTCTTAGGAACATCTCTGGCTTGATGCCTTTGATAGACATATAATCTTTGAAGGCACGAATATGGTTCAAAGGGTTTTCATACCCCTTAAACTTCGGGATGTCAGTCATGTTGAAGTTAGTTGGCAGTTGAGCATTTACTGCCTCATATTTACGACTGTTTTCCCTATAGATGTCATCACCCTTGAGGTACATTAGTTGCTCCTCCAAATAGTGGAGTCGCTTTTCAGCTTCAGTAGGACCTGGTGGAAGATTGATTTCTGGTTGTCCAACAAAAGGTGGAATATTGTCGTGTATGATCATGTCAGGAATGGCATCCTCTACAGGAGGAAGTCTAGCTTCTACAGCGACAATTCGGCCTTCGATGGCGTTAAGGCAAGCATAAGCTTGGTCTTGGCTTGTCTGGAGACGAATGAGTACAGCTAGGATTTGATCATTACCATTTACGGACGGTTTGGGTTGACCATTAACGCTTCCATGACTAGTTCCCACCATTTTGGAACTGAGGATAAGAGATCGACGACGAATCAAAACAAAATCGACCATTTTCGCACACTTACTCAAAAAAAGGAATTGACTCGTGAAGTGGGTGTGCCACTGTGTCAAGTGAGGTTTGAAAATGACAAATTTTGAATGTTTGTCCTAGACAACTGTAGTGTAGTTGTAGGAGTGCTGACTCGAAGTGGGTTTTGAAATGGGTTTGTGGCCCGAATTTTGACTCGACATTTGGACAGAGCTTCGGCTCATTTTGCGCTATTTTAGACCATTTTCGAAATTACTTTTTGAAAAGGATTTTATTTTACAAAAATTTGTCATGGTTTTGTTTATAAATGGTGATCACGTATATGATACAAACATACATATGGGCATTATAACGGTATGCTGAGTACATTTAAAGGGTTTTGGTTTGAAAGGTGGGCTGCCATACCAAGCAATCAAACCCTGGTCTGTGGAGAGGTCCGTGCCAAACATGAGTAAGGTCGGTTCCTAGTCCATTCTCTTGAGTAGTGAAAGATCTTGATACAAACATGAGTATATACCACAGTATGGTTGACGTCAATCGCTATCCATCCTTAGTCCCAGATAAGAATTTGGACCGTCCAGACGGGACGATTGGTCGAATGGGTTGGGTTGAGCCTAGGAAGGCCGAATAAAACGACCTAAGAAGGTCGAGTAATGAAAACCGACAACTGTCTGTATAAACTATTCCCTAACCTTATTCAAGTTTCACCCTGGGTAACACGTAAGTGTATTATTCCCAGCGGAGTCGCCCAACTGAGGACATGGGCCACCCGCGCCGCGCGCACCCGCGTGTTGGTTTCGAGGCGGCAGCACTTCTCCCACGGAACCTTGGTTTGCCAAAGCACGTCATGGGCTGTTACCAATTTGAGAGGCATTGAAAATAGTGAAAGGTTGAATAAGCCTGCATTTGTGGAGTGGCCACCAATTTATTGTGGAAAAATTAAAAACCGTTCGAATACCTCGTGTCATGTCAAGACACGAAGTAATTACATGAACACTAAGAACTCGTTACCCTTACGATTATATGTCTAGAATGACTCTCGAGATGCCAATGGACACGGATGTCCAGAGATAGCTGGAGTAAGGGGTGAGGGTAAGCTCTTTAATTCGAACACCTAATCCCGCCCGCCTCGATGGCGGCCTCTACTAATGATTTAGAAAATCGTTCATATTTGATATGTTGTCGATATAATGCATAAAATGCAACAACCAATAGATTAATCCTAGCATGTGAAATTAGACTATGTCGGTTAACACGTAATTTAGCAAACAAATTGGGTCGAAGTTGATGTTAGATTAATTACATGTGAATGCCAAGTAAATAAATCATACATAATAATAAATACGATAAATGAATAACAATAATTATTACAATGATTACAAAGTTTATTCGTTCTACGTCAAAAGCACGCTCAAAAACGGGATTTTGAAGAAGAAAGAATAAAATTAGAAACAAAATACGAAAATACGACAGATTAGAAGCGATAATACGATTAATAGTCGATTTAAAACCGTAATTAAGAGATATGTCAAAGCGACAAAGAGTTCAAGGACAGAAGCCAACCCAGAACAGGCGCAGCATCTGCTGCGTCCTCTAGAAGAGGCGCAGCATTTCCTGCGTCTGTTCTCTAGTTGGGTTCTGGCTGTGAAATCTAAATCATGGATTCTTATCATTCATTGGTAATTTAAGACCGATTATTGATATTGGAACTCAAGTAGAAGTGCTTTAACATGTTTATGTAAGCTAATATCGTCACAAGTCAGATTATAGGACAAATTTAAACAAAGTAATACGGCGACTTACATAATTATTATTATACGATGTCGGTTTCATAAAGGTCGAAACTTGGAACTTTAAAATGGAATTGAATTTGATGAACTGAAATAAAGAAAACTATGTACCAATGACGAATTCTAAAGACTCGATATGAGAAAATCAAACCTTTAAAATCCGGGTTTGAATAAGATGACGAAAACCCGCAAATATTGAATTATAAGGGATTTAATTCGAATTAAACGTTATAATTAAAAAGGAATTATTAAAACATGTTTTATGTACTGACATGAGGAAGAAAACAAAGAAAAACGAAAGAAATAAGAAAAATAGAAAATTGCAGAAGGTCGAGGCCCAGCTGCTGCTGCGTTTCTTCTCGACGCCAGACCTCCGCTGTTTTATAAAAACGGTTTTAAAAGATGTTTTTAAGACGGGTTTTGAATGTGCTTTTGATATAGACCATACATTAGATGATACAAAATAAAAGGTACAATAATAAAATAGGATTTTAAACCCTCAAACTTACATGTTTGACGAAACGAGATTGACTAAAGTTATCGTTTAGTGATTGCTCGACTCGAATATGCATGGAAAGTGCCCTTGTTAAAGGATTTAAAAGATTGATTAAGTTGATTAAGGTGGAGTTGGTCAAATTGGTCGGTCTATGCAACGTGACTGGGACTCAGAATTATATCAGCTTACGTGGTCGATTGATCAAGCACGTAGGCGTCGAAAGCAATAACGTGGTCTTAGAATGCAAAGGGAGAAGAGAAGGGCGGACATCGCGTGCCAAATATGGAGGCCGAAAGTCTATATTTATACTAAACACACGAAGGAGTTTATGAATGACACGGATAAGGAAACAAATCACAGAAATATTCTGGAAAGCATGGAAAGAGGGCTGGGGAATAGGTGCAGCAGTCACTGCGACCCTTGGAAGGGCGCAGCACCTGCTGCGTCATTTCCCCAGAAGTTTCCTCCTCAGCAAAAAAGATTTCCGCGTTTTTTATGGAATTTGAGAACATATACACTTCCTTATTCCGTGAAACACAATATACGGAAGATATTTCCTTAAAAATATTAAATTAATTATGAATAAATATCCAGAGAGTTCTAGAATATTCCGGAACATTCTGACTCGGCATTTAAACGGTTTTTAGAAAATGAAGCGGTTTTTTACCCGGACTCCAAATTAACTCTAATTACTGTCAAAACGACCGTATCGGCGCGTAGATGACGACCATGAGGTTGACTCGAGTGTTTGAGCTATCACTTGTCGATGAACTTACGAACTGTCATAAAATCGTTCCGCGTATCAAACATGCGGCCCAATTATCACTGGGTGGTTGGCGGGAGGTGTAAAAATGAGGTATCTACAATTTCACTATGTAATTGAGGTTTTCTTCCCTGTTATTTTCCAATTTGATTGTGTTTGAATCTATGCTTATTCCTTCGAATTTTGTCAATTAATTACATAATTTGTTTGACTCATAATAGTAATCAACTTCTACTTCATTTATGATGTCAAGTATAGAATTTTATGTTGAATTTTGCTCAATTTTTTTTTTATGAACTCGAGAATATATGTTTCGGAGTCAATAATTTGACTTTCTATCTTGTTGCTTGGTTAATTGTCTAACAAGGACCAAGGTTTAGTTGTTATTGCTAATTTTATCGCACATTTGAAATTTTGTCTTGAAAATTTTGAAACTTTAAGGTTCATTCTTAAGCTTTGATTTGTTGGTGTTTGAGACCTATTTTAGTCGACAAATGAGGCTCAAGAATCTTCCCACGCTTAAGTTTTGATTTTCTCTGTTGGTAACGGCATATATTATCGTAAAATCCAAAATATCATCTTAGAACGTTCCCAAAATTTTTGAAATCCCGTAGTATATATGAATGATTTTTTATTTTTGGCACTCAAAACATGATCCGCTTGTTTCTCGGTACTTAGTCCTTATTGATGATGGATGGTGTTACATTAACCTAGGAGACTGATGACCTCCTATTTCTACTAAGTTTTGGCACCATTTTGAGCTCATTTGGTAACATTTAGGGGTGGTTTTTGACGATTTTTACATTGTTTAACCAATTTCGAATGCTTCACCATTTAGCATGAATTCAAGTGAAGATTAAGAAGCCAAGAGATCGAGAGAAGTGTCCAAGGAAGAGCCAAGAACAAGCTTGAAGAAACACCACGAAAAAGCCTTCCAAAGGATCAAAGGAAGCACGAAAGAAAGACGCATTCCAGGACCAAACTCGCACCGTGCGAGTTTCCAGACACCAGAACTCGCACGGTGCAAAAAATTTGGGTTTGATGGCGTTTTGTATTACGGGACTTTCCTTTGTTAAGCCCATAATTATTAGGTTACGGTAGACTATAAATAGGATGTTCGCAAATAGGTTAAGATCTTTTTTTTTCACTTTAATTAATCAAGTTGTAATTTTGGGAATTATTCATCTTTTTGAATTGGGTTTAGATCTAAGCATGGAGAACTAATCTCCTTTTCTTAATCCGACTCAAAGGCTTAATCTTTGGTTGTAAGACTCCCTAATCTTTCCTTAATTATTATTATTGTTCTTAATCTCTTGTGTTTAATTGCTTAATTTTGGAATCCTTGTTTGATTATTGTAATTAAGTGTGATTTCCTTGTTACATAATCTTTCCAAGTTCCTTAATTTATTGTTGTTTGGTTTATTAAGTGTGATTTCCTTGTAATCCCATGTTGCAACAACTTGTTATTAGACTAATGAATGTGATTTCTTCTTGGTTTAATTAACATTTGAGAGATTATGTTGTAATTGCTCATTAATTGTGATTTTATTGTGAGTAATTCCACCTATTAGATTCCGATTGCTTCATCTTCTTGTTAATGAATCTATGTGTATGATTTCCACTAGAGGAGTTGATAAGTTGGGTCAATCATTAAGTGTGATTTCCTTGTGATTGACTTCTAATTAAGGGAATTTGGAGATTTAAACTCACTAATAGGACAATAATATTGATTAAAAGGATTGATTGAGGGGTTTTGTCAACTAAAGTTCCTAACTTTGGGTCGGGTTAAGTCTCTCTTAAAATTGATTAATTTTCATCTTAAAACTCTCTTGCTTGATTACTTGTTGCATACTCTTGTTTGAATTTCCTTTAATTGTCTTTGAAAACTCAACCAAATACCTCCCCCTTTTTACATATTTGTTGTTAGCTTGTTACAATTGTTCTAATTACTCTTTTAATTTCACTATTGCAAAACCCATCTTCTCTTGGGTTCGATCCCTTGCTTGCTATTTTACTAGTTTATAATTAGTGCTAATTAGTGTGTTTAGTGGTATATAAATTTTTAATTTGGCCGTCTTTTAGTGCGACATTTTAGGCGTGTCAAATTTTGGCGCCGTTGCCGGGGAAGGTAACGGTTTTGCTAGTGTGTTATTGGTGTTTTTAGAATAGTTGTTTTAGTTACTCTTTGTTTCTTGTTGTTAGTTTCTTGTTCATCACTTGTGTGAACTTTTTGATTGTGTGCTCTTGTGTAGAGTTGTTTATGGTCAATACTAGGAATTCGAGTGAACCACTTTTTCCATTCAATCCGGAGATTCAAAGATCCCTTGCTTGGATAGGAGGAGGTATTAAAAGAGACAACCCGGTTATTGAAGAAATTGATCCCGGTTTTCAACAAGACTAAAGAGAAGATAACAACATCCTTTTTGAACAACCCATACCCATACAAATCATCATGGGTGATCGTGAAGACGGGAATCCACACCAAGATGGTGAAAGAGAGAACCCACCAAGGCCTAGAACCATTAAGGAACTTACCGCCTCGGATCTCACACAAGTGCCCTTGTGTATCTCCTTTCCGGCCTTGGCGGAAAATGCCACCTTTGAGTTGAAGTCCGGGCTCATTCACCAATTGCCCCAATTCCATGGACTTAGCACGGAAGATCCCAACAAGCATCTAAACAAATTTCATGTGGTTTGCTCAAGCATGAAGCCTAATGGGGTTACCGATGAGCAACTTCAACTAAGGGCCTTTCCTTTTTCACTCAAGGACGCGGCAAATGATTGGCTTTATTATCTTCCTACCGGGAGCATCACCACTTGGAATCAAATGAAGAAGGCTTTCTTAGAAAAGTATTTTCCCGCTAGTCTCTCCTCTCAATTGAAGAAAGAAATAAGTAACATTGAATAAATGGATGGGGAGAACTTGTATGAGTATTGGGAGAGGTTTAAACAACTTCTTGCTAGTTGCCCATACCATGGGTATACCGACCACGACCTTCTCTTGAACTTTTGTGGTGGTCAACTTGAGGATGATTAGGATGATTAAAGCTGCTGCCCAAGGAGGGATTGAATATATGTCGGTCCAAGAATCAAATGAGTTGATTGAAAGGTTGGTAGGAAGCTCTAGGAATTTTTGGAGGAGAATTAGGAAGACAAGTGGGACATCCTCTTCAAGGCAAAGCTCCAACCATATGGAGGAGAAAGTTTATTTTCTTACCAATTTGGTCAAGGAACTTACAAAAGGAGGTGGGAGTGCTTCTCATGTGAAATTTTGTGGTCTTTGTAATGACCCAACTCATCCCACCGATGGGTGTCCATCTTTGCAAACGGAGGAAGCAATTGAAGCGGTGAAGGCTATTGGATTTAGGAAGTTTGACCCCTATTCCAACACTTACAATGAAGGGTGGAAATCTCATCCAAATATGGGGTGGGGTGGAAACCAAAATCAAAACCCAAATCAAAATCAAAAAGGGGCTTCAAACTCTTCGTTTCAAAAGCCAAATCAAAATCAAAACCAATCCCAAAATTCCTTGGAAGAGATGATGAAAACACTTACCATGAATCAAATGGCAATGCAACAAAATACCAAGGAATTTCAAACCGCCGTGCTTCAACAAAACCGACTCACGGACTCAAGGTTTGTTAACCTTGAGACCCAAGTTAGTCAAATCCTCACTACACTCAATTGTCAACCCACCCAAGGAGGGAGTCTCCCTTCTCACACCATTCCTCCACCCACCAAGGAACAATCAAAAGCGGTCTCTTTGAGGAATGGTAGGGAGCTGGTAGAGGCACCCAAGGGTCCTAAGAGGACAGGACCACCTCCCATTGTTCATGAAGTGGAGGATGTGGTTGAAGATGAAATTGAAGTGGTAGTGGAACAAGGGGAAGCATCTACACCTCAACAAGTAAGGGTGAATGAACCGCTTCCGGAATATGAGCCACAAGCTCCATTTCCAAGTGCTTTGAATGATACAAGGATAGTTGACAAGAAAACTTCAAGCCTTTATGATATGTTTCGTAAAGTGGAGGTAAACATTCCTCTCCTTGATCTTCTTAGTAGTGTGCCCAAGCATGCAAAATTTTTGAAACAGTTGTGCACTACTAAGAGGACCAACAAGGCAAAAAGCATGAAAAAGGTAAGGGCTAGTGAACATGTGTCGGCAATTTTTCAAAAACGTTTGCCACAAAAATGTAGTGACCCGGGCATGTTCACCATCCCTTGTAAAATTGGTGACTTGGATTGTCAACATGCTATGCTTGATTTAGGTGCATCTATTAATGTCTTGCCCAATTACCTTTATGAGTCACTCAAGTTAGGGCCTTTGAAACCGACTCGTACGGTCATTTCTTTGGCCAATAAGTCTGATCGGAGCCATTTGGTGTTCACAATTAAGCATATGTGGTCGTTGGTCAATGGTCGATACAAAACACAATTTATACTTCACAAACAACTCTACAATTAGTAAAGAGGCAAGTAAAGGTCGGATCCCAAGGGACGGGTATTGAAATGAAGATTCTATTGTAACTAGCGGTGTCTAGGGGTGTCACAAATTGGGTTGATGTAGAAGGTTACTAAACTAAGATAGCAATGAAAATAAACTAACAAGATAAATAAAATGAGGGTGTAAACAATTGATCAAAAGCACTAGGGTGTCATGGGTTCATAGGGGAATCATGGGATATGATCATACAAACATGTTCTCAAATTATAAGCAAGCAATTATTGTTGTGATGGATTGAGTTGGGTTATATCTTACAATCCTAGGAAAGTTTGGGTCCCGAGCCGAATCGATTAGAATGTACAACACCTACAAGTCGACTTAATCTTCCCTACTTAACACATGCATGGTCTAACAAGACTCGAGTTGGGTTATGTCTTACAAGTCAAGTTGAAAGGATAGAAGATGATAGTAAATGCAAGGATTCATAGGCTTAGCATTTCATCAAATATAACATGTGCATGCATTAAGATCAAGACAAGCAAGCAAATAAGATATGAAAGCATATTAATTTAAGCATGAATCATTCCCCATGTTGGTTTCCCTAATCACCCATTAAACCCTAGCTAAGAGACTACTCACTCATTATCATATTGATCATGCTAGAAAGGTTGTCAATCATACTAACATAATGAAACATGATGAATAAATGAAAGTAATTAGCAATAATTAAGAAGGGATTAAGAGATTATACCTACTAATGATTCCAATAATAAAGCAAGAATAATAGAAGTACTTGAATCCTAGATTGAGAGGTTGTCAATCTCCCAATAATAACCCAAATAATCTTCAATTACCCAAAATAAAGTAAGAACAAGAGAGAGATTAAGGAACTAAAACTTGGATTAAAACTTGATTAATATTTGATTGCAATATTGAAGAGAGATTTGATTGATATTAACTACACTAATTATTGATAAGAAGAACATGCTCCTCTAATTAGACTAATGGGGTATTTATAGTGAAAATTAGGGAGGATGCATTAGGGTTAACTAAGGGCTAAACTAGTAATTACACTTTTTAAGTTGAGCAAGGAGCCTCCGGGATTGTCCGAGAGAAGGGCTTCTTCATTTCGTAGCTCGAAGATCGAAACTGTGCTGTGCTGTGATCCGTGCGGCTGGGAGTCGGGACGGCCGGATCTGGGATGGACAATCCGAGCGGATCAAGGAACAAGACGCTCGGACTGGGCATGGGGAATCCGAGCGGATTCCTGGTGAGGACGCTCGGACTGGCGAGGACGGACGGATTCTCCACAATCCGTTCGGATTGCAGTTCAGCAGCTTTCCTTCTTCTTTTTCTTCCCTTTTCTTCATGAATTCCTTGGGGATTTCCTTGGGGACTCAAGGATCCTTTTCTCAACAATGCTCTTCTACTATGCTATGTACAAAGGCCTTCTAGTCTTGTCTCTCCTCGATGCTTGGTCATTGAATATGATCAATTTAGCCTTGTTTTGCCATGAAAATGCAAGATTCTTACTCCTTTCCTACCAAGGGATCAAAATCTCAAAGAATATGCAAAACAAAGAACTAAAGATAAGAAATGACCCAAATAGGCACTAAAAAGCATGAAACAATGGTAATTCGGGGGCTAAATATGCGCCAATTATGGTCGCATCAAATATCCCCAAACCGAACCTTTGCTCGTCCCGAGTAAAGAGGTGACAAAGACTAGGACCAAAACTAACCTAACCTAATAATAATAGCCGATATGAGACAATTAGCGGGTCTCACTCCGCCCCTTCAACTCACAACAAGACAACCATGAGGTAGGATGCCTTCTTGCAAGGCAAGGTGGGTCTTGCCAAAATGGCGACACATCCAAACATTAAGCACACAAAATCAAGTAATGGATGCATCTACAAAAAGAATAGCCACTTTCCTCATCTAAGTGGCGGAAATTATCTATAAGGGAAGCAATTCAAGGGTACACAATCCTTCATAGATGCAATTTGTTCAAACTACTAAGCCTAGAAGGATACCAATAAATCACCTCCAAGTTGTGTCAAGCTAGGGTACCTTTGTCCTCAATCGTTAAATGCTTTTGTCAAGAATAGACTCCCTATGGTGTTAGAAACACTGGAGGATCGCGGAATTCCCCCTCTTGCCTAGACAAGAAGAAGGGTCGTCCCCTCTCTACCATGCACAAAAATGGATACGATGGATAAAGGGATCGATAGATATTTGAGTTTCATTTTGGGAGTTTGCTTTCATTTTTGTTTTTCCCCCCAATTTCTTGTGGCATTTTGACTTTTTGAGAATACTTTCTTTGCCATTCTTTTTGATTTTTGGCATTTCAATACTTGACAACTTTTTTGCATTTTCTTTTTGAACATTTTCAAAGTCACCCCAATTAGTAACGAGGGTGCCTTGTATTTGAAGCTTTAGGAGTCTATTTTTGCTCCTCTTTTCATTTGATGCATTTTTGCAAACTTTCTTTCACATTTCATTTCATTGAACTCAAATTGATTTCTTTTTGTTTTGTGCCCATTCCCTTTGATGACAAAAATGTATGGTAGAATATGGATGAATGATAGAAGTATGCATGGTTTCAAGGGTCACCTTGGAATAAACGGTAGCCAAGGAGTTATCACACCACAAGGTACTCTTGACTAGGCCTTAATCCATGGGTCAAAGGATACTAGCATGACACATCCTAGGGTGTTTTACAAGTATTCTAACAAGCAAAGTCTTAAGAACAAAAAGCATCTACTAGGGCCTATATACACTTGTCAAGCTTCCCAAATAGACGGTTTCGCAAAATTTTCTAACATGCAAACTACATGCCATGATGCAACTAACATATACACATCCTAATGCAAATGATTCTACCAACTAGTATGCCAAATAATCTAAATGCAAGTCCTAAGTTCACATTGTTATACCGCATCAATCAAAATAAAGCCACATAGTCATTAACATAAAGAGGAAAAAGGAGATTGGAAAGATCATACCATGCGGTCTTCAATATCCTCATGTCTCGGATGTGGCGTAGTCAATCAAAGTGAACAAGGATGAAACAAACACAATATATACAAGACAATATATATACAAAGGAAATGAACTTGTTTTTGGTTTTTTTAATTTTTCAAATTTTTATGATTTTTGAAATTTTTCAATTTTTATGGTTTTTGAATAAAAGTTAAGTGTTAGAATTCCCATCCCCACACTAATATGGGCATTGTCCTCAATGGCCAAAATGATGGAAATTATGCAAGAATGATGCATGATTTCTATACTAAATGCAATTCTACACTAAGCTATACTACATGATGCATGGTTTTTTGTTATGACGGAGAGGATAATTTAAATTACCTCCCGTTGCGTATGCATTAACTTCCCCAAACCAAACAAGACACTATTGCTAATGTCAAAGCATGGGGGAGTTTATGCGCATGCTATGCTATGCATGAGACTAGATTGTCATTTTGGATTTTACAAAAGTGGGAACAATAAAGAACACCTCAAAGGAACCGAGGTGTGAGTCCTTTGATGTTGCTAGGACTAAACCAACAATGAGTCAAAGTTAAATAAAATACAAATAAACAAGATGCAAATTTCTTTTCATGAAAAATAAAGATAAAGATAAGAGATTTAGAAAACTTCACTTGAACTAAAGTGGGTGCCTCTTGCCCGCTCCACCTAGTGATGAAGTAATCTCCTAGAAATCGGCATCATCTCCTTCAATATCGGTATCCCAAATATCCCTAGAAGCATCACTTAAACTTGGGTCCATGAATTCATCTTCTTCTTCACTCTCAAGCTTCACCGTATCACCTCCACAAGAGTCGCCGCTCTCCTCCCCTTTGCGACCGTTTGCCCCTTCATTGGCCTTGTCCGAGTTAGGAAAGAGCAACTCCATTTGAGCCCATGAAGGAAAAGCTCCTTCTTCACTTATCCGTCCCTTTTGAACCATGTCGTGGTATTGAGGGTAAAGAGCATAATAGTTGTCCACCTTGGTTTCATATTGACGGTAGTGCAAGTCTTGCAAGATTCCCGTGACAAAGTCGTCACGGGGGAGGATGAAAGGATTCGGATGGTTGTAAGGTTGGTAGGGAAAGGGGTAGGGAGGCACCTTTATCTTTTCACCTTGAGTTTGTTGTTCTTGTTGTTGTGGTGGAGGAGCTTGTGGGGGTGGAGCTTGCCTTTCTTGACTTTGAATGAGGTAAGAGGGTATTGGGGACAAGCTTCCTCTCCTTGGGGAGACTCGAGGTAGGTCGGCCATCGGAAGGTAGATAGGATCACTTCCTTTTGTCAACCATTTGATCCTTTTATCAACCCCCTCAAGGGTTATCCAATGGTGTTGGACAACAAGGAGGTCTTCATTAATTCTCATTCCTCCCGAGAGTGGAGTGTACTCATTGTTCTCATTGAACCTAGGATTAAAGTGCTTTGCAAGTCTTGTTATGAGTCCACCATTCACTATATGCTTTTTCCCATCATCATCACCATTTCGGAATTTCGCCCACTTTTCTAGCAAGACTAGAGGTGCATTGAGATGATACCCGTCTCTTCCTTGAATGTTTAGATAGGATTCCATGAACATGAGGTCCATTTGATTCACAATAGCCGGGTCTCGGCGGGCGAAGAGGGTACCCGAGAGAAATCGGTATGTGAGCCTCAAGATTGGGTTTTGGATGTGAAAAGCAAGACACTCTTTGGTAAGAATGAAGTCCCGGCCCGTCATGGCCCTCCACAAGGGTGCGACACTATACTTCTTGGGTCTTGATGTTCGGGTAGGCGAGACATCAAGACCGAACACTCTCGCAAATTCCACAAGGGTCATTGTTCTAGAGACATTTTCCAACCTAAACTCTATGCTAATCACTTTGTTTGAAGTGATAATCTTTAAGCAACTCAAGAATTCGAGCACAAGAGACCGATAGGTGGGTTCAAACATGCGAAAGAGTGTTGAAAGACCAAAAACCTCAAATAAAGCCTCCACTTGGTGAAAGATTCCAAGTTTTCTCAAAGTATCATGACAAAGGAATTTAGTAGGAAGAATATTCTTACTTAAGAGTCGATGGAAGACCAATCGCTGCACATCATCAAGGAATTCCACATTCGAGAAGTCGTCGAGCCTTGTGAGGTCTACAATTTCCACATGCTCCCTTCTAATGGTGTTGAGATGTGAGGTAGAGGAACTTCCCACCATCCTAGGTCTTCTTGCATTTCTAAAGGAGGATCTTCTAGGTGCCATCCTTGAGTTCTTTTGATTTGGGTTATTTTGTTTGAAGATTTGCTAAGGTTGTTCTTTGTTGATTGAGAATTGGAAACCCTAGAAAATTTGGGGGTTTTTGATTTTGAGGGTGAAGAGAGTGATTTGGAATATGTATGGGAGTTACAAGGGGGTGAGTTTTATAGGGTGAGTGGAAGGAGTAGTGATGTGTCATTATATGGGTGGTGGGGTGTAATTTAATTGAGAAAAGTCGGGTCGAGGAACGGGCAGGGAGACGAGCGGATTCGAAGCTGAGACGCTCGGATTCTCCTCTCACGGGACGGGCGGATTCTGGGCAAGACGCCCGGATTCTGCCACAGAGTAAAATCCCAAAATTTTTCTCGCCTCAAGCCGAGCGTCCCGAGCATAAGACGCTCGGATTCATCAGGGTGAGGACGGGCGTCTTCTTGAGAAGACGGGCGGATTCTTCGACAGAGATTTTTCTTTGAAATGCTCAGGGTAAAAGACGGGCGTCTTTCACTAATCCGGCCGGATTCTCTCAGACGGGCGTCTTTTTCCTTAGGACGCTCGGATTCTTCTTCAGTCCAGAAACCTTCAATTTCTCAACACAGCTGGACGCGCGGTTTTTCCCTTGGACGTCCGTATTCTGCTAGGACGTCCGGATCTCCAGAGAGACGCACGGATTCTTGCTGCGAGCGTTGACTTTTTCTCCTTTCTTTCAATGCATCCCCACACTTAGGAATTTTCTCCTTCCTTCATTCAAAAACTCATTAGTAACCCTCCCTCACTTGCGCTCATGAAAAGAATTTATGCTTATTAAAAAAATGCAATTAAATGATAAATACAAGTTAGAGGGTTAGTATATTTACAAATGGCGGTTTAGGGAGGACTCCACCAAACTCTCATTCTTGATGAGATGTCAAGGAGAAAGAGGACCGAGGTAGGTAGCCTCGACCTCTCCAACAAATGCTCCTTCATAGTATGGCTTCAATCTTTGACCATTTACCTTGAACTTGCTTCCATCTTCCGCCTTGAGTTCGAAATCTCCATACTTCCCAACTTCGGTTATCACATAGGGACCCATCCATCTAGAGTTCAATTTTCCCGGAAAGAGTCGGTAGCGGGAATTGAATAGAAGGACTTTGTCTCCCTTGTGCAAGGCCTTTTGTCGAATTCTCTTATCATGAAGCAATTTTGTTCTTTCTTTGTAAATCTTTGCATTCTCATAAGATTGTAGTCGGAATTCCTCCAACTCTTGGATTTGGATCATCCTCTTTTGACCGCTCAATTTGAGATCAAGATTGAGTGCTCGGATTGCCCAATAAGCTTGTAGGGGGAGGCACCTATGGGGGTTTTATAGGCCGTCCTATAGGCCCAAAGAGCATCATCAAGCTTTGTGCTCCAATCTTTCCGAGTCTTGTTCACAACTTTTTCAAGAATTTGCTTGATCTCTCTATTTGAAATTTCCACTTGACCGCTTGTTTGAGGATGATATCCCAAGCCGGTTCGATGTTGAACACCATATTTGGTCAAAAGGGATGCAAGCTTCTTTTCATGGAAATGTGTTCCTCCATCACTAATGATAGCTCTAGGAACCCCAAATCTTGGGAAAATTATCTTCTTGAAAAGCTTGGTGACCGTTTTTGCATCATCATTTGGGGTGGCAATTGCCTCCACCCACTTTGAAACATAATCTACGGCCACAAGGATGTACTTGTTCCCGTTAGATGTCACAAAGGGGCCTTGGTAGTCAATTCCCCAAACATCGAAAATCTCCACCTCTAGAATGCCCCTTTGCGGCATTTCGTTTCTCCAAGATATATTCCCCGTTCTTTGACAAGCATCACAATGAATGATGAATTCTCTTGTATCTTGAAACATTGTGGGCCAATAGAAACCCGATTGGAGGATTTTCGCAACGGTTCTTCTTGCTCCATGGTGCCCACCGTAGGGTGATGAATGACATCCTTCCAAGATTCCTTGGATTTCCCATTGAGGGATGCATCTCCGGTAGAGCCCATCACTACACTCCTTGTAGAGGTTTGGATCATCCCAAAAGTACCTCTTCACTTCGAATAGGAATCTCTTCCTTTGGTTGTGGTTCAAGTTAGGAGGGAGCACTTTTCCAACAATATAGTTAGCATAATCGGCAAACCATGGGGTGATGTGCCTTTCAAGTTGAGTTTGAATAGCCATCAAGATATCGTCGGGGAATGAGTCATTGATCGGTGTTTCTCCATTTTCATCGTGAAACCGGATTCTTGACAAATGATCCGCTACTACATTCTCGGCTCCTTTCTTGTCTCTTATTTCCAAGTCAAATTCTTGAAGTAGCAAAATCCATCTCAACAACCTTGGTTTTGCCTCCTTCTTTATCAAGAGATGTCGAAGAGCACGGTGATCCGAAAATACAATCACCTTGGATCCAAGTAAGTAGGACCGAAATTTATCCAAAGCATATACAATGGCAAGAAGCTCCTTTTCGGTCGTGTCATAATTCACTTGAGAAGGGTCGAGGGTTTTGCTTATGTAATAGATGGCATGAAGAGCTCTCCCTACCCGTTGGCCAAGTACCGCTCCAACGGCGTAGTTGCTAGCGTCACACATAATCTCAAAAGGTAACTCCCAATTTGGGGGTTGGATGATTGGTGCCGAGATCAATGCTTCTTTGATTCTATTAAAAGCTTCAACACACTCGTCAGTAAATTGGAATTGGGCATCCTTAAGCAAAAGTTGAGTGAGGGGTTTTTCTATTTTAGAAAAATCTTTTATGAAACGACGGTAAAAACCCGCGTGACCGAGAAAACTTCTCACCCCTCTAACATTCACGGGAGGTGGGAGTTTCTCTATCACCTCAACTTTAGCTTTATCTACCTCGATGCCTTTTTCCGAAATCAAATGACCCAAAACAATTCCTTCATTAACCATGAAATGACACTTTTCCCAATTTAAAACAAGACTAACATCTTCACATTTTTGCAATACAAGAGAAAGATTATGCAAGCATGAGTCAAAGTCCTTTCCATAAACACTAAAATCAGCCATAAAAACTTCCATTATGGTCTCTAGATAATCGGAGAAGACACTCATCATGCATCTTTGGAAAGTAGCGGGGGCATTACATAATCCAAAAGGCATTCTTCTATATGCAAAAGTGCCATAAGGGCACGTGAAGGTGGTCTTATGTTGGTCATCCGGGTGTATAGGGATTTGGAAGAATCCCGAATACCCGTCAAGGTAACAAAAGAATTTGTTAGAGGCTAACCTCTCAAGCATTTGGTCAATGAATGGTAAGGGGAAGTGATCTTTCCTTGTTGCGGAGTTCAATTTACGGTAGTCAATGCACATACGCCAACCGGTGATCATTCTTGTGGGTATTAATTCGTTCTTTTCATTTGTCACTACCGTAGTACCTCCTTTCTTAGGTACCACTTGGACGGGGCTAACCCACAAAGAATCCGATATGGGATATATGATTCCCGCATCAAGTAATTTCATGACTTCTCCTTTGACTACTTCTTGCATGTGGGGGTTCAATCTTCTTTGGGGTTGAATGGTAGGTCTATGGTCGTCCTCTAGATGAATCCTATGCATGCAAAAGTTGGGACTAATTCCCTTAAGGTCATCTAGACTATAACCTATAGCCTTCTCATGTTGTTTCAACACATTAAGCAATTTACCCAATTGGTCATCATCAAGTCTATCATTAACAATCACGGGTTTGGTCTTTGATTCATCAAGGTAAGCATATTTCAAATTTGGGGGAAGGGGTTTCAAAGTAGGAGTTTGTACCTCACTTTCCTCCTTTGGAGTGTCATTGAGAATTTGCTCCATCTCCATTAGACATTCCATTCTCATGACATATTCTTCTTCACTTTCATTAACCTCATCATATTCAAATTCCATGATGGGTTCCTCTTGCTCTTGAGTTTGTAGAATATCTTCTAGGATAGATTGCTCATCCTCTATGGGTTGACATGCTTCCACTAGAATATTATGCACCAACTCGGATTGTGCATGAGTGAGTTCTTTGTTAGCTAGAGCGGCCTCAAAGAGATCCACCTCCAACTCCCAATACATGCTTTTAGCCTTACTTGCTTCTAAGGCCTCTAATGCTTGCATGGGATCCTTGAAGTAAGGGATACTCAAGTGGTCCTCTACAAAACAATCTATGAAATCCATTCTCGCAAAATATCAAACAACTAGAAAACAATTAGAACAAACCTTGAGGAGTTTTACTTCCCCAAGGTGAAAAAAGACACAACTAAAAACAATAAAAGAAATCTTAAATCAATTAAACACCGTCCCCGGCAACGGCGCCATTTTTGATCGGAGCCATTTGGTGTTCACAATTAAGCATATGTGGTCGTTGGTCAATGGTCGATACAAAACACAATTTATACTTCACAAACAACTCTACAATTAGTAAAGAGGCAAGTAAAGGTCGGATCCCAAGGGACGGGTATTGAAATGAAGATTCTATTGTAACTAGCGGTGTCTAGGGGTGTCACAAATTGGGTTGATGTAGAAGGTTACTAAACTAAGATAGCAATGAAAATACACTAACAAGATAAATAAAATGAGGGTGTAAACAATTGATCAAAAGCACTAGGGTGTCATGGGTTCATAGGGGAATCATGGGATATGATCATACAAACATGTTCTCAAATTATAAGCAAGCAATTATTGTTGTGATGGATTGAGTTGGGTTATATCTTACAATCCTAGGAAAGTTTGGGTCCCGGAGCCGAATCTCTTGGATTGTACAACACCTACAAGTCGACTTAATCTTCCCTACTTAACACATGCATGGTCTAACAAGACTCGAGTTGGGTTATGTCTTACAAGTCAAGTTGAAAGGATAGAAGATGATAGTAAATGCAAGGATTCATAGGCTTAGCATTTCATCAAATATAACATGTGCATGCATTAAGATCAAGACAAGCAAGCAAATAAGATATGAAAGCATATTAATTTAAGCATGAATCATTCCCCATGTTGGTTTCCCCTAATCACCCATTAAACCCTAGCTAAGAGACTACTCACTCATTATCATATTGATCATGCTAGAAAGGTTGTCAATCATACTAACATAATGAAACATGATGAATAAATGAAAGTAATTAGCAATAATTAAGAAGGGATTAAGAGATTATACCTACTAATGATTCCAATAATAAAGCAAGAATAATAGAAGTACTTGAATCCTAGATTGAGAGGTTGTCAATCTCCCAATAATAACCCAAATAATCTTCAATTACCCAAAATAAAGTAAGAACAAGAGAGAGATTAAGGAACTAAAACTTGGATTAAAACTTGATTAATATTTGATTGCAATATTGAAGAGAGATTTGATTGATATTAACTACACTAATTATTGATAAGAAGAACTTGCTCCTCTAATTAGACTAATGGGGTATTTATAGTGAAAATTAGGGAGGATGCATTAGGGTTAACTAAGGGCTAAACTAGTAATTACACTTTTTAAGTTGAGCAAGGAGCCTCCGGGATTGTCCGAGAGAAGGGCTTCTTCATTTCGTAGCTCGAAGATCGAAACTGTGCTGTGCTGTGATCCGTGCGGCTGGGAGTCGGGACGGCCGGATCTGGGATGGACAATCCGAGCGGATCAAGGAACAAGACGCTCGGACTGGGCATGGGGAATCCGAGCGGATTCCTGGTGAGGACGCTCGGACTGGCGAGGACGGACGGATTCTCCACAATCCGTTCGGATTGCAGTTCAGCAGCTTTCCTTCTTCTTTTTCTTCCCTTTTCTTCATGAATTCCTTGGGGATTTCCTTGGGGACTCAAGGATCCTTTTCTCAACAATGCTCTTCTACTATGCTATGTACAAAGGCCTTCTAGTCTTGTCTCTCCTTGATGCTTGGTCATTGAATATGATCAATTTAGCCTTGTTTTGCCATGAAAATGCAAGATTCTTACTCCTTTCCTACCAAGGGATCAAAATCTCAAAGAATATGCAAAACAAAGAACTAAAGATAAGAAATGACCCAAATAGGCACTAAAAAGCATGAAACAATGGTAATTCGGGGGCTAAATATGCGCCAATTATGGTCGCATCAAAGTCCAATATCTATCCTAAAGGGGTTGTGGAGGATGTCTTGGTGAAGGTGGGAGAAATGCTTTTCCCCGCCGACTTCTATGTGATTGAAATGGAACTCGAGAAAGGCTCCACTCCCATTTTGTTGGGAAGGCCTTTCATGAGAACTTCCAACACCAAGATTGATGTATCTAGTGGACGCCTCACAATGGAATTTGAGGACGAAAATATTGTTTATAGCATACATGAGGCTATGAAATACCCATCCGAGACTTTATCCTTGTGTTTTCTTGAAATTTTTGAGCCAATTGTGCAAACCGTGTATGAATTGTGCAAAGTTGATGCATTAAATGTTGTTTTGACTAATGGATTGGTTGGAGAGGATACGGGGTATGCTTTGTCTTGTGATTTGCAGGAAACAATCAAGGACCTAGAGGAAAATACCCCAATGGAAGAATGGGAAGAAAAGGAAGAAATCCGGAAGGCAACAGAGAACTCGCACGGTGCGAGTTTTCCAGCTCCAGAACTCGCACGGTGCGAGTTATCCCCTGTCCAGGAAATTTTCTTCCTTTCTTCCAAATTATTAGAAGAGCTACCAAAAGAGAAACCAGTTCCCTCTATTGTCAAGCCTCCTATTGTTGAATTGAAGCCCTTACCAAGCCACTTGAAGTATGCATTTCTAGGAAATGAAGAAACTTTACCAGTAATTATTTCAAGCAAGCTTACTAAGGAGCAAGAAGAGGCTCTCATCCGGGTTCTTAAGCAACACAAGGAAGCAATTGGGTGGACAATGGTCGACATCAAAGGCATTAGTCCCACTTTATGCATGCACCGGATTCTTCTTGAAGATGAAGCAAAGCCCGTCCGACAACCACAAAGGCGTTTGAACCCTCCAATGATGGATGTTGTGAAGAAAGAGGTGCTCAAACTTCTTCATGTAGGTATGATCTATCCTATCTCCGATAGTCAATGGGTTAGTCCAACCCAAGTTGTCCCAAAGAAATCCGGGCTAATGGTAGTCGAGAATCATGAAGGTGTTTTGACCCCCACTCGAGTTCAAAATGGGTGGAGGGTATGTATCGACTACCGTAGGCTAAATGTCGTGACCCGAAAAGATCACTTCCCGCTTCCCTTCATGGATCAAATGTTGGAGAGGTTAGCGGGAAAAGCTTTTTATTGCTTTTTGGATGGCTACTCGGGTTATTTTCAAATCCCAATTGCACCCGAGGACCAAACAAAAACAACCTTCACATGTCCCTTTGGAACGTTTGCCTATAGAAAGATGCCTTTCGGTCTTTGTAATGCTTCGGGAACGTTCCAAAGGTGCATGATGAGCATCTTTTCGGATCATGTTGAGGACTTTATTGAAGTATTCATGGACTATTTCACCGTTCATGGCCAATCTTTTAAGGATTGTTTGAGTCATCTCACTTGGGTCTTGAAGAGATGTATTGATACCAACCTCGTTCTCAACCATGAGAAATGTCATTTCATGGTTGATGAAGGAATAGTCTTGGGACATGTGATCTCCTCTAGGGGGATTGAGGTTGATAAGGCCAAGGTCGATACCATTCGCACCTTGCCTTATCCTACTAACGTGCGTGAAGTGAGATCTTTCCTAGGACATGCCGGTTTCTACCGGCGTTTTATTAAGAATTTCTCCAAGATTGCCGCTCCTCTATGCAAGCTACTTCAAAAGGATTGTGAATTTGTCATGAGTGAAGAATGCAAGGGAGCTTTTGATATGCTCAAGGAGAAGCTTATTTCGGCACCTATAATTCAACCTCCCAATTGGAATGAACCGTTTGAGATAATGTCGGACGCAAGCAATTATGCCCTTGGCGCGGTACTTGGCCAAAGGGTAGGAAGAGCACCTCATGTTATTCAATATGCATCAACAATGATGAATGAGGCTCAAAGAAACTATACAACTACCGAGAAAGAATTTATTGCGGTGGTGTTTGCTTTAGAGAAATTTCGACCTTATATTCTTGGAGCCAAGGTCATCATCTTCACGGATCATGCCACCTTAAGGCATTTGGTGAACAAGAAGGAGTACAAGCCCCGCTTGATGAGATGGGTGCTACTTTTGAGTGAGTTTGACGTTGAACTCAAAGACAAGAAGGGCACAACTAATACGGTGGCGGATCACCTAAGTCGAATTGTGCAAGAAGAGACTCAAGAAATCTTGGAATCACCAATACAAGCTTCCTTTCCAGATGACACACTCCTAGCATTGTCATCCATTGAGCCATGGTATGCACATATAGTCAACTTTTTGGTCTTACAAGAGTTTCCAAAGGGTCTTTCTCGCTCTCAACGGGACAAGATCAAGAGTGACGCCAAATACTATGTGTGGGATGACCCATATCTTTAGAAATTTTGTGCCGATCAAGTTATTAGGAGATGTTTCCCGGATACCGAAATCCTTCCAATTCTTAAGTTTTGTCACGAGTATGCTTGCGATGGGCATTTTGGAGCCAAGAAAACGGCTAGAAAAGTCTTGGAAAGCGGTTTCTTTTGGCCCACATTATTCCGAGATGCTCATGCTATGGTGAAGACATGTGATAGATGCCAAAGAGTTGGCAACATTTCAAAAAGAGGAGAAATTCCACAAACTCCCATGATCTATTGTGAAATATTTGATGTGTGGGGCATTGACTTTATGGGACCATTTCCCGCATCTTGTGGCAATGTTTATATACTTTTGGCGGTGGACTATGTCTCCAAGTGGGTGGAGGCTGAAGCCACCAAGACCGATGATGCAAAGGTAGTTGGGGAATTCATCAAAACCAACATCTTTTCTCGGTTTGGTTTCCCAAAAGCCTTGATAAGCGACCGTGGCACTCACTTTTGCAACAAAGCCATTGGAGCTCTTCTCAAAAAGTATGGGGTACTTCATAAAGTATCAACCGCCTATCACCCTCAAACCAACGGTCAAGCCGAGGTTTCTAATAGGGAGATTAAGGCTATCCTTGAGAAGACGGTGAATCCCGACCGCAAGCATTGGAGCTTGAGGTTGGATGATGTCTTGTGGGCCTATCGCACGGCTTACAAAACGCCAATCGGGATGTCACCTTACCGCTTACTTTTTGGGAAACCGTGTCATCTACCCGTAGAGATTGAGCATAGAGCTTATTGGGCGGTCAAGTCGTTCAACTTGCAAATGAATGAAGCAGGTCTTCATAGGAAACTTCAACTATAAGAATTGGAAGAAATCCGGAATGATGCTTATGAGAATGCTTCCATTTACAAGGCAAGAACAAGAGCATGGCACGATAATATGATTTCAAGAAGAGTGTTTCAAGTGGGAGAGAAAGTCTTACTCTTTCAAAATCGGCTTAAACTTTTCTCCGGGAAATTGAGGTCTAGGTGGATGGGACCGTATGAAGTGGTATGTGTCTTCCCATATGGAGCAATTGAAATCAAATGCTTGAAATCCGGGAAAGTGGGCAAAGGCTTAAGCATTATCATGAAGGAATTGAAGTGGGTGAAGTGGAAACACTCCACCTTGTTGATCCAATTTATTCAAATTAATGAAGATGCAACTTTGTCGAGCCATCGACGTTAAATAAACGGCAAAAGTTTGTAAATATTTCTTTCCCTTGCATATTTAAATTCTCGCATTATAAATTAAATCATTTGCATTTTCATTAATGTTTTTGGCATGTTAGGACGGTTTAATGTGTGTTTTAGTGATAGGATACCAACTCAAGGGCATATGTGAAGAAAGGAAGGAAGAATGATGTGTAAAAGGATTGGCTAAAGTGGAGAATTAAGCAACAAAAAAGTCACTTCCAGCAGCAAAGTCGCACGGTGCGACTTTTCTGAGAGCCTAACTCGCACCGTGCGAGTTTTTGAAGAATCCTGCATTTCAGCCTCAATTCCCACGACATCCTCATTTGTTCTTCCCCAATTCCTTTAGCATTCACACTCCCTCTTCACACTAACCCTAAACCCCTAAAAATCACCCATCAAAACCTTCTCAAATCATCAAAATCAAGCAATTTACCTTCAAGTTTTATCAACTTTCATCTCCCAACATCAATTTGGGCAAGGTAAATTGCGGAAAATTCACAAAACCATCATCATTTTCGACTTAGGGTTTCGAGTAATTGAACAATTGAAGATTTCTGGGTTGCAAATTGGATTGAAGGGACGACTTTAAGCATTTTGGGATAGCATTCATCAACCAACAACACAAACAAGGATCAAAGGGAGGTATAACACCTTATTCTTCTCCTTGTCATTCATAGTTTACTAGATTTCGAATTTGAGTGCTTCAAAATCGAAATTTAGTTGTTTAATTGTGTTGAAATTTTCCTTAAACAATCCTTTAACTTGTGAGGTATTTTTACTCCAACAAATAGCTAATTAGCACATCATTTTTTGTAGTGCATATTAGGTGTTTGATCATTTGCCTCACCCAAATCATTTCCAACAATTGTGTTTTCTGAAAAAATCAATTGTTCTACAATGGGCAAAGGCAAAGCAACCGAGGCTTCCTCCTCAAAAGGACCCAAGGGAGCCTCGGATTATGATGAAAATGAATACTCGGGTAAGGAGGGCCTCCGAGACAAGGCCCTCTCAAATTGGAAGAAGTTTGCTTCGGTGTCAACTATGGTACAAACTAAGTTCCTAGACCACGATGTTCTTTCGGAATTGGGAATGCTTGACTTGACCCGAATGCTCTTGGAAAAAGTTGGACTTGAGGCTTACACTAACATGGCCGCACACACCCGAAGGAGTGTTACCTTTGAGTTTCTATCTTCGTTGGAAAAAGTGAAATTGGGAAGGGACAAGGTCCCGGGGATCAAATTTTGGGCATGTTGCCTTACCCATACCTTGACATATGATGAGGTACGAGAGGCCATACATATCACCAAAGCCCCCGTCAAAGAAAACCTTGATAAAAAATTGATGAGTGCTTTTTGGAATGATATTACGGGAGATGTGCGTCATGGTAACTCGAAGAATACCACCATCCCCAACCCGGTCTTGCACCTCCTAAGCCGTCATATAAACACAAACTTCTTGGTCATGACCGAACCAACAAAAATGCAATATCAACAAATTCAATGTCTATGGTCGATGACCCCGGAAGGGAGGGGAGTACCGGATTGGGTGGATTTGTTTGTGAGTGGTTGCCTTGAACTACAAAAGAATCCAAAAGGGACCATTTTTATTGGGGGCATGATCGAATTAATTATGCAAAAGACGGGTGTACCATTTCCACCCAATGCCTATGAACTTGATGGTAGTGGTCACATTGACTACCATTACTTGAAGCACGCCAAAATGATTGAGGTGGTTGACAAAATCACCCCCTTAGTCATTTGGTGCATGGGTGGGCAAAACTCCAAGCATTACATGTACCTACCCCGTCCCTCTAACTCACCCTTGGGTTGGGGGAGTGCACAAGATTTCTACATGCCTCCCGGCGATGCCTTTGTGTACCTTTGGATTGATAGAGCCCAAGTAGTTGAGCCGGAAGAGGGTGAGGGAAGAGAGGTTCGTATTGGTGGAATTTGGGTCACTTACTCACTTATTGGAGCTATGAAGGAAAGTGACCATGAGCCTAGTCGAGGGATGACATAAGAAGGAAAAAGTGAGATGAAGAGTGGGAAATTAGGAGTGCCCATGCTTTCTTGGCCTAGATGGTGATTAGGTTTACTCTAGTTTGCTCGGGACAAGCAAAAGGCTAAGTGTGGGTTGTTTGATGAGCTCCTATTTCTACTAAGTTTTGGCACCATTTTGAGCTCATTTGGTAACATTTAAGGGTGGTTTTTGATGATTTTTACATTGTTTAACCAATTCCGAATGCTTCACCATTTAGCATGAATTCAAGTGAAGATTAAGAAGTCAAGAGATTGAGAGAAGTGTCCAAGGAAGAGCCAAGAACAAGCTTGAAGAAACACCACGAAAAAGCCTTCCAAAGGATCAAAGGAAGCACGAAAGAAAGACGCATTCCAGGACCAAACTCGCACCGTGCGAGTTTCCAGACACCAGAACTCGCACGGTGCGAAAAATCTGGGTTTGATGGCGTTTTGTATTACGGGCCTTTCCTTTGTTAAGCCCATAATTATTAGGTCACGGTAGACTATAAATAGGATGTTTGCAAATAGGTTAAGATCTTTTTTTTCACTTTAATTAATCAAGTTGTAATTTTGGGAATTATTCATCTTTTTGAATTGGGTTTAGATCTAAGCATGGAGAACTAATCTCCCTTCTTAATCCGACTCAAAGGCTTAATCTTTGGTTGTAAGACTCCCTAATCTTTCCTTAATTATTATTATTGTTCTTAATCTCTTGTGTTTAATTGCTTAATTTTGAAATCCTTGTTTGATTATTGTGATTAAGTGTGATTTCCTTGTTACATAATCTTACCAAGTTCCTTAATTTATTGTTGTTGGGTTTATTAAGTGTGATTTCCTTGTAATCCCATGTTGAAACAACTTGTTATTAGACTAATGAATGTGATTTCTTCTTGGTTTAATTAACATTTGAGAGATTAAGTTGTAATTGCTCATTAATTGTGATTTCATTGTGAGTAATTCCACCTATTAGATTCCTATTGCTTTCATCTTCTTGTTAATGAATCTATGTGTGTGATTTCCACTAGAGGAGTTGATAAGTTGGGTCAATCATTAAGTGTGATTTCCTTGTGATTGACTTCTAATTAAGGGAATTTGGAGATTTAATCTCACTAATAGGACAATAATATTGATTAAAAGGATTGATTGAGGGGTTTTGTCAACTAAAGTGCCTAACTTTGGGTCGGGTTAAGTCTCTCTTATAATTGATTAATTTCCATCTTAAAACTCTCTTGCTTGATTACTTGTTGCATACTCTTGTTTGAATTTCCTTTAATTGTCTTTGAAAACTCAACCAAATACCTCCCCCTTTTTACATATTTGTTGTTAGCTTGTTACAATTGTTCTAATTACTCTTTTAATTTCACTATTGCAAAACACATCTTCTCTTGGGTTCGATCCCTTGCTTGCTATTTTACTAGTTTATAATTAGTGCTAATTAGTGTGTTTAGTGGTATATAAATTGTTAATTTGGCCGTCTTTTAGTTCGACATTTTAGGCGTGTCAAAGACCTACCTTGCAAATTGCCTTAGATTTTGACAAGTATGTTATTTATACCGAAAAGTTTGATTTTATATTTCGTTCTTATCTAATTATGTCATTAAGTTGCAAATGTTATCTAAATGTTGTTGGCATGATTTGAAAATTTGAAAATTTTGTCTTAAAGCTATTCTTGATTTAATTGAGTAATAATAAGACTCCAATTTTGTTAATAATACTATGTATTGCCCTAAATTGAGAATCTACCTTAAAATTTTGCCCAATATATATATATATATATATATATATATATATATATATATATATATATATATATATATATATATATATATATATATATATATATATATACCATAATGTATATGGTTGGATTTTAAATATTATATTTCAAACATAGTCCCTTTCATGGTGTTGTTTCTTTGTTAATAATGTAATGCTTTGCTTAGATATGGGTCTCAATTCTTGTTTACCTTGTGGGTTGTATGGTCTTGACTAGTCAGAAGTGTAAACACCCATGATTGGGATTTAGGGGATGTGAACGGGAGTGAGTGAATGGGTTTCTATGGATAGAGGGGCAAGAGTTGATAATGTGTGATGAGTGAAGGTTGCATCTTAAGAGTATAAAGGTGAAACGTGTGTTTTATTGGGATTCATGCGAAGTTTATTCCTTTCATGTGGATTTGAGTCGTGTTGGTAGGCAAACATATGATGTCATGAAGGAAAGAAAGTCATTTGATGGATGGGGGTGTTATTGGTCTAAATTTTGAAAAAGGTTGTAACTAGATTAGATTCGATAAGGTGGTGAGGTAAGTATTGGGAATAAGGGAATCAACTTTTAAGGAAGGAATATTTTGTGCTGAGTAGTAATGTTTCGCTATTAAGGAAGTATTATTTTGTGATTCAAGGCAATTGATGTGATCTTGTGGATAGTTTATGTCGAAAATTAGGAGAACAAGAAAGTGAGTTTAGCTTACGTGAGGTGTCTTGGGTTGAGTAAGATGAGTACATGAGGTAATTTATGGATGATGAGTGATGTGTAATCAAGGTTGAGTATTTGTTGATGGTATGGACTTACGGATTACATGTTGAAAGATGTTATAAGTGAACATGATGTGAGAATTATAGATGACAAATAGTTGGGGTTTGAATTGTGGAATAATGAGAAATAAATTGAGGTACCTAAGGGTAGAATGAGGCGATATCTTGGGTTGTTCATTGTCGTGGGTATATGTAAATTGAGTTCAAGGATTGATGAGAATTGAAAAGAAGGTAACTAGATGGAACTTGCGGTGATCAATTAGAATGGACGGTGAAAGATATCTAACAAAAGTCGTAGTAAGAAGTGAATGACAAGACTATTTGAAAGCTAGTGTGCATGTTTGATAGGGTAATTGATGGTTGTCCTTTGAAAGTCGGTTTTCAGGGAGCGGTAAATTGTGTTGTTAAACTAGTTGTTCATTGAGGTTATATAAGGTAACAGTTTAATATAAGTATGCATGACGTGTGAAAGTAGTTGGTGAAACTTTGTCATATGAGCGGTAATATAGGTTTTTTTTTTTGGATAAGGTAAAGAAACTAGAGTGATCAAAAACAACCTATACCATCCTTGCGGATGAGAAAAGTAAAAGAAAATCAACGATTTTCAAATTACCAAGCACCAAACATAATGAAAGGACATCAAATAAGAAACTCTCATTAGAGAAGAAAGTTACTTTAGAGCCCAACAAAAAAATTAAGAAAAATAAAAAATTCTAAAGGGAGAACGAAGTGACCCCAAACTAAAATCAAGAATAATTTAGTACAATCAAATTGATGATCAATCCTTGAAAAATTGCTCTTTTTTTTCTTGATTTAAACCTCCAATAACTAAGACATATGTCTAAAATAACCTCTTTAAGGCTAAAAAGAAGAGGAAATCAAAGATTAGTCTTAAGAAGAAGTAAATCAAAAAGAGAAAATCAACTAAAGAAGTACGAAGTATTTCTTTTCAATTAAACAAATATAGAAAAGGAACACATGATGGAGGTTTCATCTTGTTATGACAGAATTTGACTATGAAGAAAATTTCTAAAGATGCCTTTTATAAACTTGCCAACACCAGAAATTAATCTTGGGGCAAAATTCAGAATTTCTTGGATCTATTTCAATTCTTGAATTAAACCTTCATTCTTAAGATATATGACTAAAAAACTCTCCTAGACTAAAATGGAGAGTAAATATAGTCAAATCTTAAAGTAGGTAAAACTCAAGAAAAGTAACAAGAAGAAAATTCTAACAATAGAGATGAGGAAATGATGGAGATTGGAGATTCAACACCATTTCTAATTTCTGGATGTTTTTTTGCTTTTAGAGAGGATTTTTTCTCTCTAAGTATTTAGAGAGGGGAATGCTCACACCCTCCAGCTTGTTATTTTTCAACTTTGAAATGCAAGTTGACATCTGAGCGGTAGTATAGATGTTGCTTGTAAAGTTGCCTCCCAATCGTCGAGTGAAGCGCCCACGACATACATTGTGATCTTATTATAGTGTCCATGTGAGGAGCTAGAATGATGGCCTTGGGCCAAGAGTTCGTCTATTAGCGTTGGTGTGATAAAATAAGAAAGTTTGGAACAAAGTTTGAGAAGGAAAACCTCATGCCCAGGTGACACCCGGCCGAGTACACCATGTACTCGACCGAGTGGCCGCCTACTCGGCCGAGTGGCCTCCGACACTCGACCAAGTGGCATGCCTTTGTAATACCTCGTAATTTAATAATATAATAAGAGAATAATTTATGTAATTTAAGTAATTAATTAGTGACATTTCTAATAATAATTGCTAATAAGACGTTAATTGAATAATAAAATAAGTAGGTAAGTCAGGAATTGGGTTTAGCTAGTAATAAGGCCTTGGGCCATGTGATATGGATAAGTGGGCTGATTGTATTAGGCCTAGTATGAGTAATTGTCGGGATTTAAATCGGGATTTAATAATAATAATAATAATAATAATACTAATAATAGTAGTAGTAGTAGTAGTAGTAGTAGTAGTAGTAGTAGTAGTAGTAGTAGTAGTAGTAGTAGTAGTAATGATAATGGTAAATTCTATAATAATTAGAGAAGGCAATATTTTCCTAATTGGCATCATATACTCCCTAAACCTAGACTATAAATACATAATAAATCTGAAAAGTAATTCATAAAAGTAGAGGAAGAAGATTTAGAACACAGAAGAGCAATTAGGGATAAAAGGTGAGATCGTCTTAAATAATTCAACTCGTATTTTATTTACATTAAAACATATAACATGACCATGGCCGTATAGCATGACCATGTCGTGACCTTAACCGTACCTCTGCTGTGAGACCTGGCCTTGAGTGACCCGACCATCGTTGACCGTCCGGGATGTTGACCGCTAGTGTAGGGTGGTTATTGTGTATTAAAACCGTGTGTTTAACACATATTACTGGTTGTGGGACCTACGACTTGGGTTGGTTGGGTTGTGGGTGATGGGTCAACGATGCTGGTGGTAGTGGGGTGGTTATAGTGGTGGTTTGGACGGAGTTCGTGCGGGTTGTCGGGCAGTTGGGTGTTTTTTCCGAGAGATTGAACACGGGTTTCGATCCCTCTCATGGTCGAGTCTTGACCTGGGCTTGGTGGGGTTGTGATGTGGGGGAGTAGTCGACCACGGTGGAGGTGTCGGGGTAGAGGCAGGTGACGGTGTGTGATGGTGGTGGCGGTAAAATAAGGGAAAGGATGCGACCGTCTTAAGACGAGAACCGTGACTGCGTTTGTGACTGTACCGGGGAAAGGGGACCACCTCTGGAGTAACGGTGGGTCTGTGGTGTCAACGGTTGTGGCCATAGGTGGTAGTGGTGGCTGTGGTGGTGTTGGAGAGTAGCTTTATACACGGTGTTTGTCAATGTCGGGTTTTCAGTAATTTGTAATGTTTTGGTTGTTGTGGCTAGGACGTGAGTTTGCGGGTTGTAGGGGACGGTTGGGTTGGTGGTTGGAGGTCGTCGAGAGTCGTTGTGGTTCAGGCTAGTGGTGGTTGGTGGTGTGGTGTCTCTAGGTGGCGGGTAAGGCGTGTTTGGTGGCTGCAGGGGGGTTGCTATATACGGTTTATAAACCGTGTGAATGAGAGTGTTTCGGGTTGTTTACACGGGAATGCATGGGTATGGGTAGTGTGTTTAGTTTGTTTGTTTAAAGACGGTTTTAGTATAAGGGCTTGGGTTTGGGTTAAGACGGGTTTATAATTATTAATCTGCGTAAAATATAATTAATGGAAACGATGCATAATTAGCATAATTAGTATATATAATTAATATAATTAGAATATAATTGAATAATATAATAAATTGAATTATAATATTTTGTTAGGTGACGATTTGTGAAGGAATTATAATCGGGTTCGAATTGCTTTAATTATTTGGATCGATTGAGCTGCTTATTTGGAATTGCTTGCCAGGTAGGGATAAATCATACTCAACTCTTATTCGATAATATTTGGTATAATGGATGGTTATGTTAATGTGGAATTGATCATATGCCTATTGTGTTGGTTGATATCAATAATTGTGATGAGGTGATTTAAATTGTTATCGTTTATTGTGAATGTCGAAATTGTGAAAAGTTGTGCGACAGTCAGAAGTACTTTGTTGAGGGAGTTTGTACTCTGAGGTGATGGTAATATGTACGTTGTGAGGGAGGGGTACTATTACATAATGGCGGTACATTGTTAAGGGAAGGGTACCAAAGTAATATGAGCACGTTGTTAAGGGAGGTGTGCTAAGTCATGGAAAGGAACACGTTGTTCAGGAAGTTGTGCTATGTGAATTGAATTGAATTGGATTGCATATCGTAAGTTCTTGTTGTTAGTGTTTATTCCTACTCAACCTCGTGGTTGACTATGTATTCGTGAACACCTGTGATGAACCATAATGGGGAGCAGATTTGATAGGTACTAAGGATTAGCTGACTTGGGAGCTATGGGATGCGTGAGGACTTGGCCAGTCTACCTAGAAGTCTAGACCACATAGTTTATTAATCACTTTCTTTATTTCCACTACGAGTTGTAATTATTTTATATTAAGTTTTAGTTTGATTAATATGTAATAAACATGTAATCGCTAAACTATATTTAAAGTACTTTGGTTTGTTGTACGTTGTTATACATGCACTACCTCGGGAAACCGAGATGGTAACAGTCCTATTTATTTGGGAATGTCTTGCTAAAAGCTCCTGAATAAATGGGGGTGTTACAACCTTGACCATTGTTTTGTCAATACTCGACCAAATATAGAGTGTATTCCCTTATTTTCGTGACTATATAAGTCGGTTTGTGCCGGATGAACATGTTGACCCCATATGGGTAAGACCTTGTGAATTGTTTACGTTTGACCGTATTATGTGGCTTTTGATATTTAAGAGTGAAATTTAAATGAAATTTGTTAATTGACATGTGTTAATTGAAGTGATTTGATTGTGTATAAATAAGATGGAAATGGAAGTTATGTGTGACATACTGGTCATTGCATGATAGTGATTGTGGTCTTCCGTATAAACGGATGGGGTGATAATGGATGAGAACGTATATGGAAGGACGTGTGTGATCACGTGGTGGATTTGACGCGGTATATGCGTGGCATGATGTCCGGAAATGAGAATGTGGAACGTGGTTGAGTCATATTATAAGAATCTGACATTAGTTGATTATTTCCTAAAGTCCGTATAGTTGGTGTTTTGATATGAATACATGTTAATGTATGAGGATTGACGTGATATAAATACGTAGTAATAATCAAATTATACCCGTGATAGATATGCTTACATATAACCAACATGAATTGGGAGTTGTTTATAGGACTTAGTTTGAAACCGTAGGTTTGACCTGACGCTGACTTTTGGGAGGCTTGTAGATGGGGGTTTATATCGATGGAATTATAACTATACAAGATCTGATTATGGATTTGCAATAGGTAAAAGAGAGTGTTGAACCTCAAACATAAGCATTTGTGGAATTTGGTAATAAGCGTATGAGAACACATTATGCGGTTTGACAGTTGAACTTCGAGACGAAGTTCTCTTTTAGGGGGAGTGAATGTAACAATTCAGAAATTTAGGAAAAGAGAAAGTACAGAATGTGAGAAATTAGTTGATTTGACTCTTAATTGCGCACATTTAGTCCCTTAATTGAACCTATTTTGCATACTAATATAGGTTTTCATGACCATTTCATCCGTCAAATCCTTTCTATTTTGCTTTCCTAGTGCATTTTGCATGTCTTATAGGAAAGGAGATAATGACGCGGAATTCCCGTCTCTCGCGCATATTCGGGAGCTTTTTGACGATCTTAGATGGACTAGTATGAAGAGGAGGCAAGAACGACGACCAACGAAGAAAGAATAAAGAGTATACATTGATCGTAGGCATTGAAGCAAGAGGATGGAAACTGTGCCAAGATCCGTGCGTCTTAAGCACCAGACGAGCGGATTGCCTTTTGCCCAAATCCAAGCGGCCCGCGCACGAGACGAGCGGATCCGGGAGCTAAGATCCGGGAGTCTTCCTTGTGATTCGAGTGGATCCCCAGACAGACTGGTCGTGTCTCTAGCCAAGACGAGTGGATCGTGTTAGGAGTAGCAACATGATCTACGCATCTCCCTCGGGACTTGCAATTCCCTATTTAGAACTTAGCATTGCTATTTACTAAACCACCCTTGCTTAACCTAATGATGTACCACTATATATACTATATTTTTAATAATCAAAAGGGATAGCCCTCTTAGTGGAGGCAAGAATTCCTTAGATTAGATTAGGAATAGATTAGAATAGATTAATCTCAATCATTCCACAAAATTACATTTCAATCTTTCCTTAATCATTGTTCAAGTTTATTATAATTGGGTAATTGAAGATTATTGGGTTTTATTGGAGAATTGATAACTCTTCATCAATCAATCAAGTTTTCTTGTATTATTCTTTGCTTTATTATTTGGATCATCTCATATAGGTATAATCCATTTTACTCTTATTTAATTATTGTTAATCACATCATTTATTCATCATGTTTTGCTTTGTTAGTATAATTGATAACCTTATTAACATGTTAAACTTGATCATGAGTGAGTAGTTCTTTAGCTAGGATTAATGGGGAATTAGGGGAAACAAACATGGGGATTGATTCATGCTTAATCTAATATGTTTTCATAATTAAATTGCTTGCTTGTTGTGATTTCAACTTATGCACATGTTATATTTGATGAAATGCGAGCCTATGAATCCTTGCTTTTTTTTTATCCATCCCTTATCTTTTCAATGAGGCTTGTAAGATATAAACCAACTCGAGCCTCATTAGACCATGCATAGGGTTGAATAGGAAGGATTAAGTCGACTTGTAGGTGTTGTACAATCTAATAGATTCGGCTCCGGGACCCAAACCTTCTTAGGGATTGTAAGATATGCACTAACTCTATTCCATCACAACAATAAATGCTTGCTATCTAATTGAGAACATGTTTGTATGATACACTCCCATGAACCCCTATGAAACCATGATATCCTAGCGCTTTTAGTCATTTGTTTACATCCTTTCTTTTGTTGCTTGTTCACTTTCCATTGCTTTTATTAGATTAGAATCATCAACCCATTTCAATTGTGCAACCCTTAGCACAACTATGATTAGATTGAATAATTTGAATACCCTCGTCCTGTGGATCGACCCCGACTTGCTTGCTATGCTAGTAGTTGGGTATAAATGTGTTTGATGGCGGACAACGACACGCTCCATCAAAATGGCGCCGTTGCCGGGGACGGTGTTTTCTGATTAAGTTCTTGTTTGTTTGTCTATTTTAATTGTGCTTTAACCTTGAGGGACTTGTTCCTCAAGGTTCGTTCTTACCATTTTTGTATAGTTTCCTTTGTTGTAGTTGTTTCCTTGTCTTAGCAATGATGGCTCAAGACTTGGCATATGGAGTATGTGGTAGATTTTTTGAGTATGACTACAATGGGTATGGGGAGTTTAAGGAGCAAGTCAATACAAACCTACTTTACTACTCATACAATGAAAGTCCTAGCTACTACCCTAACGTTTTCCACCAAAACCCCCACATCCAATATCCACAACAACAACCCACCCAATAGCCACTTCACAATGAATTTCAATTGCCACAATTCAACCATTTTACACCCACCCACAACAAAAAATGAGCCCAACTTTGACATTCAAAATATGGTTCTTCAAATGATGGGAGACCAACAAAACTTCTTCAAACAAATGCTAGAAGAGAGCCAAAATAGGGACAATGTTCTTCAAGGCATTGTTACCCAAGGTGAGGAGTTGGAAATTCAAACTGCCCAAATGAAGGAGGCCCAAATAACTACCCCTCACCATTCCTTAGATCATGAATGCGAGTTTGAAGGAGTTATCTTTGATGACAAGTGGGAAGAGCCAATCTCCTTGAGCTCTTGTGAGTATGAAAGTGTTGTGTTTAATGAGGAAGATAAGAGGTTGAGTATGCCAAATACTCTTAACCTTTGTGAGTATGAGGGTGTGTCCTTTGATGTGAATATCGATATGGTTGAGGAAGAATTATTGAAGAAGAATGAAGTCCCTATTTGTGATTCTTATAAAGATAGCCATGATGACGAGATCGTGAAAGAACCTATTGAAGAATATGTGTCTTACAAGAACCTTTGGAATAGGGGAGAAGAATGGACTTGTGAGATCACCTTACTTGAGGAGCCCATCCTTGAGAAATTTGAGGTATCATATCATGAAGAAAATGAATATCTCTCCCATATTGCCTATGAAGACCATTTTACATCTACCATGGAACCTATGATTGTTGGAGATGATATGGTGGATCTTCTCCAAAAAGTCAAATCATCGTATAAAGGGTACTTGGTGGAAAAGCTCAAGAACAAACTTGCAAATGAACTTACTTGTGGAGATTTGGCGCCCACAATTTCAACTCCTAAAGTATCCGGTCATCAATGCTATGAGAATTCTCCTTCTACTCTTGAAGAATTGACAAATTCAAGTGCTATCATCATCACCAAAATTGAAGAAGAAGGTGGTAAGTGGAAGTCTCTGGACGAAAATGAGCCATACTTCATTCCTCGTGTTGACAAGAATCATTGGCTTATTGATTGGAAGCATTTCAAAGGCTCAAGTGCCAAGGATAAGGCGAAAGAGAGAATGAATGACAAGCTTCCTTGGCCGAATTTCATATTAAATTGGAGCAAACCATACTTATGCTTATTTGGAGCTTGTTCACAAGCCTTTGACCTTCTTCTAAGAGCCTTGAGCTCTATGGACAAAGAATTTCGATAATTCAAACTAGTTTAGTGGAGTCCTATCTCAAACCACCATTTGTAATATATGCCTTCCCATAATTTTCGCATTGTACAATATTGTATATATCTTTACGTTTCTTGTATTTTCCTTACATGAGAGTAGTGAGAAAGGGTTTCTTACCCATTCATTGAGTTTATTTTCAAAAAAACGATAAGAAGGAATCACAAAAGAGTGCAAGGGAAATGATTCAAATGAAAGAAATGAGGGGTTGACGAAAGGCAGCACAAGATGCTCGTCCAGGCAGCAAGACGCTCGGAGCCTTGCCACGAGCACAAATCTACACTGCCTATGAATCTGTCTGGATTGTCAAGAAGACGCCCGTCCTAGAAAGAATCCGCTCGACCTATCCCTAAGACACTCCTCCTGGACTGCGTTTTGAAAAACATTATGCACTGACTGAGAATCTGCTCGGATTCCTCAGAATCCGCTCGTTTCAGCAGAGACGCCCGTCTCCTCAACGATCATCTCGTCCTCAGTCGAATATAAAAACACACGGCTCACTGACTGAGAATCCGTGCATCTCCACAGCAGGACGCTCGGGCTGCAGTTGCAAGATGCCCGGATCACCAACGGGACGCTCGGATTGGCACAGTTTTTAACCGATTTCTCGATTTATTCGCCCGAGCGCAGTCCAAATCCACCCGTGTCCCACCCATTTCCTTGTTATAAACACCCCCACAATACCTCTTTTCCTTATCTTATCTCCTAAAAATATCATATCATCATCTCCAAACACTCCCCATCACAAAAACAACCAAAACCCTAACTTTCCATCAACAAAATGATGAACCTAAGAAGCAAGGGCAAGAAATCCACCGATGACGCACCTAAAAGGCGTAAGGGTGCTACTTCATCCACCCCAAGGGAGTCAAGGGATCGTCAAAATGTAGAGATACACGGTGTTAGACACCTTGAATACTTCCCCGAGGTAGTCTTCACTAGCGATGACCACCGCCAAAAATTTAAACATTTGCTAGGTAAGCATTACGAGCCCACTCAATTTATTGATACCGATGTTTTAGAAGTTCTTAGCATTAGGGATCAAAGCGAGATGTTCTTCAATGGTTTGGGTCTTGGAAAGTTATTCTATGCTCATGAGGATACCTACTTAAGTCTTACCCTCGTGTTTTTGTGTAGTCTCCACATTGTCACTAATACACGGAGAAATGTTTGTTTGGAGTTCCATCTTTGTAATCAAGACCATAGGGTAACCTTAGACCAATTTTCAAGCATTTTTGGTCTTGAAGTGTCGAGGGACAACACCGATAAGCCCTCCAATTTCACCGTTAACCACATATGGAAAGCCATTTCGGGGAGGGAACTCTATTACCTTAAACAATGTTATACCTTTGCCATCCAACATCCTGTGATTCGGATCACCGAGCGCTTCATAGCCGGAACCGTCAATGGGAGGCTAGAACAAAATAGGTGCACCCTACTTAACTTGACCTTCTTGGAGTCCTACTTGAATGTACAAGGGACAAGGGCTTACAATTTCAAAACGCCCCTTGAGATGCTTACAAGGCTCAATGACTTTGCTCAAGGGAATTCTAATATCAAGACTTTTTTAATGGGAGGCCTAATCACGATATTGGCCAATGAACTTTGCCCCGGGTTTAACCTTCATGGGAGCTATGAAAAGCTCCAAGGGGGCACTTTGATTGATGAGGATGCTATCTTCAACCACCACCGGTGGTGCACTTACAATCAAGCCGGAAGTGTGGAGTGGTTTACAAAAGGATGCTCTTTACTTATTCTTTTGGGGTAGAACATGCCACCTACCGAGCCACGGTTGAGTCGGTATTCACCTAGGCTGAGCTACCTCCTCCCCATTGAGATCAATCACAACACACCACAAAGAGAAGAAGCACCTCGTCAACCTCGTGAGTTGCCGGAATGGGGTAATGCACCACCATCCTATGTACCCATTCCACCCTACCCGACACCACATGTACAATTCACTCCCCAAGATCCAAGAGCTCCAAACATGAATGATTTAATGAAGCTCATGTAACGTGTCAATCTTGGAGTGCACGATGGAAGGGTCGACAACTACTTGGCTCAATACCCCTCCTATTACAACATGGCTCAACAAGGGTATATCGACCCTAGAGGCCATCACCCATCTTGGGCTCAACCGCACCTTTTGTTCCCTAACCAAGGGAACTAAGAAGGGAACTTTGGTGGCCAAGGTGGAGGATTCTTTGGCTAAGGAGGAGGATATGACCAAGGAGGTTCTAGAGGACGTGGGTACCGCAATGATGATGATGATGATGACGAGTGAAATAGCAAGAGGTGTCTACCACACCACCTCCACTTGTATGATACTCTTTCTCCCTATCTCTCATGTATAGTTGCATTGCATTTTCAATTATCTTGCACTTAGTTTTATTTGTATTATATTTCATATTGCATTTGCATTAATTAATTCATATAGTATAGTTGCATTGTAATATATCTCATATGAATAGATTAGTTTGCATTGTGATATATTTCATATAGTTAGTTGCATTCACATTTAATCACTAATGACCAATCCTACTCATTTCTACACTAGAAATAGTGCTTAAATCGGTTTGGGGAGGTTTGATCATAGGTGACCATAGCTCAATAGAAAGCATGCATCATCTAGTATGGTGACGATTGCATTCTTTTGTTATATATGTCATATAGAATTGCATTTAGTTAGAGCATGCATTCATTCATATCATATCATTGCATTTGTACTTCATTTCCATAAAATCAAAAATCCAAAAACATGTATTTATTTTTCATTCCTACTCCTACATGTACATTGAGGACAATATCCAAAATAAAGTGGGGGATGGAAATTTATATTCCCAAAAATGCATAAAAATTGAAAATTTTCGAAAAATCTCAAAAATATGTTCTTTAATTTCATAAAAATAAAAATTATAAAAATTTGAAAATTTCAAAAACCAAAAACATGTTCTTTAACTTCGTAGTGTAGAATTGTATATACTTGTGTTTTTGTTCTCTTCTCACAGAGATACAACACTACATTTGAGGCATTATCAAGGGAAAATGAAGACCGCTTGGTATGATCGCTCTAATTTCTATTTCTCTTCCATTTATTTTCCTTATTCTTATAAGGAGGATGGGCTCACATGTCAAGGAGGATGTGTTGTTTTTTGTTGTTGCGGTTTGTGTACCTATGTGTTGTTACAAAAACATCAAATTAAGTTCAGTACCGAAATGAAAATCAAAAAAAAAGTTTGCAATTGCATCAATAAAAAGAGGAGCACAAATAGACTCCTATGCTTTAATAAAAATACCCTTACTACAAAATGGGGTTACTTTGAAAAATGTTCAAAAATGCAAATATTGAAAATTTTGCCAAGTATCAAAAATGCCAAATATCAAAGAAATGGCAAAGAAATGTTCTCAAAAGTCAAATACCACAAGAAATTGGAGGGAAAAACAAATCAAAAGCAAACTACCATTGTGAAACTCAAAGCATATCGATCCCTTTTATCCATTGATCTCATTTTTTGTTGCATGGTGGAGAGGCGACGACCCTTCTTTTTGTCTAGGCAAGAGGGGGAATTCCGCGATCCTACAGTATTTCTAACACCATAAGGAGCCCACTCTTGACAAAAGCATTTAGCGATTGAGGACAAAAGTACCCTAGTTTGACACAACTTGGAGGTGATTTGTTGGTACCCTCTTGGACTTAGTAACTAGGAGAAACAATATCTATGATGGAGTGTGTACCCTTAAATTGCTTCCCTTTAGATGATTTCCACCACTTAGATGAGGAAAGTGGCTATTCTTTTGTAGATGCATCCATTACTTGTTTTGTGTGCTTAATGCTTGGATGTATCACCATTTTGGCAAGCCCTACCTTGCCTTGCAAGAGGGCATCTTACCTCATATATGTCTTGTTGTGAGTTGAAGGGGCGGAATGAGACCCGCTAATTGTCTTACATCGGTTATATTATTATAATAGTTTAAATAAAGGTCATAATTTTAGTCACCTCTTTACTCGGGACGAGTAAAGGTTCGGTTTGGGGATGTTTGATGTGACTCTTAATTGCGCACATTTAGTCCTTTAATTAAACCTATTTTGCATACTAATATAGCTTTTCATGACCATTTTATTCGTCAAATCCTTTCTATTTTGCTTTCCTAGTGCATTTTGCATGTCTTATAGGAAAGGAGATACTGAGGCGAAATTCCCGTCTCTCGCGCATATTCGGGAGCTTGTTGACGATCTTAGATGGACTAGTATGAAGAGGAGGCAAGAATGACGACCAACGAAGAAAGAATAAAGAGTATCCATTGATCGTAGGCTTTGAAGCAAGAGGATGGAAACTGTGCCAAGATCCGTGCGTCTTAAGAACCAGACGAGCAGATTGCCTTGCCCAAATCCGAGCAGCCCGAGCACGAGACGAGTGGATCCGGGAGCTAAGATCCGGGAGTCTTCCTTGTGATCCGAGCGGATCCCCAGACAGACTGGCCGTGCCTCTAGCCAAGACGAGCGGATCGTGTTAGGAGTAGCAACATGATCTACGCATCTCCCTCGGGACTTGCAATTCCCTATTTAGAACTTAATATTGTTATTTACTAAACCACCCTTGCTTAACCTAATGATGTACCACTATATATACTATATTTATAATAATCAAAAGGGAGAGCCCTCTTAGTGGAGGCAAGCATTCCTTAGATTAGATTAGGAATAGATTAGAATAGATAAATCTCAATCATTCCACAAAATTACATTTCAATCTTTCCTTAATCATTGTTCAAGTTTATTATTATTGGGTAATTGAATATCATTGGGTTATTATTGGAGAATTGACAACTCTTCATCAATCAATCAAGTTTTCTTCTATTATTCTTTGCTTTATTATTTGGATCATCTCATATAGGTATAATCTCTTTTACTCTTGTTTAATTATTGTTAATCACATCATTTATTCATCATGTTTTGCTTTGTTAGTATGATTGACAACTTTATTAACATGTTAAACTTGATCATGAGTGAGTAGTCTTTTAGCTAGGATTAACGGGGAATTAGGGGAAACAAATATGGAAATTGATTCATGCTTAATCTAATATGTTTTCATAATTAAATTGCTTGCTTGTTGTGATTTCAATTTATGTACATGTTATGTTTGATGAAATGCGAGTCTATGAATCCTTGCATTTTTTTTATCCATCCCTTATCTTTTCAATGAGGCTTGTAAGACATAAACCAACTCGAGCCTCATTAGACCATGCATAGGGTTGAATAGGAAAGATTAAGTCGACTTGTAGGTGTTGTACAATCTAATAGATTCGGCTCCGGGACCCAAACCTTCTTAGGGATTGTAAGATATACACTAACTCGATCCCATCACAATAATTAATGCTTGCTATCTAATTGAGAACATGTTTGTATGATCTACTCCCATGAACCCCCTATGAAACCATGATATCCTAGCGCTTTTAGTTATTTGCTTACATCCTTTCTTTTGTTGCTTGTTCACTTTCTATTGCTTTTATTAGATTAGAATCATCAACCCATTTTAATTGTGACAACCCTTAGCACAACTATGATTAGATTGAACAATTTGAATACCCCCGTCCCGTGGATCGACCCCGACTTGCTTGCTATGCTAGTAGTTGGGTATAAATATGTTTGATGACGGACAACAACACGCTCCATCAGTAGTGAGAATTGAGTGAAGAACTTTGGATGAGTGTGATGTTTAGAAAAAGCGTATACGGGTGATAGACTTGTGAGGTGCGAGAGAATGCATGAGATATGGGAAAAGAGAGAGTGATGTGAACTTCGGGGACGAAGTTCTTTCTAAGGGGGGAAGATTGTAATACTCCGTAATTTATAATTGGGTTTTTCTAACCTATGCCCACTAGGCATAGGATAAGAAATCAAAAAAGGAAAGAATTGAATGTATTTCTTGTAAAAGAGATGTAAAAGTGATGAGATATTGCAATTTCCCATAAAAATAGCATTTAATTCTTTCCTTTTTTAATTTCTTATCATGTACCTAGTTGGCATAGGTTAGAATAACCGTTTATAATTATATAATAATAATAATAATAATAATAATAATAATAATAATATGTTATATTTTATACGAATTGTGTTTGAGACGGAATAATGAAATAACAATAATAGTACGATATACTATATGTGTAGTATATACCGCACTCACCTTATATATACCCTACCTTATCCACCCCAAACCTTATCCTTTTGTAATCTCATAAAATCCACAAATATGGGATAAGAGAGAAAGAGAGAAAGGAAGAGAAAATTGAGATTTTGCTCTCCGTCTTGAGATCGTAAGGTAAATCGTCTTATACTAGCCTTTATATTATTTATTTTATACCTTTAACCCGTCCCGACCTTGACCTGTCTTTGACCACTCTATAGGCTGCCATTGACCGCCCATTTAGGGGTTTTACCGAGTTTAAAAAGGAGGGGTTTGGGATCTAGGTGAACCGCGAGTTAGGGCTTTGGTTTTAGGGACTTTATGGGTCGGGTTTGGTCCAGTTCTGGGTAGGCTTAGGTCGAGGGTGGTGAGAGGGGTCGAGTGGTGGTTGTGGGTGGTCGTGAGGGTGGCTGGAGGTGATGGTCTCAAAGGGAACATGAGGGGTGTCGAGGGTGTTGTTGTTGTTGTTGTTTGCTGTTGTTGATTGTTTGTTCGGGTTGTTGGTGGCGCGTGAGTGGTGTCGTGGTGGCCGGGAGTGTCTGGGCCCATCGTGGTCAGTAGGGGACCCATGGTGGAGCTGGGTGGTAGTGTTATGGTTGTTGTTGTTGTGTGGGTTGGTGTTGTTATTGGTGGTTGTCGTTATTGTTGTTGTTGTTCTCGAGTGGTGTGGTGGGAGCTGTAGTGCGATGGCTTATGGTGGTTGGGGCTGGCCGGTGGTGGCAGCAACTGGTGGTGGCTGCCATGAGTAAGGGGGGAGTCACGGGTTGAGTTGAGTCGGGATTTGAATAGCTTAATTAATACGGGTTTATATTTAATTAATTAATTCGTATTTAATTTAGTTAGATTAGTGAGTAATTAAGTATGTTTAATTACTTTAATTAGGTGACGGTTTTATGAAGTGGAGTTATTATTGGATCGGGTTTGCTTATGGAGCTTGCGAAAATGTAGGTTTATCCTATTCAGTTTCGATAATGTGTCTATTTATTAAATGAGTTGTTTGCCATTGATTGCATTTAATGAGTCGGTAATTGGCATGTTATACGGTATCTTGTATTTATTGTGTTTGTCATGTATATTGGAGGATATTGCGTTATTGGTTGGTTACTTATTCTATGGAGACGGAAGGCGGTTGGGAGACCGTCTTCCGCTTGAGTCGCCTATTGGGGTTTCCCACCCCAATAGGAATGTGCACATTAATGACTTGAGTCTTGGAGGGACACGTGTGGTGAGACACGACGTCTGGCAGGGGACCCGAGTCGCTCTTGGGCCCAGTACCACCAACGTGTTCGGAGTACCTTGTGTGATTGTGGTGTCGTGGACGTGTTCCTAATACCAGTGGTTGTGGGTACGTCTGGGCGTGTCCCGGTACCTGTATGCCGATTGGATAATTGTGTGTCATTCATATCATGGTCATATTGTTGACTCACGCACTTGAGTCATGTCACACTTTCTTTTATCGTTACTGACGTTTGTGTGTCTGTGTTTGTCACCTATCTCTTTTAGGGTGGCCTGTGTCGATCCATATGATATCCTTTGGTCATATGGGGACCAGATTATGTTCAGGTTGTTTGCATAGTACGCGGGAGACGGGACGAGCTTGATGATATCACGAGACGAGTCTAGTTGGTCAGAAGAGTATAGATGTCACGAGTTGTATTTTATTTATTCATTAGTTTACGTTTGTAATAACTAAACTTGTTATTTATTTAATAAAATTTCTTAATTATAATTCCGATTTCACTGCCTCGGGAAACCGAGACGGTAACGCTCCAATTATCTTGGCCGGATAATCGGGGTGTTACAAAGTGGTATCAGAGCGATGTTTTGGAACCTAAACCAATCAACTAAAATAAACCTAGGTGTGTGTAATAAAATGAACCTGACTTGAGTGCAATAGGTGTGGGCATAGCCACCTACACGATAAGCCAATCTGTGGACGTATAGTGGTCTTTTGAAAGCCACGCTCGGCGGTGTAAAAATGCTTTCGACCGGATCGTTTTAGATCGGTCGGTTTCGTCTCGGCAAGGGTCTCAAAACGATGCAAGAGATGTTCGGAGTCGCCACCAAGCATTTGTGGGATGCTTGGAACCCGTTCGAATCCACTTTATACCTAGGTCAATCAAGGCAAAAGGCGGTGTTTGACATAGGTACTAAAGATAAGGAATCGTCCCTCTTTAGCATCATATCACGAATCGTATATGCATGAATCTCTATTTATTGCGTGATTATGAGAAATGTATAATTAGTTTTACTCATCTTATACTACTACTGATAATTATTAGAGTTCACCCATAAAGTTTTGATCTTTACTTTACTCTCTTACTTTTTGTCTCAAATCTAATCTTATATATACTATAGAGTATATTATTACAACACAAAATGTGATATTTTAAATATATGTAATCTTTCCTTGGAATTATTCGGAATAGTTGTTAAAGTTGCTCACATAAAAATTCACGACCGTTTCTTTGCAAGATAAACATAGGGCCAAGTACTTTAAAATGCACCAAAATGATAATAAAAACAATATCTCCATTCAAGCAATAAAGAGACAAGTTACAATGTTTAGTGGTGAAGAAAACCATTCATATTCTATAATCTTTAAGCCGATCAAAGCAATGGTCAAATAATAAAGAGACAATTGAAGAATCAATAATTAAAGAGGAAATTGAAGAACCATTAATTAAACAGGCAATTGAAGAATCATTAGCAATTCAAACGAGAAAATTGAGAGTCATTGATTTTCTTTCTATAAAATCTCATCAAAATACCAATTCATATTGTCTTATTTGATACCAGGTTGTCCAAACCAACATTACCCGTCCTTACAAAAGTCAGTTTTTTTTTTGTTCTCTCTGTAATTTAGAGTATTTTATTGGAATTTTGTGTCTCCTTTTTCCTTTTCTTTTTATTCATGTATTTATATTTAATAGTATTAATTTGAGGTGCCAATTCAATTAATTAACTTGATAATTTAATTAATGATGTTATTGTAGGAGGTATGTATATGTTAATGCGATCCTAACATGGATGTGCTTTGAACTTCACGTAATTATTTTGCATACCCAATAAGAAATATTTTTACGAGACTAGCATAATTATCCATATTGTACGAGTTTTAGGATTTTGACGGGAGTATTTATTTAAATTTTATATCTATATGTGTACTTACTATAAGTGAAGTAATAAGAAGGTTATATTTTTGTAGAGAAAAAAAGGATAATGAATGAAAAGTAATCACGCTATATATTTCGAAGTTAGGAGGTTTTTAACTTCATATGGAGTAGAAAATAAACTTCAATGCAATTTGTTTATATATGGAAGAGTGACTTCTTTTAATATTTTGTTTTATTGGTAGCAACTTGTACTCATATTATTAAATCCTTTGAAAACAGGAGACGACAATGGAGCGCAAATTTATGTTCCAATATACTTTTATGGCGTCAAGATTGTTCATAAGACCAGAAGTACCCGAAAATTCAATTTGACGGATTGTGTCCTCGCTTCAAAACAACCAAGCTATTCACATTTTGGTTTGCGTATCATCCCGAATCAAAAATTTGGAGTGTATTAAACTTTTAATTTAAAATACCCCTCCCTCAGTCGTGTTTATTTATTTATCTTTTTTTTAATTATTTGTGAGTGGTTTTTTAATTAAAATTAAAAAAAATGATTGAGAGAGGGGGACTACTCCATATAAGTTATTCACATATTAAACACTTAAATACAGTCAATTACTAACGATCCCGTGATTTTCACTGGCTCCAAAACTAGTTATTTATTTAAAGAATAAAGGGTGTTATTCAGTTTATCCCTTTTAGCATGTTTATTTACTGCAGAGTTAGGTTGGACAGGTGGTAGTCCTTAATGAGTTTCATACCTCAAAGGTTTGAGTGGTCTGTGCAGTACACACTTGATGGACTCACCTACGTAATTGTGGAGTGTTGGTCGTCTCCTATGAGAATAGATGTGGGCTATTCTCTAATGCAATCATGAGACAAGGTTTTTATGGGGCCTTATGTTACTCGAGAGAGTTGTTCTCACATTTCTATTATTGTCAGGTTCAAGACTATGTTCACCTGATAATAGCTATTTTTCCTTATTTCTTTTCTCTTTATCTATCTGTTTAGTTTGGACTAAGTGGTGGATTGTTGGAGTATGGTGTTGCTCCAAACTAAAATGTGTAGTAAACTTATCCCACATTGGTAGAATAGTGAGGGAATTACTACTTTATAAATGGGAGTGAGTTATCTAGTGTTAACTAGAAAATAGTGGAGAGATTATAGTCTCCCAACACGCGCACCGCCGCCACTGTCCGTCCGGCTCGGCTCCTGACGCTTGAGGCGTGACGCGGTGTGGTGGGGCTACGTTTTTTCTCCAGGTCCAAACTAATTCCTTAGATTCTAGCTATTGGAATTCTAGTCGTTGGAACATTATTACACAATAATATCTATACTTATTTCACATTTTTATTGCAATTGATTACTGGTTTTATGGCCATTAATCAGCAGATTTCTGGTATCCAATGTGACTTTTGGAACCTGTCTTTTTGCCTATAAATAGTGCGGAAGCACGCGTTAACCCTAGAGTCGGTGACCAAGGTACCCAGGTGCACCATAGTGAGGGTGTAACTGACTTAGGGCAGTGTCTTACACGGCATCTCAATTAAGGTGGTTTCCGGTCAGATAAGTTCATATTTTCTACAAGTAAAGTGTTTGGTGATTAGCAGGGGTATTTAGTAAACTATAAGTTGTTAAAGTTTCAGCATATTCAAGGCATTAGCATGTTTGACTCACCAGTCTACAATTTATGTGTTTGGTAAATCACATAGTAACACGGTAGTTTGAGCTCTAATCTACAGTTTTCCAATATGTTTCTCCCCAGCATATTCATTTTATAGTAGATTACAAAAAATGAATCTATCAACCATTTAAACTTAGATAAGATAACCTATTAGCTTAAACTCGTTAATTAATTACCAAAAATTTCTACTAAATCTATTAATTGAAATATACTAGTCAAACATGTCAATCCAATCCGTCATTTATAATCTGCTTAACCAATCTGCTTCTACTAATAATAAATTGTTGTATCGATGTGTAATGGTTTGGAAAATTCCTTTTTTACAATCTAATAAAGTGTTTATGCTGATGTTGTGAGAGTGGCATATTACAAAATAGTAGATTGCATCTCAATCTACTATTCGAGGCCTTGTTTGTCAAACGGTAGAAAGAGATTCATAATAGCGGACAACCTTAGTAGAATACGGTTAGCAGATTTTAGTAGCAGGTTTCACTACCGAGTTAAATTAGCAGAATTAAGAAAGGGCGCTTGGTAATTAGCAGATTATAGGATAATTATTAAAAAATAGTAAATTCCGACCAATATGCTGCTAAAATATGTCGTTTACCAAACACATGAAATATCAGATTGATTGGTTAATCTACTAATTAGGCCGAAATATACTAATTTCACCCAATATGTTGTTTGCCAAACAGGTGTTTAAATATGTTATTTACCATACATCCCAAGTAGCATATTGAGGGGGCGTTTGGTTGGGGGTTTATAGGAAAGGGAAAGGGAAAAAAATTCCCCTGATTGCCTTTGATGTTGTTTGTTTTACTATTTTTCCTATTCTCATTCCCCTCTCCATTCCTCACCATACTCCCTAATCCTTCTATCTCCCCCCCCCCCCCCCAAGGTATGGATTTTCTTACCATACCTTACCTTATCAAACACCATTGACATGACCACCACCACACTCTCAAACACACTTGTCTGACCACTACTACAATCTCAAACATACTTGCCTGACCACCGACACACTCCTACTAAATTCGCCTGACCACCGCCCTCCCCACCACACCACCCCCATTGTCAGGCACCGACCACCACAACTATAAAAAGGACCACCACCACTTGCTGCGCGTGGTGCCGGAGAACACAACCATGGTGGTCGTTTTCGAAAATAATCCGTGTAACAATGTAGATCTGAGTTTGATAACCGAATAAAAAAGAAAACTTATTGGTTCTCTGAAGTAACAAAGTCGCCATTCGTGGTGTGTGTGTGTCTCCGTCATCAACCACCTTGTAGATGATGAGGTGTTGTGGCCGTTGTCGTCATTCGTAGTACGATGGGTGGACTTGGCAGGAACGTCATTGACGGCGGGCTGCGAGTGTTGCTGGCGTGTCATGACTCACTAGTGGTTTGATGGTGGTAGGTGATGGTGGCTGATGTTGTGCGTGGTAGAGAAAGTTAAGGCAGATGGTTTGTGTTGGGTGGTGGCTTCAGTGGTGGTTATTGGTTCATGGTGATTAATATTGATGGTGGTTATTATAGGTGGGTTATTTTTACTATTTCCTTTCCTTATCAAAACAAACATGAATGTAAATTTAAGGGAATCTATTTCTTTACTTTTCCTTACCCCTTCTTTTCCTTTCTTGATTTCATTCCCTTACTCTTTCCCGAACCAAATGCCCCCTGAGATTATTGACGAGTCAAACGTGCTAAATGTCCTCAATATGCTAAAGATTTATCAATTCGCTATTTCCTAAAGACTTACTCGGTATAGGTAAAATTTAAGTTTCTCTTATAATTGTTGGACGTTCGAGATCTACACTCAACTACTCCTTTCAAAGGAGATGTGGGATATGTCGAAATAAAGCATAAAATCCCGTAAAATATTATTTTATGTTTGATAATATATTACCTTCGAAGATGTTGGGTTATATTTCCCATTGACGAACGACTAAGCACAAATTAAGAACCAAATCGACTGAATAAGTTGATAAAGTATTTCGCTTCAATAACTATAACAACTAAATTAAATTGTATTAGTGTTGGAATATAATATACATATAGGTATTCCTAGAAAGAAAAACACACAAATTCTCATTATAGACGGATATTTATAGATGGATAGTGTTACTCTCACAAATGAAATTGGGTAGTGCAAGTAGGTGGAAAATGGATACCACCACTTGTCCTCCCACTTTAATTTGTGAGAGGGACACTATCCGTTTATAGATATAGATGGATAGTGGTCGTCTATAATAAGATGACCGGAAAAAAATGTCATCCATTCTCACTTGTGACGGACACTATCCGTCACAAGTGAGTGGCGGGTTATTTTCCTCTCCCACAAATGCAAGTGGTAGGGCAAGTGAGGCGAAAATGGAGCGTCCCACTTGTCTCTCACTTGCATTTGTGTGAGAGGGAGGTGATCTGTCACTCACTTGTAACGAATAGTGTCCGCCACATGTGAGACCAGCTGTCTGATCATCGACCCATTAGAGTACTAGTCAACTTTTAAACTGAGAAGTAACAAGATTTTTTTTTTTTTTGACAACAATAAACTGCCATAGATAAGAAAAACTACATAAAGTTCATCTATACAACAAACAAAGGAGCATCAAAGCCCCTTAAACTACTAGATACCCGAGTGACCCAAAACGCAGACGAAGACGTGAGGGAAGAGTAAACACGTTGCTTCTTAAATGGTGGATGGTAATGTGTATCAAACTCGATCAATTGAACCTCCTTTCTCTTTGTCCTCATAGTCATAGAGCGAGTGTACCTGCAAACAGAAGTGGAAAGAGTGACAGAGACAAAAGATCTTTTCTTCGAAGTAGAAGTAGAAGTAGCGCGGCCCATAATTCGGCCTGTACCATGGGAATGGCCCACATGACGTCTACACTTGCTTTTCAAATGATCTCTAACGGCGGCAAAGGTAAACTGAGTCATTGAGACTTTGCTAACATAGGAAGAATCAGAAGTGAGACGATTCTTCTTATCAACTTGGACGATGACCTCCTCTTGCACCAACTCAACATTTTTTGTCTGCTCGACATCAATAGCTTGAAAAAGGATCTCCGACATCGGAGAGGAAGTGGGAACTTCTGCTGTCCCTGAAATTTCTTCATGGGGAGTTCCCGTCTGGATGGTTTTAGAGGTGAGGGTACGAACCCTCAAGTAAGACATGGATCTTGGGTGATAAAATCCCAAATTTTTGCCGTGTAGTAAATTTTCATAATCTTCAGTTGATACATTTAAACTTCTATGAGGAAGCTTCTTGTTGGTGTAACGGTATTGAAGAGGTTTTGAGCTAGCTATACTGGATGAGTGACATTCATTGTTAACATTCAAGGTCTCGCCAGACACACTGCTACTTTCTTCCATAGGTGAACTGCTACTCCCATAATCCATAGGCACACCAAGTGAACTAACGGGAATACAATCATCGTACGAAGCCGGAGACAAAAAGGGCTTCTTTCCTTTCCTTTCTTCAGTAGGTGGAGCTGTCTGATGTGAACATTATTTGCGCACATTTAGTCCCCTAATTGAGCCTATTTTGCATACTATTATAACATTCTATGGCCATTTTATCCGTCAAAACCTTCCTATTTGCTTTTCTATCGCATTTCATATGTTTTGTAGAAAAGAAGATAATAAAGCGGAAATTCCCGTCTTTCGTGCATATTTGGAAGCTACTTGACGACACTGAATGGACTAGTATGAAGAGGAAGCAAAGACTAAAGACCAATCCCGTAAGAATAAAATGGGAATGAGCAAAAGGGAAGAAAAGAAGGAGAATCATTGCTGTAGAACAATCCGAGCGGATTGTCTCCAATCCGCCCGTCTCCACACTACACAATCCGAGCGTCTTGCTTTGAATCCGCTCGGATTGCCCCGCCAGAATCCGACCGGATTGTCCGTAATCCGCTCGTCTTCTTCTCCCTGAATCCGCCCGTCCCGACCTTAATCCGCCCGGATTCCAGCCCAGCGCATTTTCGTCTTCTTCAAGCCTCAAAGAAAGACGCCCTTCCTTCAAGAAATACCGGCTCCTCCTTGCTCAATCTAAAAAGTGTAATTACTAGTTTAGCCATTAGTTAACCCTAATGCATCCACCTAATTTCCACTATAAATACCCCATTTGTAATAATCCTTGGAGACAAGTTTTTAGAGTAGAAAATCCTTCTTTAGATTAGATTAGGAGTAGATTAGAATAGATTACTCTTTAATCTTTCCACAAATTACACATTAATCTCTCCATAATTATTGTTCAAGTTTATTATTCAAGTTTATTATTGGGTAATTGAAGATTATTGGATTATTATTGGGAGATTGACAACCTTCCATCAATCATCAAGTTCTTCTATTATTCTTTGCATTATTATTTGGATCACCTCAAGTTTGGTATAATTCCTTTACTCTTTAATCTTTATTGTTCATTTCTTCATTCTATTATCATGTTTATACTTGTTGTGATGATTGACACCATTAATGACATGTTTTCCATGATAATGAGTGAGTAGTTTCTTTAGCTAGGATTAGTGGGTAATTAGGGGAAACAAACATGGGGATTGATTCATGCTTAATCTAATATGTTCACATGATTAAATTGCTTGCTTGTTGTGATGTCAACTTTATGCACATGTTATGTTTGATGAAATGCTAAGCCTATGAATCCTTGCATTTTTACCATCTCTTATCTACTCAACTTGACTTGTAAGATATAAACCAACTCGAGTCTTGTTAGACCATGCATAAAAGTTGATTAGGAGGAAAGTAAGTCGACTTGTAGGTGTTGTACAATCTAATCGATTCGGCTCCGGGACCCAACTCTTCCTAAGAACCGTAAGATATAACCCAATTCGGTTTCTCCACAACATTAATTGCTTGCAACTTTGTAAACATGTTTGTATGATCAACACCATGAATCCCCTATGACCCCATGATATCCTAGCACTTTTAGCCATTTGTTTACATCTTTTCTTTTATTGCTTGTTCTACTTTATTGCTCTCATTAGTCTAGAACACAACTACAAACCCAACCAAATTGTGACACTAGCATAAATTGATATAGATAGACTTAGAACCCAAAGCACACCGTCCCATGGATCGACCTCGACTTACCGCTAACTAGTTGTTTGTTGAGTATTATAAATGTGTTTGATTGGATGAGTGACGACATCAACCGGATCAAAATGGCGCCGTTGCCGGGGATGGTACTATGTGATTAAGTTCTTACTTGTTTGTCTATTTTAATTGTGCTTTCACTTTGAGGAACTTGTTCCTCAAGGATCGTTTTTACCGTTTTCTTGTAGTTTCCATGTTTGTAGTTGTATCTCTATCTTGACCAATGATGATGACCCAAGACTTGACATATGGAGTATGTGGTGAATCTTTGGAGTATGACTATGGGTATGGGGAGTTTGAGGAGCAAGTTAACACAAACCTATCTTATTATTTGTACAACGAAAATCCTAACCACTACCCCAACTTTTCCCACCAAAATTACCACACCCAATATCAACAACAACCACCCACCCGATACCCATTTCACAATGAACTTCAATTGCCACAATACAACCACTTTCACACATACCCACAACAAAAAGATGAACCCATTCAAAACATGATTCTCCAAATGATGGGAGATCAACAAAACTTCTTCAAACAAATGCTAGAAGGGAGCCGAAAAGAAGATAATGTTCTTAAAGACATTGTTATCCAAATAGAGGAGTTGAGGATTCAAATTGCCCAATTAAAAGAATTCCAAGCAAACACTCACCACCGTTCTTTGGATATTGAGCATAAATGCGAGTTTGAAGTAGTGACTTTTGATATGGAAGACGAGAAGTGGGAGGAGCCAAGTTCCTTGAGCTCTTGTGACTATGAAAGTGTTGTGTTCGATGAAAAAGACATAAGGTTGAGCAATCCAAATACTCTTAGCCTTTGTGAGTATGAGGGTGTGTCTTTTGATATGAACGTCGAGGTGTTGGCAAAAGAGCTAAATGAAGCCCCCATTTCTGATTCATGTGAAGATAGCAACAATGATGACGAGTCTAGAGAAGGGACTCACAACACCACCTTGCTTGAGGAGCCTATCCTTGAGGCATTTGAGATACCCTATCATGAAGAAGAACGTCCTTCCTTTATCATTCATGAAGACCACTTGGCGCCTATCATGGAGCCAATGATCATTGAAGAGGATATGTTAGACCTTCTTCAAAAGGCCAAAGTTTCTTACAAGAGCTATTTGGTGAAAAAGCTTAAAGAGAAAATTGCTCGTGAGGCTACTTGTAAAGATTTGGTACCCATAATTTCAACTCCTATGATTTCCAATCATCAAAGTTATGAAAATTCTCCTTCCACCTTGGAAGGATTGAAAAATCAAAATGCTATCACCGTCACCAAAATTGAAAAAGAATTTGGTAAGTGGAAGTCCACGGATGAAAATGAACCACACTTCATGCTTAGTCTTAACAAGAATCATGGGTGTATATATTTGAAGCATCGGGAAAGCTCTAACGCTAAGGAGAAGCCAAGGAAAAGAACTTTCTACAAGCTTCCTTGGCCAAATTTCATATTCAAATTGAGCAACCCATACTTGTGCTTGTTTGGAGCTTGTTCACAAGCTTTTGATCTTTTATTAAGATCTTTGAGCTCTATGGATAAGAGTCTCTACAAATTGAACTAGTTTGGTGGAGTCCTACCTCAAAACCACCATTTGTAAGATATTTCTGGAACCCTTTTACTTTGTATAATATTGTACATTTACATTTGCATTTAATTTCTTGCATAAGAGAGAAGAGAGAGAGAGTCATCTTACATGTTTCATGAGCAAATTTCAGAAAAAGATAAGGAAAAAGAGAAAATCAGTGAAAAGGGGTATGTTGTTTCGTGAAAAAGAAAGAAGAAAGAAAGAAGCAGGAAGACGTCCGGATTCTAGAAAATCCGCCCGTCCAGGGCCAACGGGAAAGCAAAAATTGAAACTGAAGAAGAATCCGTGCGGGTTCCAGGAAATCCGCCCGTCCCAGACAATCCGTCCGTCCCGATCAAAATCCGCCCGTCTTTTCCCTGCTTCTCAGCCAAAGAATTTCTCTGTTCTAGAATCCGTGCGGATTCTACCAAAGACGCCCGTCTTCTTTCCCCGAAATCCGGCCGTCTCGACTGAAATCCACTCGGATTGTACTGTTCCCTCGGATAAAACGGGTTCGACCCAATCTTATCCGTTCGGATTCCCTACTTCTTCTATATAATCACCCCTCCTTCTCCCTCATTTCCTCACCTTACCAAACCCTAAAACACTCACCTCAACCCTCAAAATCATCCTCCAATCCTCAAAAACACCCCCATCACCAACATCCAAATGGCACCATTGACAAACACCAAGGGAAAGGCCAAGAAATTGGTTGAATCATTCGGGAAGAAGCGCAAGGGATCAACCTCTTCAACACCACGAGAGGTAGTACTACCAAGGAACACCCGACCCTTAATGAGGGGAGGCATTGAACAACTCAACAACTTCCAAGAAGTGATCTTCCTATCCGACGATGTAACGCCCCGTAATTTCGGACCGTTAATATATTTCGGAAGTAATTTATTAATCAAATAAAATTTGATATTAATGTATTTAAAGTAAAAATAATTCAAAGAAATATAATTTTATTATATTTTGAAGAAAAGTATTTATTTTGATAGTTTCGAAATGTTTAAAAATAGTTTAAACCATGTAAAAACTTTTTATTTCGAAAATGGGCATATCGGGAAAATATTACAACTCTTTTGAAAATTGGGCAAACGGTTTTGGAAATGGGTCGTATGAGTATTCAATTTTCTTGTAATCTCGTGTTTAAGAACTTTGGTCTTGTCGGAATTTGCGTTTGACAAGCGGTTCTAATTATTATCGAAACGAGCCGAAACCGACTCGTAAAATCCCGACTTAAACCCGTCTCCCTCCTTTCCTTTCTCCCTTACCTGCGACACTCCCCCTTCCCCTTTCTTTTTTTTTTTTCTGATTTTTCCTTTGTTCATCTTCCTCAACCTTCCAAAACATTCCAAACACCATTTTCATCAAATTCAAGCTAAAATTCAACATAACTTCCTCATTTCTTATCGGATTTTCACATAATTTATATTTCCGGAATCCTCTCGTCGAGATCTACAACCTAATATGTTTTAATTTCAGTTTTCTTGAAGTTGTTTTAAGACGAGTTTGGGGACTCGTATATTGTCGAAGATAGCGGATAGTTGCTTGTTAGGGTTTGGTTTTTAAGGTGCTAATTGCTCATTTTCTAGCTTAAGGTAACATATTTCGAGTTACTCGACGAATAATCGTCACATTCTTTGTTGTTTTTGTATGTTTTGTGATTTTTGTTTGAGTAGTAAATTTTCACATGATAAAATTGGATGCATGCATGTCTAATGCTTGTCTTTTGTTAGTTTAAGTTAGCATATTAGTTTAGGAACGATTAAGTAATGTTTAAAACGGAGTTTAAATGAACAAAAACGGAAAAATGGAGGTGTAGGGGTGGCGCGAGAGTCGAGCACACGGCTGGCCCACGGCTGGCCCGGGTTGGTCCGTTGCATGTTTCGCGGTTTTCCATGCAATATTTGTCATTTCGGATTTATTAATGTCATAGTTAGTATGAGTACACTTTTGAATTAAATCATATTAGTAGTAAAAATTATGTTAAAGGTAAAAATTATGTTTATATTGGTAGTTGCACATGTTAGTGTAGGTTAGAAAATGAAATTGTAAAGAATAGGCTCAGAATGAATTATATAGCGATAATTGTAATGTTGGATGATTATGCCGAAAACTGAGCCTTGGTCCCTTTGACCGATTCGATGTCGATCAATTGTGTGATTGGTCACCGCAATTTAACCGTACTGTCGCAGGTGGGGTTGCGGGTAAAAATTCGGTTGGATGAAATTTTATATGAATTGGATAATCGGCCTTTTTCTTGTTTTAGGCCATTTATCAAGTTTTTAAGTTCACATGTATAGTTGGTTGAATTTAATAGTTTCTTATATTGTAGAAATGGCCCTAGATTCCCTGAAGCCTTTAATATTGTTAATATTGCTAGAATTGGTATTGAATACTTCTTGCAGGTTGTTGTGTTTGTCATAGATAGGTCTTTATAGTCTCGACGAGTATATGTTCACCGCTTAATAGCCTTTGTGTTCTGACTAGTGGATTTATATCCAAGTTGGGGCATGACCTCGTTACTTATTTTGATAGTAAGTGGTCTGCTTAAGTACTAGCCAACCCTTTGGTGGACTCCTTAGGGTACTCACTTTGTTTTAGAAAAATTGTGGGTCTTGGGTGCGGTGGTGTGTATCCGCATGTCTAGGTCTGCACAGATTTTAGGCTAGGGTTGTGTTGTGTCTTGGCCATGTTTTATTAATATTAACCGTTGAGCCAAGATACCGGTTCGATTACCTTCCCTACCTCGTGGTATAGACTCGAGTTACAGAGTGACTATTGACCGTGCTAAGAACTTATGCCTGTCTTTGATATATTGCCCTTTCTTGTATGGTGATTTTATGAATTGTAAAAGGTGAGATGTAAGCCGGTTACAATTGATAAAGTTTGGATTACTATTTGTTATATGTTTCACATGATAGTTTAAATTGGTCAGTTTAGAGTTCACATGTTAGAATACTTGATAAGTAAATGGTTTATCAAATTGTTTACATGTTATATTACATGTTACATTAATTATGACGTTTCGTGGCTGGGAGGACTCGAAGTTACTCCCCACTGAATTGTGGCTTTTGTGTTTGTATAAAATGCGATTGACAGGTTGATGGTGCTTAGTTGGGGTACACAGACGAGCTAGTGAGCAAAAGGAACCTTGGACCTAGTTTTGGCTATTTTTATAGTAAACCTTTAGACTTTTGGTTTTGTATATATTTTGAAGGGACATATGTCTCCCTCTTTTTCTTTGGGTTGTATCATTATATTTTCTTATCGTTAGCTATGGCATGTAAATTAGTTCGTTAGCATTGCAGGTTTTGGCACCCTCCTCTTGGGAATGTTGGAAATGTTTGTGATTGGTTTAGGAAAGTTTTAAAAATTACAGGTTTTGTCTAGTTGAACCAATTACAAACATATCCTGTCAGTTTTTCTGTAGAATTTACGCGTTTATTTATCGCTATTTTCTAAGGGTGTCACAGTTGGTATTAGAGCCAGGTTGCTCCCGACGCACGTTTGTGCACCCCACTTAAAATCACTTGACCTTTAAATAATGAACTGGAGAGATGGGTAGGATGGGTAGATTTAGGATTTTATGTGGTAGTCTGTTTGTGATTGCTATTTGTTAGGTTCTAACCAATGTTAATCTCGTTGTTTATTCGTCTTTTTAATTCCTCTTCTCTCGCCTTGGTAACTACTCTTCTATTCTTTCTCCCGATTCATCCTTGGTTCGTTTTCTTCTTATAATAAGAGTCCTTGTGGACACCTTCCTTTTATTCCGCAGGATAGTTCCCTTGTTCAAGAGAACCCAGTTTTGAGAGAATGTATCATTGGAGGGCGTGAACGAGTTGAGAAATTGATTGTTTAGGGTTTGAGTTGTATAGGAGAATATAACTTGGGATCCTTTGGTTAGTCTTGTTAGTTGTGCTTGATATGAGAACTTAGTGAAATGAGAAACACCTTGGGATTTATGTCTATTGAGAGCTTGTTTGTTATAGATGATTGAGCATGGGTACTACCATAGCACATAAGATGGAATGAACCTGAGCTACTTCATTTGAGAGTCTCGATGTTTCCTGTGGAGAATTAAAGGAATGATAGTTAGCACTAATCCTTGTGGGCCTTGAAAGGAATACAATAGGACATTGATGTTGCTTAATGGATTGGTATCGTACTTTGGAATTAGTTAGTTTGTTAAACCTTTTGAGTTGACCAAATCTAGTATAGAGTAACCCTTGTTGACCTTTCGAAATTTGAGAACACGTGGTTGACCTTATTAATCATATCTGGATTTGGGAATTTTGATGGAATGTAGTTCGTGAGTTCAAGGATGTGATTCTAATTTATGGTATCGGAGACTAGAAGTATTAAGTGGTGAGATGATGGAGTAGACAAGCTATGGTACTTGGGGATGACATAGTAAGTGAAGTTCAATGACGAGAATTGTAAAGGAGATACTTTGGGACATGGGTGGTAACAAATGAATTTGTGTGGTGAATTGATTTTGGCTCTTAGAACCAATTGAGTTGAGCAATACCTACCCTCGTGGAGTCCTTGTTAGTCCTATGATTTGGTGGACTTTTGAGGCTTTGTTGAGCACCTTAGTGATGTAACCTTACCATATCGATCATAAGCTTTGATGAGTGTTTGGTAAGCAGTAACCCTTTCTTTATGCCGCTTCTGTTCTCCTTTCCTTCTCTTTAACGATCTTTGAACCCTGTTTTTATGCCAAAGTTTACGTGTCTTCTTCTTGCCCGAGATATCTTCTTAACTCGAGTACCTCTTATTTTTGTCAACCGTTATCTTTACGGTCCGACTCCTTAATTTCCTAACTTGTCAGGCTCATGCACCCTTCGAAAATATTTTACCGTTTCTCTATCCCGTTATCACTCCTTATCTCCTTAGTATAGTTGGTACCTGGTTGACCATGTTTATAGAGTTAGTGAGATGTGACTTGAGGATATAGGATTGACTAAGTAGTCGAGTTTGTGATTGGCTTCCATAATCACTTTGGAGATGAGGGTTTGATAATGTATATGTTACCGTGTGAGAAATGTTAAATGTGGGATTATTAGTTGGTTTTAGTGAGTGATATTGATTACTACTTGAGGTATGGTATGAGAAGTGAGAGTAAGCTACATTATTGGGAGGTTTTAGCACTTGTTTTGGTAACTAGAAAGGGTAATGGTATGGTTGACACCAATTGTTAGGCTAAGGAACATAATTTCAATTTATGGTTTTAGGAACTCTGAGGTGATAAAGTGTTGTTACAATTATGACCTTGTTCCTTGAGAATTTGATGGTAAGTAAGTTTAGGATATCAAATTTGAAAGAATACTCCTTGGGGATGTTGATGACCAGAATGGATTGGTGATGTGATTTGGTATTAGTTGGCTCTTGAGAGTTCTTGAGTTGAGAGAGACTTAGTATTGAGAAGAATTTGTTAATCCTATAGTTTTATAGACCTTGAGGTCGCATTGAGTACTTGAGATGATGGGACGGTGTTGTAGCTGAGTGTAGCTAGTGTAGTTCCGCTTTTGGCAATCCTTAATAAGTAAAAGGATAGAGGAACTTGAGATCCTATTGATTTTTCGGATTTTGGGGTTGGTATGTTACTACCTTGTTTTGAAATGAGAACCTTGTAGAATATTTGAGGAACCCATAGTTGACACTAGTTGGATACGAATATAACTTTGTTGGAAGCCTTGACCTTAGGCTTGTGAAAGTTGTTTCGGGATGTTTGAGGATTTGGAGCGATGAGATCACACTTATAGTGAAATATCTTGTTCCAGGGAATATATTAGGAAGAGGTAACATAAGCGATTGAAGAAACCCTTGGGAGTGATGTGGTTATGAGTTTTGTTGTTAGGAAGTTTTCGGAACCGTTTTGAGTGATGTTGTTGTTTGAGATAAGAGTGTCTGGCGTTTCCTTGTTGTCTAATCTCCCTTCTTCCTTGATCATGAGCGTTACCGCTCATACCTCTCTTCCTTACTTCATCATACTGCTCTCATAAGTTTGATTTTGGTAACCTATGAAACTCCATCTTTGACACCCTGTTAGGTTCGACTTCAATTCTTACCCCATGAAATTCTTTATAGCTCTCTTGTTGATTAAGTTTGAGCTCTCTTAACATACTTTGTTTTCATGCTATCTAAGTTACTTTCCTTTTTTGTACGACTTCTAAACTTTCAAGCTACCAGTTTCGATTCATTCATAAAAGTTTATGTCACTTCTGCAAACCTAACCTATTTTTAAAGATTTGAAAATGAAATTTTGATTTATTTCGTAAGGTATTCCTTTTCTTACTCTTTTTCCGAGTTACTAAGCCGTGTTTAATCATAATTAGTAAAGATATTATTCTTATTATAGAACTTTAAACTAAAGTTTTGAAAATGCTTTTATGATTTTCAATGGTTTTAACATTAATGAGTGTTAAATCTCGTTGTTGGAGACGTCCCAATAATGGGTTTTCTCATTTATTGGTGTAGAAATATTTTTATATCTTGACATGAATGTGGATGTTCTTGTCTGATCAACGAGAGTATCACCGTTTCATTGAAAAGATATCTATATTTTCCTTATGATTATATTATTAAGATGTTGTATACTATAATTTCTCCTTCTAAGTTTCGAGGACGAAACTTTTTAAAAAGGAGGGGTGATTGTAACGCCCCGTAATTTCGGACCGTTAATATATTTCGGAAGTAATTTATTAATCAAATAAAATTTGATATTAATGTATTTAAAGTAAAAATAATTCAAAGAAATATAATTTTATTGTATTTTGAAGAAAAGTATTTATTTTGATAGTTTCGAAATGTTTAAAAATAGTTTAAACCGTGTAAAAACTTTTTATTTCGAAAATGGGCATATCGGGAAAATATTACAACTCTTTTGAAAATTGGGCAAACGGTTTTGGAAATGGGTCGTATGAGTATTCAATTTTCTTGTAATCTCGTGTTTAAGAACTTTCGTCTTGTCGGAATTTGCGTTTGACAAGCGGTTCTAATTATTATCGAAACGAGCCGAAACCGACTCGTAAAATCCCGACTTAAACCCGTCTCCCTCCTTTCCTTTCTCCCTTACCCGCGGCACTCCCCCTTCCCCTTTCTTTTTTTTTTCTGATTTTTCCTTTGTTCACCTTCCTCAACCTTCCAAAACATTCCAAACACCATTTTCATCAAATTCAACATAACTTCCTCATTTCTTATCGGATTTTCACATAATTTATATTTCCGGAATCCTCTCGTCGAGATCTACAACCTAGTATGTTTTAATTTCAGTTTTCTTGAAGTTGTTTTAAGACGAGTTTGGGGACTCGTATATTGTCGAAGATAGCGGATAGTTGCTTGTTAGGGTTTGGTTTTTAAGGTGCTAATTGCTCATTTTCTAGCTTAAGGTAACATATTTCGAGTTACTCGACGAATAATCGTCACATTCTTTGTTGTTTTTGTATGTTTTGTGATTTTTGTTTGAGTAGTAAATTTTCACATGATAAAATTGGATGCATGCATGTCTAATGCTTGTCTTTTGTTAGTTTAAGTTAGCATATTAGTTTAGGAACGATTAAGTAATGTTTAAAACGGAGTTTAAATGAACAAAAATGGAAAAAAGGAGGTGTAGGGGTGGCGGCAGCAGGCCCGGCAGGCCCACGGCTGGCCCACGGCTGGCCCGGGTTGGTCCGTTGCATGTTTCGCGGTTTTCCATGCAATATTTGTCATTTCGGGTTTATTAATGTCATAGTTAGTATGAGTACACTTTTGAATTAAATCATATTAGTAGTAAAAATTATGTTAAAGGTAAAAATTATGTTTATATTGGTAGTTGCACATGTTAGTGTAGGTTAGAAAATGAAATTGTAAAGAATAGGCTCAGAATGAATTATATAGCGATAATTGTAATGTTGGATGATTATGCCGAAAACTGAGCCTTGGTCCCTTTGACTGATTCGATGTCAGTCAATTGTGTGATTGGTCAGCCGCAATTTAATCCGTACCTGTTGATACGTGCATTTTATATAGTCTTTTTAGCCTATTCTTGCACGCATCTTTATGCTATTTTAGTAGTTATTTGCTACGAATATGCCCCGAATTGCATACTTTGGAAGTTCTTGTATTAATTGCAGGAATGAGCTTAGAGATGTGGAATCAAGCCTAAAACATGTCCCTACGCATGCATTTAGGAGATGAGTTGAGTCGGAGCTTGGAAAGTGCTATTTTGAGATGCGCATTGGAGTAAGGAAGTTAGGCGAGCCAAGAGAGTGCTTCAATTTGCTAGTTCCTGCTTGTAAGAGCCGTATATCGAGTTATACAACAGTTATTAAGGTGATTCCAGTTGGAGGTGAAAGCTTATCCTCTTAGCTTTCCAACGCCACCAACCACGCCCTATTTGTCCAAGTAACGAAGGAATGGCAGCCGTTTGAAGTTCAGTGCGCGAAGCAGGAATTACATGGCGAGAAGTGCTCGATCGAGAACTATTTCTATTCGATCGAGAGCCCATTTGCTCGATCGAGAGCTACTTCTTCTCGATCGAGTGATTAAAGGGAAATAAGTCCTCGATCGAGAGGAATTGTTCTCGATCGAGAGGAATGCTAAGTAATATTACTCGATCGAGAGCCTTAAGTGCTCGATCGAGCAACAATCTTTGACGGGCTTGGGTTTTTAGCTTTATTTTCCGCAATTAGGTTAATAAATCCTATTTTCTTATAAATAGGAAAGGGAGGACGACATTTGGCTTCTTTTCTCTTCTTCTTTTTTTCTCTCGACACTTAATACATATACACTGCTTTGTTACTTACATTTCTTGCTTATTTCAGGATCATTTATTTACAGTAATTTCTCTCCCTTCTTCTCTTTAATTACTTAATGTTTATTATTGTTCTTTTTTTATTTCTTGCTTCCCATTTAATTATGCGTAGCTAAATCCCGTAGTATGTTAGGATTAGGGAAGCCGTGGTAGCAATGTTTTAATTGTATTAAATAGATTAGCCCTGCGATAAGAATTGTATTAGGCAATTTAATTGTTATCCGGTCGAATGAATGCATGCAGGAGACCATAAATTTAGTTAACCCCGACCTGGATCGAAAGATTGGAAGGGAAGGCTTGCTTAATTACAATAGGGCATTGCAGTGAGGGCGAAAGTTAAGCTGTTTACGCTCTAGGGCGGTTTAAGGACCGAAAGGTGACGACCATAGCTCTTCTTATCAATAGTCTAATCGCCTTAGTATTCCTGATAGTATAAGATCTGATAGCTGCCACGGTGGACCGACCCCTAGCATACTTCCTTCCTCTTACTGTTAATTCTCTTATTCATTTCTCTTCTTTAGCCTTTTTAGTCTAGTCAACACAATCAATTCAACCCCATTAGTGACATTAGACAGATAAATCGACAAATAGATAGTACACCGCCTCCCTGTGGAGATCGACCCTACTTACCGACTTGTTAGTAGTACTTAGGTATTTTATTTTTGGTACGAAACGACAGTATCAAATTTTGGCGCCGTTGCCGGGGAGGCAATCTATTTATTTATTTGTTTAATTTTATCTGTTTTTAGCCTCAAGGGATTTTTCCCTTGAGGCCGTTTTAATCTTTTTCCTTGAGTCTTTGTTTTGATAGGCCTTACGGGTACTACCTAGACAGTTCTAGGTGAAAGACAATCAAAGGGAAGGCTTGAGTACCTTTGACCCATCACCGATGTCCCATTATATGGAACAGTAGGTGATCTCGCTACTGAGAGATGTGGTTCTGCCGAGCACAATGTATGTAGTTGTGCCGCCACATCTACCCTATCAATGGCCGCCGCAACAAGATCCCCCTGATATACAAGAAGAAGACATTGCGGAGCTGAAATCCTTGATGGAGACTCTTGCATTCCAAGCACAAGAATATGTCTCGCGAGTTGATAAGCTCGAGTCTGTAGTTGCTCAGCTAGCAGCTGAGATGGAAGAAGAAGAGATCGCGGAGTGACATATTCAATGGTAACGCTTGTATCACAAATGCAAGAGAGTAATAAAAATATGGACGCTCGATTCCATGAGCTTGAATCTGTAGTTGCTCAGATAGCAGCTGAGATGCAAGAAGAAGAAGTATACCTTGCTGAGAGCGGTTCTTCCCCTGAGGATACCGTGTTACCCAATCGAGGAAGACTTCTATGACTCGGATGACGAGTTTCTATCATATTTCACTGCCCCACACGAGGATTTACAGACGGGAGGAATCACCCGATCGAGTGACAATTATTGGTCGATCGAGTGATTTTCCAGGAGAAAGTGCTCGATCGAGTGAACATTCTACTCGATCGAGTGGAAATCGGAGGAGACCTGCTCGATCGAATGAAGATTCTACTCGATCGAGTAGTTTGGCCATTGGGAGCTTTGGTTCGTCATTTGGGTTTGATTTTGATGACGATTTCGATGACGATAATGGATACGGTGAATCTTCCCTATTCAAAGCCGAGTTGGATGCACTTGAGGCTGCGATTTACGGGGCGAATTCCACTAAGAAGGGTGTCAAAGAGGCGGTGAGTCGGTAATTGCTCCTAGCACGGAAGAGGTAATATCTTCCTTTGTCGATGATTCCGTCATTGAGAGTGACCGACACGAGGTAGTAAACGATAATTTATTTATTGTTTGTTTTAATAGTAAATTGCCTCGATTGACTTTTTTTTGCGCATCCCAATGCTTTACCCCTTCCCGATGGGTCGTATAATTTGACGATTTTTCACCGTCCTTATCATTTTAATTTCGTTAATCTGAAATGGAACCCTACTTTATTGACAATTGCTCCCGCGCTCCTATATTTTGTGGATAAATTTAGGAGCGCCCATAGGAAATTTGTTAGACTTAAATGTTTACATATTTTTATTTCCTACTTCTCTGTTCCACTTTGGTGCTACTTACTCTTTTGTGTAGCACATGCGCAGCTTTTTGACAGGTTGCTGCGCGCTTTGAGCTGTTTTGATTGTGATTAGTTTGAAAGGAGCTTGAAGAAAAGAAGGTCGAGTGGGACTGTCGAAGCTAGCGCTACCCGGGAGGCAACCCGGCGATTTTATTTTTGCATTTTAATTCATTTTAGTTGTAATAAATGGTTTTTATACCATAGACTATCTCAGTATGCTTGTTTTTGTCAGTTGCGGGCTGTTTTTCATTGCATTTTGCAGAATATTGAGGATCACTCGATCGAGTACTTGTTGTACTCGATCGAGCACTTTTGCTGCCAAATCCATTCGATCGAGCATTTCCTCTACTCGATCGACCACCTGCAAAAGGAGAACTGCTCGATCGACCACAACACCATTCGATCGAGCAGTTTTGAATGCCCATTTCACTCGATCGACTACTGTTCAACTGCCATCGAGTGTTTTTGACTTGGATTAGCTTACTGAGACGGTTTTCCGGGCCTTTAGCAACCTCCCATGTTCATGGTCGGTTTGGGGAGGTTCCCTTTCTTTGCGTATCTTGTAAGTTTTCCGTATTTACTCTCTTTCTCCTTCAGTTTGCATTTCCTTTCCATGTTTTGGTACAATGGGGGCATTGTACGGTTTGGTTTGGGGAGGTTATGCATCCATATCCGCGTCTGCATATTGTTTTTATTGCATTTCTGTTTTCACATTTATTGCACTTCCGTATTGCATCGTTGTTAATTTCTATAAAAATTCAAAATTTCATAAAAAAAAAAAAATTAAAATTTCCAATTTCACGTTTATTTTAGCATGTAGGTTGAGTCGGAACGGTAGATTTCCATGATGATAATGCACTATAACTTGTCAATTTACTTGAGCCTTGCACTTCCGTTGATAGTTTTTAGCTTTGTCATACGCATAATCTACGAATTTCTGTTCAAATATAAGTCGATTGTTTAGACTTGACTTATAAATTGGCAAACTACTTAAAAATTTCGAGATTTAGAGCCCATGCTGGTGACATTCATGACCAGTTCATTAGGAATTTTGAGTAGTACTCCTTGCATAGCATGTTCGTCTCTTTTGCACATTTATGACATTCAATTTCTCGTCAAAATGCACATATTCGGGTTCGTGGTCGGTGTCACATGCAGGGAGGGCCTTGCAAATTTCCCTTTCCTTATATTTTTCACCCATTTAGCTCCACATTAGCCAAATTTGCCTTTTGACCCATTAGCTACATCCCAAACTAAGCCTGCCTAGTCAAGCTAGTTAGTATGTTCTTTTGTGGTATGAGTTTTCGTCTGCAGTTTGGCCGTATCTCTTTTGTATGGAGTTGTTGGAAAATAAAGGAAGGAGGAAAGAAAAAAAAAAAGAAATGAAAAAAATTGAAAAAGAAAGAAAAAGAAAAACGTGAAGAATAAAAAGAAAAAAAAGAAAAAAAAAATCAAAAAAATCACGTATACAGGAAGAAACCAGAGGAGGAAAGGTTTGGAAATTTTTTGAGCTGGTTTGATTTTTGAGTCCGTCTGTGCCTTTTTCTATCTTCTGACGGTCTCACTCCTCCGTTTTATTCGTATCATTTTGAGGAGATTGTGCATTGTTTAGTGAGTTGTGTGCCAAATGAAGGGCACTTGTACTTAGTTTTTCATCGGTTGAGATTGGGACGGTCTTATATGGTCCTGTTAGGAACTAGCTTGACGCTTTTACCTCCACATTTCCATAACATGTTTTGCCCTTTCTCACCCGAACCTCACTATTCCCAAATTATTTGTAAGCCCTCGGTTGTGACGGACATTATTGGTTGGAGTATGTGCATTAGTACTTGAATTGTCTTTCATTTTTGTTGCATGCATGCTATGTAAGTCATGATTAGGTGAGTGACTGTCCTTTCTTCTCTCTTTTACATATAAATATTCACCCTTTGCTTCATGAGAGAAGAGTGACCACGAGAGAGTCCGATTTTGTTGGTCTTGCAAGGTCGATAGGTTGGCTATATTTCTGAACAGCTCATAATTCGTTTGCGTATTGACTGCTTAGCTTAAACTATTAATCTTTGTTGCATTAAATTGGTTCAAGTAGACAAGTTAAGCTACCTCTGAGTTATTTTTCCGTTCCATTAGCGTATAGTTTTGAGTTTACTCGAGGACGAATAAAGGTTTGGTTTGGGGAGATTTGATACGTGCATTTTATATAGTCTTTTTAGCCTATTCTTGCACGCATCTTTATGCTATTTTAGTAGTTATTTGCTACGAATATGCCCCGAATTGCATACTTTGGAAGTTCTTGTATTAATTGCAGGAATGAGCTTAGAGATGTGGAATCAAGCCTAAAACATGTCCCTACGCATGCATTTAGGAGATGAGTTGAGTCGGAGCTTGGAAAGTGCTATTTTGAGATGCGCATTGGAGTAAGGAAGTTAGGCGAGCCAAGAGAGTGCTTCAATTTGCTAGTTTCTGCTTGTAAGAGCCATACCTCGAGTTCTACAACAGTTATTAAGGTGATTCCAGTTGGAGGTGAAAGCTTATCCTCTTAGCTTTCCAACGCCACCAACCACGCCCTATTTGTCCAAGTAACGAAGGAATGGCAGCCGTTTGAAGTTCAGTGCGCGAAGCAGGAATTACGCGCTGAGAAGTGCTCGATCGAGAACTATTTCTATTCGATCGAGAGCCCATTTGCTCGATCGAGAGCTACTTCTTCTCGATCGAGTGATTAAAGGGAAATAAGTCCTCGATCGAGAGGAATTGTTCTCGATCGAGAGGAATGCTAAGTAATATTACTCGATCGAGAGCCTTAAGTGCTCGATCGAGCAACAATCTTTGACGGGCTTGGGTTTTTAGCTTTATTTTCCGCAATTAGGTTAATAAATCCTATTTTCTTATAAATAGGAAAGGGAGGACGACATTTGGCTTCTTTTCTCTTCTTCTTTTTTTCTCTCGACACTTAATACATATACACTGTTACTTCTGTTCTTGCTTATTTCCGGATCATTTATTTACAGTAATTTCTCTCCCTTCTTCTCTTTAATTACTTAATGTTTATTATTGTTCTTCTTTTATTTCTTGCTTCCCCTTTAATTATGCGTAGCTAAATCCCGTAGTATGTTAGGATTAGGGAAGCCGTGGTAGCAATGTTTTAATTGTATTAAATAGATTAGCCCTGCGATAAGAATTGTATTAGGCAATTTAATTGTTATCCGGTCGAATGAATGCATGCAGGAGACCATAAATTTAGTTAACCCCGACCTGGATCGAAAGATTGGAAGGGAAGGCTTGCTTAATTACAATAGGGCATTGCAGTGAGGGCGAAAATTAAGCTGTTTACGCTCTAGGGCGGTTTAAGGACCGAAAGGTGACGACCATAGCTCTTCTTATCAATAGTCTAATCGCCTTAGTATTCCTGATAGTATAAGATCTGATAGCTGCCACGGTGGACCGACCCCTAGCATACTTCCTTCCTCTTACTGTTAATTCTCTTATTCATTTCTCTTCTTTAGCCTTTTTAGTCTAGTCAACACAATCAATTCAACCCCATTAGTGACATTAGACAGATAAATCGACAAATAGATAGTACACCGCCTCCCTGTGGAGATCGACCCTACTTACCGCTGACTTCTGTTAGTAGTACTTAGGTATTTTATTTTTGGTACGAAACGACAGTATCACCTGTCGCAGGGCTGGGGTTGCGGGTAAAAATTCGGTTGGATGAAATTTTATATGAATTGGATAATCGGCCTTTTTCTTGTTTTAGGCCATTTATCAAGTTTTTAAGTTCACATGTATAGTTGGTTGAATTTAATAGTTTCTTATATTGTAGAAATGGCCCTAAATTCCCTGAAGCCTTTAATATTGTTAATATTGCTAGAATTGGTATTGAATACTTCTTGCAAGTTGTTGTGTTTGTCATAGATAGGTCTTTATAGTCTCTGACTAGTATATGTTCACTGCTTAATAGCCTTTGTGTTCCTGACTAGTGGATTTATATCCAAGTTGGGGCATGACCTCGTTACTTATTTTGATAGTAAGTGGTCAGCTTAAGTACTAGCCAACCCTTTGGTGGACTCCTTAGGGTACTCACTTTGTTTTAGAAAAATTGTGGGTCTTGGGTGCGGTAGTGTGTATCCGCATGTCTAGGTCTGCGCAGATTTTAGGCTAGGGTTGTGTTGTGTCTTGGTCATGTTTTATTAATATTAACCGCTGAGCCAAGATACCGGTTCGATTACCTTCCCTACCTCGTGGTATAGACTCGAGTTACAGAGTGACTATTGACCGTGCTAAGAACTTATGCCTGTCTTTGATATATTGCCCTTTCTTGTATGGTGATTTTATGAATTGTAAAAGGTGAGATGTAAGCCGGTTACAATTGATAAAGTTTGGATTACTATTTGTTATATGTTTCACATGATAGTTTAAATTGGTCAGTTTAGAGTTCACATGTTAGAATACTTGATAAGTAAATGGTTTATCAAATTGTTTACATGTTATATTACATGTTACATTAATTATGACGTTTCGTGGCTGGGAGGACTCGAAGTTACTCCCCACTGAATTGTGGCTTTCGTGTTTGTATAAAATGCGATTGACAGGTTGATGGTGCTTAGTTGGGGTACACAGACGAGCTACTGAGCAAAAGGAACCTTGGACCTAGTTTTGGCTATTTTTATAGTAAACCTTTAGACTTTTGGTTTTGTATATATTTTGAAGGGACATATGTCTCCCTCTTTTTCTTTGGGTTGTATCATTATATTTTCTTATCGTTAGCTATGGCATGTAAATTAGTTCGTTAGCATTGCAGGTTTTGGCACCCTCCTCTTGGGAATGTTGGAAATGTTTGTGATTGGTTTAGGAAAGTTTTAAAAATTACAGGTTTTGTCTAGTTGAACCAATTACAAACATATCCTGTCAGTTTTTCTGTAGAATTTACGCGTTTATTTATCGCTATTTTCTAAGGGTGTCACAGACGACCACCGCGAAAAATTCGTCGAGCTTCTAGGTAAGAAGTACGAACCTACTCAGTTTGTTGATACTAGGGTGTTGGAAATCCTTAAGATAAGGTACCCTACCGAGATGTTCTTTAATGGCCTTGGCATTGGGAGCTTTTTCCATGCCCATGAAGAGACTTACCTTAGTCTCACACTTGAATTCTTGAGTAGCCTTCGCATTGTGGCGGATACCCACAACAATGTAGGCATGGAGTTTAGGTTATGCAACCTAGACCATGTTCTTTCTCTTGAGGAATTTGCCTATGTTTTCGGTCTTGAAGTACCCACCGACTATACCGAAAAGCCCGATAATTTTAATGTGGACTTTCTTTGGAAAGCTATCTCCGGGAGGGACTTTACCCATATAAAGCGTTGCTATACATTTGCTATCCAACATCCGGTGATTCGATTCACCGAACGCTTTGTAGCCGGTTGCATCAATGGGAGGTACGAGCAAGATCGGTGTACTCTCATCGACTTAACTTTTCTTGAGTCTTATTTGAATGTTCGAGCGGTAAGGCATTATAACTTCAACACGCCACTTGAGATACTTACTAGGTTCCATGATTTTGCTCAAGGGACCACCCAACTCAAAACCTTTGTGATGGGAGGTCTAATTACAATTTTGGCCAATCACCTTTGTCCCGGGTTCAATGCCCGAGGAACCTATATTCCTCTTGAGGAGAGGACTTTGATTGATGAGCACACCATCTTCCACAGTCACCGATGGTGCAACTACACTCGAGATGGGAGTGTGGAGTGGCACACCAAGGGATGTACTTCAATGGTCCTTGAGGGATGGAAGATACCGGGCATTGACCCAAGATTGAGTCCATACTCTCCTCCACCAAGCTACCTTCTCGAAATCCAAATTCTTGACAATCCCCCTCAAAGGGAAGAGCCACACCGTCAACCACCTCGTGGAGGGCCGGGAGCACCTATTCGCCCACCTTCCTACGTACCCATCCCGCCATACCCTACTCCTTATACCGAATTCCAACCGGAAATCCCCAACACCCCGGGTATTAATGATTTGATGACACTCATGAATAGAGTGGACCTTGGGGTGCATAAAGGAAGGGAAGACAACTACTTGGCCCTCTACCCCCAATACTATAACATGGCTCAACAAGGGTATGTTGACCCTAATGGCCCTTTACCCTCTTGGGCACAACCGGAGCTCTTGTTCCCAAATTATGGGGACCAAGCTTGGGGTCGAGGAGACGGAGGGCAATCTAGCCAAGGTGGAGGGTACTCGGGTCAAGGAGGAGGATTTGACCAAGGAGGATATTGGGGCCAAGCACCCGGATATGATCAAGCCGGAAGTTCTCATGGTTATGGCTATGATCAAAATGAGGATGACGGGTGAAAGAGGCCTACTTCACCACTTCCATTTGTATGATACCCATCTCTCCCTCTCTCTCTTTTGTATATACATTGCATTTAGTGTAGCTTTTGCATGCATTTGTATTATATATTTCATATTGCATTTACATTAGTTAGTTCATATAGTATAGTTTGCATTGTATATATATCTCACATGATTCATGTAGATAGTTGCATATAGACTAGAATTCATGCATAGTCACTAATGGCCAAACCTATTCATTTCTACACTAGAAATAGTGTTTAAATCGGTTTGGGGAGGTTTGATCATAAGTGACCATAGTTTAAAGCATGCATCATATAGTATAGTTTAGATTCCATTCATTTGTTATATATGTCATATAGAATTGCATTTAGTTAGAGCATGCATTCATTCATATCATATCATTGCATTTGTACTTTATTTCAAAAAACCAAAAATCCAAAAAACATGTATTTCCTTTTTATTCCTACTCCTACATGTACATTGAGGACAATGTCCAAAATAAAGTGGGGGATGGGAATTTATATTCCAAAAAATGATAAAAATTGAAAAATTTTGAAAAATCCCAAAAATATGTCTTTTAATTTCATAAAAACAAAAACCATAAAAATTTGAAAAATTGAAAAATCCAAAAACAAGTTCATTTCCTTTGTAGTGTAGACTTGTATATATTGTTTTGTATATATTGTGTTTGTTCATCCTTTTCCACATTGATTGACTACGCCACATCCGAGACATGAGGATATTGAAGACCGCATGGTATGATCTTTCCAATCTCCTTTTTCCTCTTTATGTTAATGACTATGTGGCTTTATTTTGATTGATGCGGTAAAAACAATGTGAACTTAGGACTTGCATTTAGTTTATATGGCATATTAGTTGGTAGAATCATTTGCATTAGGATGTTTATATGGTAGTTGCATCATTGCATGTAGTCGCATGTTAGAAAAATTTTGCGAAACCATCTATTTGGGAAGCTTGACAAGTGTATATAGGCCCTAGTAGATGCTTTTTCTTCTTAAGACTTTGCTTGTTAGAATACTTATAAAACACCCTAGGATGTGTCATGCTAGTATCCTTTGACCCATGGTTTAAGGCCGAGTCAAGAGTACCTTGTGGTGTGATAACTCCTTGGCTACCGTTTATTCCAAGGTGACCCTTGAAACCATGCATCCATCCATCATCCATGTTCTACCACATTTTTGTCATCAAAGGGAATGGGCACAAAAAGAAATTGTTCAAATTTGAGTTCAATGAAATGAAAAGTGAAAGAAAGTTTGCAAAAAAAATGCATCAAATGAAAAGAGGAGCAAAAATAGAACTCCTAAGCTTCAAATACAAGGCACCCTCGTTACTAATTGGGGTGACTTTGAAAATGTTCAAAAGAAAAGTGAAAAGTTGTCAAGTGTTGAAAAGCCAAAAATCAAAAGAAATGGCAAAGAAAGTGTTCTCAAATGTCAAAAGCCACAAGTAATTTGGGGGGAAAAACAAAAACAAAGCAAACTCCCAAAATGAAACTCAATTACTATCGATCCCTTTTCCATCTTATCCATTTTTGTGCATGGTAGAGAGGGGACGACCCTTCTTCTTGTCTAGGCAAGAGGGGGAATTCCGCGATCCTCCAGTGTTTCTAACACCATAGGGAGTCTACTCTTGACAAAAGCATTTAACGATTGAGGACAAAGGTACCCTAGCTTGACACAACTTGGAGGTGATTTATTGGTATCCTTCTAGGCTTAGTAGTTTGAACAAATTGCATCTATGAAGGATTGTGTACCCTTGAATTGCTTCCCTTGTAGATAATTTCCGCCACTTAGATGAGGAAAGTGGCTATTCTTTTGTAGATGCATCCATTACTTGATTTTGTGTGCTTAATGATTGGATGTCTCGCCATTTTGGCAAGACCCACCTTGCCTTGCAAGAAGGCATCCTACCTCATGGTTGTCTTGTTGTGAGTTGAAGGGGCGGAGTGAGACCCGCTAATTGTCTCATATCGGTTATGTTATTAGGTTAGTTTAAATAAAGGTCTAGTTTTAGTCACCTCTTTACTCGGGACGAGTAAAGGTTCGGTTTGGGGATATTTGATGTGAACATTATTTGCGCACATTTAGTCCCCTAATTGAGCCTATTTTGCATACTATTATAACATTCTATGGCCATTTTATCCGTCAAAACCTTCCTATTTGCTTTTCTATCGCATTTCATATGTTTTGTAGAAAAGAAGATAATAAAGCGGAAATTCCCGTCTTTCGTGCATATTTGGAAGCTACTTGACGACACTGAATGGACTAGTATGAAGAGGAAGCAATGACTAAAGACCAATCCCGTAAGAATAAAATGGGAATGAGCAAAAGGGAAGAAAAGAAGGAGAATCACTGCTGTAGAACAATCCGAGCGGATTGTCTCCAATCCGCCCGTCTTCACACTACACAATCCGAGCGTCTTGCTTTGAATCCGCTCGGATTGCCCCGCCAGAATCCGACCGGATTGTCCGTAATCCGCTCGTCTTCTTCTCCCAGAATCCGTCCGTCCCGACCTTAATCCGCCCGGATTCCAGCCCAGCGCATTTTCGTCTTCTTCAAGCCTCAAAGAAAGACGCCCTTCCTTCAAGAAATACCGGCTCCTCCTTGCTCAATCTAAAAAGTGTAATTACTAGTTTAGCCATTAGTTAACCCTAATGCATCCACCTAATTTCCACTATAAATGCCCCATTTGTAATAATCCTTGGAGACAAGTTTTTAGAGTAGAAAATCCTTCTTTAGATTAGATTAGGAGTAGATTAGAATAGATTACTCTTTAATTTTTCCACAAATTACACATTAATCTCTCCATAATTATTGTTCAAGTTTATTATTCAAGTTTATTATTGGGTAATTGAAGATTATTGGGTTATTATTGGGAGATTGACAACCTTCCATCAATCATCAAGTTCTTCTATTATTCTTTGCATTATTATTTGGATCACCTCAAGTTTGGTATAATTCCTTTACTCTTTAATCTTTATTGTTCATTTCTTCATTCTATTATCATGTTTATACTTGTTGTGATGATTGACACCATTAATGACATGTTTTCCATGATAATGAGTGAGTAGTTTCTTTAGCTAGGATTAGTGGGTAATTAGGGGAAACAAACATGGGGATTGATTCATGCTTAATCTAATATGTTCACATGATTAAATTGCTTGCTTGTTGTGATGTCAACTTTATGCACATGTTATGTTTGATGAAATGCTAAGCCTATGAATCCTTGCATTTTTATCATCTCTTATCTACTCAACTTGACTTGTAAGATATAAACCAACTCGAGTCTTGTTAGACCATGCATAAAAGTTGATTAGGAGGAAAGTAAGTCGACTTGTAGGTGTTGTACAATCTAATCGATTCGGCTCCGGGACCCAACTCTTCCTAAGAACCGTAAGATATAACCCAACTCGGTTTCTCCACAACATTAATTGCTTGCAACTTTGTAAACATGTTTGTATGATCAACACCATGAATCTCCTATGACCCCATGATATCCTAGCACTTTTAGCCATTTGTTTACATCTTTTCTTTTATTGCTTGTTCTACTTTATTCCTCTCATTAGTCTAGAACACAACTACAAACCCAACCAAATTGTGACACTAGCATAAATTGATATAGATAGACTTAGAACCCAAAGCACACCGTCCCATGGATCGACCTCGACTTACCGCTAACTAGTTGTTTGTTGAGTATTATAAATGTGTTTGATTGGATGAGTGACGACATCAACCGGATCACTGTCTGAGATTCGCGTTTTCCATTTGAATTGACAGCTAACCGATCAACCACGACTTGTAGCTCTCGTGAAATGTCCTTGTTATGAGGACTAAGTTTCAGAGCAAAGTTGAAATCAGCACTGGCCTTCGTAAGAAGATTCAATTGCTTAAAAGCTAACCCTCTTCGGTAGAGAGCTTTAACATTTGAAGGCTCAACCATCAAAATCAAAGAGCAATACCGGCAAACTTGGTCATAATCGGTGGTCTTGAGCTCACAAGCTGCCAAATTCAAAAAGATACAAAGGGCAAGAGAAGTTGCAGAAGGTTCATCGTAACTGGTTAGGGTACCCATAAGGAGGATAAATTTTAGAGCGAGTTTATAATGAAGGACCGCTATAGGCACAATACCCATTTTAAAGAAGACATTCCCCTTATCCTTGAGCAGGCCAACACTGTGACACGATGGCACACCAAATTCCATAATGGCTTCACCAAGGACCTCCTCCATCTCGGGACAATTATCCCCGCAAAACATATCCCGAAGACTAGCTAAATTAATTGATAAGCCATAGAAACAAGTAGGATGACAAACAGGAAAGAGGACTCTGTAGACAAAGGACAAATTAACAGAGAAGAAAATTTGACAAAGGGAAAAGATAGTCTAATTTGAAAAGGCGTAAATTTAAAAAGAAAGACTACTACAACCGACCAACCATCGCAGCACCACCCCAGCCAAACCATCTCCGCCAAACACTAGACCATGGATAAACAAAGTGAAAAGACACCACCTCAAACAACTGCTCTGACAACCCCTGAGAAAACTAAGCTACCACACATAAAGAAAATCAAGGGACTTGCTGCTTATAATAAGATAAAAGGGGATAGCCAATCCATTAGAAGTCAGAACAAAACTCACCCAAATGATCAGCTAAGCACAGCACATACAAGCCCCATTAAAACTAACTACGAAAGAGAGACGATATGTGGATGCCATACAAACTTGCTACCAAGGATCAAAGGCTTGATTTTAATGAAAACAAAGAAAAGGAGAAGGGAGCTCTGAAGCCAAAGCATAAAGCATCCCACGAAAACCTGATAGGAACCCTTAAACGGCACACCGAAGATACTCAAACTCATCATATAGATTAGAGAAAAAGGAATTTGGACAAACCGACATAGGAATAAAGAAGGAGACTTAACCGACATAAAGATAAATGAGGTTGCAGAAGAAAGGGGTGTCAAATACGGAGATAAGACGAAATCAGACCATGATCAAGCATTTGAGGCCGCCAGAGATTAGCCGAAGGATGGCTATATCTCCGGCGGCGCCGGAGGTGCGTATGGGGAGGTCAGGAGGATGGCGGTGGTAGTAAATCAAAGGTTACTTAAGAGGGGAGGAAAAGTTAGAGAGAAGGGAGAGCAGTTTATCTCTCTAGCGTTTTTACTTTATTTAAGTAACAAGATTTTGCACCAACGAAATTGTAAGCTGCCTATTACTAAATGTAAGCTGCCTATTACTAAATCACAAGAACACGCCTTAATTAATTAAAAAAGAGAACACACCTTAATTAAAATAGAGTATTTATGTATTTTACACTAGATCATTTTTCTCTTGTCCTTTTCTAACTAATATTTCTTCCCATCTCCTTTTTAATCGGATTCAATATATGACAACTGTGCATGTGTTTAGTTTAATTTGAATAGTGAATTGGATTGTTAAATGTTTTTTTTTACAACAAGGGGATCTGCAATCGCTATCTTTAACGTGAACTGGATAAATCTCCGGGTATATATAATAACCTGCAAATTATGTATACCAGGTAAGATACCCAAAAGTGACAGGCTCAAATCTGGAAGGCATAGTCTCAGCCTCTCAGGCCATAAATATTACTCCCTCTTATTCAGAATAACTGTCTCATTTGCTATTTCCGTCTATTCACATAACTGTCTCATTTGCCATATTTGGACATGTTTTTTTACTTTCCTACCTTTGACTCTTTTCTTTATTTACCACTTCAACCACCCCTAAACCATTATATTCAATACTTTTCATTATTTAACTCCTATATTCTTACCCTTATACAATACTTTTCATTATTTTAACTTCATTCTTTAATTTTCGTGTCATTGTCCAAATGGGACAGTTATTCCGAATAAGAGGGAATACATATAATTGCTCTTAAAAAGGTTTGAATCCTTTAAAAAAATTGTCTAAGTTTTAACCACTTTTACAAGCTGGATTGTTAATGTTGGCTACTATTGTCACATGAGAAAGATAAATCAAATTATAACACGTAAGTTACACAGACAGAATCGAAGACCAGGATCTTATAAATCTAATTTGCAAGATTCTAAATAAGCATAGAATCTCATCTGGACATTTGCAATTATATGTAAACTTCCAGAATTTATAAATGTGTTGGAGATATGGCCTTTACGTGACCATAAGTTGTCCTAGATTTGCTTACAGCTTCACACATGAATAAAATCTCCGCAAAATAGTTCTCCCACTACCGGTAAGCTTTAAAAAACAAAGATTAGAAATTTTCGATGAGTGTCCAATAATGACAAAGTCTAGTATAATTAGATCTAATTTTATAAACACCTTATTATCCATTATTCATTAAATAATTGCATATGTTTTTTCATTTTTTTTTTTTAGATTTAATACGCCATACTTATAAAAAAAAGCATGTCAAGATAATTTAGAAATATTGTGCAAATCTAAAAATGAGATCAATTTAACTTCTTGATATGTCACTTTCAAAGCGTGTAATTGCATTATCTTCAGATTATTTAATACTAACAATAATCCTGTTCCGGGTGTAGTTCCAGATCAGATTTGTTACCACGTAAGCTTGTAGAACGATGACTTTGCTTGACTCTTCCTTTCGGCCTCTCCTGAAACAATGAACAAACTGAGGGCTCGGCTTGGTACCGAGCGAACTCACTCCGACGCTCAAGTCAGTAAACTTAAAAGAGATTAAGTTGTGTGTTACTTGGCACAAAGTATATTGTAGAGAGATAAGGGAGTTTATATCAGATTAATTATGGGTTATTAGCTTATTTTCGGATCCTTTCCTCAATGAGGGTTGAGGAGTATTTATAGACTTTCACCTTTTGTCACGTAGTGGCCAAGTGGCCAAGTGGCAGAGCAGGTGGAAAGACTGTTCTACCCTCGGCCGAGGGACCCATGGCAGGCCGGCGGGCCCTGTTGACTCCATGCCGAGGGGTCTTAGATGTGAGTACGCGGATACGTCTCCATTTGGTGGTTGCCTAGCCGAGACAGTGACAGCCGACAGTCGCGGCTTGCGTCAGTTCATTTGTCCAAGGTGTTGACTTGCTGTGGATATCTTTGACCTTGCTCAATATGTTGACTCGGTCAGCGGGTGCAGAATATGCCCCATCAATTTGCCCCCAGTGTAGTCTATGCCATGGTATGGACCTTCGATGAGTGTTGAGCGTATTCTGCGCAAGTAAAAATTTCTGCCCCGGCTTCTTCTTCCTCGGCTTGGTTCTGCTTAGGCCGTACCGTATCCCCCCTCCACATGGATGTGTAAAGGGCATCAAATGTGGAAAAGAAAATGGCTCTGGCCGAGACCGAGGTTGTGAGTGCCGTGTGCTCTTGATTGCCCCGGTAGGTCTTTGCCAAGCTCGGTTGAAGCAATGGGCCGTTTTGGCAAGTAGATACCAAGGATCGTGTTGAAGAAGATACGTCGATTGGCATTCTGTCAAGGAGCGTGTTGAAAAAGTTTTGTAACTGTTTATCGATTGACATTCCATGGCTGCATGCTTGACACATGGCTCGGCGTTGATTGGTAGACGCTTCATGGGCTTTGCCCTGATTGGTCCGTTTCATGGGCTTTGCTCTATAAATAGAGCAGTTAGCCCCTGATTTTGGCCGCCAAAAATTCACTTTCTCAAAAAAAAAAATTTCCTCTTTCTAGCCTTCTTTGACGAAACTTCTCTCTAGTCTTCAAAGCGTTACTCGGCGTAACACTTTTCCAAGGTAAACAACCAAATTTTTCAACTTTTATTTATTAAGTATTTGTTGTCATGTCTTCTGCTGATGCTGGACCTAGTAATCCTGCGCCGGGGGGCTCCCCGTCGCGTCTTGGTGAAGAGGAGGCGCTGGCTGTCACCCCGTTAAGGTTTGGGGGTCCTAAGTCTCCCTCTCCTGAGGTTGATGATCAATATTTGGATGGTTTCTCGGATGATGATGATGATGTTGATGATGACGGTGATGATCTTACAGGCGTCGCCGTGATCCAAGAGATGCGGCCTCCCCTCATCGGAATGAGTCCTTTCCTCATCATCACCGTCATCATAAACATCATTGTTCCGGGTGTAGTTCCAGAGCAGATTTGTTACCACGTAAGCTTGTAGAACGATGACTTTGCTTGACTCTTCCTTTCGGCCTCACCTGAAACAATGAACAAACTGAGGGCTCGGCTTGGTACCGAGCGAACTCACTCCGACGCTCAAGTCAGTAAACTTAAAAGGGATTAAGTTGTGTGTTACTTGGCATAAAGTATATTGTAGAGAGATAAGGGAGTTTATATCAGATTAATTATGGGTTATTAGCTTATTTTCGGATCCTTTCCTCAATGAGGGTTGAGGAGTATTTATAGACTTTCACCTTTTGTCACGTAGTGGCCAAGTGGCCAAGTGGCGGAGCAGCAGGTGGAAAGAGCATTCTACCCTCGGCCGAGGGACCCATGGCAGGACGGCGGGCCCTGTTGACTCCATGCCGAGGGGTCTTGGATGTGAGTACGCGGATACGTCTCCCGGCTGGCTGGTTGCCTAGCCGAGACCCAAGTGACAGGCCGACAAGCTGCGTCGGTTAGGCTGTCCAAGGTGTTGACTTGTTGTGGATATCTTTGACCTTGCTCAATATGTTGACTCGGTCAGCGGGTGCAGAATATGCCCCATCAATTTGCCCCCAGCGTAGTCTATGTCGTGGTATGGACCTTCGATGAGTGTTGAGCGTATTCTGCGCAAGTAAAAATTTCTGCCCCGGCTTCTTCTTCCTCGGCTTGGTTCTGCTTAGGTCGTACCGTATCCCCCCTCCACATGGATGTGTAAAGGGCATCAAATGTGGAAAAGAAAATGGCTCTGGCCGAGACCGAGGTTGTGAGTGTCGTGTGCTTTTGATTGCCCCGGCCCGGTCGCCAAGCTCGGTTGAACAGCGGGCCGTTTGGCAAGTAGATACCAAGGATCGTGTTGAAGAAGATACGTCGATTGGCATTCTGTCAAGGAGCGTGTTGAAAAAGTTTTGTAACTGTTTGTCGATTGACATTCCATGGCTGCATGCTTGACACGTGGCTCGGCGTTGATTGGTTGACGCTTCATGGGCTTTGCCCTGATTGGTCCGTTTCATGGGCTTTGCTCTATAAATAGAGCAGTTAGCCCCTGATTATGGCCGCCAAAAATTCACTTTCTCAAAAAAAAAAAATTCCTCTTTCTAGCCTTCTTTGACGAAACTTCTCTCTAGTCTTCAAAGCGTTACTCGGCGTAACACTTTTCCAAGGTAAACAACCAAATTTTTCAACTTTTATTTATTAAGTATTTGTTGTCATGTCTTCACGATCTTTGGACCTAGTAATCTCTGGCCGGGGGCTCCCCGTCGCGTCTTGGTGAAGAGGAGGCGCTGGCTGTAACCACGTTTAGGTTTGGGGGTCCTAAGTCTCCCTCTCCTGAGGTTGATGATCAGTATTTGGATGGTTTCTCGGATGATGATGATGATGTTGATGATGACGGTGATGATCTTACAGGCGTCGCCGTGATCCAAGAGATGCGGCCTCCCCTCATCGGAATGAGTCATTTCCTCATCATCACCGTCATCATCAACTTCATTGTTCCGGGTGTAGTTCCAGATCAGATTTGTTACCACGTAAGCTTGTAGAATGATGACTTTGCTTGACTCTTCCTTTCGGCCTCTCCTGAAACAATGAACATACTGAGGGCTCGGCTTGGTACCGAGCGAACTCACTCCGACGCTCAAGTCAGTAAACTTAAAAGGGATTAAGTTGTGTGTTACTTGGCACAAAGTATATTGTAGAGAGATAAGGGAGTTTATATCAGATTAATTATGGGTTATTAGCTTATTTTCGGATCCTTTACTCAATGAGGGTTGAGGAGTATTTATACACTTTCACCTTTTGTCACGTAGTGGCCAAGTGGCAGAGCAGGTGGAAAGATTGTTCTACCCTCGGCCGAGGGACCCATGGCAGGCCGGCGGGCCCTGTTGACTCCATGCCGAGGGGTCTTGGATGTGAGTACGCGGATACGTCTCCCGGCTGGCTGGTTGCCTAGCCGAGACCCAAGTGACAGGCCGACAGGCTGCGTCGGTTAGGCTGTCCAAGGTGTTGACTTGCTGTGGATATCTTTGACCTTGCTCAATATGTTGACTCGGTCAGTGGGTGCAGAATATGCCCAATCAATTTGCCCCCAGCGTAGTCTATGTCGTGGTATGGACCTTCGATGAGTGTTGAGCGTATTCTGCGCAAGTAAAAATTTCTGCCCCGGCTTCTTCTTCCTCGGCTTGGTTCTCGCTTAGGCCGCATCAGTATCCCCCTCCACATGGATGTGTAAAGGGCATCAAATGTGGAAAAGAAAATGGCTCTGGCCGAGACCGAGGTTGTGAGTGTCGTGTGCTTTTGATTGCCCCATCCGGTGCTGCCAAGCTCGGTTGAACAGCGGGCCGTTTGGCAAGTAGATACCAAGGATCGTGTTGAAGAAGATACGTCGATTGGCATTCTGTCAAGGAGCGTGTTGAAGAAGTTTTGTAACTGTTTGTCGATTGACATTCCATGGCTGCATGCTTGACACGTGGCTCGGCGTTGATTGGTTGACGCTTCATGGGCTTTGCCCTGATTGGTCCGTTTCATGGGCTTTGCTCTATAAATAGAGCAGTTAGCCCCTGATTTTGGCCGCCAAAAATTCACTTTCTCAAAAAAAAAAAAAAATCCTCTTTCTAGCCTTCTTTGACGAAACTTCTCTCTAGTCTTCAAAGCGTTGCTCGGCGTAACACTTTTCCAAGGTAAACAACAAAAATTTTCAACTTTTATTTATTAAGTATTTGTTGTCATGTCTTTCGCAACGATCTTTGGACCTAGTAATCCTGCGCCGGGGGGCTCCCCGTCGCGTCTTGGTGAAGAGGAGGCGCTGGCTGTCACCCCGTTAAGGTTTGGGGGTCCTAAGTCTCCCTCTCCTGAGGTTGATGATCAGTATTTGGATGGTTTCTCGGATGATGATGATGATGTTGATGATGACGGTGATGATGAGGAAAGGACTCATTCCGATGAGAGGAGGCCGCATCTCTTGGATCACGGCGACGCCTATAAGATCAGTCCTGACCGTGCTTGGACAAACAAGTTCGCCAGTTGTTCTGGTTCTGAACTTTTTGAACATCATTTCTCCTTCGGCAGGGAGTATAAGATTGTTATTCCTAAGGAGGGTCAGGCCGTCTGTTGTCCTCCCCCGGGTTGTATCGGCGTATACATCAGACACCTGGAGTATGGCCTCCGGTTTCCTCTGAATGCATACGTTGCTGCCATAATTAAAGCAATGAACGTCGCTGTGGCACAGCTGCATCCGTTGGCCATTAGGACGATTGTTGGCTTTGTGTGGCTATGCCAGTTTAAGGGGGAGGCCCCAACGGTGAACCTCTTCCCGGCTTCATCACCTTCGGCGTAACGTCCAAGGTGGCACGAGGTGGTATAGCATACAGACTGAGCCGAGTTATATCACCGTCTCTAAGCTTACTTCCTGCAAGGACAGGAAGGCGCGGTGGGTATAGGTCGAGGTTCCGGAGGATTATCCACTGCCCCGGTCCTTCCAGCACCGTGTCAATTTGCGGTGCGAGAGTCGGGGGAGCGTGAGAAATATGTCTCCCGGAATAAGCTTAAGATGCACGCCTTGAGGGTCCATCTCAATGAGGACGAAAGGCGGGCAATGAAGCTGTTTGAGGTTGAGAAGGATGGGACGCCGAAGGGATGGATGCCCCCGACGCAGATCATTCTTCGGGATGAGCTGCTCTGCCACGTCGGCCTCATACCGGCCCTCGAACAGGGTGAGTGGGGTCGGTGTGAGGCCCATCTCTGCTTTTGATGTTTCTGTTTTTGAACTTTGATTTATTTCTTTTACTTAACTCTTGCTTCGTTTCCTTTGCAAACCGCTTTGGCCCGGAACTGTCTGCTGATCCATAAGGTAATTTGGGGCCGGTCTGCGATCACGTGTTGCGGCCTTAGGATGCAAATCAACAACTTTCCCGTCCTTGTCAAGTCCCAACCTCTCGAGGGGCGGCCAAAATCAGGGGCTAACTGCTCTATTTATAGAGTAAAGCCCATGAAACGGACCAATCAGGGCAAAGCCCATGAAGCGTCAACCAATCAACGCCGAGCCACGTGTCAAGCATGCAGCCATGGAATGTCAATCGACAAACAGTTACAAAACTTCTTCAACACGCTCCTTGACAGAATGCCAATCGACGTATCTTCTTCAACACGATCCTTGGTATCTACTTGCCAAACGGCCCGCTGTTCAACCGAGCTTGGCAAAGACCGGGGCCTGGGGCAATCAAAAGCACACGGCACTCACAACCTCGGTCTCGGCCGAGCCATTTTCTTTTCCACATTTGATGCCCTTTACACATCCATGTGGAGGGGGATACTGATACGGCCTAAGCGAGAACCAAGCCGAGGAAGAAGAAGCCGGGGCAGAAATTTTTACTTGCGCAGAATACGCTCAACACTCATCGAAGGTCCATACCACGGCATAGACTACGCTGGGGGCAAATTGATGGGGCATATTCTGCACCCGCTGACCGAATCAACATATTGAGCAAGGTCAAAGATATCCACAGCAAGTCAACACCTTGGATGACCCTAAGCCGACGTGACTGTCGGCTGTCACTTGGGTCTCGGCTAGGCAACCAGCCAGCCGGGAGACGTATCCGCGTACTCACATCCAAGACCCCTCGGCATGGAGTCAACAGGGCCCGCCGGCCTGCTATGGGTCCCTCGGCCGAGGGTAGAACAGTCTTTCAACCTGCTCTGCCACTTGGCCACTTGGACACTACGTGACAAAAGGTGAAAGTCTATAAATACTCCTCAACCCTCATTGAGGAAAGGATCCGAAAATAAGCTAATAACCCATAATTAATCTGATATAAACTCCCCTATCTCTCTACAATATACTTTGTGCCAAGTAACACACAACTTAATCCCTTTTAAGTTTACTGACTTGAGCGTCGGAGTGAGTTCGCTCGGTACCAAGCCGAGCCCTCAGTTTGTTCATTGTTTCAGGAGAGGCCGAAAGGAAGAGTCAAGCAAAGTCATCGTTCTACAAGCTTACGTGGTAACAAATCTGCTCTGGAACTACACCCGGAACAAATCCCAATGTATGAAATATAAAGAAATAAGTGTATGATAATAGAGAAGTCTATATTTCTTATTGGCACAAGAGGTATATATATACATGGATACATGAGAGTTATGCAATAGGAATGTCAATGGACGAGTCTAGAACCATCCTACAATAATGTGCATTTGTACTCTACAATTATATACATTCATAGTGGGTGAGACTTATGGATATCCACAATAAGTTTTCACAACACTCCCCCTTGGATGTCCATTCCTGAAGAAGATTACTCGTTAAAAACCTTCTTAGAAAACCTCGTGGGAAAAACACTAGTGAAGGAAAAGAATACACTAATTTTCAAACACGCATAACAAAACTGCCTCATTAAAACCTTTCCATGAAAAACCCAGTGGGCCAAAACCATGGATAAGGAAAAAGAGTACAACGTGTGCTACTCCCCCTGATGGTAACATAACTCGATATATCTTGAAATAATCCATGCTTTGACGTAACTTCTTGATCGTTGAAATAAAATCCACCGGAGTTGATAAACATGATAACTTCAATATAGATATTTGGTAATTTCAATATAATCTTCTTCAGAACTCGCAGTGTGGATATCATCATTCATAATGATTTTTGAGTCTTCATCTCAAATATTATAGTTACACTCGTAATAGAAATTCTTCTCAACAAATGACAAAATATTATATGTCTAGAATACTTTTCATTTCAACAATTATGATGATCATGGCTATAGCGTATTAACGCGCCAACAGCGCTACCTCGTTAAAAACTTTGCTAAGAAAAACCCACTGGGACAAAAACCTAGTCGAAGGGAAAAATATTGTAGCTATCATTCCTGAATTCATTCTTTTGAGGAGATCAGAATCAATCCGATTATAAACAATTCATTTGAAAAATAATCAATATAATCTTTCTTGCCAGATCATCTTATTGTATGGATTTACATCATCATTATAGACTTTCACTATATTTTTCAACTATTATGGTACTTATGGACCATAAAGTATTTTCACATATTCGGCAAGAAATTCATTCATGTATAAATCTTATATGTTCAAATTTCAGGTTGAGATAATAATAATTCAAGCAAACTCTTCAGGAGTTTGAACATTGCATTCTGGAAATAATAACGATAATATTTCAATCGTATTGTAGGGGTCTATAAATTTCATCATCCGTTTTCCAAAAACGCAAATCGATCAACTATTATCAATTGATAATCATTCGTAAAAGGCTCCTTCAGGGGGTTACGTTTATCCGCATAGGAGTAAATTATAAGTATATATTCCCCCGCTTAAACATATATGCATTTAAAACAATATTATGAAACATATTCATGCATATGATAAGAAACTAATTCTAAATAATGCAATAATTTTTATATATACTAAAACTAATATGCAAATAATGAACTTAATCTCTAAATGTACATGATAATGAATCAATAATGCAGACTGTACAGTTTTCTTTCCAATATTCATAATTTCAATTGACTTCATGTCAATGAATGGACTTCGGGTCCATGAGCTCATTTATAATCATATATTATATGTCGACACTTAAAATGGACTTAAATATAAGATCCCTATTACAAGTCCATAAAATATCGCGCGCAAATATATATAGGTTCCATAAATATATCGATATAATTTCTCATATTTTGATAATATCAGTTGTTTAACGATATCTGAATCTAAATATATATGTGGTACCATTATATTCATCTAGGCCATCTATTATTATTTAGATATCCATGTCACTTCGGGAACACATCAAATATAGTTATCTATTTCACACCAACTGCTTCATCTTGCTATTTATCTTTTATTTCATTTTCATAGTGGAACCGTCAATTTATCTTGACTTTTATTGAATTACACTTCAGGTGTACATGTATCAATCTGGTAAAAATATTTTTGTTATATCAAATTTAAAACCTCTACTCAATGAATTTAATGTATAACATTATCTGAACTTCTGGTTCAGTAAGGGATCATTCCATATTTGTTTTTACCAGCTTTTAACTCACTTTTTCTCCCCCTAAGGTGGTAAAAACTATAACCAATATATAGTCCAAATTTTATCAAACCACCTTAGACATCAATTTCTCATATCATCGATGAGATTTTACATGGGCATTTTTGTACAATATAATATATTTCGAGGAGTAACATAGTTGGGTTTTATATGTGCTGAATCACAATGCCCAATTCACGAGATCAACGATTGCATATAATAATCAAAATGTGATTTTTAATCACGGGAACTACTCAGAAAATTCAGTATGTAGCTATAAACCACTCAATATAGTGCCTATCCATACAAGAATATTTAAGTTCTTTATTCAACTTCGAGCAGTGTTTAGATCTCAAATATCACATATATTCAATCTCAGTGTAGTGTCTTGCCGTTAATAAAATTTCTACACGAGAGAATTTCAGCACTTATCTTTTCGATATATAAACTTCAGGTTTATAAAGACGAGTATTATATGAACCCGGATGGCCTCAATTGTCACATCTAGCCATTTCATGTCATCTCTTTTAGTTTGCCCACAAGCCATGACAAACTTTCATAAACATTGGTCGTGTTTTAAAAATTTCACTTGACACACGCTACATTTTTAGTTGACTATATTTCTCACGCTAATCATCAAGTTAGCAATATTCGTATCATATAAACTAATTAATTAACAAAATTTCTATCCGGTCAGATAAATGATGTGACATAGGACACGACTGGTGTCTCATATATGTTGGCAAGACTCATCAAGATTCCTTCGGGGAACATGACTATATTAGTCTTTGAGTATTTTTTATATATAATTCTATCATACTATCAACAATTATAATCATCATATAAATTATGACATACACATTCGTATCACTTGTTTCAATATGTTGTATAGCATGATAGTACATATTAATTGATTATAATTCAACTTACGAATCAATTATTATTCCTTTCAGGGTGACAAATATTCAACAACTTTCAAATCAGTTGTACTATTCGATAATTTAATTTACAATATATCATAAGTTGATCATATTATCACTTTTATTTTAAGAGCGAAGTAAATGTCCACTTCTGGTGGGAATACCAGTATTCTAAAATAAACACATAACTCATGAAAATATATACATCTTCATACTTTGCATATTTTTCAAATCTATAACTAGTTTTTGTACCCGTGCAATGCACGGGCCGCTTTTCATACTTTAGTACATGTTATATTGTTTATTTATATTATTGTTTTGGTGCGTTTGAAATTACTTGACCCTATTTTTATCTGACAAAGAAATAAAAGAATGGACATCTAGTTCTATTCCTTATTGCATACAGCTATAGTGAGAAAAGAAATGTAAGATGATGTAACCATGTAATAACTAAATCAATGGATATTAACGATATTTTATTACTTAATTTTACACATAACTTAACAACTCAATGACTTACATAATATACTCATTATAATCTTAATTCTGTACGAACTTTACTCGTAAGCTTGTATTTCTAATTATTTGTATCATTAACTATTTGTGCGACTCCTTACTATAATAGGGAGTGATATACATAACACTGTTATACATTGTTGTCTCAACTTTTTTGTTTATGCAATTAAAAAAGCGGTCGATAAAAGTTTAAATTTTGTAGATACATTTTATTGAATTTATAATGTCCAAACTTAGCTCTTTATTATGCTTTACCACAAACGAGTGTCTCATATTAATAAAATAAGGAGAGAGCGTGGTAGTGTTACTCTACCAATCTCTTTTATCTTTTACCCAATATTCACAACTTGACTATTAGTTTTATTGATCGACATTTCTATACAAAAAGAAAACATTGCTTATAGCGAAAGACCTAGATAACATTTTTTAACTATTAGCAAGGAGCTAAGGGTGTGTGACTTATACCAATAAAAATTTTATAATCAATACGCATTCGATAAATATAACGATGAAATATAATTATATATCTCTTGTTCTTAGTGAACTTTTATGTGAGCCATTTTAACAACTATTCCGATGAATTCCAAGAATATAGTACATCTTTTTAAAATGTCACATTTTATGTTCTAATATTATACTCCGTGATACATATAAGTTTAGATTTGAGAGAAAAGTAAGATGGTATTATAAGGAGCAAAATTCTAGAGAGGAACTCAAGAAATAAGTATTAATAGTAGAAAATGGATAAAACTAATTACATGGTTTATGGAATCACGCATTAAAATAGAGATTTATGCATATAAAATTCAGAACATAGATGTTTCCTCTTCATTAATCCATGATTGTAAAAAAAAAAAAAAAAAAAAAAAAAACAATACTGTATTATTATACTCCGTAAGAACTACTCCCTCCATACCAGACCTATGGTAACATGGTAAAAAAATGGGGTTTTTAAGAAAAGAGGGTAAAAGCAGGGCAAAGATGAGATTAATGGGTTAAATGTTGGGTTGGTGAGTGGCCCAACACTTGACATTTGTGTAATATAAGAAGGATATAAGGGTATTATTGTAAAAAAAAAAACAGCTCATTTATAGTATGTTACCATTGGTGTGGTACGACCGTATTAGGTAAGTGTTACCACTGGTCTAGTATGGAAGGAGTATTAGATTTCCTAATTAATGAGAAAAATAAAAGTATACACAAATCATTTGAAAAAAAAAGTGTACAAAAAATATTGTGAATTACATGAGATTATATTGGATGTAAAACGAAAATTTATTTTAAGGCTTGAAAGCATTGGAATTCGGAACACGAATTGGAGAATAAATATCGGTTTTTAACCAATAATCATGCAAAATATTTACTCCACTTATAACACTATTAAAATGTCAAATTGATATCTTTGCATCATACTTGAACACTTTGACTAAGTAATTTAATTTGTAACCTGTTAGATAAAATTAAAATAGAAGATAAGTGTTATATGTGGAACTAAAGTGTATGAAAGAGTGAAAGACAATATAGTACAATTTACGAACTTTTGACAATTGATATTCAATGGTTAGAATATATAATGTAAGCTGTCAACCACTTATTTGAAATTTGTACTAACATTTGATATTGCAATACACCAATATAGAAAAAGAAAAACCGACAAAAATGAAAAAAAAATCATTCAAACAAAATAAAAATATGTAAAGAAGATTCATACTCATAATACCAATTTCATGAAGCGTTATTGATATGTGAATATATATATCATCCTCCTGCAATTTGAAACACAAAAATAATACATATTCCCTCCTATTCAATATAAACTGCCCTATTTCATTTTCCGTCTATTAACAATAACCTCCCTATTTCCTTTTTTGGTAAGTGTTTGTGTGGTCCAAATTTAATTGTATGGTAGGGTATTGTATTTGTGTGGTCCAAATTTATTTATATGGTGGGGTAGTGTATTTTCTTAATTTTTGTGTCAAAATGAAATGGGGGGTTTATTGTGAATAGGAGGGAGTAAGATTTTTTAATTCAATATATAATAAAGAAAAAAGTGAAATAATAATTTACTTATCTATGTAAATCTTGCATACCATTTTTTTACTAAAATGGAATTATGATTGTTATACATATATATAATGGTGAGGGAAAGTAAAAAGGTTATCATTATATAAAGTTAATAAAGTTAAATAAATAGGGCAAAATTAATAACCAAAGTTATGAGAGGGAGATAAAAGGTTTGCATCAATTTTTTTAATTTTTTTTTATGTGTGCGTGTTTGCGACTTCTATTTTTTTTTTTAAAAAAAAAGAATTCTTTAGTTATAAGCATGTGACAAATGTCAATCGAAAATGATTTTTTTTTTTTTTACTATACATGGTTTAGTGAGATGTTTAGTCTTACATTTATATAATATTGTATAGATATGAGAGGGAGATAAAAGGTATTAATTCAATATATAATAAAGAAAAAAAGTGAAATAATAATTTACCTATCTATGTATATTTTGCATACCATTTTTTTTACTAAAATGAAATTATGATTGTTATATAATGGTGAGGAGAAAGTAAGAATATTATCATTATATAAAGTAACAAAATTAAATAAATAGGGTAAATTGATAACAAAAGTTTGAGAGCGAGGGAGATAAAAGCTTTGCATCAATTTTTTATTTTTTTTATGTGCGTTGTTGCGACTTGTATTTTTAAAAAAAAAAAACTACTTATAAGCATGTGACAAATGACAATCGAAATGACTTTTTTTTATGACACATGGTTTAGTGAGATATTTAGTCTTGCCTTTTTATAATATTGTATAGTTATGAGAGGGAGATAAAAGGTTTGCATCAATTTTTTTAATTTTTATTATGTGTGTGTGTTTGTAACTTCTATTTTTTTAAAAAAATATTTCTTTACTTATAAATATGTGACAAATGACAATCGAAAATGACTTATTTTTATAGCACATGGCTTAGTGAGATGTTTAGTTTTGTCTTTTTATAATATCGTACAGATGTGACACAAAATTATTTATTAGAAAATTAAAATAATGGTACAAAATTAACTCTATTAGTTATATAGTAAATACTTTTGTAATCCGTTTGTTTTTTACAAAGTATAGTACGAAAGTAAGCGATTGTATTGACAATTCTAGTCTCACAACTTTAACACTATCATTATATAAACTTGAGAATACAAAGATCAATATATTCACATTAGCTAAACATAATTGTACTTTTGTCTTATATTTTTAATTTACATACCCTAAACGTAAAACCAATAAAATATTTTAAGACTCAATTCGTTAATAAAAAATAAAACTTCAAAATTAAAATTTCATCATTTACTTTTATATTTTATTATTGTTAATTAATTTACGGAAAATTCACGTGGTACCCTCGAACTTTGCCATTTTGCACGTGGTACCCAACTTTTTAAGTTTGTGCACATAATATCCTTGAGATTTGATTTTCAAGCACAACGTGCCTTTTTTATCGTTCTTAAAATTTTCAATTGAGCATAAATCATAGACCAGAAATCGGAATTGACTAATTTTTTTTTTTCAAATTGATTATCTCTTCGAGATCTATAAAATGATAAAACAAAAATGGTTATTCGGAAATTTAAGATCGAAGATATGGTTGATTTGATATTTTCGTTAAAAAAAGCCCTATAAAATGTCAGCCGACAAATTTTTTTTCCACAAATCGTAGATTATGACGAGATAATCATTTTAGGGAAAAATTTGGCCGATTCTAAATTCCGGTCTAGGAGTTATGCGCAATCGAGTTTTCTAATAGCGACAAAAAGGGCATGTTGTGCATGAAAATCAAACATGAAGGGTATCATGTACGCAAACTTAAAAAGTTGGGTACCACATGCAAAATGGCAAAGTTTGAGGATACCACGTGAATTTTCCGATTAATTTATTCTTAAAATGAAAAGACAGTTTAATGTTTGTTATGCTCACACATTTATGTTTAATGTTCCAAATTCTTTTTACTTTTTTTTTTTTTGTAAAAAATGGTGTTGATGTGACTTGCTAGAAGGCCTAGAACTCTATCAAAAAGGAGAGTGGTGAGTTTTGGTGCTTTTGATTGTCTTTTTATTATATTTATAGATATGCTTTGATATTCACTTCAAGAAACAATACTCATTAATCAAAATTCTTATGTAATGTCATATTCACTACAGGGAATAATGATTTTTAATCAATAGCACGAGGCTCACGATTATAATTTCCCTTTACTTTACCGAGTCATATGTGGAACGAGATTTCACGGATACTGTTTCAAGCTACATACATGATAATGTGTCTATAACTACATTATTTATATGAAAGATAAAATAATCTCAAAACATGATATCGCATTCGCTAAAGGGAATGTTTTTTTTTAAACACTTTGAACTTCAGGTCATAGTTTCATAATTTGTGAACACTATGAACTTCTGGTCATAGTTTCAGTATCCGTAAGTACAAGAAGCTTCAGGCCATAGTATGAATATCGATCCACTAGTATATCATTTTTCCTTACTCATATCGAATTTTTTAGCATATATATGTCTCACGTGTCTTTTAATGAGATATTTACTTATACGTGATATTTTTTTCAAAAACAAATTTAGCTCAAGTAATATCACATTATACATTGAGCTTAAATAAGGCCTCTTTACTTGGCTCACCAAAGACCACATTATTAGGCTTCACATTTTGCCATGTTCTCGATCTCTGCTATATGCATATCTTTATGAGATGTCTCATTCACTCAAAAGAAATGATCAAATTTTAGATTTCATTATATTGTTCAACTTCAGGTGAACAAGAATCAATTCACAAATAAATTTGCCTAAATAAATACTTCTTTATCCATTTGAAACTCAAATGCAATTCATAAAATCGCAGCTTTGAACTTCTAACCACTAGCATTTACATGTAGACTTCTGGCCACTTACACTTAAACAATATGATTATATTGTACGTATAAGACGGTTTTAAATTATTAAACATGTTTTTAATTTTTAACTTCTGGCCAAACACATTATGTGGATATATATGCTCATATTTATAAGATAGATCTTTTGGAACTTTGGGTCCAAACTTTTATAATATGTCACTTTTAAAACTTGTTGACCACATATGTAAATTTAGATCCAATAATATGTAATTCAATCAAATAGATTAATTTCTTAGTGATTACAACATAAAACATAACATTAGGATACCTAGATAAACAACTTTCTATTATGTAACTTATAATAGTGAGATAACATCCAGTAACATAGGATAGATGAAGTGCAGCAATGCTATTATTGCAATTAATGACCGAACAATTATCTACATGTAAAAGAAGTAGATTTCTTTCAAATTCAAACACAGCTTGCACGGAAATTAATTAGAGAAAATGTAAATTTTGCATCGTGGCAAGTTAAACAAACACTAAGGCCAGTGATACAACGAAGTCAATATGAAAAAATTCATGTTACACTAATTTGATCTAGATACACTTTGCATCACATTAATGCAGAAGCACATAAATTGGGAATTAGTGTTCATATGTAAGTTGGTAAATATACACATTAATACAAATTCCTTTGAGAACCAAAAAAAAAACGTGTATAAAGACAATATTTTGCGACAAATATGAATAATAGATAATTTCCCGTTTCACTTCGATAAATAAACCATGTGTCAAAGATTCTTCATAATTAATCACACACTAACATATCACAAATTCTTTCAGAAAATTACGTAACATATAACTATCATATAATACATACAAATATGCAAACTAATTATTGATATACTTTCTCGACACGCAAAATTACGCGACCACCATACATAATTACATATATCAAATTAATATACTTTCATGTTGACTTTATAGCATAATGTCAACAAAGTTCTTTGATTATTATTAAACAATAAAAACCAACAAACCTCAATCGACATTACAAAATAACGGCGACTCGTATGCTAATTCCTTGCTTACATTATATAATATATACCTCATACATGTTGGGCAAATCGATAGACGTACTGATTTTTAGATTGTTCATGAATTCTCTCATACATATATTAAAGACTTTATGTGAACTAATATACTATATTGATGTTAAACGATTATACAGATCCAATAAATAATAAATTGGACATAGAAGACATACCTTATTCAACTGAATAATATAGTAGATCTGATATGAACTTTCCGATTATCAGATCTAAATAATAGATGCTCAGTTATAAAGTCTCGTGAGATTAAAATCGTATGATTTATAAAGAAGAATCCAATATAAGAAAATAAAACCAAATTATTCTTCTATAATCAAGCCCTTAGCAAGATTGGATAGATCGTGCTGATAACGTGTTATGAAATATAAAGAAGTAAGTGTATGATAATAGAGAAGTCTATATTTCTTATTAGCACAAGAGGTATATATATACATGGATACATGAGAGTTATGCAATAGGAATGCCAATGGACGAGTCTAGAACCATTCTACAATAATGTGCATTTGTACTCTACAATTATGTACATTCATAATGGGTGAGACTTATGGACATCCACAATAAGTTTTCACAACACCCAACTATTTGTGGTATTTTTATAATAACCCAAACTTGATTTAATTTCAGAATAAGTTGTAATATGATTATTATTTCAGCAATTCTAATTAAAGACGGACATATTCGTCACAACTTAAAAATGGGTCAAGAATGCCCAAGTGGGTAGCTAAAACAAAAGCAGAATGCCTAGGGAGTAGCATTCTGCTTTTGTCTTATCTACCCACTTGAAAATTACTTGACCCGTCATCGGTTTGTGACGAATATGCCCGTCTTAAATGAGAATTTGTGTTATTATTTATCGTCTCACAATAGAATTGAGCTTTTCATTACCTGTTATTCCAAGTAATATTTGACGTGGCAAGCTTTTTCATTACCTGTTATTCCAAGTAATCGATCTGGAATACTCAAGAGGGGGTGAATTGAGTATAAAAACTTTAACCCACTTTTTTGAATGTCCGTATGAGCGTTAATTAATAATTAATTATTTAAAGTTTATTGATTAAACTTTAACTAATTAACTAATCAAATTAAAACGTAAAGAAATAAGCGAAAAAAAACGAGTGACAAACGTGATTTTGAAGTGGTTCAGTTTCACAAGTCGAAACCTACGGCCGCTATTCTCGATTAATAATTTTAGTATCTTTCTACGGATTACAAAATTAGTAACCCACTCGTACAACTAACTCTAGTTTTAACTCGATTGAGTACCGTTAAATACTCGATTTTGTCTAATTTATGTTAATAAGAAAGCACTAGATTGTTCTTCTAATTTGTTCACACAATTGAACGAGTAAGAAACAATGTAAAGTACTATTAATATCCAAAAACGTAATCTATGAAAGTAAATAACAATATGAAGCACGACTTTTCGGTAAGATTTTCGAATTGTAAAAACAAACTAATTACTCGATAAAGTGTTTACTCGATTTGTTTGTAAAAGGATGTTTATAATTACGAAAAGTTCTTTTTAAATATTGAAGCACTTGTGTATATATAGTAGAGAGGAGAGCTAGGGTTTAGCAAAACCTTAGAGGTGTCATGTGGTCCTAATAGATTGTTTCACAAGAAACAAATGTTATCTTCTCTTACTTTAATTCAATTAATATATTGGTTTTTGTCAGGGGTGACATTCCTTCTGTCAAACCTGTCACTGATTCATTAGATGCATTTACTCAGATGTCTGGTCTGAAAGCTAATCCTGAGAAAACTAACATCTATATGGGAGGGATAAGAGATGATATTAAACCGGCCATCCTCAGGAACACAGGATATGCTGAAGGCACATTCCCATTCAGATACTTGGGGGTACCCCTAAATGAAGGAAAGCTTAACAAAGTCATGTTTGCAGATTTGCTGAATAAAGTTCAGAGTGCACTGACTTACTGGGCACATAGGCTTTCATATGCTGGGAAAATTAGTTTGATTAATACAATAATTTTTGGGCTTGAACAATACGGGTGTGCCACTTTACTAATTCCAAAAGGAGTGCGCTCAAGCTAATCACCAAATTCTGTAGAAATTTTCTCTGGAACTTAGAGGAAAGCACTAGGAAATTGATTATGAAGAGCTGGGCTTCTTGTTGTGTCCCTCATCGGGAGGAGGGATTTAACATAAAGGAGGTTTTGGCTTGGAACAAAAGTGTCCTTTGCAAATGGCTATGGGCAATAGAACATCAATCTGACAGTACATGGTCCCAATGGAACCGTGTATAGAATATCAAATCTGATAATTTCTGGACAATGCACATCAAACCTCATCATTCTGAGAGTTGGAGGAGCATTCTACATGTGATAAATGAGCTGATTAAACGAGCTGGTGACATTCCTCAAGCACATGCAATTTTGTCTAGCTTATTAAGGCTGGTAAGCTTAAACTTCATCTAATGTATGATCAATTCAGGGAAAAAGAGGCCAAAGTAGCATGGGCACGGGGAGTATGGCTTAGAGCAATACTTCCTAAGCACAGTTTCTTTATGGTGTTGGTTATGCAGAGGCACCTAGCAACAATAGATAAGCTAAACCACAGAGGGCTGTGTATAGTTAACCGTTGCATCTTATGTAAAGCAGCCTGTGAAACACACAGGCACTTGTTTTTCATATGTCCATTTGTTTCTGATGCTGCTGCTGTATAGAAGGGTGTACTGGTATGGTTGCAGTTACAAGGCGGAACTACTTATATGCGGGCAGAACTACGTTGGATATCTGGTAGGAGAGTGAGAAGTCACTGGAAAGCTTCAAGGTATGTCGGTTGCCTCAATGCTACGGTCTATAGTATATGGGAGGAACGAAATTCACGCATTTTTCGGGAAACTGAACATACCATTGACTCTATGATCCGAAGAATTCAGTTTCTAGTAAGTGTATGAATTTTATTTGTAACTCACCCAACATATGAGGATGAGGTAATTGAAAATTTAAATTCTTGAGTCCGTCTAAATATTGGTTATACTTTGTAAGAATTGGCCTCTTTTATTCCCAATATGGATGAATAATATGACTTGCTTTTCTTGCAAAAAAAAAAATATCTCATCATAAGTAAACAAGGTAAATCTATAAAATTGTTAAGATAATAAAGTATCTTACAATAACTTATTCTAGATTTAACCTAATAGATTACTTGTACAAAGGGCTAGTGTGAAGTAGACGACGGCTCATAAGCCTCTCGTCTTATTTTGAAACCCTATATGAAATATTGCATAATTTAGGATTTAGCTCTAGATAAATTTGAGAGTCCTAGATAGTATGACAACTCATAAGTTATTTTACAAATCAATAGGATATCCATAAATTTATTCGATCTTATCAAGCCCGTATCTCCCTTCTAATATACACACACATATTTTCAAAAAATATATTAAGGACTTGAGCTTTGAAAAACAATATTAAAACCCTAAAATCGTGACTTCATATTGTAGCCTTAAGTTATAGGTCAAATGACTATAACATTAACCTTGGTAAGTAAAGTTATAGGTGAAATAGCTATAACTTTACCTTTCCAACATTACTTCCATAAATACCGTTAATAGATGATATCCTATACTAGCTAATCTTCCTGGAGATCTTCAGTATATGGATCATCTTTTCATCTTGATCGTAAGCTCTTCATCTTGAGCTTCTTAAAGACTTGATCATGCCTTTTGCTTGAGTGATCATTGTAGTCAACAATGCTTTTAAGAATCTTTAATGTTATAGCTCAAACAGCTATAACATTACCTTAATGATGCTTCACAAATCTTCAATGTTATAGCCATGAATACTATAACATTTCTTACTTATATTGTAGTCCCTATTTAATCTAACCAAGACTAAACAAACGATTACGAGCAACAGATATATACATATTATAAAGTATACTTGTCATTATCAAAACATAACATATAACTATATGGTCCAACAATTAGATTAAGCACGTTCTAATAGACCGATCCAGTAATAATGAGACCTTGCTAGAACCCGTTCTATGGTTGACACTAAGGCCGAGAGGTGGTTGTCATTAGGCCTAACCAATTATCGTTATTAAGAATTCCTAGTTTGACTTGAACAATTATTAATTTGCATGTGTGACCCGATTCCCCTATGCTCTTTATTATTATTGATTTCTTTCATTATATTATCATTGTTTTACTAATTAAAACAAACACCAATCGCAACTGACCTTGATAAAATTTGCTCCATGACAACTTTTTTAGCAACTTCTGTCTCCTTGTGTTCGACCCCTATTACTTTAGTACATTCATTTGTTAGCCAAGTCTAGGGTATCTTTGCTAGGTGTGCGATAGCCTATCACCTAGCCAACTATTCATTCTGGGCCATCCAGAGGGCGCCAGCCCGACGAGCAACTTGATACTCGTTGCCAGCGGACTACGGAGGATCCTAAGAGTGGTGTTGCTCCTGATGGCGGCTCCTACTCACTTGGCTCATCCTCAATGTGTCCTCACTTTGGGAGCTAAGCTTTACAATTGTAGTTTCTTTCCCTTAGTTTTTGTTTCGTTGTCTCGGGCTAAGCCTCTGCGTAGGTTATACTGACCTTTCTTTGTATTACTTTATCGTAATGTAATGATCATCCATCTTTTCATTCCTTTTGGTGATTCGGCGTTTAATTGTGCATTGATTTTGACCAGTTTTTAATTTCTGCATTGATGACATGTGTCCTTTTGTATTCCACGTACGTCTTAAAGGACAACGTTTAAAAAGCGATTAAGTGCCCATTCATTTACGCGCTCTTTTTTCCCTATAAATAGTGCCATTGAGAGTTTTTTTGAATCCATAAATCTTTCAGTAAAACATTCAGTAATTCACTTTTCGTTAGACTAAGTATGTCTAAGTCTCAGGATGATAATGCAACTCCAGTGATCGTCATCTCGTTGAGTTATGAGTCCGTCAGTCAGGCTTCCTCTACCGCGTCCAATCATAATTATGACAACATGACTCTCCTTGATAGGCAAGAGCTTGAAGCAGCAAGATGGGAGCATTATGAATGTTTCCTTGACTTCTTTGGCAAAGAAAACAAGAATTGGGCTTCCTCTTCCCCCGATGGGACGCTAGCCATGACTAAGGCTGACTGGAAAGGACTCTGTCGTGAACAATTTTGTTAAGATCGAGACTAGGTTACTAGGATCGAATTGGATCGTAGAATCGTAAGATCCTACTAATTAACTAAAATACATAATTATGTTATCGAAATATGTTACAATCTCGTAATTAAATTTCAAAACACTATTATCTTGTTATGAACCCACAAATTGTACCAGCTTATAGTAATTTTTTTATCTTAAAGTCATATATAAAATTCTAGTAACCAAAAAAAATGAAAATGTTACTAGTGTTAGGATCGAATCGCATAGTCGTGGGATCATAAAATCGGGTTAAGATTCTACACTAGAAAATTTTGAGACAAATTGAATTGTAAGATCCTACAAAATTAAGATCCTATCTAGGATCGGGATCGGTCTCCACTTCATGGATCGTAAGATCCTACGATCCAGATCGGGATCGGTCTCCACTTCTTGGATCGTAAGATCCTACGATCCGGATCGGGAGTTTAACAATAATGGTCTTGAGCATACATTACAAGTAAAAAGGTTCGATTTAAGAGAATTGTATACAAAAGTGAAATTATTTTTGGAATAATTAAAGTTAAGACTATTTTAAGAAGATCGGGTAAATAACTCGTCTTCTAGAGTTTAGTCTAAAGCGCAAACACTAAGTAAAGTCTCTTCGAGGGCTTCCTATGGAGAGTTTTGTCTAACTCGTCTTCGCTCATCCTTCTTATCAGGGTTTCTGTGACACCCTTAAATCTAGCCTTAAATAAATACGTAAATTCTACGGAAAAACTGGTAGGATATGTTTGTAAATGGTTCAACTAGTCAAAAACCTGCAATTTCAAAAAATTTCTTCCTAAACCATTCACAACCATTCCAACTCAAGAAGAGTGTCATAACCCTGCAACAGCTGATAAACTAACTTACATATATAACTAAAAACGCGGAAATATAAGGATACAAACCAAAAATAGAAAGGGAGACATATGTCCCTTCAAATTATATACAAACCAAAAGTATAAAAGGTTTACTAATAGAATAGCCAAAACTAGGTCCAAGGTTCCTTGCTCACTAGCCGTCTGTGACCCCAAACAAAGCATCAACAACCTGTCAATCGCATTTTATACAAACACGAAAGCCACAATTCAGTGGGGAGTAACTTCGAGTCCTCCCAGCCACGAATCGTCAAAATTTATGTAACATGTAATAAAACATGTAAACAAGATGATAAAGAATTCAATTATTCTAACATATGAGCCCTAAACTGACCAAACTAAACTAACATGTGAAACATTTAACAAATTGTAATCCAAACTCTATCAACCATAGCCGGCTTGCATCTCACCTTCTATGATTCATAGAATCATCAAACAAGAAAGGGCAATATATCAAAGACAGGCATAAGTTCTTAGCACGGTCAATAGTCACTTTGTAACTCGAGTCTATACCACGAGGTAGGGAAGGTAATCGAACCGGTATCTTGGCTCAGCGGTTACTATTAAGAAAACATGGCCAAGAGACAACACAACCCTAGCCTAAAATCTGCCTTGAGACCTAGACATGCGGATACACACCACCGCACCCAAGACCCACAACTTTTTTAAAACAAAGTGAAGTGAGTACCCTAAGGACACCACCGAAGGGTTGGCTAGTACTTAAGCCGACCCCATACTATCAAAATAAGTACCGAGGTCATGCCCCAACTTGGATAAACATCCACTAGTCAGAACACAAAGGCTATCAAGCGGTGAACATATACTCGTCAAAGACTATAAAGACCTATCTATGATGAAGGCCGAAATACTCACCTAGGACCTAGTCCCGCTAGTCCCGACTTGAATATTTTAGCCCACACCACACATGACTCACCACACAAGTCAAGTAAGACACCCACTTAACCTTAAGAGGGCAAAAAGTCCTACTTATCAATATAAATTCTAGCATTCTATCATGTGAAAGGCTTATAATGTCTATTTACAGCATACAATCCAACAGTATCCTCAATAAGTATTCAATACTAATTTCTAATTCTAACAATAGTAACCATATTAAAGGCTTCAGGGGAAACTAGGGCCATTTCTACAATACAAATCACTATTAAATTCAATAAGCTATACATGTGAACAAAAGCTTGATAAATGGCCTAAAACAAGAAAAAGGCCGATTATCTAAATCATTCAACCGAATTTTTACCCGCAACCCCTGACCCTGCGGACAGTAACGGGTCAAATTGCGGCTGACCCATCACTCAATTAACTGACATCGCATCAGTCAAAGGGACTAAGGCTCAGTTTTCGGCACAATCAACAAAACATTACAATTATCGCTATAAAATTCATTTTGTAAACTATCCTAACATGTGATAACTATTAATATAAGCACAATTTCTCCCATTAACATAATTTTTGTTACTAGTATGCTTCAATTCAAATTACTACCCTTTTGTTACTTATTCTATTCTAATATTAATTAACCCGAAAAGACCAATATTGTACGAAAAACCGCAAAACAAGCACGGACCAACCCGGGCTGCCACGGGCCTGCCACGGGCCTGCTGCCCGTCCCCTACACCACCTTATTTTTCCATTTTTGTTTAGCAAGAGACCGTCTGAAAATTAATTAATCGTCCCCAATTCAACTTTAATAATTTAAACTAACAAAAGGCACAAATTAAACATGCATACAACAAATTTATCATGTGAAAACTACTACTCAAGTAAAAATCACCAAACATACAAAAATCAAAAACATGTGACGATCTTTCGTCGAGTAACTCGAAATATGTTACCTTAAGCTAGAAAAAGAGCAATTAACACCTTGAAAACCCAAACCCTAACGACACTAGCCGCTATCCTCTACAATATACGAGTCCCCGAACTCGTCTTCCAATCCTTCACCTAAATAAACAATTAAAACACAATAATAAGCATATAAACCGAAAATACCGAAAATTGGTCTTAAAACAACTTCAATAAAACTGAAATTAAATTGTACCAAGTTGTAGATCGCGTCGAGGGGATTCCGGAAAGGTAAATTATGCGAAAAACGGACTAGTAACGAAGAAATTACGTCGATTTTGAGCTTGAAATTATGTTAATGGTGTTTTTGGTCTTTTTGAGATGTTGATGGTGATGATAGGAACCAAAATCAGAAAAAGAAAGAATAGGGGGAGGGGATGCCGCGTGAAAGGAGAAAGGAAGGGAGAAAAGGAAAGTGCGGGATTTTTAGTCGGGATTTTTACGAGTCGGTTTTGACTCGTTTCAATAATAATTAAATCCGTAAGTCAAATGCAAATTCCGTCAAGACCAAAGTTTTTAAACACGAGATTACAATAAAATTGAGTATTCATACGACCCATTTCCAATTTCGTTTACCCAACGTTCAAACGAATTGTCATTTTCCCCCCGATACGCCCTTATTTCGAAATAAAAGATTTTACACGGTTTAAACTATTTTTAAACATTTCAAAACTATCAAAATAAATACTTTTCTTCAAAATATAATAAAATTATATTTCTTTGAATTATTTTTACTTTAATTACCTTAAATATCAAATTTTATTTGATTAATAAATTATTTCCGAAATATATTAACGGTCCGAAATTTACGGGGCGTTACAGTTTCTACCTTCTATCAGGTTTCCCTGCTTTGCATGGTACGCCTTTGTAGGTCTGCTTACTTATGTTCGTGTTTTTTTAGGGTTTGGGTAATATTAGGGTTTGCTAGTAGATTGTCTTTTTTTTGTCTGTTAGTTGTTGCTTATGGAGAGGGGAGAGAATTCTATGCGTTGAGCAGAGAAGGAACCCATGTTTTAGGAGAGGAGGGGTGACGATGATGTGTTCGTTTAGGACGATACTGCAGAGGACGGCGTTGAGGACAAGTCTCGACTGCTGCTTGTCGGTAAAATTTGGGCACATAGAACAATCAATTTCAAAGCTGCAGTTGATACTATGTCTAATATTTGGAACCCTAAAGGGTTTATTACAGGAAACGTCGTGGATGCGCGGGATAATATTTTTGTGTTTCGATTTAAAGAGAAGAAGGATAAGCTTCGAGTGATCGATGGTCAGCCCTGGCACTTTGATAAGTTTATTTGGTGCTTTAATGAACCAATTGCGGATGGAAAACTAGTTGAAATTCCATTGTATAATCTTCTACTTTGGGCAGAAATTTATGATCTTCCGCTTATGGGTCGTAATAATGAGGGTAATATTCGCAAACCTGGAACTCAACTATGCCAATTTGTGTGTGCTGATCAAACTCTTCTGCCAGAACTTGAGCGTGGTATTCGTATACGTGTGATGCGTGAAGTGCGTAAATTATTAAAGAATAGTATATGTAGTCGAATGCGGGATGGTAGAATTATAGAATTTGACGTTAAATATGAGAGACTTCCAACTTTCTGTTATGGTTGTGGTGTTTTAGGACATGGGGAGAAAAATTATGAGGATGGACCGTTTGCTAACGAGGATTTATAATTCAGTGACAGTTTGTGTGCGCCACCACGACGAATTACAAAAACTCAAACAATGGGTAGAAGTGGCTCGACCAAAAATATGAGTGATAAAGACGGTGAGGCTAATAAGCGGATTGCGGAGGATGATATGCGTCAGATGATTGATAAATTGCAAGCCATAACTTTGACTTTTAAGGGGTTAAAAAGAGTGGTGGAGGTGTTGTGCAGTGGATGGAGAGTTCAGAGGAGATGTTACATGATGGGGTTGTGGGTTTGGTCGATGAACATGGTACAGACAATATTTGCGTTAATGCGAAATGGTGGTTAATAAGCTTGGACAATCACAGGTTAGCTTAGCGGAGAGTGATTGCAAATCAATGGCGGTGACGCACTACTACGAAAACGCGGGGTAGTGACGGAAAATATGACGGAAAACACAAGCCGTCAGATAACACGGGAAACTGACGGTTTTCTGACGGAGTTTCCGTCAGTAATAATTCCTGACGGAAATTCCGTCAGATAATATTGGCGCGTTGACAAAGTCAATGGCGCTAAATAGTATGTGACGAAAAATCCATCAGAAAACCCTTAATTCTAATGGAATATCCGTCAGATATTTCTCACACACTGTGGTGCACACCAGCTGTTAGTGTAATACCTCGCAATTATATAGACTAAGACTCGACCGAGTAGACGATTCACTCGGCCGAGTGGAGTCCCACTCGACCGAGTGAAGGACCGAGTACCACTGGGCAGTAAGCTGGAAGCCTGTAAAGATAGTCACTCGACCGAGTGACCATCCACTCAATTGAGTGGAGCTCCCACTCGATTGAGTGGCCCGACCACTCGACCGAGTGGACCGACCAATGCAGCTTATATGGGAAGTTTGTTGGTGAGATGTCGCTTTCGGACCTTATCCCTTCAGATTTTTCACACAAAACCCTTCTCAAACACTATTTACACCACTCTCTAAACTCCTCCAACATCTCTCTAAATTATTCACCAACAAATTCTCTCAAAAACCCTAGCATCTAAGTGAAGAATCTTTGCCTCCTTGTTCACTTATCTTGTTTGTAAGTCAATTTGTACTCCACTTCCTCTAATCTTATCTTAGTAATCTTGATTATCATAGTATACTACCTCATAATTAATTAGGTTATGAGAATTAAGAGGAATAATTAAAGTGTTTAATTAGTAGATTTATTATAATAATTTGTAGTAATGATTTTAGTAATTAATATGTGTAGGGAGCTTTATTGAGGAGCATTTCTAGTGAATAGCTTGTGGATTTGTGAAGATAAGCTTAAGGTAGGGTTTTCCCTACTTGGCTATGATGATATTAGTGTTTAATTGTGCATTTATTATCACTAATTGCATTTACCTCATAATAGTTGCATTATAACATGTTTTGGGTAATTAGGGTTTATCCCATAAGATGACTTTATGGTAATTAGGTTAAGATAAGTATGGTAAATTGTCAGAAAGATGATTACATTGCATTATAACATGTTAAATAGCAATTAAATGAGAAGAAATGGATTAGTGAAGAATTGAGCATGATTATACTTGTTTTGCTAATATGGTTGCATAGTTGCGTTGTTTGGACTTGTTTGGTTTGTTCATGGTTTGGTGGACAATGGATTATGTTGGAGGATTATTGGTTACAAATTTGGAGACGAGAAGCGGTTGGGAAACCGTCTTCCGCTCAAGTCACCCTTGGAGCTTCCCACTCAAAGGGGGATGTGCATATTTAGACACGACGTCTGGCAGGGGACTAGAGTCGCACGCGGACCCGGTACCACGGACGTGTTCCGAGTACCTTGTGTTGATAGTGGCGTCGTGGATGTGTCTGGTCACTAGTTTGTGGAGACGTATGTTGGAGGGCGACTTCTATGTATCATCATACTTTGTTGGTTCTTACCTTGCATTGTCATATGAATAAGTAAGTTTAGTATTGCATGCATTGAACATTTATATCGTTAAGCTAACATTCGGTTTTGAATTATCTATGGTGAACCATATGGTAATTTCCGCCCATATGGGGAGTAGTGTTGACAGGTTAGCATGATAGATTCGAGGGCTTGGGGAGCGTTTTTCACTAGTCGTCACTGCTTTTGTTTATCTTTGGTTCTTGACAATTAAACTCCTATTTTTGATTTGGTTGTATAACATTTAGGATGGTATTTGCATCCCCCAACTTGTAACCACTTAACTACAACTTATCTATTTCTTTATATTGAGTTGAGAACTTCTTTACTTGATTGTTCGCACTACAAACTTGGGAAACCAAGTCTTGTAATGCCTCCATGTGTTGGGAATGCCTAAAGGAAAGGATCCCGACTTATGGGGGTGGTATAATTGGACATCTGACGGAAATTCCGTCAGTAATTGGCTAGTATTGCTGGAATTTCCGTCATATGTTTCAGATATTTCATAGAAGTTTTGCAACCCAGCTGTCACAATAAGTGAGCATCTGACGGAAATTCCGTCAGTAAAAGGCTATTACTGACGGAATTTCCGTCAGATGCTCTTCTTACTGTGGTGTGTAACTGTAACACCCCCATACTCCGAGCGCCTTACCAGGACCACTCAGGTATGAAGACATCACCATCTCGGTCGCCCGAGGTATGATAATCAAATAGACAAAACGGAAACAAAATTTATTATAAGAGTTTAATGAATGAATACAATCCTTGAAACCAAACTGAAAGCACGATACATTATTCCAAACTATCTGTTCTCAACTGAAATGTAAATAAATGCTAAACTACAGCGGAAGACTCTATCGTCATGTCGTGGCCATCCCAGCTATCCCAGTACTCATCTCTATACCTGTTCAATATCTGCTCACCATCCCCGAATGGATCACCGCAGTTTTACAAAACAACACCGGGTCGTACTAATCACACAATCAATACGAGATAACAACAATAAGACAAACAGACAATTTGAACCGCCACACACACACACACACACCAACCAACCGTCTCAATCACCGATCGTCCACTTTGGACCAGCCCGCGATGGGGGACCGCAGCCGTTCCCACCTAAGCCCCGCTCATCGTACGAGCGATAACCCTGTCCATTAATGTGCACATCCCCTTCCGTGGCGGGTTCCACGAAGGGCGAAACTAGGGCGTGAGATCACTCCCGCAAGTGACCCCACTCAGCCGAGAACGCATCTCGAGAACCATCAACAAACACAACCACAATCACAAACACAATTACAATCATCATATCAATCAACTAATTACAAAGACATCACCAACATCCCATTATGGGACTAATGCGAGTAGGAAATCCTACCCGGAAAGCACAACACGCAGACGGTATCTACAATTTGTATCAAAACGGCTCCTCTACGAATTCTCCTCCTATCATACAACACATAGATGCTACCATTCAAATACTACTCATAAAAACCCCCAATTCCTAAATTAGGGTTTCACCAATCTTAACAAAACATTATATAAATTATATTAAAAGCTTACCCTCGACGCAAGGAATCCAACGACACGAACTACGATACGAACCGACCGTCTCGAACTCCGGAATTGTCAAGAACGCGATTAGGAAGAAGACTAGTTGCTTTCTCTCTTAAACAGGTTTTAGGTTTTGTAAAAAGTGATTTATAACAATGCCGAATATGTTTATATACCTTAATCGCGTAATTAACAAAACCCGAGAAAACTCTCCCGTAAAACCGGACACTCGATCGAGTACCCAAGGTACTCGATCGAGTACCCCCCTACTCGATCGAGTGCCCCAGCTACTCGATCGAGTGCCCAACAGTCGAAACTATTTATCTTCGCAACTTGCCCTTACTGACAGAGTAAGGGCTACTCGATAGAGTACCCCCAAGACATATAAATACGGAGTATTACGGTCTTTCCCTCCTAAAAAGAACTTCGTCCCCGAAGTTCAACCCATACATTAAAACAAACATGCTAACTCGATCAAGACACAACAACGTAACTCCAAACATGCTAACTCGATCAAGACACAACAACGTAACTAAGAACTCGAAACAAAACTCTAACCCAAACATGAACTCGTAACACCAACTCCACTAACTATTCCTACCTCCACAACATGGCTCACGATATCGTATCAACTCCACATATATATATCTCTCACGACACCAACTCCATACATAACCAACTACCATCCTCTAACGCTGCTAGCTCCATAATATCATCCACTATCAAATCCAAAATCAAGACACTCGTAGACATCAAACGGGATGTTACATTCTACCACCCTTAAAAGGAACTTCGTCCTCGAAGTTTACTCACACTCATAATCTCATCATCCAACTGTCAACACTATCGAAGTATTCTCGCATTCCTAACATTAAACTACTACAAGCACGTCCGTGACCTTTTAACACTATCAACCACAACATATACAAATCCATATCTTATGCTACACCAACACTCTACTTTCAAATATACTACCATATGCACACCCATCAAAATCTCTTTTATCACATCCTACTCCTCTTAAGATAAATGTTACGTCCTCGTAACTCACTAATACTAAATACTAGATACATCTCATTACTCTCTTTACCACCACATGTGTAAGATAACCGCTTATAATCTAAACACTCGCCATGCATATATCCAAGGCTCTCTTACTTAAACATTCCTCATACCTCAACTCATTCGTCACACCATCTAACCTATACCTCAAAACTCGTAGCAAAATCACCATACTAACTCTCCATTATTTCTGTAAAACAACGTACCTCTCTATGTAAGGCACTTATCTCCCAGAAGCATAACTCACGATCCACACTCGTTATGTACACGCACACTAGATCATCAAGTTCTTTCTTCCATTACCGCAAAACTCATACACAACTTAACATGACACTAATTCCCAATACCCTACACTCACTTTCTCAACAAAAGATTATGAACCACCTGCATCTTTCGGGTCATTACCACACATGTTCTACGACTCACTTGCCATTACCATGTCTCCGAAACCTTAACTAGAACAAGATCATAATTATTGTAACGACCTCTCACAACCGTATCCCATCAATAGAACATCACTATACCATGACAACAACGAAAACATATTCAACTCTATTTCCTATCATACTCTACCTCATTCTTAACTTAACTCGGTAAAGAGAACATCAATAAGCAAGACAACCTGTCTACATGCGTAAACCGAAACTCGCAGGAGCAACATCAAACAGAACAACAAACTATGTATAACTGGTATGTACTTTCGAAACTCGAACCATAATCATCCCGCCTAATCCACCACAACCGGTGACGGCATCACAACACCGCCACCAACAGCCACACCGTAGTGCGAAAATACCCGCATCACAACACTAAATATCGTGTCCGGATCACCACCCGAGGCACCACAACCACATCGATAGACATCACAACTGCATACAACTCCCATAAACACTGACTCAGGATAACTTTTCAGTCAAGAAAAACTTACTCAAATCCACTTTACTAAATCATAGCACACCATATATTATGAATTAAACAGATACTAACCTCGTGAATATCATCCCCCTTACCATATCACATATTGACATGTATCATGAATACAGACAAGCATAACTAGTCATGCCAAATCAGTCAAATTATTACCTTTTTGGATATCATTCCAACGTTCTCGTATCCAACATGTATTACAGAAAATTCAGATAACAACTTATAATTATCACACCATACCATTTCTTGTGAGGTCACAACCTCACACCAACATTTATATATATGACATAGACCCATAATCACATCCAACCAGTCAATCCTGATCACGTAAGTTACCCCTCGATAAAGGTTACCTGTCGCCCGAGTTTAACTCATATGCCCCTCATAACATATTCCCCCATTCACACAACCATCACTTCCTGCCAAATATAACCATACCTTTACTATTCAACTATTAGCATCCGCCTCATCTAACCACATCTTATACCCTCTTACAATCATACACAACAATCAGGTCCCTACCAAATCAACCTTTTTAGAATTGCTACCTTTCTAATATACCATCACTCTTAACCACTAGTGACAACACCACAAACGATAACACTACCACTGTCCGCACATCAAATCTCTTACACTTATCTCTAAACATCACGATTTCTTTCCTATCCTTGGGTTGACATCCCAAATAACAAACATCGAATCCATCAACAAAATTACCTCAATATTCTTCCCAATACTATCCTTAATTGTATCATCATCTAACTCTCCGCCAAAAATCTCGTATCGTGCAAATATTCTACCAACTTCTTACTTTCCTTAATTCCTCGAAACTCATTACTAATCATGTTGTCCCAAAACTCCTTTATAACCATTAACTAACATCCTCGTGACGCTATCACACATTTCAATGATTCCTTACCTTTATATCACATGACTCCGGTGAATATTTTCCTCAGCTTACTTTTATCCTTATTTTCTCTTTACACTCAATAATACCAATTAATAGTTCAACTCCTTATTCCTTCTAGCTAACTCTTTAGAAATCCAGTTACGTTCTCACTGCTCCAAAACTCACATCTAATTATTTCATATCGATATCATCTCACTCTTTCTTACCACAAATATTCTCTTATTATGTCATCAATCACCCTTGCCACTAATCCATCCATAAAATCAGCGTTCTTGTTCAACAATTGCATCTCCTTCTTACATCTCTAGAAATCAAAATTCCTTTCATACCGCTAATTGCCCAAGGAAAACCCACAATAGTTTCATCTCTTAAAAAGCCGAATCTCCACCCCGTGACATGTCTCCACAAAGTTCACTATATACCACTCTTCTCAACCCCTTTAAAACGAACTTTCATTATGTATATTCTTAACCCACACGGCTCTTAACTACCTCCCTCCATAATTCTTTACACATCTCAGGTTGTCACTATCCATATCCTTACTCTCAATCCTTTCATTCTCACGTTCCTTAGACTCACATCATCCTTTGCCCACATTCACTTACTTTTACGTTACTCAACATACAAACATATCACTCATCTCATCTCACAAAACATGCTCTATGTCTCTATACACCATACCAATCTTCCTTTTCTTTTTCCACTATCTATCACAACACATATAACTCATGTCCTCCCACCGAACTCATACTCACCACAGGTGTCACTCACTACACCACAAGATTGGGTAACTTACGCGTCAAGACCAATATACATGTAAAACAATGCATAAAAGAGCAAAATAATAACTTTGAATTAAACATAATATGCAACGAATTCAAAAGATAAGCATATGACCCAAAACAGGGGTCACTAGATCGAGTACAGGCCACTCGATCGAGTAAGGGACTTACTCGATCGAGTAGGTCAAGATCAGAAGCACGTAAAACAAATCACCAGGGCTACTCGATCGAGTAACTGAGGTACTCGATCGAGTGCCCCCTTACTCGATCGAGTACCAAGGATACTCGATCGAGTACCCTAATTCTCAAGACTTTGTCCAGTTTTTCGTAAAACAGTCATAACTCACTCATTACTTGGTCAATTTGGGCGTGTGACCTATCGTTAGAATCGTAAAAGGACAAGCTATCATCTCCAATTGGAATCACATCAAAATAATTTATGCATCTCAAGTTATAACAGTTTAAAGACAACCTCTTTATAAACGAAAAACACAACTATTGATTTTTACTTCCCAAACGACTTAAACAACAACCAAGCAAACAAAACCAGTCCAAAACTCATAAAACCAGTATTCGTAATCATACGTTACTATTTTCAAAAATCAAGCAACAACATTCATCATGCACATAGGTTATTTAACTTGTCAATCACGATTTACCCACATAAACATGCTCCACCCATGAATTTCATATTCTTATGCAATTACTTACTTAATCTCTTCCAACTAATTCATCAATTACAGCTACACACTTCTTATAACATATACCCATGAACAATCGTGGACAAGTACATAAACTTATCATACAACTCTATGCCGACAAAATATACGTATACAACACAACATTTCTATTCGCATGTTATTATTATGTCACATTATGAATCATCCATCATGTTTCTCATTCCAACCACAGTTCTATATATCTCATCAACAAGTTTCCTCATATCACCATTTTCTTTCACATGCTCAACTTTCTACTTCGACATCCAACAATTAACACATTCCATCACATTCATAAACCAGTTAACCAAACACACATACGACTCGACAAACACTTTCCCATGTGACCGGTTCAAAGTTGTAGGGCGACCCCTTGCGGCTTTAGGACGTCTCCCAAGCCTTTGCACTAGCTCCTACAACTTTTACCCCGGGTTCATTTTAATTGACTCCCTATGTTCATTAAGTTCATTGGTTACAGGTTTCAGGATCGTCGCTCTGATACCATTTGTAACACCCCCATACTCCGAGCGCCTTACCAGGACCACTCAGGTATGAAGACATCACCATCTCGGTCGCCCGAGGTATGATAATCAAATAGACAAAACGGAAACAAAATTTATTATAAGAGTTTAATGAATGAATACAATCCTTGAAACCAAACTGAAAGCACGATACATTATTCCAAACTATCTGTTCTCAACTGAAATGTAAATAAATGCTAAACTACGGCGGAAGACTCTATCGTCATGTCGTGGCCATCCCGGCCTATCCCAGTACTCATCTCTATACTGTTCAATATCTCGCTCACCATCCCCGAATGGATCACCGCAGTTTTACAAAACAACACCGGTCGTACTAATCACACAATCAATACGAGATAACAACAATAAGACAAACAAAGACAAATGTGAACCGCACACACACACACACACACACCAACCAACCGTCTCAATCATCGATCGTCCACTTTGGACTACCCCGATGGGGGACCGCAGCCGTTCCCACCTAAGCCCCGCTCATCGTACGAGCGATAACCCCGTCCATTAATGTGCACATCCCCTTCCGTGGCGGGTTCCACGAAGGGCGAAACTAGGGCGTGAGATCACTCCCGCAAGTGACCCCACTCAACCGAGAACGCATCTCGAGAACCATCAACAAACACAACCACAATCACAATCACAATTACAATCATCATATCAATCAACTAATTACAAAGACATCACCAACATCCCATTATGGGACTAATACCGAGTAGGAAATCCTACCAGGAAAGCACAACACGCAGACGGTATCTGTTTGTATCAAAACGGCTCCTCTACGAATTCTCCTCCTATCATACAACACATAGATGCTACCATTCAAATACTACTCATAAAAACCTCCAATTCCTAAATTAGGGTTTCACCAATCTTAACAAAACATTATATAAATTATATTAAAAGCTTACCCTCGACGCAAGGAATCCAACGACACGAACTACGATACGAACTGACCGTCTGAACTCCGGGAATTGTCAAGAACGCGATTAGGAAGAAGACTAGTTGCTTTCTCTCTTAAACAGGTTTTAGGTTTTGTAAAAAGTGATTTATAACAATGCCGAATATGTTTATATACCTTAATCGCGTAATTAACAAAACCCGAGAAAACTCCCCCGTAAAACCGGACACTCGATCGAGTACCCAAGGTACTCGATCGAGTACCTTCTACTCGATCGAGTGCCCCACTACTCGATCGAGTGCCCAACAGGTCAGAAACTATTTATCTTCGCAACTTGCCCTTACTCGACAGAGTAAGGGCTACTCGATAGAGTACCCCCAAGACATATAAATACGGAGTATTACAGTAACAGTTGGGTGAATAATTGAGCCTTTAACGGAATATCTGTCAATAATACAACAATACTGACGGAATTTCCGTTAGGAATACAATAACACTGACGAAATTTCCGTCAGACACGCCTTTTATCTCAAACGCGAACATCTCCCTCGACACTTTACCAATTATTTCCACAAATTCAATTAAAAACCCCTAACCCTAACCCTCTAAAACCCGACACCACCACCACCCTCCTCCACTTCGGGCGCCACCACCACCTAACACGCCGTCGCCGTCACTATTAGGTAAAATGTTTTGTCTTTCCTTCCTTTCTCCTTTCTCTTTTACCTTTTCCTTGTCTTGTTTTCATTTTTTTCTTTGTGCTCTGCCTCCACAGCCACCACCACGCCATCCACCACCACCAACACGCCATCCACTGTCACCGTCGCTGCCCTCCACCTGTGGACAGCGGGCCGCCCACGGGGGCGCTTGGTGAAGGTCGAAACAAGCGTTTGCATTTTGTATGGAGTCGCCACCAATTTTTATGGGAAATTGGAACCGTTCGAATACCTCGTGTCATGTCAAGACACAAAGTAGTGACATGAACACTAAGCAATCGTTACCCTTAGCATTCTATGTCTAGAATGACTCTCGTGGATGCCAATGAACACGGGTGCTCACGGAGATCTGGAGTAAGGGGTGAGGGTACGTATTAGGAAGCTCTTTTGATCGAACACCTAATCCCGCCCGCCTCGATAGCGGCCTCTACTAATGATTAGGGAATTTATTCGTACTTGATATACCGTCGGCTATATGCATGCAATGCAACATCCAAGTTTTAATCCTAGCATGTGAGAATTAGACTAAGTCGGTTGACACGTAATTAGCATACAATTGGGTCGAAGTAGGATTTAATGTTCATTACATGTGAAAGCATACAAGCAATAAAAGAAATACAATAATGATGAATTACAATAATGAAAATTACATTAATTACATTGGATTAGGCGATTTATGTCGAAAATACCTTTAAAACGGATAATTTGAGAAAAAGGAATAAATAAATTACGAACAGAAATTAGCGTGATATTACGAATAATAGTTAGTTAATACGTAAACTAAACAAACTAGGTCAAGGCAGAAACGGAGTTCAGGGACAGAAATCATCTCGAACAGCGCAGCGAGATCTGCGCCCTCGGAAGAGAGCGCAGCGATTCTTTGCGTCTGTTCCAAGGGTGAGTTCTGGCTGTGAAGCCGGAACTGCAAATCGTTAATTTGATTTGATGAATTTAATGATGGATTAAAATATTTACTCGGATGGAAGTGATTAACAGGTTATTTAACACATGAATAGGTCATAAAAACAGTAGAACATGAATGAGATGGATGCAAACGGATTAATTACACGATGAAATAATGATAGAAGTGATAAATATTAATGAGTCCTCTATTGAAATAAGTCGATCAGGCTTAAACGACGGATATACAACGAATATGTGATGAACATGCGAGTAAACAGATTAAACTATATCAATGACGAATTCCAGAAACTCAATATGAACAAATTGAATCTCTAAAATCCGGGTTTGAATTTAATGACGAAAACCCGTAAATATTGGATTATTTGGGATTTAAGTCGGATTTATGACAAATTAAAACATACTAATTATGAATGATTATAATACCTATGGATTATTATGATATTAAGACGAAGAATTAACAGACGAAACAAACAAAAGAAAGAATTTTGAATACGAATTACAGAGGACAAACGAAGAAGAAAGGAAGCGAGAATCTGGCGGCCCCTCACGAAGAGGCGCAGCAGAGGCTGCGCTCCTTCGAAGAGGCGCAGCGATTCTTTGCGTCCTTTCTCGACGGTTACTTACTGGAAATCCGCAAAAACAGGTTTTAACAAAGGGTTTTAGAAATCAGTTTTAAATGGTACTTTCGACGTAAACCTTACAATAATGATTATACAATAATTGAAATACAATAAATAAATAAGGATTATACACCCTCAGACTTACATGTTGACGAAACGAGAAGAACTAAGATATCGATTAGTGATGCTCGACGCGAATGCAAAGAAAGTGCCCTCGTAAGAGGAAAACGATTGATTAATTAAGTTGATTATTGTGTAGTTGGTCAAATTGGTCGGTCATGCAACGGAGAGGCTGGTACCCGGAAAGATCCGAGCTTACGTGGTCGAAAGTTCAAGCACGTAGGCGCCAGTAAGTAAGAACAAAGTCTAGAATGCAAAGGGAGAAGAGAAGGGCGGACACTCGCGTGAGAAATATGAGGAACGAAGGCTCCTATTTATACTAATCACGCAAAGGAATTAGGGTTTCGGAGACTCTTTGGAAGTGAATCTCGGAAAGATATGAAAAAGATATGTGAAACATGCAGAAAAGGGCCTGGGAAGAAGCGCAGCAGCCACTGCGTCTCTTGGAAGAGGCGCAGCTCCTTCTGCGTCCATTCCTAGGAGGTTTCCTCCTGTTGAAGAAAGATTTCCGCGTTTGAGTTATGGTAGGACGGAAATAATTCGAATATCTTATGAATATTACGGGATATTATTTGCCAAAAGATAAAATTTATGAAATATGGAATAGAAATATCAGGAACATTCCGAACATTCGACTCGGGATTTAACGGTTATCGAAAATGGAGACGGTTTTTGACCGGACTCGAATGTACTCTAATTACTGCCAAAACGATCGTATCGGTACGTAGATGACATCTAAGAGGTAGACATTTAATATTTGAGCAATCACTTGACGATAATCTTACGAACCGTCACAAATCGTTCCGCGTATCAAACATGCGGCCCAATCATCACCGGGTGGTTTGCGGGAGGTGCGAAACGAGGTATCTCTGAGCTCCCACTTTGACCGAGGCTTGGACAAGGCGAAAGTCAAAGTATAGCCATCAGGTCAATCGAAGATTACAACCTGACGACTATGGCGACGCGAGGCGGCTCAAGGGGTCTGAGCCAAGGACCTGTCGTCGGGAACATTTTAGAGTCTGCCGACTATCGGGGAGGGTCGTTTAAAGTCCATTAGACTACGTAAGGAGGCTCGCCAGCCATAAGAAGAGACCATACCTGAGACTTCTTCTCGAGATGCTTTCGGAGTTGCGTAGGAGCTAAGGTTGAGCATGGGAGCTAAGGGTAAGACCTAAAGGGTATATAAGGATTATGCTAGGGTATGGGGCCCTAAAGGAAAGCATTGACGGGAAGGAGGCCTAACAATAAGGTCAACTTAAAGGTGGCTAAGGTTTGGGTATAGGAAACGGAGAACGACACCTGTCGAACTCATGGGAAACACAAAATATAGTGAGGGTAGCAGGACGTCGGTAGAAATTGCTGGGGCATCCGCTTGCGTCGGTCTCAAGCGAACTCTGGCAAAACTTGAGGTTGAATCTGCTTGCGTCGGTCTCAAGCGAACTCTTGTTGGGGAATATATTGACGATTAGGAACATCTTGATTGTCATGGAAGAAATCTTGAGTGAGCAATACTGCAAAATACTGCTGCACTGGGGACAAATATTTTGACGACTAGGAACATCTTGATCGTCATGGAAGAAATCTTGAGTGAGCAATACTGCAAAATACTGCTGCGCTGGGGACAAATATTGAGTGGCAGGACGCGGCTGGGAATCTCGCTTGAGACATAATGAAGGTGTGTTGAATTTTTGTAAGTAAGTAAACGCTCGTTGCGACAAGCAAAATGAGCCTTAGAAGGAATAACAGTCCGTTACTGGCTTGGAAACGCGAGTCGGAACGAAAGAAAATCGTCGAACGGACCAAAAGAGTAAAATAGCATCGAGGAAGAGGCGCACCAACGATGGCCCCACAAATAACGAACTTATAACGAATTTTTGAAAATCCGTGTGGAGGGAACAGAAGGAAGAGGCGCAGCAAGAACTGCGTCTCTTGGAAGAGGCGCAGCGCCTACTGCGTCTTTTCCCCAATTTTGGCTTTCCTGCGTAAAAACGCGAAAATCAGAGGCATTGTTTCATTATTTCGAAACACAATTCACACGATTTCTCTCTCCAATCTTCACCATTTCCGCCAAGGTTTGATTCAAAAGCTTGCTTTAAATATGACTAATCGAGGTATGTGTCTTGATCTTGCATTAATCTTCTACATTTGTCAAATTTTGAGCCGCGAAAATTAGGGTTTTCGACCCTTTTGATCGAAAATTTGGGGCTTTTCCCCCAAATGGATTTGCCTTGCCAAATTGACACTAGGAATGGATAGGAGGTAGTGTTAGGAACACAACCATGCATTCGCTTCGAATTTTCATCAAGTTTTGAGCCTTTGAGTGAATTTTGAGACGGTTTTACAGCTGAACCGTAAATTGCTTCGAAAATAGCCTTAGGATTGTCCATTTGCGATGAAATTTGATATTTGGGATCCTTGAATGATGGGTAAACTTCCTAACATCTCGGAATTTTGGTTTGTGACAACTTTTTCAGGATACCTTTTGGGGCATAATCACCGTTATAGCGAAATGCTGCCGAATTTCCGACTCGAACCCAGAACTAGGCTTCGAATTGGACTTGACTTGACCCAATTTATCACATGAGTGACCGGGTTAATGGGAACATGGCCAAGGATGGCACGGGAGGAGCAGTTTCAGGGCTTTGAAGGCTTGAAAACCCCTTAACAAAGGCTAGTCGTCATATGACGCGGCCTGAATTTACTTTGCAGGTGATGAGGCTTCTACTTCTGGGAGAGCTCCCATGGAGATAGACGCCACTGTTTTTGAGGAGGCTTTAGAGCAGGCCTTCACTGCTGCGGTGATGGCTGCTGGAGACGAGGCTCACGAGGAGGAGGCCGTCGAGGAAGAGGAGGCCCCGAGACGGGCCAACGTCGGGCGAGGAGGTCGTCAGCTGAGAGGAGCTCCTACGTGGGCTGAGACTTGGGAGAGTAGGCACCTCGTGTGGGCTGCAGAGGGTCACCTGTCCTACAGGACGGTGAAGAGCTTGGTAAATAGGAATTCACTACTCACACCTGTCCTCTTTCATTCTTTTTGTCCAAGTTTCTTTCAAATTTCATTCAAAACTAAAGATAGCTTTGTTTCAAATCATAATAGGAGGCCGGGAACATCAGGTCGTTCTCGGGTTACACGACAGCGATGGAGCACTACGAGCAGCTGTCGGCGGAGGAGAGGGCCATGGTCGAGCGTGGAGCGTTCGGTCCTCTGGTTCAGGTCTGGAGGGATATCGTGAAGAGGAAGTTGCGGGCTAACCTTAGCCTGGTCCGCGCTTTCTTGGACCGATTCTGGGATACGACTTCCACGTTTCACCTACCTTTTGGTGAGGTGGGAGTCACTTTGGAGGATTACGGCATGATTTACAGTGGTCCGCCGTGTGGGACCGAGGAGATGGTGTGGCCGGAGACGCGCCATGAGGGCGGACTCGGCCGAGGCGAGGAGATTGATCGGCCGGAACTTGTCATTTGAAGGTGTTATGATCGGGTTTGGTACCCAATTCTTACGTTCGAGACTACTTTGCGGAGAAGACCCCGCGCCGGTGACGATCGATGGGAGGGAGACGGCTCCTCCTCCTCCCCGCACTGGTGAGCGGAGGGCTCGCCCGTGGCTTTGGTGGTTTCGTCTTCGATTTACCTCGGAGACAAGGACGAGAGGTCGTCGACGAAGCTCCTTCCCTTCCTTTCCGACCCGAGTTCCCTAGGGCGGGGACCGGGTCATCTTGGTTTTGCGGTCCTCATCCGCTTTATGAGGGCCATGGTTCGTCCGGAGTTGATGGAGAAGGGGACTTCTCCGGTGTCTTTGTCGGACCGGACTACTTGTTGGAGGTATGAACCTTTCTTTAGACCAAAGTAAATTCCTTTCTTCATCAAATCACGAAAGATCGTCATTGATTATTTACATTTTGGGCGTGGGTGTACTCCTACTTTCCGGGCCTCGCGCCCAAGAGGACGGAGCCGTTGGAGAGGGCCTATTCCGTGGTGAGGGATTGGGTCATGTGCCGGACGAAGAGCAAGCGTTCTTCTCACAATGTCTACCGGCGGGACGTGAACGCTCTTCAGCTGAGCAGCGTGAGTGTCCCATTTGTATTCATTTATTCTTCTTATACTTTGCTTTTAATTGATCATAGGAATGATCTTTGCCTTATCTTGTCGCAGTGGGTGCCCCGGACTTGGGCGGAGTACGCCTGGAGCGCCTCCTTTTGTCGCCGAGGTCCTTCGACCTAGGAGCCCGAGTCGGCTGCTGTTGAGGACGTCGATGGGTCCTGTGTGGTACTGGGCGGCGGCGGTTGGCTCGTCGGTGCTCTCGGGACGTGTTGACGGTTCCGTCGATCCTCCCAGGGACGATGTTTAGGGAGCCTTCGAGGCCGAGAGGGAGGCGGACTTGGCTGGTGCCAGTGGCGACGACCTTCTTCTGCCTGGCGAGGACTACTCGGCGTTCCTTTACGAGAGGTTGGCGTACTGGCCGGTAGTGGTGAGTGTCTTTCATTTTTCTTGATTTGATTTCGAGAATTGCGACGAAGGATCATCGATTAACGAGAGCTATTTGTCTTTGCAGGAGGTTGAGGCGGCGGGCATCGAGCCCCCAGAGTACCCCGAGACCCTCGAGTACACTGACGCGACTGGGAGGACGACGATCTCCGAGTTGCGTGACTTTGACGTAGCTGTGACGGATGCTGGCTTAGATGACTGACAACATCTGATTCGGAGGGTAAGCCTCCAACTTGCATGACTTTTGTGTAGGAACACATTTGATTGAGTTTGCTCAATTTGCTGAGAATTTCTTTTGATAATGCAGGTCGTGCCGTCCCGGTTCGTGGCGCTATGGAGGGTGGCCAACCGGCTGCGAGCTACTGCCATCGAGGCACTCGTCGGTGGTCGAGGTCGTCAGGTATGAACCTTATTTGACTTTTGATTTTGATTTTTTTGATTTCCAATTTTGCTTGAATCGATTGACATGAGCCAATTTGTTGCTGTTTACAGGGTGACCGCGAGCTGGAGCGAGAGTTGACCCAGTCTCGGGAGAAGACGGCTCGCTTGCTGAGGGAGCTCGAGGTTCGGGACGCCGAGATCGCCGTTCTGGTGGCGAGAGTTGCAGAGTTGGAGGGCGCCCAGCAGTAGTTTTGTGTAGTTTTGTAGACTTGTACATTTGGACATTTGATTTTGAAACATTTTTGGACTCTGTTTGGGGCGCAAGCCCCCAGTTTGCTTGGTTTTTTTGGACTCCGTTCGGGGCGCAAGCCCCCAGTTTGCTTGTACATTTGCTTTGTTTGGTGTATATACGATGGCCTGAGTGCCTTTGTTGCTGGGTTGTGTTGCTTGTACCTGCAGGTTAGTTCTTGAACAGGTTTGGTAGACAACGGTTTACGCCGTCATGCTGCCGAAATTTACATAGAAATCACGCAAAACATACATTTTATATACATAAGGCCTTTAATCAGCGCAAAATGAGACGCAAAAGATCACAAAAGTGCAAAAATTTTGCCGGAAATGACCGGACGGTAGGGAGGGTTACCCCCTAAAAAAGAAAAAAGAGAAATCTATAAGTTTAGAAAATGAAATTAAATAAAAGAAATCAATATACACAGGCTAAAATTAAAGTGAAAATTATGTTTAAAATGAAATATGCGAATGTGATATAATGGCAAAAATGTCGATGTTGCCTCGAAATGCGTGCCCGCGAATCCAGGAAGGCTTGAAACATGGTAAACGTCTCGTATTTACCAAAAATAAAATCCCGCAGGAATAGGAAATAATGCGGTATAGAATTAGGAAAGATCCAACGCGGAAATCACAGAAGTGAGGCTGGGGAAGAGGCGCAGCATGAGCTGCGTCCCTTTGAAGAGGCGCGCGGCAGCGCCGCGCCTGCTCCAAAAGCCGGTCCGTTCTGGCGGATTTTTGGAAACAGCAATTAGTATAAATAGAAGCGTCGACGGAGCTTTAATTCACACAAATCTTCCGTCTCTTCTTCGTCTATTCGCATAAAACTCTCAAAATAAATCTTCAAAAAGAGAATTGTCATCATGAATACTTTGGAGATCCGCTTGAAGGAATGGACCAATGAATTTTCAAATATGGAGAAGCATGACATGGGTGCTTATAACCTTGGGTCTTTGTTGAGTTTGAAACTCATTAAGGTTGTAAAACCGTTCCTGGATGCTTGCCTTGACTATTGGGACCCGAATTATCATGTTTTCGCGTTCCCGGGAGGTGATATTTGCCCGTTTCCTGAAGAGATTGCTGCTATTGGTGGGTGGGACCCCGAACATTTACCTGCCATTCCTTCTACTTCGCAAGGGTATAAGAGCAAATTCAGAGACTTGCTTGGAGTGACTAGACTTGAGGTGGACCGTCTAGTTACCCCGAAAGGCGTGAGAATGTTGGACTTTGTAGACCGATTCATCAACAGGGCCGACCCTACTGTTTCTCATGTTGCTAGGAGGAGGGCATTTGGCATTTGTTTGCTGCACGTGTACGTCTTCCAGGGACACGTTGACGCAGACCTGAGAGGTGATCCCCGTCTTTTGGGTCTTATTGAGCAAATGGAGCTGCGCAGGAGCCCAGCTTGCTTATGCTTAGGAGAGATCATTTTGGGTTTGGATAATAGGAAATCCAACCGTGATTTGCCGTTCTTGGGGAGTCCCGTCATTTTGCAGGTAAAAGACATCATCTTTTTTTTTTTTTTTCGTTTTTCTTTTTTCTTTTTTTTTTTTTTTTTTTTGCGTTTTCTTTTTTTTTTTTTTTTTCGTGATGACTAATGCCTGCTTCTGGTAGGTTTGGCTTATGGAACGGCTCCGGTTGATCAAGCCCCCAGTTCATGCACTTTCCTATCATGCTCGTTCGATTGCGATGAGGACGCGGTTGTACATGGTGGACTTTACTCGGGTCTGTGACTATTGGAAGAACAAGCTGAAGAATGATGATGGTCCGTTGATTAGGTGGGTCGTACCGTGGTGGCACCTCAAGTCTGTCACTGGAGTGTCTTCTTTGGATCCCACTAGGTCCGTGCGCATTCCGGGATTGGAGTTTATGGTATGCATCTTTCCGGAAAGATTGATGAGGCAAGTTGGGTTGAAGCAGACGATCCCTAGGCTTGATACCGTCCCGCAGACTGCTATGGCGCTTACTACAGAGAGCCGAAGGGAGTGGGCCATTAAATGGGCCCAAAGGAACATGTGGTTCTTGAGCTTCTCCGCCAATGCTTTGTGGGTGTCGGATTCTTATCTGAGGTGGAGAAAGGCTGCAACTCCGGAAGAGCGCGAGAGACTGAGGAAACGCGAGCCTGTTGACTACAAGGTGCGCGAGGGAGAGAAAGAGAAGGAGAAGCATCTGACAGAGGGAGAAGAAGAAGCCGGGTTTCAAGTCATTCATCCTTCAAAGAAATCAAAGACAACTCCTGTCGCAGAGGTGGTGGTTGGCAAGAACGGAAGAGTCAGGCCTCGAGAAAGACCGTTGGTGATTAGGTCTGAAGTGGTGCAAGAGCGCCCAGCTCGAGGTCGTGACGGGAAATATGACAAGAATGACAAGGGCAAGGGGAAAATGGAGGAATAGCCCAAGTCTCTTTATTATTATTTTATTATTATTATTATTGTTGTAATAAAAAGGAGGGATTTTTAGAATCCTAGCCTATTCTATTTTTATTATGTAACGTACTACTATTATTATTAGAAAGTGAATGAAATAAAAAAGGTTAAATGGTCATGGAACCGTTAAGATTTTCTACTTTATTATTCTTGTCGAATTTCAAATGCAATGCAAATGTCCTTCTATTTACATTTTAGATATAATGGGTTGAATCCCGTGAAGGATTGCCTACGTATTCACTTAAAAAGCGAAATCAAACCCTTGCGCGTAGTTCGAGTAAATGTAAAAGAATAATTGTTCGAAGCAAGAGCTTGTAATGAACATAGAAAATAAGCATGAGCTTTTGCTTACTCTGGAGGTGCGAATTTAGTTTATTTGATGATATGAGGATGACAATTTCTTCAAAATGCAAGAGCACAAAGTGACATTTGGGCTTATTTCAGCTTGGCCAGGGGCCGTTTATTTAGTGCCACAAGAGCGACACATGGGTTTACGCGAGGCGCGTGTTTGTCCTATTCTAGGCATAGTACCGTTTCAATTGGTCAAGGTTTGTGGGGTTTGAAAACTCATCCCCATCTAGGTCTGTAATTCTAACCGCACCCCCTGGGAGTATGGATTTGACTAGAAATGGTCCGGCCCAATTAGGTTTGAATTTTCCCCTTGGGTCGACAGGTAAAAGAGCTCTAACCGATTTGAGTACTAAGTCTCCTTCTTTGATGTTTCTTGGCCTAACCCTTTTGTTGAAAGCTCGTTTGATACGTGCTTGATATGTTTGGACATTATGCAAGGCCCGTAGCCTACGTTCATCCAGGAGGATGAGTTCTTCATACCTATCCCTCTTCCAATCGGCCTCCGGGATTTGACTTTCTAGTAGAATACGCAAGGATGGTTTCTCTAGCTCGACTGGTTGTACAGCTTCCATTCCGTAGGTCAAATAGAAAGGAGTAGCCCCAGTGGGCGTCCTGACAGATGTACGGTACCCCCATAAGGCGAAAGGTATCTTGCTTGGCCAATCTCTATAGTTGTCAATCATTTTCTTGAGAATTGTGACAACATTCTTGTTTGCTGCCTCTACCGCGCCGTTAGTCTGTGGTCTATAGGGCGAAGAGTGGTGATGCTTAATCTTGTATTTGGCCAGCAATTGCTCGGTTTCAGCTTGAAAGTGCGACCCATTATCGCTAATGATCTCATGTGGGCAGCCATATCGACAGATAACGTTGTTTTGTATGAACTTTGCCACATTTTTGGCCGTAAGACCAGTGTAGGAAGCCGCTTCTACCCATTTGGTAAAATAGTCAATCGCCACTAGAATGAAACAGTGACCTCCTGTTCCGGCTGGGGTTATCTTCCCGATTATGTCAATTCCCCATGCAGAAAATGGCCAAGGAGATGTCATCGTGTAGAGCAACGAAGGAGGGACATGTTGTACATTCCCGAAGATTTGACAATTGTGGCAGTGTCTCACGTATTTGATGCAATCAGATTCCATTGTGGTCCAATAATACCCCAAACGTGTGATTTTCTTTGCTATCATGGGTCCACTCATGTGAGGACTGCATTCTCCGTCGAGGACTTCTTCCATAACCTTTCGTGCCTGTGAATGATCAAGGCATCGTAGGACTACACAAAGAGGTGTTCTTTTGTATAATTCTCCTTGCATCAGAATGTATTGGGAAGCTAGTAGGCGTATAGCACGTTGTCCCCTCTTGTCCATATCTGGTGGATAGGTACCATTAAGCTTGAAATTCAGGATTGCTTGGAACCAGGGTTCCTGTGCGATTTCTTCTTCATCGGTGATTTGATGGACATAAGCCGGCTCTGACCGTCGTTCGATGCACAAAGGCATTTCTATCATGTGATCTGGCATAATTATCAGAGATGCAAGTTTCGCAAGAGCGTCTGCAAATTGATTTTCCTCCCGAGGTAGGTGTAGGTATGTTACATGATCAAAGAATTGAGCGACTTGGTCTATCCTAGCCTGATAGGGTGCGAGGCTTTCACTTCGGATTTTCCAAGATCCTGTAACTTGGTTGATGATCAGTGATGAATCCCCATGTACTCGGAGGTTTTTAATGCCTAAGCTTACTGCCGCTTGTAGTCCAATGAGGCAAGCTTCGTATTCTGCAGCGTTGTTTGTCACCTCGAAGTCGAGTTTGACAGCAATCGGTGTATGCTCACCCTCAGAAGAAATGAGCAACACTCCTATTCCGAACCCTCTTAAGTTTGATGCTCCATCAAAGTATAGGTCCCAGGAGTCTACATCAGTTTGAAGTATCTCCTCGTCGGGAAATGACCAAGTATCTATGGTTTGTGCGTTGTTGATAGGATTTTCTGCGAAGAATTCGGCGACGGCGCGACCTTTTATAACTTTCAGTGGCACATATTTAAGGTCGAATTCTGAGAGCATCAGGGTCCACCTTGCCAGACGTCCGTTGAGGACGGGTTTCTCGAAGAGGTATTTGACTGGATCCATTTTGGAGTATATCTTGACGGAGTAGCTAAGCATGTAGTGACGTAGTTTCTTCGTTGCCCACACAAGAGCGAGGCATGTCTTTTCGAGTTTTGAGTATTTGCACTCATATTCCAAGAATTTCTTACTTAGATAGTAAATAGCTCTTTCTTCGCTTCCTACAGTTTGAGCCAGCATGGCATACATGGCGGTTTCCGTTACTGTGAGATATAAACCAAGAGGTTGATCTCGTTGTGGCGGCATGAGCACTGGTGGTTTGGCCAATATCTCCTTGATTCGGTCAAACGCCTTTTGACAATCATCATCCCACATGGTATGGTCTGTTTTCTTGAGTTTCTTGAAGATAGGCTCACAAATCATCGTAAGTTTCGATATGAATCGACTTATGTATTGTACTTTTCCCAGGAATCCTCTGACTTCTTTTTCTGTTTGAGGTTGTGGCATTTCGATCAGAGCTTTGATTTTTGAAGAATCTATTTCTATACCGCGTTGGCTAATGACGTATCCCAGGAGTTTCCCAGATGTTACCCCAAATGTGCATTTCTGGGGGTTGAGTCTCATGTTGTACTTTCGTAGCCTTGCGAAGAACTTGCGAAGGTTCGCAATATGTCCCTCTCTTTCCTTGGATTTGACGATCATGTCATCTACGTATACCTCAACTTCTTTGTGCATCATGTCGTCTAGGAGTGTAGTTGCGGTGCGTTGGTATGTAGCTCCGGCGTTGATCAATCCGAACGGCATTACCGTATAGCAATAGGTTCCCCATTGGGTGACGAACGTGGTCTTATGCATATCTTCCATGGCCATCTTGATTTAGTTATAACCCGCATATCCATCCATGAAGGATAGTAATGCGTGGTCTGCAGTATTGTCTACCAATATGTCAATGTGAGGTAGAGGGAAGTCATCTTTTGGACTTGCTTTGTTCAAGTCCCTAAAGTCAACACAAACACGGATTCTCCCATCCTTTTTGGGTACAGGTACTATGTTAGCTACCCAGTCAGAATACTCGGAAACCTTGATGAACCCGGCTTTGAATTGCTTGTCAACTTCTTCCTTAATCTTTAGAGCCCATTCTGTTCTCATTCGTCGAAGCTTCTGTTTCACAGGTTTGAAACCTGGCTTAATCGGAATCCTATGCTCGGCAATATCCCTGTCGATTCCTGGCATGTCTTAGTAGGACCAAGCGAAAACGTCTTTGAATTCATTTAGGAGGTCTATGAAATCGGCCCTTTCGGTTGAGCTCAAGGTAGTCCCTATCCTAAGTTCTTTGGGTTCTAGTTCGGTTCCTACATTGATGGGTTCGGTGTCCTCTATTACAGGTCCCCCTTCCCCTTCCTGTAGTATTTCTTTGGCTACGTAGGGTGGTAGTTCGATTAAGTCTGGGTCTTGGTCATCCTCAGTATCATTGTAAACAGAATTGCACTCAAGATAACACAAAGAGTAAGCAGAACCTGATTTATTCATATTAAGATTTGAGTAAAGTTGAAACAAATAAGCCAACTGATCCATGGTCAGTGACGGCAAAGGGACAGTAATTAGGGCATTTCCCGAACTACTGTGACTACTCGAGGCTAAGCTAGGAGAAACGAAGGGAGTGGGGATGACAACAGGAGTAGACTCTCTAATGACTTCTCTAGACTCCGACTCTGACTCCGACTCCGACTCCGACTCGAACTCGTCGTCTTCTGGTTCTCCTTTGAACATCTCTCCTTCTCCAGTGGTGAGCTTGAAGAGTCTTCCTTGGTTATTAGTCCATTTGATAGATTTTCTCCACCCTTTCTGCTGCTTTGTGTTGGTTTCTGCAGTCCCAAGCATGGCAATGATCTCATCTATGATGCTTTCGGCGCTTTTGATTAAGGGAAGATCTTGGAGATAGACGTCCTCCTCACTATCCGTCCATATCCCATTAATGACCTCTTCTTTCGGGGAGATAAGATGTGAGCAATCTAAGGTAGATTCGTCACTTGTAATCACTAGAACTCCAAGAGGATTCTGAGTGTTGTTGGGCTTACCTCCTGGTGGAATTGGAAGTCGACCATCTTCAATCATATCTTGAAGCACGTGTTTCAACTTGTAGCATTTTTCTGTGTCGTGTCCTTTGCCCCTATGGTATTCACAGTATGAATTTTCATCCCAAAACTTGGACTTCCTTTCGGGTTCGGGAGTAGGTCCAATGGGTTGGAGTTTACCTTGCTTCATTAACCTTTTAGAGCGTTGAGTACGTATCCCCAAGGTTTGTGAATTTCCTTGGTGGAGTAGTTTTCTTAGATGGCTCGAGAAGGTTAACTTCGTCGGTCTTGCTAGTAGAGCCGTATGAACGACTTGTGGACCCTTGATATCCTCGACCTACCGTTTTGGACAAGAGTCCTTTGCGGATGTCATCTTCAATTCGTGTTCCTAATACGGTTAAGTCCTTGAAAGTCTTGATGTTTTGATATCTCAAATGGTTGGCATATATGGGCTTGAGATTATCCACAAACTTTTCCACAAGAGTAGCCTCATCCGGGCGTTCAACTAGTTGAGTACTAGTCTTCCTCCACCTACTTAGAAAGTCGGTGAATCCTTCTTTGTCATTTTGGGTAAGAACCTCTAGAGTACGCATGTTGACTTGGATCTCGGCATTATCCGCATATTGTTTAGAGAACTCGATTGCGGCGTCTTCCCAAGTAGCGACCTTCTTGTGATCTAGAGTGTAGAACTATTGCTTCGGGATGGTGTCAAGAGATGAAGGAAAGATCCTTAAGAACATCTCGGGTTTGATGCCTTTGATAGACATGTAATCCTTGAAGGCGCGGATGTGGTTCAAAGGGTTCTCATGTCCTTTGAACTTAGGGATATCCGTCATGTTAAAGTTAGTTAGCAATTTGGAATTGACGGCTTCATACTTGCGATTGTTTTCCATATAAATGTCATCCCCCTTAAGGTACATCAATTGCTCCTCTAGGTATTGGAGTCTTTTCTCATTGCGATCGTCCCTATGATAGGATTCTCATCCCTAGACTCGTCATCGGAATTACGTAGTACTTCACTTTTAAGGGGAGGCAATCTTCCCTCTACATCATAGATACGGCCTTCGATGAGTTCAAGGCGGTCATAGGTTTGTTCTTGAGTAGATTGCATTTGGGCTAGCGCGGCTAGGATTCGATCATTACTATCTTGAATTTGTTGGAGATTCGTTTCATCACTTGATCCGGGCATCTTGGAAACTGGATAAGAGATCGGCGACGAATCAAAACACGATCGACCATTCTATCACACTTGCTAAAAGAGGAAAAGTTTTGACTCGTGAAGTGGGTGTGTGCCACTTGTGTTGAGTGAGTTTTGAAGAAAGACAAGGTCTTTGAAAATGTGTGTCCTAGTCAACTGTAGTGTAGTTGTAGGAGTGGACTCGAAGTGAGGTTTTGAAATGGGCTTGTGGCCCGAATTTTGACACGACAAACGGACAGAGTTTTGACCGGTTTTTGCGCTAATTGAAGGCCTTTTTTCGAAATTTTGTTTTGAAATTTGGTTTTGATTTTTGAAAATTCGTCATGATTTTGTTTAGAAATGGTGATCACGTAAGGTTTACACATTTATACAAGCATTATAACGGGATGCTGAGTGCATTTAGAAGGGTTTTGGTTTAAAGGGTGGGTTGTCATACCGAACCATCAAACCCGAAGTCTGTGGAGAGGCTCGTGCCAAACAAGAGTAAGGCCGATTCCTAGTCCATTTCCTCAAGTAGTGAAGGCCCTTGATACAAACAAGAGTAAGCATCATGGTATGGATGACGTCAATCGCTATCCATCCTTAGGCCCAAATAAGAATTAGAACCGTTTAGACGGGACGATTGGTCGAATGGGTTGGGTTGGGCCTAGGAAGGCCGAATAAACGATCTAGGAAGACCGAGTTATGAAAACCGACAATTGTCTTGTACAAACTTATTCCCTAACCTTGTTCAAGTTTCACCCTTGGCTATACGTAAGTGTATTAGTCCCCAGCAGAGTCGCCAAACTGTGGACAGCGGGCCGCCCACGGGGGCGCTTGGTGAAGGTCGAAACAAGCGTTTGCATTTTGTATGGAGTCGCCACCAATTTTTATGGGAAATTGGAACCGTTCGAATACCTCGTGTCATGTCAAGACACAAAGTAGTGACATGAACACTAAGCAATCGTTACCCTTAGCATTCTATGTCTAGAATGACTCTCGTGGATGCCAATGAACACGGGTGCTCACGGAGATCTGGAGTAAGGGGTGAGGGTACGTATTAGGAAGCTCTTTTGATCGAACACCTAATCCCGCCCGCCTCGATAGCGGCCTCTACTAATGATTAGGGAAGTTATTCGTACTTGATATACCGTCGGCTATATGCATGCAATGCAACATCCAAGTTTTAATCCTAACATGTGAGAATTAGACTAAGTCGGTTGACACGTAATTAGCATACAATTGGGTCGAAGTAGGATTTAATGTTCATTACATGTGAAAGCATACAAGCAATAAAAGAAATACAATAATGATGAATTACAATAATGAAAATTACATTAATTACATTGGATTAGGCGATTTATGTCGAAAATACCTTTAAAACGGATAATTTGAGAAAAAGGAATAAATAAATTACGAACAGAAATTAGCGTGATATTACGAATAATAGTTAGTTAATACGTAAACTAAACAAACTAGGTCAAGGCGTAAACGGAGTTGGGGACGAAATCATCTCGAACAAAGAAGAGAAGCGCCCTCTGGAAGAGGCGCAGCGATTCTTTGCGTCATTCTCCAAGGGTGAGTTCTGGCCGTGAAGTTTTAAGCGCAAATCATTAATTTGATTTGATGAATTTAATGATGGATTAAAATATTTACTCGGATGGAAGTGATTAACAGGTTATTTAACACATGAATAGGTCATAAAAACAGTAGAACATGAATGAGATGGATGCAAACGGATTAATTACACGATGAAATAATGATAGAAGTGATAAATATTAATGAGTCCTCTATTGAAATAAGTCGATCAGGCTAAAACGACGGATATACAACGAATATGTGATGAACATGCGAGTAAACAGATTAAACTATATCAATGACGAATTCCAGAAACTCAATATGAACAAATTGAATCTCTAAAATCCGGGTTTGAATTTAATGACGAAAACCCGTAAATATTGGATTATTTGGGATTTAAGTCGGATTTATGACAAATTAAAACATACTAATGATGAATGATTATAATACCTATGGATTATTATGATATTAAGACGAAGAATTAACAGACGAAACAAACAAAAGAAAGAATTTTGAATACAAATTACAGAGGACAAACGAAGAAGAAAGGAAGCAGGAACTGCGGCAGCCTCACGAAGAGGCGCAACAGGAACTGCGCTCCTTCGAAGAGGCGCAGCAGTTGCTGCGTCCTTTCTCGACGGTTACTTACTGGAAATCCACAAAAACAGGTTTTAACAAAGGGTTTTAGAAATCAGTTTTAAATGGTACTTTCGACGTAAACCTTACAATAATGATTATACAATAATTGAAATACAATAAATAAATAAGGATTATACACCCTCAGACTTACATGTTGACGAAACGAGAAGAACTAAGATATCGATTAGTGATGCTCGACGCGAATGCAAAGAAAGTGCCCTCGTAAGAGGAAAACGATTGATTAATTAAGTTGATTATTGTGTAGTTGGTCAAATTGGTCGGTCATGCAACGGAGAGGCTGGTACCCGGAAAGATCCGAGCTTACGTGGTCGAAAGTTCAAGCACGTAGGCGCCAGTAAGTAAGAACAAAGTCTAGAATGCAAAGGGAGAAGAGAAGGGCGGACACTCGCGTGAGAAATATGAGGAATGAAGGCTCCTATTTATACTAATCACGCGAAGGAATTAGGGTTTCGGAGACTCTTTGGAAGTGAATCTCGGAAAGATATGAAAAAGATACGTGAAACATGCAGAAAAGGGCCTGGGAAGAGGCGCAGCAGCCACTGCGTCTCTTGGAAGAGGCGCAGCTCCTGCTGCGTCCATTCCCAGGAGGTTTCCTCCTGCTGAAGAAAGATTTCCGCGTTTGAGTTATGGTAGGACGGAAATAATTCGAATATCTTATGAATATTACGGGATATTATTTGCCAAAAGATAAAATTTATGAAATATGGAATAGAAATATCCGGAACATTCCAGAACATTCTTGACTCGGGATTTAACGGTTATCAGAAAATGGAGACGGTTTTTGACCCGGACTCCGAATGTACTCTAATTACTGCCAAAATGACCGTATCGGTACGTAGATGACATCTAAGAGGTAGACATTTAATATTTGAGCAATCACTTGACGATAATCTTACGAACCGTCACAAATCGTTCCGCGTATCAAACATGCGGCCCAATCATCACCGGGTGGTTTGCGGGAGGTGCAGAAACGAGGTATCTACACCACCTTCTTTCTCATTCTTTCTTTTTAATTATTTGTGAAGTTAATTAGATATTTTTTTAATCTCCTTTTAATTAATTTTGATTTAATTAGCTTAATTGATTTAGGATAGTAGTTCTTGTTGTAATTGTTGTTGAATTATTGTTGGTATTGATGCATGTTGACTTAGGATAGAATCCTATTTTGTTTAAATGTATGTTGTGTTGTGAAAATTTTGTGAAGTGTTAATAATATTGTTAAAAATTTTGTGAAGTGTTAAATCCGTCAGTAATTCCGTGTACTAACGGAAATTCTGTCAGTCATCTGCTGGTACTGGACAACGGTAATTCCGTCAGGATAGTGATTTTAGTGACGAAAATCGCTGACGGGGATTCCTTGCGGAATTTTCGTCAGGAAACGGAAATACTGACGGATTTTTGCCGTTACTGACAAATTTTTTCCGTCAGTTTCCCGTGTTTTCGTTGTAGTGACAGAGCAGGGGTGCATGGAAAGTGCGTGGAAAGACATTTATTTGGTGGAAGGGGGGAGCGTGGTCAAGGGAGTGTTGGTGGTGATAGGCATTTGAAGGAGGGGAGGATCGAAATGGAGGAGGACAGCTAGAGAAAAAGAGAATGTTGAAGTCTTGGATGGAGTGCGTGATACTGGTCATATAGGGGATAAGAGGGGCCGTGAGGAGGGAGATTAGGGAGATGATAGAAATTCAAAACGGATGTCTTTGGTTAATATGGGTGTGTTTTCACCTGAGGCGGAAATTGGGGTGTCCCAATCCCGCCTAGCCCAATGAAACTTTTGAGCCTTAATTGCAGGGGATTGGTAAAGAGATGGATAAAATTAAAAGAAAATTGGACGAGTATGATTTGCTTGTTGTGGACAGTGTTAGAACTTTTGAGCCCAATATGGGTGTGTTTTCACTTCAAGCCCGATGCAGTAGGTGAGCTATGTAATCTTGTCCGATATAAGGGGCCGATTTTTGTATTTTTATGTAAGACCAGGTTAAGTAGTAAAGAGATGGATAAAATTAAAAGAAAGTTGGACGGGTTTGATTTGCTTGCTGTGGACAGTGTTGGAAGGTCGGGGGATTAACTATTCTTTGGAACTCTGATTTTATTTGTTCTCTGCAGTCAGCTACAATACATTATATTGATGTAGATGTGGCTGAAGGAGGGCGTGTATGGCGACTTAATGGATTTTATGGGTGGTCGACAGTACATGATCGACATTTATCGTGGCGTCAATTACGTTTGCTTGCTGAGGAAGATGATATGCCATCGGTATGTTTAGGTGATTTCAATAAGATTTTGTATTCTACATAAATGAAGGGTGGTACAAGACCACATTGGCAGATGAATAATTTTCCCCATGCTGTGGATGAGTGTGGATTGCGGGATTTGGCTTTTGAAGGTTATGAGTTTACCTTTGATAATGGGCAGGAGGGTGATGCGAATAGGCATAGTCGACTAGATCGTGTTATGGCTACGGTAAGTTGGTTTGATCTATTTCCATATGCTAAGCTATGTCATCTTGTTAGGGAGAGTTCAGACCATGCACCTATTTTAGTGGTCCTTGATAAATGAGTAGCTCTAGAAAGTAGAGGGGGGGTGGGGGGACGCTTCCGATTCGAGCATATTTGGGTGGGTGAGGACGGATGTGAAGCGGCGGTAAGAGAAGCGTGGGCCGGTGACACAGGCGATATACTTGAAACGCTGACCAGGTGTGGTACGAAATTGAAGGAGTGGAAGGGTGTGAGTATTGGGAAAATAATTCGAGATATTGCGAAAAAACGAATGCGTCTCAAGGATCAAAATAAAGGCAGTCGATCTACTGAGAATGTTCAGGAGCATCGACGGCCAGTAAAGGATATTGCCCACTTATTACTTCAGGAAGAGAAATTCTGGCGACAGAGGTCTCGTGTGGTTTGGTTGAAGATTGGGGATCGTAATACTATTTTTTTCCATAGGAAGGCAGGTTAGAGAAAGCAGAAAAATTTTATTCCGAAACTTGTGGATGAAGAGGGACGTGTGTTTGAGACACCCCATGGGCTCAAAGGCTGTGCTTTTGGGTATTTTGAGCGGTTGTTCACAACGAGTAATTCGACGACCAACAAATATTTTTTTAGGTGTAGAAGGCTGTGTCACAGAGGAGATGAATGCGGTGTTGCGAGCTGAGTATACGACGGAAGAGATAGTTAATGCACTTGATCAAATGCATCCAATGAAAGAACCTGGCCTAGATGGCATGAATGGGCTATTCTTCCAGACATATTGACATATTGTGGGTCCTTCAGTGCTTCGTATGGTGAAAAGTGTTTTAAACGGAGGAGCAATTCCAAACACTACAACGAAAACGCGGGATACCGACGGAAAAATTAAGGCCATACTGACGGCTTTTCTGTCGGTATTTCCATTTCCTGACGGAAATTCGGTCAGGAACCAGGGTCAGCTTATTTCGTTAGTAAAAAACCTGTCCTGACGAAATTTTCGTCGGTATTTCAAAACACTGACGGATCACTGACGAGAATTCCGTCTTTATTTCTAGCTTAAAAGTGACGGATTTTCCGTCAGTTTTTTCGTTTTACTTACGGATTTTCCGTCATTGCTTGAGACACGTGTCAGTTCCGTGTAGTTGTTGAAATCACATTAAAAAGATGTATGTGACGGAATTTCCGTCAGTTTTTATGTTTTACTAACGGAAATTCCGTCAGTTTGTGGGACACGTGGCAGTTACTAGTTAATTCTGTAAAAATGAAGGAAGAAAGCTATGACGGAAATTCCGTCGGTATTTTGGAATTACTGACGGAATTTCCGTCAGGATTTTCGAAAAACAGGCCTGGAAACAGCAGCCTGCTGTCCAGCCACGATGCATTTTTTGCATCGTTTCAAATACAACCACGATGCCTATTTACATCTTTTCCAATATAACCAAAACCTGTGAAACACATACAATCGTCGACCGCCAAGCGGGAATCCATTTTCACGTCGACCGCTAATGCGGGAATCAATAGACAACAAAAGAGAATTGAACGCAAAATGTTTTACATAAAAAGATAGTCAAATTCGTACATTGTCTTACTAATTAAACACGAAAGAGAATTGTCTTACCATGTTTTTCATACTCCCTACTAGACGACAATACTAACCAAACTAAAGGTTCTAACCTAAAGGCTCTAAGCTATAGGCTCAATAAAACTACCACTACCTCCAAACCCGTCATCACCACCCCCAAAGTCATCCCGCCTATGTGGAGGAAATTGTGAACACGTGTTTGGGGGTTGAGATGCTTGCATATCAACCCAAGCCTTTTGCATTGCCGCCATTTGTTCAGCCTGTTCACGAACCCGTCTTTCAAGAGCAATTCGAGCGGCTCGCTCATCATTCATTTGAGTGGAAAGCTGTGAAATCATGCTAGGAGCATAAGAGAAAGACCGCCGGCCAGCTTTGTTAGGAGGAAGATCATACCATATTTCGGCCCCTTTATTTCCGGTCCCAAACATCCGGTTCTTCTCGTCAAAGCCTCCTACAGCCTTGTAGTATGCCCGAATCTCATCGGGAGACTGTCCAGGTGGCAATGGTTGACTCATCTCCGCATGGAAATCACTTATTTGAAAAAAAAAAAAGAAAATCGTCGAAATGATATATATATATATATATATATATATATATATATATATATATATATATATATATATACATATATATATATATATATACACCTATCTTTATAAGAAAGATATTATCGTTATTTGTAATAAAAATAAATATTAAATTGAATACAAAAATTTACGTCAATCTCAGCCGCTCGAGGGTTAACCCACTCGCCCTTCTTATTTTTCTTCGTCTTCGTGAACAACTTGTGGGGGGTGGCCTCTTGACCCTGAAATTAGTATGGAAACAAGTAAAATCAAGTATATATTTGTCAATCATATATATTAACCACTTTTTAAAAGCAATATAAACAATATTTACCAATTCCTTGAAAGCATCGGAGCAACTCTTCCGACCAAGAGTGTGGGTGCCCAATGCTTTCCCATCTTTACCACCCGACTTCCTATTTGCCGTGTTGATTTTCGAATGTTTGGCAAAAGTAGGATCATTTGGCCTATTCCTAAGGTTCTCCCACCAAGTAACAGGCACCCACTTTGGCTTTTTCTTATTATATTTTAGTCCATTAATAAGAGTGGTAATCCACCTCGTTACCCTCGACTGCCACTCAGGCACAGGATCATAGCCAGGATCGATGGATCTTATATGAGTCTGTTTCAAAAACAATTGTGAAATTAGTTATATAAAACTTATGAAAATTCTTATAAACTTAAGAAAACTATTATAAACTTAAGAAAATTATTATTGAAAAACATAATTACCGCAAAGTAATTCCACATCTTCTGACGCAGTGCGTTACTCGCTTCACCCCACCTAGTGAAGTACTCATCTCCAGTGTTACGGGTGAACGACCAAGTAACATATTTCTTGATTGGTTCGTCATCCCGCCTGAAAAACACATAAATATTTGAAATTAAAACTGTAAATGTTAAGTTTTAAAAATAAAAAAATTAACATAAACTTACCAAAAATGATCTGGCCGAGCACGGGTCGATGACAGAGTCACCTGCATGTTCTCCTGTCTTGTTGTTGGAGACTTAGGATCTTCCTCATCCTTAACCTCCTCGTCCTCCCGATCATGTTGAGTTGCATTACTATTGCTCCCAAAATAACGGCGAAAAATGTTCGGCATAATAACTGCATGAAAACAATTCAAATTGTTAGTTCAAAGAAAAAATCGTTAGTTCAAATCAACCATTTCTGCAGGGTATATATAAACAATTGAAACAAACACTAACTATGGAAAACAGGGTATATGTCGTTTTAACTTGATTATCACAAATTAAGATTTGCAACTATACTACTTTTTACCATTATTGTTTTATTTGGTGTTCATGTGTCCAATGGAAAACTGTGAACTAATTACCACTTGCCTCTTCTTTAATGCATTTTATTGGTTGAATTGAGAGGTTTCTTATAACCAAACCTTGGAAATTGAAACACACTATTGATGTTAAGCTAAAACGACATGTATAAAACAAAAAACCAAATAGGCTAGAACGACAAGTAATAAAAAACGAAGGGCAAATTTTATTGAATGTTTAAACTTTAAACTTTTTTTACAAATGTATTAATAATTCTACAATTACAACTAGTCCTTCTCACTATCACTGTCACTACAAATCAAAACAAGTTCATCCTCTGAAAAAAGCACTCCTACTTCTTCCTCTGATTCCTCATTTTCGTATCTAATAAGTTCTTCAACTTCATCTTCATCCCCTTCTTCTTCGACGTCTCTGTCATATTCCTCTTGACCTCTTTCCACTGCCACTTCGTATACATCTTCATCCTCTATATCTTCCAACAAAATCGGTGAAATTGAGTGATCATTCACAACCACATCTTCTTGAAAGACATTTTCTTCAATAGGAGCATCAACTTGTGATCTTGTCTTGGTTTTAAAAACCGCGGACCACTGAATACCGTGATTACCTTTCTTAATGGTTGGATAAGGAGTATAACAAACTTGATCGACTTGAAAAGCTGCCACAAATGGGTTATGTCCACGAAGTTTCTTTTTCTCGTTTACATCTACAAGTCCATAAACCTTATGGATACTAAGTCCTTGTGGGGAATTATCAAGCCAATCACATTTAAACAATATAACCCTATAAACCCTTTGCTCGGCATAATAAGAAAGCTCAATTACTTCATTTAGGGTTCCATAGTAGTCCAACCCTTGATTGAATTCAGAAACCCCATTGCTTAACGTAGACTTCGAAACATCAACTCCCTCCTTAAAAGCTCGAAACTTATAGCCGTTGATGGAATACCGTCTCCAAGACTTCACCATGTTACTAGGACCCAATGCTAAAGCTATTATTATATGATCCTTCAATCTATGAACCTATGAATAAAAAAATGTTAATTAAGATGTTATATTTTTTTCAATATCTAATAAGAAATCTAAATGTGTAGTTCAATTTCAAAGAAAATGTATCATCACTTACTTGATTTCGGAACCATTTCGGAAAACTTTTGTCATGTGATGCCCAAACATCATTAGAGGATGTGACATCAGGAAAATTGATTTTGATATGTGTCTCAAATTCCCTATAAGTAGGGAAAGCATGTTTTAGTTATGTATTAATTACCTATAAATTCGATCTAATTTGATAATTAAAAAACAATTAAGTAATGATGAAGTATTAACTTACTTTTCATAAGTCTCTAAAAAATCTCCACAGTTCCTTAGCACATAAAAATGAGCTTCTTCATACTCTTTCTCAGTTAAGTACCCCTGTATACATTTCCCGGTTATAGTTCCCATGTCATCATTGAATAACTCAGGTAACTTAGATTTCAACTGGTCATCGGAATTTACACCAACATCTAAGTCTTTTGCTTTTGTGTCAATGTGATCTTCGAAATAAAAAAAGAAGAAATTTGAAATTTCCTCTAACAAAAAAGCGTTGCATATTGAACCCTCCACCCGAGCTTTGTTGCCAATCTTTTTTTTTAAATGATTAAGAAATCTCTCAAATGGATACATCCATCGATATTGAACAGGTCCTCCAACTTTCGCTTCATAAGGTAGGTGAAGAGGCAAATGCTCCATGGAATTGAAAAAAGACGGGAGAAATATCTTCTCTAACTTGCATATTATCTCCACAATGTTTGACTCCAGACGTTCCATAGAATCAACTCTAATCGTAGAAGTACACAGGTCTCTAAAAAATTGGCTTATCTCAGTTATTGCATTCCAAGGACGTGTCGGGAGCAACTCTTTCAAGGCAACGGGGAGTAGTCGTTCCATAAAGACATGACAATTATGACTTTTCATGGAATGTAACACCATCTTTTTATGGTCAACACACCGACTCAAATCTGAAGCATAACCATCCGGGAATTTTAAATTAGCAACCCAGTCACATAGAGCCTTTTTCTCCGCGGTTGATAAAACAAACCTAGATGATGTGGGCCGTTTATAGCAAAGTTCATTAAAGTCTTCTTTACCCTTTAGGGTCAAATTTAGTTTTACCTGGTACATCCATGATGGTGTTGATAAGTTGTTCAAAAAAAAAATTCTCAATGTGCATAACGTCCAAGTTGTGTCGAATCAGCAACGTTTTCCAGTAGGGAAGTTCCCAGAATATGCTTTGTTTCCACCAACCTTCATTCTGATCTTTCAATATTTTCAATTCTTGATCAGAAGCATCAACTATTTTAGGCAAGTCTTTTACGGATTCCCACACTTCATCACCCGTTAGTTTCGATGCGGCTATGCGATTCTCAGTTTTTCTGTTTTTAAGAAAATGCTTACAATTGTCGCGGAAAGGATGATCAGGTTTAAGAACTCACGGTGACAATCAAACCAACAAACCTTTTTGCTATTTTTAAGCCAAAAAGATCTATGATCATTTTCTGGACAATAAGGACATGCACGATATCCACTTGTGGACCAACCAGAAAGAATGCCATATGCCGGGAAATCGTTGATCGTCCACATTAATGCAGCCTTTAATTGAAAATTTTGTTTCTTAGAGACATCGTAGGTGTCTACGCCGGTTTCCCAAAGTTTTTTCAACTCTTTGATCAACGGTTGGAGGAAAACATCTAAATTTGACTTAGGGTTCTTAGGACCGGGAACTAGTACAGATAAGAACAGAAATTGTCTCTCCATGCATAACCAAGGAGGTAAGTTGTACGGAGTCACAATCACGGGCCAACAAGAGTATTTCGTCCCAAACTGCCCAAAAGGTTGAAATCCATCGGTACACAAACCTAGCCTAACATTTCGGGGTTCACTTGCAAAATCTGGATGCTCTCTATCGAAATGCTTCCACGCTTCTCCATCACTTGGATGTGCCATTGTTCCCCTTTCTCTTAATCGAGAGTTTTTGTAGTTCCAACTCATCTCACCTGCTATGTGCTTGGTTGCATATAGTCGTTGTAACCTTGGCGCAAGCGGGAAATAAGTTATTGGTTTACATGGAATTCGCCTCCCACTTGAATTCTTTTTACCTTTATATCGAGATGCACGACACTTTGTACATTCTTCAAGATTAGAATTTTGCTCCCAGAAAAGCATGCATCCATTGATACATACATCAATCTTTTCATGGGGAAGTTGGAGTCCCTTCAGAACTTTTTTAATCTCATTAAAATTGCGCGCCATTTGATTTTCCTTTGGAATTATGTCACCAACGAACGACACAAAACCATTAGCGCATCTAAGAGATATGTTGTTCTCACATTTGAGTGATAACAACCTAGCAGCTGCTTGCAACAAACTCATATCACTTCCCTCAAACACCGGCTGTTCGGCTTGCTCTAACATTTTAAAGAACGAAGAAACTTGGGGGTTCGGGGTTTCATAACGCACTTCTTCATCGTTAAGGTCATGAGGATTAAGTCGATCCTCTAAAATTTGGTCAACAGTATCACGCAATGCATTTTCCACGAACTCACGGTAAGGATTCTCACTAGCATTTGTACTAGGTAGTTTCTCACCGTGATATATCAATACATAATAATTATCGGCGAAACCATACGACCAAAGATGAATTTGAACATTTGCTTTCCTTTTAAAACCTAGGTTTTTGCATTTCTTACACGGACACCTCATTTCACCTAAATTCTTGTACTCACTACTTCCTTCCGCGAATTTAATAAACTCTTTCACCCCCTCTGTAAATGCTTTCTTGGGTTTCTTTTTTTCGTCTAATCTTTCATACATCCACTTCCGTTCTAATCTTTTCATGTTATTATGTATCTACACATTTATATATGTCATTAAAAAATAACCTAACAACAACCAAAATCAAGAATAATACACAATAATTCAACATTTTAAACAATATAAATATTGTATTTCTTTGAATTGGGTCCTTATCACTCCAACCTAAACCCATCAATGTACGTTTCAAGTCACTAGCAAACATGTACTTGTGATTTATTAATGAGGAAAAAAAATTCGGCAGCAATTCCCATCCGTTCTCCAAATACACAATGTAGAATAAATAATTACTTTACATATGCATTTAGAGAACATGAAAGGAATTATCACCAAACTCTTTTCTCATTAACAAATCACAAGCACATGTTTACTACCTAAGTGACTTAAAACGTACAAAGACAATCCCAAAACGGGGACTATTCAAAAATTACTCCTAGTGAGTAATTTTTGAACGGGTACTAGGTCAATATGAACAATAATTTTAACAATATTAAAAACAAAACATACAACAATGACTACTTTTTCAATTAACATAAACTAACATGATTTATTTTTCATTTTACATATCTAGTCTAATTCATATCTATTGTAATTAACATTTAACAATAATCTAATTTTTAACAATAAAATTACATATCTATCTTAAGTCAACATGCATACATTAAAAAAAAACTAATAATCTAAATTAACAACATACATCCGTCACAACATTGGCTTCTATCCTAAGTCAACATGCATCAAGACCAACCCTTTTTCAACAACAATTAAAACAATAACTAATAATCTAAATTAATTAAAGAAATTAAAAGGAGAAATACCTAATTAACTTGACAAAAGAAAAAAAATGAAAAAGAAGGGGGCAATCGGCGGCGGTCGGCGGCAGAGGGTCGTCGGCGGCGGCCGTGAGTCGGCGACGGCGGCGGGGCTGCTATGGACAAAAAAAATAAGAAAAGGAGAAGGAAAAAGATAAAGGAGAGAGGAAAAAAAGATAAAGTTAATTACCTTATAGTGACGGCGACGGCGTGGTGGTGTTGGTGGTGGTGGTGGTAGCGCCGGAAGTGGAGGAGGGTGGTGGTGGTGTCGGGTTTTAAGGAGGCTAGGGTTGGGACGAGTTTTAATTGATTTGGGGATTTTTGGTAAAGTGAGGGGAAAGTGTTTGCGAGTTCGGGTAAATAGGGATATCTGACGGATTATCCGTCAGTAAAGCAAGAATCCTGACGGAAATTCCGTCAGTATTTATGTTTTACTGACGGCATATCCGTCATAAGGTACTTTATCAGAACAATAATGTAAGTACCTGCACACATCATAATAATTGACCTAATGACGGACAATCCGTCAGTATTTTGAAAAAACTGACGGAAATTCCGTCAATAGTTCAATTATTGTGACACCCTGTCACACACTGAATTCAAATAATAATTGAGCCACTGACGGATATTCCGTCAGTATTATGAAAACACTGACGGAATTTCTGTCAGGTGTGCTAAATGCTTTTTTTGTACTCTCTATTTTTGCGCGTGTGAATAGCAATGACGGAAATTCCGTCAGTTTTATGGAATTACTGACGGAATTTCCGTCACAGGTTTTTTAGCGCCATTGACTTTGTCAACGCGCCAATAGTTACTGACGGAATGTCCGTCAGGAAACGTTACCGACGGAAATTCCGTCACAAATCCGTCAGTAACGCGTGTTTTCTGACGGCCTCTTTTTTCCGTCGGTAGGCCCGTCACTAACCCGCGTTTTTCTTGTAGTGAAATGGGCTAATAAGGCCAATATTGTATTGATACCAAAAAAGAAGGTTCCGGATAAGATGGCGGATTTTAGACCGATTAGTCTCTGTAATTTTGTGTATAAGTTGGTTTTCAAGGTTCTGGAAAATAGATTGAAGACCTTTCTAGGTGATATTGTTTCAGAAAATCAAAGTGCATTTACACCAGGTAGGCTTATTACTGACAATGTTCTTATTGCTTTTGAGATATTTCATTACATGAAAAATGCTAGAAGTAATGGGGGTCATATGGCCCTTAAGCTTGATATGGCTAAGGCTTATGATAGAGTGGAATAGGACTTTCTGGAGAGAGTTATGTGGAGTATGAGATTGGATAGGGCATGGGTTGGTCGGGTAATGGAGTGCGTTTGTACTGTCTCGTATACTATTTCAATTAATGGTAAGCTGTCGGATGAGTTTGTTCCAAGTAAGGGTTTGCGTCAAGGAGACCCACTATCCCCCTATTTGTTTATTCTTTGTGCTGAAGTGTTATCGTCTATATTACGGAGAGCTGTTGAGAGGGGAACGATCAATGAAATTCGAGTGGTGCCACAGGCACCGATGGTGTCCCATTTATTGTTTGCCGACGACAGTATTATTTTTGTGGAATTTAATGGGGTGCAGGCATCACGTGTGGATGCGATTTTGAAGGAGTATGAGACTGCGTCAGGGCAGTTAGTGAATAAGGAGAAAACTATTGTTTCGTTTAGTAAGGGTACATCAGTGTTGTGGCGCAATCAGGTACTGAGTGCTCTTAATGTGGCTGAAGTGGCAGAGCAGGAGAAATACCTTGGTCTTCACACGGTGGTGGGTAGGTCTAAACGGGGTATCACTAAAATTATTCGAGAAAAACTAGGTAAGAATTTGCAGGGTTGGCGGGGTTTGCTACTCAACAAAGCGGGTAAGGAGATTCTGATAAAGGCTATAGGTAATCAATTCCGACTTACGCGATGAGTATTTTTAAGCTTCCTGCTAATTTTTGTGATGATCTGCGATCTCTTGTGTCTCAATTTTGGTGGGGTGCGGAGAATAGTAGAAGGAAGATTTCGTGGGTGGCATGGAGGAAGATGTGTAGGCCGAAGTGTAGAGCGGGAATGGGGTTTTGAGATATCCAAATGTTTAATGAGGCTCTTCTGGGTAAACAAGCATGGGGGTTATTAACAGTACCAGATAGTCTGATGTGTTGGGTTTTGAAAGCAAAATATTTTCCGGATGGGAGTTTTATGGATGCTACGCTAGGGGTGAATCCGAGTTATACATGGAGGAGTATTTTGGAGAGTCGAGGGGTGTTACGATTGGGCTCTAGGAGGCGTATTGGGAGCGGGGTGGATACCAATGTATGGGTGGATCCATGGATTCCGAAGACGCAGACCATGCATGTCATTTCGCCGCGAGGGGCGCCTCCGTTGGATATGAAGGTGGCATACTTGATAATGACCGGGGGGCATGTGGAATAGGGATTTAGTAGATGAGCTTTTTCTCCCATTTGAGAGGGATCAAGTATTAAATATTCGATTGTGTGAAGCAAATGTCGGTGATGATTGGTGCTGGGATGGTGAAAAGGATGGAAACTACTCTGTTAAATCGGCGTATCGGTTACTTACAGGGGATGGGATTGAGGATGCATGGCAATCAACGTATTGAAGGTCGATGTCATACCTCGTATTAAGGTCATCTTTTGGCAGCTCTCTAATGGAGCAATTGCTGCGAGAGCGAATTTAACTGCTCGTAAGGAATTGACGGATTCTCTTTGCCCACGATGCCATGATTGTGTGGAGATTTGTCTCCATGTAATTAGGGATTGTGGGTGGGTTGGGGGGTATGGGATGGTTTGGGGTGTGAGGTACATATGATGACAAGGGACATGAATTTGAGGGAATGGATAGAGGAGGTGATTAGGGCTCTTGATCAATATGAGAGAGTGATATTTATGACAGGATGTTGGGCGATATGGGAAAGGAGAAACAAGGCAATTTTTGAAGATGAAGAGTGGCGGTCAGGTTGGGTTATCAAGAGGGTACGAAATTTGATAGTTGAGATGGAGGGGGATGGTGAGGAGAGGGGAAGAATGGGTGACGAAAGTTTGGTGCTGGGGTTGACTGGGCCTGGTGAGGGCATTACGACGGGGCGGGGTGAGGTTGTTCAGAATGGATGGCGATGTCCTGGAGTGGGTGTGGTGAAGATTAATGTTGACGCAAGTTTGTTGAAGGATATAGGTGTGGGTTGGGGATTAGTTTGTCGTGGGGAGGATGGTATGGCGAAATGGACATGTGCAATTCAAGTGCAGGAGAAGTGGGAACCCGAGTTTGCAGAAGCCATGGCAATTCTACATGGACTAATAGAGGCACGACGAGCTGGGGAGCAGAAAATTATTATTGAAACCGATTGTCAAAGGGTTATTAATGCAGTTAAATCCAGAAAACGGGATAGAAGTGATATTTCTTTAGTTTACGAGGATATTTTCAATGCTTGTATTTGGTTTGATTCTGTTTCGTTTTGTTTTGTTTGTAGGAAGTTGAATAAGGTAGCTCATAGATTAGCACATTTTATTCATTGGGAACCAGGACGCCGAGTTTGGGGTGTGGATGTTCCGCTTGATATTACTTTTTTGATTGTGGCCGATTTGCGTAATGAATAAATAACCCCTTAGATTTTTTTCAAAAAATAAATAAAAAAAGATCAGGTAAATGTGAGATTATTACCTCAAATTTTCCTTATTATAATTCCGCGAATTTGTGACATAGTCGTTAAGTAAACGGATAGAATAAAAATAAAGAAAGATCCACTATATGGTGAAATAATAATGCAACATAAAATGGACATAGAAATATGGTTACTTGACAGAGGCGTTACCCCGATGATGGGCCCATCCCATGGGCTTGTATATATATAAACCCTTCGCATTCCACAACTGCAAACGTATCCCCACTTTTAGTTTTCATTTCCACATCCTATTTTTCCAAAAATCCTTCTGATTTCATCATTGCATATTCTTCATATATAACAATATAATATAATATTAATAATAATTTATAAACAATAGAATGGCAGAAACAAAGCCGTCAAAATTTAAGAGGGTTTGTGTATTTTGTGGTTCCAGTTCTGGCAAGAAATCAAGCTACCAAGATGCTGCTGTTGAGTTGGGCAATCAACTGGTATTTTTTTCTCATTTCAACCCGTCTCGATCATTTGTTTACGTTTTGATTAAAATACCGAATAAAGAAGGTAAACAAGTAATTAGGACGGAGGGTATAATAAATTTCTGGTTTCTATTTCTGGGCATTTTTGTTCTTACTCATTCTGTATCACTGTACTCTGGTAAGGAACAATTGTCCCATTATCCAATTTTTCCTAAATAAAACCAAAAAAAGTTTCAATCTTTCAAAATTTAAACCTTTCATTTTCCTCATAGTTTGGAAAATTTCCAAAATCCCTCATTAAATTATTTATTTAATCTAATGGGTCTATTCATTCATGCATTATTATATCAAAAAATGGTGTAACATCATTAATAGATTCCTGTGTTCGTCCAACATTATTACCCCCAAAATAATGTTTTTGTATAAAACAAGTGAAAAAGACACTTTCTTTATGCATTTTTCTTGATTTCCTTCGTTGTCAGACTGATTTTCTGGTGAAATACTGATGTGTTTATTCAAAATTTAATGAAAAAACCATGTAATTGCAGTTCAGAAATGAGCTGTTTTTTTTATCATGGCACTTATATGATTGTTTACCCACTTTCAACCCTCCTCTGTTTATTAATGCCTCAATGGCTCCGTTACGCTTGTGTTAGCAACATAAAGAGACGGTTTCCGAACAACCCAAGCCAAATTTAATCTGTTTATAGTTGTAAATTTTGATAATTTGGTGAAAAAACTGTTTGATTTTGAATAAAAATTTGGTAACAAAAAAGAGGGAAGAGAGGAGTTAAAATTGGCATGAGGGAAAAATGATGCTAGCTGTAATATGGCTGTCAGTGAAGCAGCCTTCTTGCATGATCTTTCTCTCTTCATTTTATTTTTGTTATGAAATTTAATTATTTATGTATGAAACAGAGTTAGAAGAATTCATATAGTGAAAGACAATTTAATCTTATGACCTCTTAAGTGCGACTTACCGATAATGAAAAGATTGAAACTTTATTTTTGTATTTTGTGATTTTTCCCAAGGAAAAACAAACGTGCTTGTTGGATATAATGACCTATGAAAGCGTGGGGTGGTGACTTATTTGATCTTCTAACTTTTTATAAGCATAATTAAAATAGAAATTTATCAATTTGAGTTATGGGTTTTGCAATGATCAAATGCATTTACATTCAAATATGCATAGTTTAATTCAATTGGTCCGTCTTGTGTAAGATGTTATTTGTAAGTAGGACTATCGTTAAATGAGGTGCATAACAAGGTTAATGCGGTTGAGGTTGTGGTGATTATTTATTGGGAAAATGCACGCGGTGTCCTTCAACTTTGATGTTTTGTTCGAAATACCCAATTTTTTTATCTAGAGAACTTTAAGAGACTATAACTCGTGTTTACGAACTCAGACAGTGACGATTTTTTTTTTCAAATTGATTATCATTTCGAGAACTACGACTTGAAAAAAAAATTTGTCGAGTTTGGAATTCGTGAAGGAGAGATATGGTCACTCAAAGTTTGTTCATTAAAAAAAACTTTGACGTACAAAAACTCCTAGCTACGGGATCCAAATACGATAATTTTTTTTTTTCAAATCGTAATTCTCGAAAAGATAATCGATTTGAAAAAAAAATTATCATTTTCTAAACTCGTAGACACGAATTATAGCCTCTTGAAGATTTCCGGAACATAAAATTGGGTATTTCGGGCAAAAATCGAAACTTCAAGGGTACCACGTGCATTTTCCCTTATTTATTTGTGAATTTGATTTAGTCAATTAAATAAGCACATTCTTGCATTGGTGATTATATTTTATAAAAATGGATTACATGGATTATGTAATTTGATAATGGTGTGGTGGGTTTCTGACACGTGTAATGAATAATGATTTAATCTAGAAAAAAGAGAATAGTGGGATTTTAATTAATGTTAATGTTTATTGTTATGGGATTGTGTGTTGAAGGTGGAGAGAAGGATTGATTTGGTGTATGGAGGTGGCAGCGTGGGTTTGATGGGTCTTGTTTCTCAGGCAGCTCATGATGGTGGGCGCCATGTTCTAGGGTAATGCCTCCCTCCCTCTTCAATCACTTCAATTTCAATGTTGTGATATATTTATCTTAAACTTAAAACGGGTTCGATTTTGCCCGACCTTAGACATTATACTTTTGTCTCATATATCCATTCACCCGTTTAAGTTTAAGACGGATAAGAGTCTATATTTTTTCAAGTAGGGTGTACTGTGTAGGGTGTAGTAATTAAATGTGGCTATAGGGTATGTATGTGTCTATCAGTTGATGTAATTACTGAGTTGGATTGGATGTCAACCAATCTTAAATTGAATGGTAAGTTTTCCAAAGACCAGCAACATCATTGCTATGCCCCTCTAACTCCATAATTAGTTTTAGCCTCTTTTTTCACCCACTTCTAGCTTCTATCATTGTTTTTGATTATTTTCACTTTATAGCCTAGGCCATGCAAGAAACTTTTTATGGGGATTAAGTTTGATCTTTGTTTAAGGGTAAATGAGTAGTCTTGCTTTCATTTAAGTATTTTGCATTATACTATCTCATGTGTCGTCAAACCGGTCTTTGATAACCCAACCTCCGTCTTGCCCATGTTTTTGTCCAACTAATTGTCTTTTTTTTTTTACCTCAACCTATTTAAAAAGTAAAAACTAAAGTAAAGCTTTTTGGAGAAATGTTAACATTGTGTTACACGATGTGATCAGTGAAAAGTTAGGCCTTTCAGGTTTTCAGTATGGTAAAACAAGCTGTTAGCTTTGTTTGATCAGTTTGGAAAGTGAAATCCTTTTTGGTTATTCCCCATGTCAGCCCATTTACAGTATATCCTTATTTTCAAACATTGTAGACATGGAAAGGTTTGGTACAAGGAATAATTTACTTTGTGTGGCGAGTTTTGTGACACATGTCATACACCGTTTGTGCTGTGTCTAATAGAGCTTTCATTTGTGCCTTCTTATGACTTTACTAGAGGATGGGATAGGGTGGGTGTCACTGCCAACCGGGTGGTGGTATTGAGTTACAAAGTACTCCGTATATTGTTACTCTTTTACATGCAGTGTGTAGGATCATGAATCGGAAAAGAAAATGAAATATTGAAATGCATGTGAGTCGGGGATAGATAGTCCGTCTATCACCTACGCTGCTTAACATTTTTTGGCCGCATACACATGTTAGTACGCTAACTACCAAACCTAAATATGATTAGTACACAGCGGCATAACAAAAATATCAAGACACTTTATTTTCATTCGCATGAAATGACATTGACCTTTAAATAGACAGACAAGAGAGAAGTGCCGGAAGAAAAGTCCGTTTTATAATGAAGCATTATAAACAAGACATGGTGGAATAATCTTATTTCATGTCTAGTATATGTCAACGACAGCGTTTTGCTATTCAGATTCGTAACTTTAAGCTTTCAAGTACTCAAATACCAGTAACTATGCTCACATTACTTTGTTGGTTATTCTATGTGAATGTTTGAACCTCCTAAGTTGAATTTAGATGTAAATTGTTTTAGTCAAAATAATGTGTCTCAAACTTTATTCCAAATCAAGTCTGATAATCTCTTGCTTTTTTGTTTGTGGTATAATTGCAGGGTGATACCAAAGAGCCTTGTTTGTAAAGAGGTAAGAACCCGATTCTCATTTCAGGGAGTTTCTTAACTTGCCAAGGTTGTACGCTTACATAGGCCATGTCGTTATCGCGAAAAAGCAAAGATTAGCTTGCTTGTTTTTCCATACATGTGGAGCATTGTCTCTTCTGGTTAGCTCTAAAGCAGAAAAGTGGCTTGCTTTTACTAGTCAAAGTAGCAATTAGATGTCTTTTCTAAATTATAAATAAACTATTTGGTTGATAAATCCGTATACTATACGACTCCGTATACGTTAGTCTTATATTTGAAACTTATCTACTGATAATTCTATAAAGCTAGATGAATAAGAAATAATGATATGAGTTGGTTTTATATATGAGGCACTTTCATACAAGTCTCAACATCAGAATTTTTTCCACTATTGTTATGTAATTTTTCTAAATAAATGCTCCATATCATGATGATAAAACATAAATTTTGCGTACTTGCTCCTATTTGGAATTTTTATTATTCGCGGCCACCCTAAGATTAAAACTTATTTTGAGAAGAAAAACTAAGTTATTGTGTTGTCATCATGTATGATGTCTTACATCATGTGAATCCAACCCTCTATTATTTAGACTCCTTTCACATTTTTATAGACGTGCTTTCTTACCAAGGAATTTCATTGAGCAGATAACCGGTGTAACTGTTGGGGAAGTAAAAACCGTATCAAACATGCACCAGAGGAAAGCTGAGATGGCTCGACAAGCCGATGCATTCATTGCGTTGCCTGGTACACATTCGTATTGATTAAAACAAATTCCACAAATTAACTCTCAATAAAACTACTGAGTTACACATAACTATTTCCTAAACCAGGTGGATACGGCACTCTCGAAGAACTTCTAGAAGTGATCACGTATGCTCAGCTTGGGATACACCGTAAACCTGTATGAATCCATTTCCATGATTTTATGCAATTCTATATGTTTTTATTTTAGATATTATATCATTGGAAAGAGAACGTATCAGAACACCATTGAAGTAGGCCATGGCTGAATATAAAAATGATGTATGGAAACATTAACCACCAACTTTTTTTGTGAGGATGTCCCAAGAGATTGAAGCACCTTGCAAGTTACTAATGTGTAATGGATTGAGACGGTTGGAATCTAACTTTCCGTTATAGAATAATTCGTTTGATCTCAATGATTCCATTCTTCTTTGTTGACTAGGTCATTTTCCGCATTTGTTTTTTTGAATTGGATGAGTTCATTGGTGACAATCGTCGGATTTGTGTACAATCTGCTAAGTCAACATCATTCTTTGCCACGCCGACAGCCCGGTTTATGCAAAACTACATTAGCTTATGAATAAATAATCCAATTTGAGCAGATTTTCTTAATAATTCTTGCTAGTGAGATTTGATGCGGATAAACCGTGTCTAGTGCATGTGATTCATTGGTTTTGTTCACATGCTAAAAAAATTTGGTATTCATAATTGATTTTATACAAATTTTCATATGAGATGGTATCATGATAATATTATCCTGTGAATGATATATTTGAGAATTACATGAATACTTTTTTTTTTTCGTTTTTTGACAGCAGTGAAGTTAAATAGCTTAAAACACAGTACCCTAGCTCTCAGAATCAGAGGCTATTAAATACTCCCCCATCCCAATCATTTGTTTACCTTCGATTAAAATACCCCTCACAAATAATATAAAAGGTAAACAAATGAATGAGACGGAGGGAGTAAATAATTGTTCGATAAGTTAGTGGATTTATGGGTATATTAGTAAGCTTTATTGTGTCTAGAAAGATTGATTTTACATTATCTTAACCTGAGACGATTTTTGAACAGAATAATTAATTTGCTTACAGGTTTGTCATCTGATTCAGATTCTTGGAACAGTTTTATTGAGTGTGAATCAATCTAATGACATAATAAAACCTTAAATTAATGTTTGTGTCATAATGTCCCAAGTCCGACGTCTCCTAACCATGATAAGAAGAATAAAAAAAACAATTACGGATGTATGTCGTGGTGATGTTCTTTCCTTGAATAACAAAACTGTAGCATTAATAAACATATTTCTGATTGAAGCTGTTTGTTTTCTATGTAGGTGGGTCTGTTGAATGTTGATGGGTACTACAATTGCTTATTATCATTCATCGATAAGGCCGTTGATGAAGGCTTTATCTCCCCGACATCCCGTGGTATAATTGTGTCTGCCCCGACAGCCAAAGAATTGTTTAGAAAGCTTGAGGTAATTTAATCAATGTCTATTAACTAATCAACCAGACTAATAGGAATTTAATGCATCTGAGAGAAGAATGCATATAGGATATGATTCCTCCATACTTTATATAAGGCCTATGCTCCGGAGATGCTACACATACACAATGTTTAAAAGGCACATGAGATTCTTATTATTAATATTCGATAATAGAGTAAAATTAGAATGTCAAAATTTGAGTCGTAAACTAAAAGCACATTCTTCCTACAGAATGTGTACGTGTAGCGTTTTTCCTTAGCTTATGATGCTAGTCTTCGTCCCGATATATTGGCCATTTGGTTTTGTAATTCTACTTTGATCGCTAGTTTTTCACACAAAAGAATAACTAAACCCTTTTGAAATATATACTCCGTAATATGAATATGTTGTTTTAGTGCTATATCGAAACTTTCAATGAGGCTACCGAACGTTAATTGTTAAAAGCTAAACTGCCCATGTTCATACAAGATGTGTGTCAGACTATCAGTGTATGTGTAACAATTTCCCTATTAGCTTATGATAAATTAAATGCTCTGTATTTATATTGCCATTCTTTTCGAGGATTGAAATAAAAATCAAAACCTTGTTTAGTACTACCAATCCTTAATATTCTTTTGGGGTACAGGACTATGTCCCGGAGATTGATGAATTGTCATCAAAGTTGATATGGGAGGAGATTGAGAAACCTAATTATGTCGCGGAATCAGGGCTCACGACATAAACTGCTGGTGGCAAAATGAAAGACAGTTTTTTTGGAATTTGGGGGGCAGCTTTAGGCATACACAAAGTACAGGGATGTGTGGGTGCTGAATCTACTGATGATTTATGACAAGTTCTAGTATAGGAGGAAAAAATGGCTTTGGTTTTTTGGGATGTTAGATTTTAAAAGAAAAAAATTGGCCACTCCATTTTGGTTGTATACTTGACTAGGAACCGAAACACTTTTACATGAATGAATCATGAAGATTAGCTTTAATCGTTTGACAATTTAGTCTCATCTTGTACATATTCTCAGCTTGCATTATCCAAATGTTTTCCTTGTAGATTCCTGCTCAATTATGCAGTCTAATTTTCTAATATTTGTAGTATATATAGTAGTATGTGAACTTATTTGGTAATATAGGCTAGATTCTTTTGACTTTCTTCCTCTTATTTATTTCCCAAAATTTACGCATTACTTCCTCCGTTCGGTTTGAATCCATACGTTCGCTTTATGCACAAAAATTAACAAAGTTGATTAAAGTACAAAAAGTATTGTGAAATAAGCAAAAGTTAGTGGGTTGAAATGTTAATGTACTAAATTACCCTACTGCGGAGTATTTCATATGGGTCCATATCTATATAAATGCACAAATTCTCATTGAAGACATGATATATCCGTCACAAGTTGAAGACGGATACCATTTTACCTCACAATGTACCCACTTTTTCTCTCTCTGCAACATTATTCATGTGGTCCCCTTTCTCCACTAACCCATTTTGTTACCATTTTATCTCACAAAATATCCGTCACAAATGGTAACCCGTCACAAGGGAGACCAATTGATATAAATGAGTTGAGAGGGTATGTTGGTACTTTCAACTTTAACAAGCGGACACAAATTACCTAAAATAGAAACGTATGGAATCAAAACGAACATCCCAAAATAGAAAACGTATGGAATCTAACCAAATGGAGGAAGTATGTCACTATTTGAGAGACTCGTAGCAGATTTTCCGAGTTTTGACCTGGCTTAAGTGCTTAATCTGATACGAAATTGATAACAAATTACTTCTCTGTTCCAATTGATTGTATGCGTTTTTCAAAATCTCCTTAGAGTTCTCATCTTGTACAAGACAGGAGGTATGATCCAAACAAAAGAATACGAAACTGATCTAAAATAGAGTTGAATAATCAACACTGGAGGATTAGCACTCAGCAGATAGAGAAGTATACGAGTAGTTTAATTGATAGCAAAGGTAAAAGGGTCAAAGCCGAATTGCGTAAGAAAGGAATAGTAACCACTAACCACCGGTGGGGCATAAAATCAGTGTATAAATTGATTTGTTGAAAATGACTTTGGGTTTTATTTAAGGAATGATCAAGAAAGGGTGGGTCCACCTTGTCGTGATCACCGTCCAACTGTAGAACCCTCATTGTGAGGGATGATATTCAAGCCGCGTTCAAATGTTGTCTCTTTGTTTCAGACACGGTTTCTAAATAAAATTAGCGGATCATTTTTTGCATTTCTAAAGAAAAAAAAATTATTACCAAAGGTGACTGACTGTATTAATTCGACTTGAAAACATGACACGAATCGCTATGAAATTAGTGGATTAGGATTACGACTTTGTAACCAGCTCAAAAATCGGGTTTACACGGACACGACACGAGACGAAATTTACGTATTTCGAGTTACGATTTAAGTCTTCCAACACGATTAACTTGTATATTTAAATGGATTATAATTAGGTCAAATTGGCTCTCTGACCTACTAACCTATTTAAAATAAAATAAGAAAAATATTCATCATTTATGTTTATGGGTTATATTAGTTAGGTTAATGAGTTTAATATTTCATTAAAATGATACCAATGATTTAGTCTTTCAATATCATGAGAATATTTCCACCTTTGAATGAAGTCTTAAAATGTGCCCTCAAAATCTGTTACGTTTCAAGGGGTACGACTGTATGAGGACCATTTTGGAGCAAAAGAGTAAAAGACCACGGCTCTGAATGGTCTTACGTACAATATACTCCATTACTCGGCCAGTCATCGTCGTTGATAGAGATTTTGGAGTAGAACATATTCTCTACGACTTGCTTATTTTACAACCAAAATACATAGTTTGGTTGAATATTATCAATTCCCAGCCAATTTGTATGTGACCCTCACTTGCGAACCTCGGCATTTTTTTGACATTGAAACTGAAAGTAATAAAAATGCAGGGACTTATTCTCTAAAATCAGGTCAAAATTCATCATGGATTACATATCAATGGTACCGAAAGGAAATAATTTCCAAGCATACAAATGTTTCAAGGTGGTGAAGAGAGGGAGAGGGGATTTACTTGAATTCAGACCATCTTAGATAGCGGCAAAGTACTCCTTGCTAAGCTTAGGGTCGGGTTTCATTGACTTCTCCCCGGGCTTCCACCCTGCGGGACACACCTCGTCTGGGTTGTCCTGCACATACTGCAGGGCCTGCAAAAGATAGAAAAATAAATCACAAAACAGCTTAATCATGTCCACATATTATACTTCTTTTCTCACGAACAGTGCAATGTTGTTGGGTTGCTGCTGCTTTGTAGTATCCTGGATTATGCAATTAACAAATCTACTAATCCGAAAAAATAGATGACAGTGTCATGGTTATTATACCTGAAGTGTTCGTAGAGTCTCGTCGACACTACGGCCAATGCCAAGGTTGTTAATGGTTGAGTGTTGGATGACTCCTTCCTTGTCAATGATGAACAATCCTCTCAACGCAATTCCCTGATAAATCCACATAAGATTGATGTCAATGACAAAGTAATGGGCTTCTTCTATTAACTGAGCAGCTTGGTACAATAAGGGTTTCAACTTTCAATTGTAGATCAGTTATTTAGAAGATATCCACTTTGCGCATAAGGGGAGTTGGTGTAGTATCCCAGTCTAGAGGGAGTTTAAGACAGCAGATGGTTCATCCAGCAGTAGTGTAGGACACTAGTCCTTTGAAAATATTAACTCAGCAAAGCTATTATTCTAGATCGGTAATCACAATTATTCGAAGATTTTCGACAATAATTGTATATGGATATGTTACTCACTGACAGAAGTCAACATACGTCCATCAGAGGGAATGTGAATAATGAAAATAAGAGTACCAATCCACAAGTGAGAAATATTGCCATAAACATACCTGATCTGGGATCAGAACATTGTAAGCCTTTGAGATAGATTTAGTAACATCAGAAACTAAAGGATAGTTCAAATCACCCAAACCGCCAGACTTCCTATCCGTTTGGACCCATGCAAGATGAGAGAACTGAACCACACACGCCAGTTTGACAATAATTAAATCAGTAAACAACAAAAGAAATGAAGAGAGAACCAAGAATTAAAAAACTGTCTCCATAGGCAAATACACAACCAAATAAGCACAAAAGTACAAAGGAAAGCATGCAGTTTGTTGAAAAAGGGTTGAATTTGAAATCTGTGCAGTCACTTTGTTCATTTGCTGCAAGCTTGAAAGCATGGATGAGCGGTGAGCCTATGTAGAAATATTAGACACTATTACATCCATGATAACAACAACAACATCAGAGCCTTAATCCCAAAATGAATTGGGGTCGGCTGACATGAATCATCCTTTAGAACCGTCCATGGGTGAACACACACCTCAAAATGCGAAAAAATAGAAAAGAAAGATTGAAAAACAAAAGGGGAGTGAAACATAATACAAAAGCCAGGTAAACTTATACGTCCATGGTAAAAAAAAAAATACTGAACAGTTGCAGTTAAATTGTTTGTGGAAATTGCATAGTCATGGCTAGTTTTGAAGTGAAAAAGGCTCCTCTTATTACACTTTAAAAGTTATGTATCTTTGACTGGCAATTACGCCCATCAATGTCACGGAATAGACAGTCGCAATTACGTTATTTCCTGTTATCTTACACTGCATAAAAACTACTGATTATTCTCCCATGACACCCAATATTTCTAAATAGTGTTGACTTACATGATATTTCTGTGCATTAATAACTATTAGTCCTTATTTTCACGAAGAAATTATTTGGAAACATGCACATATGCGAATGGTAATGTATTGTGAAAAACGGGACCATAAGACAAACGTAGAATACAAACATGAAACCTTAGCTCAGACATTAGATCTTAAGAATAAGCATTTAGCGAACTTTTCTGAAACTACGATCGCATGGACCGCAACCTATTACGTTACATCCACTATGTCCTAATACACCATTTCATACCATACTTTGAAGGCATTCGGATAATGATTGTGACGCGAAACAGTGCATGCACATTATATTCAAAAGAAGGCAAAATGAGAAGGTGAAAATGTGCAAACATTGTTCAGAGTAATAGATGTGGAATTAATCTTAGATGCCCTCAACAAGGCATCCACACTCAATCATGAGAATTTTGAAAGCCCAATCATTCGATTCAGTCTCTACAACATGTTTCACAAATTATGAGACATTCAGTATACTGGTATGACTTCTAACTATTTACTTGTCTTAGCTGGTTCTGGTAATTTTGACTTAGATGAAAGATACAGCAAACAAATGATGACATAGGGAGAGTTAATAAACTATATAACTAACTTCTGTCAAATTTATCCGTAAATGATCATGCCCTTCAACCATATGCTTTTCCATGCTATGACCAAAGCAAGAAGCAAGTATACTAAAAAATAAGGTTAGATGCCCACCAGCAACCAAATAAAGCATATAACACTAGGGCACTAGGTGTGGATTGATGAAAATATGCAGCAAGCAACACAATCACATTGGAAAAGTTACTGGGGACAAAAAGACGAGAGATGAAGTTACTTACAACACTGTCCACCGAAACACCCAATACTTCTGTGTTCAACTTCTCAAATTCAGAATAGCGGTCACTGAAAGCAGTGATCTCTGCCAAAGGTAGAGCAGTTGGTATAAGGTAAAACTTACATGACTATAAACCACTACTTTAGCCATACCACATTGAATAAAAAACTAACCAGTAGGGCAAACAAACGTGAAATCCAGAGGATAGAAAAACAATATGACATATTTCTTCCCTTTGTAATCAGAAAGTTTTACCTGCAAGAAAGGCAAATCAATCAGTAAACTGCAAACTTCAATATTCTCACTTTCACATAAACAAAACAGCAAGGCTGAAACATAGAAAATCAGCTGAAGTTTTTTATTATCTTCCATTATCAATATCCGGAACACAATTGAACTTGCCCCCACATTAGTAAACACATATTCCAATTCAATATGAGTGAAGCATCAAGTAACCAGAATGTTTATATAGATCTATGTAGCTCAGCTAAAAGTATTTTTTGACAAAAAAAAAATCAAAGTGTCCATTGTTTGTGCACATGTCCAAATGTTCAGTGTGTGGCACTGGTAATTGAGAGAAATGAAGAGTCCGAGCAACATTAATAGTGAATGCTACATGTTGATATAGCACCTAGAACCAGATATTACGGAGAGATTATAAGGGTGAATAAAAGGAAATTCACATTTATGAACTCTTGGTCAAAAACAGCCTCAGCGGTGAAGTCTGGTGCAGCATTTCCAACTAAGGGGAGTTCACCCTGCAAAATAAGACCAAGGAATTATGCGTTGATGACTACTTGTCCATAGGAAGGTGACATCAAAATTAAACGCAACTTGCAAGAAAATGATAGCCAGATACGAAAACTGAAGAAAGCCGTAACAGCAAAAAAGTGCCCAATTGAATATCAATAGTTGTGTACCAATCTATGCCATCAGACCAATCCATTTCATATTCAAACTAGTATAGACCATGTGCAATGCAAGCACGGTGTATAGAGTTTTATCTTTTTTTAGTGTATTATTTATAGATTTTAAACTGACAACTTATTAATTTTTCACATTTCTCATCCGTGTATTTTGATTTGAGGAAAAGAAAACTGCAAAATTAATCAAGAGAATTGAGTAATGTAATGAAATGTATATTTTGATCAAAAAATTTTTTTACCACAAAGCTAATAATACTATTTTACCATTTTTTACTAAAATAGCATACTTTTTGTCACAATTTATGATAAAAAAAAAAGAAAAAAAAAAGGTCATTGAATTTTTTATCATAAAAAGTCGGGAGATAAATATTGTGAACTTTTGAATTGCATAAATATTTCAATCTAAATATTGGAAAAACTACTGGTTAGGCCCATTTCAAGGTTTTAGTGTTTAGGCGGGAAAATTTGGAGTTTTTCTTAAGAGTCTTTTGTCAAAAACTACCTAATATTTACCTCATTTTCATAAATACTACCTACAGTTTCTAATTTCGAGAGAAACAACCTAATATTTCTAACTTTTGTCGAACACTACCAAATAGAAATTTTCAAACAAATTAGACAAAATTCTAACTCAAACACATTATTTTTGACATTGTACATACAGTAATTTACTAAGCTTAACCACAGCCAACTGTTTTGATTAGCTACTAACTCATTTTCTTCAATTTTTTTACTACAATTTTGACTAGTTTGGCCGAGACTATGGCTAATTTGGACGAAATTATGACTAATTCGATTGGCATTTTGACTTATCTATCGGAATTTTCGTTAATTTGGCAAAAAAATTGTCGAACTTGCTCATTAATTTCAACTTGGTAGTGTTCGCAAAAGTTAAAAAAATATTAGGTAGTTTCTCGCAAAATTAAAAACTTGAGATAGTATTTATGAAAATGAGGTAAATATTAGGTAGTTTTTGACAAAACAAACTCTTCTCTTAATCTTTTAGTAAATAGGGGATTCACATTAAGCATTATCTCAATATTGATTCATCCAAAACAAAAGAGCAAGAAAGTAGAATCATTGACAGTTAACAAATCAAACAAAACAACTCAAAAAAAAACTACCAGCTTCCCTAGAGAGACAAGTCAACTCCGGCTGAAAACATGAAAAAGAAAATAACAAAACCGAAGAAATTCGTATAAATCTTTTATTTGAGTTCAATTAGTCACATTTTCTTTATTGTTAGCAAAAATGTTACTACTTGTTCACCAACTGAAACATGTTAACAATATATAGCACAAAAATCAAAAACGTCATTACTTCAAAAGGGGTGAAAAGAGAAGGTATAAAAAAAGCCAATGTACATCAAATTTTTTCAACAAATTAGCAATGAAATACAAGATCAGGCCATACAGAATTACAATCTTTACTGTCAAAAACAACAGCATTCAGAAGCCAACATATTAAGTCAAGTAAACAGCATGAATTCACCATCGTCATTACAAACGAAAACAGCATATAGGAAGCAAACATCTTAAATCAAGTTAACAGCTTGAATTCACCATCATTACCCTAAAAACAACAGCATTCAAAAAGTGAGCATCTTAAATCAAGTAAACAGCACGAATTCACCATCGTTACAATTGAAAACAACGGCATTCAGAAAGCAAACATCTTAAACCAAGTCAACAACGTGAATTCACCATCATTACCATAAAAAACAGCAGCATTCAAAAAAGCGGCCATCTTAAATCAAGTAAACGGCATGAATTCACCAATATTACCATAAATACCATCTAAAACAACAACATTCAGAGAGTGAACATCTGAAGTCAAGTAAACGGCATAAATTCACCATCATTACCATTGAAAACAACAGCATTCAAAAAGCAGACATCTTAAATCAAGTCAACAGCATGAATTCACGATCATTAACACAACATCATTCTGATAGTGAACATCTTTAATCAAGTAAACAGCATGAATTTACCATCATTAACCAAGGAAAACAACCGCATTCAGAAAGCGAACATAATACACAACATCATTCAGTAAAATGAAGCCGGAAAAACAACAGGAAGATAAATCCGCGAATATAAACGAATTAAAGATGATTATGATGATAAAGTAAAAGGGGCATACAGCGCGAACAACGAAGGAGCGACGAGAGGAAGGAGAAGAGATAGAAGAAGAAGAAGAGCGAGGAGAGAAACGAGGGACGAAGGAAGTGCGGAGATTAGGAATTAGGGTTTTAGAATGTGGAGCAATTGAAGAAGAAGAAGAAGCAGAGAGAATGCGGTGAGAAGAAGATGATTTGGGGAAAATGACTGGTGAGACGATGGCCGACGACGTCGCAGCAGCTGAGCACGCCATTTTTGTGTGAGGATTCTATCCGCTGTGAGAAAATAGAGTGCGTTGTGAGACTGAGAATGACTGAATGAGGAAATAAGGATGATGTAGTAATTGTTTTGTATGGTGATGACACTGATGAGTGGGGTTGGTGGACTTGCTGAGGTCTTAAAATGTGAGGTGTTCGGATAACCGTACCATTTGGTATTAACTCTAAAAAAAAAAAAAAAAAAAAAAAAAAAAAAAAAAAAAAAAAAAAAAAAAAAAAAGGGGAAAAAATAAGTATGGGACATAATGAGCTAAACTCAAGTTGTTTGTCGTACTCTATATCTACGGTGGTTGTTGCGGATAAGAAATTCACTATGGTAAGAAACTTAGAAATTCTGAGTCACGTGTGGGAGTACGTGTTAGGAAGTCTGAACAACACTGCCTTACCCATTTATAGCGGTATTATTCATAGATCGTGTACAAATGTCTTTTCCTTTTCGGTGTCAAATGGTGAATGCAAAAGTAGAACAAATCAAAACAACTTTTGTTCAACATAAATTAACTATATTGATTTATTTAACATTCAAATTACTAGTCCTTGTGTTAGTCGAAGTGGATCTTAGATGTGGGCTACTTCCATAATATTTACAACAATTTAACTAAAAGTCAATTTTGATGGTTCAAACATTTAACAAATTAGGTTTATCGTTAACTGATTACTTATACTCTAAATTAACAAACGTTGGGACACGGCGTCCACTACCAGTCAATTTTTGGGCTAAAATCAAAAATGGCCCCACATCCTCATAAGGCTCGCAAATCATGACCAACCTAAATGTCATGGTCCGCTATTTTTGCCAGATCATGGTGTGCACCCTTACTCGACACCAATGTAAGAGTGAAAGCAACTGTAATACAACGGTTTTCTATGTCTATGGGTACTCTATCGAGTGAGACTTAATCTGTCGAGTAAGTATGTTTTTATACGAAACAGTAGTCTGCCTAATGGGTACTCGATCGAGTACGTGTGGCACTCGATCGAGTAAGGGGCACTCGATCGAGTAAGTCGGTCTTACTGGTTATTTTGTGAGCGAGAATGATATAAAAACATAAGTCGTCAGTTTCTTTTCACTTTTACCCCGATCTAAATTCATAAGAGACAAAAACAAGTTACGTTACTTCTTCTTCTTCTTCGCATTGCTATCAAATCCCAAGGCTTGAGTCGTCGGATTTCAGTTTTCTTTACGCCATTGAGTCCGTAGCGTTGTGGGTAAGATCCTATTATCATTTTTATGTTGTTTCGTTGATTTTGGTTGAAACCTTAATTGGGTAAATTGGGGGTTTGGGAGTATTGTGTTTATTAGATGGTGATTGTATGATTGTATGTTTGATAGGAGGTAATTTCATTGAAGAGCGATTTTGATTAGCTGATTGTGACGATCTTGGTGGTTGCTTTTCCAGGTAGGGTTTCTCTACTCAGTTATTGTATAAATGATTATAAGATGGTTGTTTGGTTGATTGGCATGATGATCATATCTTAATTGGTATTAGCATTGTTTCGAATTGATATTATGATTGGTTTTTGTTGATTGTCTGTGGTTCTCGAGGTGCGCCCTCGGCTGAGTGGAGTCACTTGCGGGAGTGGCTTCACGCCCTTGATTCGCCCTATGTGGAACCCCCCACAGAGGGGATGTGCACATTAAGGAACATGGGTTATTCGCTCGATGGAGATGAGCGGGGCTTAGGTGGGAACGGCTGCGGTCCCCCACCGGCGATGAGGAATATCTGTTGCGATGGATATTCTGGCAGGGCTACACACTTTAGTGTGTAGTCAGATGATTGGTGATGTGACGATGTTGGAGATTGTGACTGTGTATCTGTTGTTATTTATCTTATATTGTTTATGCAGTAACTGATCCCGTTTAAATGTTTTAAAAACTGTGGTGATCCATTCGGGGGTGGTGAGCAGTTGTCTAGCAGGTATACTGTGGATGCGCGTGGGATTAGCTGGGGATGAAGTCACTACGAGTCTGATAGTAGTCTTCCGCTGTTGTGTCATGGCATTTTATTTACTTTAGTTGGTTTTGGTTTGGAACATTTGTATTGTACTTTATAGTTGATTTTGTTATGTAATCACTTAAACTTATTTATCTAAAGTATGTTTTTTTATGGTCAATTTGATATACATTGCCCCGGATAGCCGAGATGGTAGCATTCTCGTGCATTAGGTGGTCCTGGTAAGGCACTTGGTGTATGGGGTGTTACAAAGTGGTATCAGAGCGACGATTTTGGAACCTGTAACTAATGAACCCAATGAACTTAGGGAGTCAAAATAAAATGAACCCGGGTAGGAGTTGTTAGGAGCTAATGCAAAGACTTGGGAGACGTCCTAAAGTCGCGAACTCGCCCTACAACTTTAAACCGGTCACTATGGGGTGTCATGGGATCGCTATGTGTTTACTAATTAATGTTCTATTGCGGATGTTGGATGATATGTTGTATAGCAATGTTGGATGAATGATTGTGGTGGATTGGTGAATATGGTGGAAAAAGGTGAAGAAGATGTATATAGTAATATGTTGTGGGTGATCATGTTGTATGGTGGAACTGATTTATAATGTGGCAATCTTAGTAACATGAGATTAGGGGATGTGATATGATTATACATGATTTTGTTTGCGTAAAGTTATATAATAAAGTTATATACTTGTTTACTGCTGTTTTATATGCATTTGTTGGATGAATGGTATGTGGTTGAATGGAGAATGTGGTAGAAAGGATGAAAGTAATCGTATATGGTAATATGACTAGTGGTTAAGCTACTTGTTTACTGTTATTCCATATGTATATGTTGGATAAAGTGTATGATGGATGATTTGATGGAAAAGGTGAAGTAATATTGCATAAAAATATGATTTCATGATTTAAGCATGTTTATATGACGGAAGTGAATTTTTATAATGTTGTTATGTTAGTAACATGTGAATATAATGTTGGCGTTTGATGTATACATATATATATATATATATATATATATATATATATATATATATATATATATATATATATATATATATATATATTGTTGCTTGGCTTTTGAAGATAGTAACATGTGGTTAGGGATACTGGTGTTATGCGCATTAAGTTGTTTTTGTTTACTTTGTTGTTATTTAAGTTGTTTATTGGAAGTAAAAATCAAATAGTTATGTTGTCCGATTACAGCGAAGTAGTCTTTAAATTGTTATAACTTGAGATGTATATATGATTTTGATGTGATTCCAATTGGAGGTGATAGGTTGTCCTTTTAAGATTCTAACGATGGTCACACGCCCAAAATGACCAAGAAACGAGTGAGATATGACCGTTTTACGAAAATTGGACAGTGTGAGAAATGCGTAGGGTACTCGATCGAGTGACCCTTACTCGATCGCGTGCACCTCTTGTTAATCGATCGAGTAGCCCTGGTAATTTATTATACGTGCTTCTGACCTTCACCTACTCGATCGAGTAGGCTGTACTCGATCTAGTGACCCATGTTTTGAGTCATATGCTTATCTTTTGACTTCGTCGCATATTATGTTTGATTCATAGGTGTTCTTTTGCTTCTTTATGCATTGTTTTACGTATGTGTTGGTCCTGATGTGTAAGTTACCCAATCTTATGATGTAAGGAGTGGCGCCATATGGTGGGTATGAGTTCGGTGGGGAGGACATGAGTTATATGTGATTGTGATAGATAGTGGAAAAGGAAGAGGAAGATTGGTAAGGCTTATTGAGGCATGGTGCAAGTTTTGTGAGACGTGGTGAGTTATATAATTGCAAATTTGAGTAATGTAAAGGGAGCAAGGAGTGATGTAAGTTTATGGAATGTGAGAATGAAAAGAGGGATGCAAATAGTGGTAAATTGGGATGTGTGAGGATTTATAGAGGGGGATGGTTAGGATTGTGTTGGTTACGATTATGATTGATGGAAGATCGTTATAGAGGTATGGAAACAAATGGTGTATAGTGAGATCGAGTTATGCAGCGATGTGAAGGTAGTGGCCGAGTTTGGGAATTTGTATTATCAAGAGGTAAACCAATGTGTGATTTCCTTGGGCAATTAACGGTATGAAATGAGTTTTGGTTTAAAAAAAAAGTGAGATGGTGTGGACTGACCGTGTGGATTGATTGGTGATAAGTGTGAGCGATAGTATGATAAGAGAAGATCCATGGTAGTAAAGAGTGAGATGGTACTGATATGAAATAATGGGATTTGAGTTTTGGAGCAATGAGACGGTAACCGGAGCACTAAAGAGTTAGGTAGAAGGAATAAGAAGTTGAATTATTAATTGGTATTATTGAGTGAAAAGAGGAAAGAAGGATGGAAGTAAGTTGAGAGAACGTCGACCAGAGTTAAGAAATATGAAGGTAAGGAAACATGGAAATGTGTGATAGTATCATGAGAAGGCGTGAGTTAGTGGTTATATAGGAGTTTCAGGACAACATGTTAGCCATGAGCTTCGAGGAATTAAGGGGAGTAAAAGTTAGAAGAGTATTTGCACGATATGAGATTTTGGAGGTGAGTTAGGTGGCGATACAATTAAAGGCAAAATTGGGATGAATGTTCAGGTAAATTTTGTGGATGGGTTTGATGTTCGTCATTTGGGATGTTAACCGAGTTGGGAAAGAACTGTGATATTTAGAGGTGAGTGTAAGAGATTTGTTATACGAACAGTGGTGGTGTTGTGGTGTTGTCACTAGTGGTTAAGGGTGGTGATTAGTAGGAAAGGTAGCCATTTTAAAGAGGTTGATTTTATAGAGGCCGGATTGGTATGTATGGTTGTGAGGGGGTATACGATGTGATTATAGGGGGCGGTTGGTAGTACTTGGGTATTAATGGTATGGTTACATTTGGCAGGAGGTGATAGTTATGCGAATGGGAGAATGTGTTACGAAGGGCATGCGAGTTAAGCTCGGGCGAGAGATAACCTCTATCAAGTGGTAACTTACGTGATCAGGATTGACTAGTTGGATGTGATTACGGGTCTATGATGTGTATAAATGTTTGTGTGAGGTTTTGACCTCACGAGAAGTGGTATGGTGTGATAGTTATAAAGTTGTTATCTGAATGTTCTGTAATATATGTTGGGTACGGTAACCTAATGGAATGATATTCAAAAAGTAACTAGTTTTTGAACCCGTGCACTGCACGGGTGGCAATGTAAGTTGCTATTTTTTTTTGGTTAAATATAAGTAGATATCAAAAAAAATTGTTGCAATGCAACGGGATCAAGCCGAACAGTGAAATACGACATTTGTGACTCAGTCCAACAAATAACAAAAAAAGCCCAATACAAAGTACCGATACCAATCACATAATAAACACTAAGATATGTATAGAACAGTGAAATCTTGTGGATATCAATGACGGGACATGTAACGTGTATAATGTATATTCATTGCCATATAACAACCGTTCTGTCTCATAATTTAATACAAAGTTATGTATATCAGGAAGCTCTGCTTCATAGTGTAGAATAAAAAGAGTGGCCTATTATTGTCCACTATATAAGAATTTTGTGACTAACTAAATCATAATCCCTTAAAACTGATCTTAGGCATCATATTTAGATCGGAAAAATTTACTAATAGTCATTTGTACTTGCTCTAAAAACAATTGCTTTGTAGATCTCGTGAACAATATGCTCATACTCCCTCCATCTCATTCAGTTGTTTATCTTAAATTGAGAATATTTTAATCAAAGGTAAACAAATGATTAAGAAAAAATTAAATGTTTTATAATAACAGTTGCAACTTCAGTATAAAACCCGTGCACAATGCTCATAAATAAATAAAATCGTTTATGTGTTTAAGAATATGGAGTACGCCAATTATCTTACCCTAACTTGTATTGTACACGCACGCATATCATAATACCCATATCCTCAAATAATTTAATTACCCCTCGTTCACAACTCTGCTAGAAAAGTAAAGTTAGCCTCTTTTTTTTTTTTTTTTTTTTTTTTTTTTTTTTTTTTTAGTAAATAGGGGGTTCTTATTATAGCTAATCAATCTCTGCCAACTTCAGAACGACCGCAAAAAAGTCGGATACATAAATAATGAAAAACCATGGACAATTCCCCACTTTTCATTTAGCTAATTCGTTCACAATCTTTGTCGAGTCACTTTCAAGAACAATTCTTTGTAGTCCAATCCGCCTGGTTATTTCCATTCCGAACTGAGCTGCAATTCCTTCCACAACATCCACCTTCCAACTCGCTCGCCCTTACCCTGCAACTCACCATAGCTACAATCGTCCCTTTTTTGTCCCTTTCCACAACTCCAAGACCGACTACTCCACAATCAAAGAGGGCTGCATCAATGTTAAATTTAATGCAATCCACTGGTGGTGGCACCCAAGAAGTTAGTGAAGCCCTTGAAGTTTCTATATTTATTTGAATAACCTTGTCTGCATACCAAGAGTAATCTGTCTGCCTCAAGTCTCTCAAATTCGACCAGTATAATTAAAGGATCACGGGTCCTAAAAAATAGTCGCATTCTCAAGATATCAATGTTATAAAAAACACATTAGGATAATTCTACATAAATTATATTACGATACTATTTTTTAATTGGCAAATTTGTAAGTGGAGTGTGTACCACCCTAATCTCAGAAGTTCATTTGACGTAAAAAAAACATAAGTTGTATGCCTATATTACCATTTTCACCATTATACTATTTATGTAAGAACTAATTGTGGACAATGGGGCCCACGGGGGCGCTTGGGGGAGAACAAGCGTTTGAATTTGTGGAGTCGCCACCAATTCATTGTGGAAAATTGGAAACCGTTCGAATACCTCGTGTCATGTCAAGACACAAAGTAGTGGCATGAACACCAAGAACTCGTTACCCTTAGCATTCTATGTCTAGAATGACTCTCGTGGATGCCAATGAACACGGATGTTCACAGAGATCTGGAGTAAGGGGTGAGGGTACGTATTAGGAAGCTCTTTTGATCGAACACCTAATCCCGCCCGCCTCAATAGCGGCCTCTACTAATGATTAAGGAAATTGTCTATACTCGATATATCGTCAATTTATATGCATGCAATGCAACATCCATTAGATTAATCCTAGCATGTGAGAATTAATACTAAGGCCCTGTTCTTTCTGGCTTTTTAGAGCTGAACTGAACTGAACTAAACTGAATGGAGCTGAAATTTGAATCGAATCGAGTGAATGAATTGAATGGAGTGAATCGAATCGAATCGAATCGAATGGAGCGAGTTGATGAATCGAATCGAATAAGAGAAATGAATGAATCGAATCGAATAAATTTGAATTGAAAGTGAATCGAATTGAAATAATCATATTAATATTAATAATAATAATATTTAATATTATTGTTATTATCAACTATAATAATACTAATATTCATAGTATAATACTATTTATACTAATACTAAAATTTTTAAGAAAAAATTATAATATTATATATGAATAATCATAAATTATAATAATGAAAAAATAGTAATTTTTTACTAATAATATTCTTAATAACAACAATAAATAATAATGTCAATATTAATAATGATATTAGTAAAAATAGTTGTTTCGAATAAATACACTCAAGTAAGAGTTGCTCGAATCCGGGTCGGGTCAACGTGCTCCTCTCAGACGATGGCACCTCAAACCTATGCTTGCTCTCTCCGGATGGATCTTTTACGCGTAACAAATAGGGCCTCGAAGGGTTCGTAATAGGTCCTTCTCTGATGCCTTACGGTACTGGTGGATAGTTGAGACCTTGCTTGAAGCTAAGGTCTCCGTGCCCTCTCATAGTAACTCGAGTAGTCTTACTTCTAGAGAGAGGAAGTTGTTGGTGAGAAGTATTTAACCATTAATTGGTCAATAATGAGGTATTTATAGGTTTCTATGTGTACCTCAAATGATGGCTTGGAAAGCATGGTTACCATATTCGCTATGAATACGCCTTACCGATACGCGATTCGCTTATAGAAAATGTGTTATACGTATTTTCAGTAATCAATTTGATAGAATTCGCTTTTAATGATTCGTGATTCGTAGGGTATCATGCGAATCCGTAACCATGTTTGCAAGAATGTTGACTTGTATGACCCCGTATTGGCTAGTGGGTCAAGTCGGTTGAGCGTGCCCCATCAATAATATTAATAATAAATGTTATTAATTTTAATAATAATACCAATAATAATAATAATAATAATAATAATAATAATAATAATAACATTAATAACATTATTATTCACAACAACAACAACAACAACATTAACATTAATAACATTATTATGCATTTTAATAATAATATTCATAATAATAATAGTAATTATAATAAATAAATTATTAATAACATTATTATTAACAATATTATTAAATATAATAATAATAATAATAATAATAATAATAATAATAATAATAATAATAATAATAATAATAATAAAGAATAATAATATTTAAAAGATAGTATTATTGATAACAAAATTAATAATAACTATTAAATATAAGATGAGTAAAGCTGAAATGAAATTTGAACTTAATGGAGTGAATCGAATCAATCAATCAATCGAATCGAATGAGAGGTGAAAATGAATCGAATCGAATGGAATGGAATGAATCGAATCGAATCGAATCGAATCTGAAATAATCGAATCGAATATAATGAATTTGAATCGAAATAAATGGTGAAAATAAGCCAGAAAGAACAGGGCCTAAGTTGGTTAAACATGTAATTTGTCATACAATAAATGTCAAAGTAGGAATTTAGGTTCAATTACATGTGAAGGCACACAAGGAAATATAACAAAAGAAATACAACAAATACAACAATAGAAAATTACAATAATTACATTGGATTAATGATTTATGTCGAAAATACTTCTAAAACGGATAATTTGAGAAAAGAAATAAATAAACAAATTAACGAACAGGAATTAGGGTGATAATACGAATAATAGTTAATTAATACGCAGCTAAAACTAGGTCAAAGCAAGACGGGAGTTCAGAGACAGAAATCAACCAGAACAAAGCAGCAGACTCGCGCCTCTCGGGAAGAGGCGCAGCATTGATTGTTGCGTCTCATTCCTTGGCTCGCTCGATTCTAGTTGTGAAGCCGGAATTTCAAATCGTTAATGTTCGTTGGTGATTTTAAGGCTTGATTATGCTATTTACTCGGGTGAAAGTGATTAATAGATTATTTACATGTGATTAATGGTCATGAAAGCAATAAACGTGGATGAAACTGACTAAAGATGAATTAATTACATGAGTAAAAAGGGTTAATTAGCAAATTAAGGATTAAACAAACTGATTAGGTTAAATATGATGAATTAATGATGGACTAATGACAAATATGATAACAAACAGGTAAGAAATATATCAAAGGTCGAATTCCAGAAACTCAATATGAATGAATCGAATTTCTACAACCCGATTTGACTTTAGTGACGAAAACCCGCAAATATTGGTTATTTGGGATTTAAGTCGGGATTTAATGATAAATTACATGTTAATGATGATGAACAATATGTTATATTATCACGTGGATGAAACAAGAACAAACAAAGACGAAAGAAAACAAAATGACGAAATCAACAGAGGACGAAGGAAGAAGAAGAGAAGCAAGAACGGCGGCAACCTCAGGAAGAGGCGCAACAAGTGCTGCGTCCTTTCCAAGAGGCGCAGTAGTTGCTGCGTCCCTTCTCGACGTCTGTCTCCTGTTAATCCGTAAAAAGGGTTTAAACAAAGGGTTTTAGAAATCGGTTTTAATTATATTTTCGACATAAATATTGCAATATGATTACAACAAATAAAGAACAATAAATAAAAGAGAGATTTACACCCTCAGACTTACATGTTTGACGAAACGAGATGAACTATGTTTACGATTAGTGATGCTCGACTCGAATGTAAACGAAAGTGCCCTTGTAAGAGGAAAAAGACTAAGATTGATTAAGTTGATTATTGTGGAGTTGGTCAAATTGGTAGGTCATGCAAAACGAGGCTGGTACTCAGAAGGATCCGAGCTTACGTGGTCGAAAGTTCAAGCACGTAGACGCCAAAAAGTAAGAACGTGGTCTAGAATGCAAAGGGAGAAGATAAAGGCGGACACTCGCGTGAGAAATATGTGAGACCAAAGGTCTCTATTTATACTAATCACGTGGAGGAAGTAGGATTTTTGGAGAAACTTTGGAAGTGAATCTCGAAAAGATATGAAAAGATACGAAAAATACGCAGAAAAGGACTTGGGAAGAGGCGCAGCAGGCACTGCGTCTCTTGGAAGAGGCGCAGCACCTGCTGCGTCCTTTCCCAAGTGGTTTCCTCCTGCGGAAGAAAGATTTCCGTGTTTAGTTTATGGAATAACGGAATAATTTGCTTTTCCTTAATATTTTGTGTGAACATTACGGGAAATTGTTTGCCAAAGATTAATAGATTTATAAAGTATGGAATAGAAATATCCGGAACATTCCAGAACATTCTGACTCGGTATTTTAACGGTTATCAGAAAATGAAGACGGTTTTAGGCCCGGATTCCAAATGTACTCTAATTACTGCCAAAACGACCGTATCGGCACGTAGATGATAATTAAGAGGTAGACATAAATGTTTGAGCGATCACTTAACGATAAACTTATAAACTGTCATAAATAGTTCCGCATACCAAACATGCGGCCCAATCATCACCGGGTGGTTTGCGGGAGGTGCAGAAATGAGGTATCTACAGAGCCACCACTTTGACTGAGGCTTGGACAAGGCGAAAGTCAAAGTATAGCCATCAGGTCAATCGAAGATTACAACCTGACGACTATGGCGACGCGAGGCGGCTCAAGGGGTCTGAGCCAAGGACCTGTCGTCGGGAACATTTTAGAGTCTGTCGACTATCGGGGAGGATCGTTTAAAGTCCATTAGACTACGTGAGGAGGCTCGCCAGCCATAAGAAGAAACCATACCTGAAATTCCTTGAAACTCCAGAGGAAACAAAACGCGATATTGGGAGAAGACAGCAGGACACAGTCTGGAACTGCTGGGAGAAATCTGCTTGTGTTCAGCTTCAAACAAACTTCGGAAGGATTTGGGGTTGATGTTGATCTCCATGTCTCGAGAGAGAATGACTTTCGGTCGTGAACTCTCGCTGGGGGAACATAATCGGGAACTGATCTCCATGTCTCGAGAGGGAAAGTCTATCCGTGTACTCTCGCTGGGGGAACATAATCGGGAACTGATCTCCATGTCTCGAGAGGGAATGTCTATCCGTGTACTCTCGCTGGGGGAACATAATCGGGAACTGATCTCCATGTCTCGAGAGGGAATGTTCTATCCGTGTACTCTCGCTGGGGGAACATAATCGGGAACTGATCTCCATGTCTCGAGAGGGAATGTCTATCCATGTACTCTCGCTGGGGGAACAGAATAAAGGTGTGTCGAAACACCTGTCAAAGAAAGAACGCTCGTTGTGACAAGCTAGGTCTTGGCGATAAAAATAAGGCGATAATTTGCTGTTTGGCTTGGAAGGGGTGGATCCGAGCGAAGAATATACGTCAAACGGACCAAATATGCGATGTAGCATCAATAAAGAGGCGCACCAAAGATGGGCCCACAAAATAACGAATTTTTGAAAATTCGTATGAAGGGAAGCTGGGGAAGAGGCGCAGCAAGAGCTGCGTCCCTTGGAAGAGGCGCAGCGCCTGTTGCGTCTATTACTGGGTGTGGCAATTCTGCGTAAAAACTCGATGAAACAGAGGGTTCATTTCATTTGTTCGAAACATAATTCCTCAATTTCTCTCTCAAATTCCAACCATTTCCGTCAAAATTTGATCCAAAAGCTTGCATTTGCCATGACTAATCGAGGTATGTGTATCAATCTTGCATTTATCTTCCGTATTTGATCAAATGGGATCGACAAAATTAGGGTTTTCGACCCTAATTAGTCGAAAATTTGGGGCTTTTCCCCAAACGACTTTGCCTTGTGAAATTGACTTTGTAAATGGCCAATTGGTAGTATAAGGATCATAACCATGTATTTGTTTCGAATTTTTGTTATGTTTTGAGCATTTGAGTGAAATTGAGACGGTTTCACAGCTAAACCGTAAATTGCTTCGAAAATAGCCTTAGGATTGCCCATTTGCGACGAAACTTGATATTCGGAATCCTTGTGTTATGGGTAAACTTCCTACCATCTCGGAATTTTGGTTGGTGATGGCTTTTTCAGGACACTTTCTAGGGCATAGTCGCCGTTATAACGAAATGCTGTCGAAATTCCGACTCGAACCCATGACTAGGCTTCAACTCAGGCTTGACTTGACCCAAATTATCACATGAGCGGACAGGTTTGTGGGAAAATTGCCAAATATGGCGAGAAAAGAGCGATTTTGGAGCTCCGAAAACTCGAAAATTCCCTAATCAAGGCTTGTTGTCACTTGACGCGGCCTAAATTTACTTTAATTTTGCAGGTGATGAGGCTTCTACATCTGGGAGAGCTCCCATGGACGTGGACACTGCTGTCGATCCTTCTCAGGTGCTTGAGGAGGCGTTAGAGGAGGCTTTCACCGCTGCGGTGATGGCTATTGAGGACGAGGTCCGAGAGGAGGAGGCTGCTGAGGAGGAGGAGGCTCCGAGACGGGCCAACGTCGGACGGGGTGGTCGCCAGCTGAGGGGAGCACCTACATGGGCTGAGACCTGGGACAGTAGGCACTTGCTTTGGGCGGCGGAGGGTCACCTGTCCTACAGGACGGTGAAGAGCTTGGTAAACAGGATTCATAACTCTTCATTCATCTTCTTTCATTTCGGTTCGTCATTCCTTTTCTTCTTCATTTGAGCTAAAGATAGCTTTTGTTTCAAATCAATATAGGAGGCCGGGAACATCAGATCGTTCTCGGGCTACACAACGGCGATGGGGTGCTACGAGAGGCTGTCGGCTGAGGAGTGGGCCATGATCGATCGGGGAGCGTTCGACGCCTTGGTGCAGGCTTGGAGGGATATTACGAGGAGCAAGCTTCGGGCTAACCTCAGTCTTGTCCGAGCTTTCTTGGACCAGTTTTGGGACACGACCTCCACGTTTCACATGCCTTTCGGTGAGGTAGGGGTTACGTTAGAGGATTACGTCATGATTTCTGTTCTGCCGTGTGGGACTGAGGTGGTGGAGTGGCCGGAGACAGCCATGAGGGTTGATTCAGCGGAGGCTAGGAGGCTGATCGGCTGGAACTTGGCGCCGAAGGCGGCTGCGGTACCTGGCTTGGTGCCTAGTTCTTACGTGCGGGACTACTTCGCGGGGAAGACCCCGGCGTCGGTGGTGATCGAGGGGAGGGAGATGGCTCCTCCTCCCTGCACTGCGGAGCAGAGAGTCCGCTTGTGGTTTTGGTGGTTCTTGTCTTCGATTTACCTCGGAGACAAGGGGGAGAGGCTTTCGACGAAGCTTCTTCCTTTTCTTTCTGACCTGAGCGACCTAAGCCGTTGGGACTGGGTCACTGCTGGTTTTGCGGTCCTCATCTGCTTCATAAGGGCCATGGTTCGTCCGGAGTTGATGGAGAAGGGGACTTCTCCTGCTGCTGTCGGCCCTGGACTGCTGTTGGAGGTATGAACCTTCGCTTCTTCTCATGAAAGATCATTTCCTTTTCTTATCGAATCACGAAGGATCGTTATTGACTATCTTGTTTTACAGGCGTGGGTGTACTCCTACTTTCCGGGCCTCGCACCCAAGAGGACGGAGCCGGTGGAGAAGGCTTATCCCGTTGTGAGGGATTGGGTGATGTGCCGCACGAGGGGTCGGCGTTCTTTCCACGACGTCTATCGGCGGGAGGTGAACGCTCTTCAGCTGGACAACGTGAGTACCTTATCTTAAATTGTTTGTTTCTCTTCCTTTACTTTTAGAACTGATCATAAGAATGACCCTTCGTTTGCTTTTTCTAGTGGGTGCCTAGGCCTTGGGAGGAGTACGCTGGCGCTCCTCCTTTCGTGGCTGAGGTCCTTCGACCTAGGAGCTCGAGCTGGCTGCTGCTGAGGACGTCGATGGGTCATGTGTGGTACTTGGGTGAGCGCTTGGCTCGTCAGTGCTCTCGGGCCGTCTTGACGGTTCCCATTGATCCTCCTCGGACGATGTTTAGAGAGCCTTCTGAGGCTGAGAGGGAGACTGACCTGGCTGGCGTCGGTGGCGACGCCCTCCTTCTTCCTGATGAGGACTACTCGGCGTTCCTCTACGGGAGGTTGGCGTACTGGCCGGTTGTGGTAAGTGCTTTGCCCTCTTTCATTTTTGATTTTTTAAGCATGTGATGAAAGATCATCAGTTAACGGAAGTCATTTGACCTTGCAGGAGGTCGAGGCGGCGGACATCGAGCCCCCAGAGTACCCCGAGACCCTTGAGTACACCGACACGACGGGGATGATGACGATCTCCGAGCTACGTGACTTTGACGTGGCGGTGAGAGATGCTGGCCTGGACGAGTGGCAGCATCTTATTCGGAGGGTGAGTCTTCTAACTCGTGTAATTTTGCGTAAGAAAGCAGTTGCTCAAGTTTATCCAATCGCTAAGAATCTTTCTCTTGAACTGTAGGTTGCGCCATCCCGGTTCGTGGCTTTGTGGAGGGTAGCCAACCGGCTACGGGCTACTGCCGTCGAGGCACTTGCTGGTGGCCGAGGACGTCAGGTATGAACCTTCCGTTTACTTTATTTTTGAATTTTCTAAAAATCTTCTTTTATGTTTGAAATGATTGACATGAGCCAGTTTTGTTGTTTGCAGAGGGGGCGTGAGCTGGAGCGAGAGCTTGCCCAGTCCCGGGAGGAGACGGCTCGCCTGCTGAGGGAGCTCGAGGTTCGCGACGCCGAGGTTGCTGCTCTCGAGGCGAGAGTTGCTGAGCTAGACGGCGACCAGCAGTAGCTTCCGTGTTGCTTCTTGTTTTTTTGGTTGTATTTTTGTACATTTACCCATTTTTGGACCCACTTTTGGACATTTGGATCTTGTTTTGAGGCTCGAGCCCCCAGTTTGGTGTAAATATCCCTTTTTGATTGTATATATGATGGTCTGAGTGCCTTTGCTGCTGGGTTGCTTTGTTTGGACCTGCAGGTTAGCTTTGGACATGTTGGGTAGATGATGGTTTACGCCGTCATGCTGCCGAAATTTACACAGAAATCACATAGAACATATATTTGTACATATGGCCTAAATTAGCGCGAAACAATGACTTGAAAAAGCAAAAAAGGACCAGAAATGAAAATGCAAAAATTTGGTCGGGAATTGCAAAAATTTGGTCGGAAATGACCGGACGGTAGAGAGGGTTACCCCCTAAAAAAAGAAAAAATAAAAACATATAAGTTTAAAATGGATAGTGAAATGATTCCCAAAAAGAAAAGAAAATTAAAAGAAATGTACAAGTGTGCTAAAATGACGAAAATGTCGATGTCGTCTCGAGATGCGCATCCGCGAAATTAGGAAACACGAAATATGGCAACCTGACGCCTTTACCAAAATAATAACCCGTATGAATAGGAAATTATTCGTTGATGAATTTAGGAAAGATCCAACGCGGAAAATCATAGAAAGAGTCTTTGAGGAAGAGGCGCGAAGAAGAAGAGCTGCAAAGAAGAGTCGCGTCCCTTCGAAGAGGCGCAAAGACTGCTGCGCCTGTTTCTGATGCATCCGTTCTGACGGATTTTAGGAAACAACTTTTAGTATAAATAGAGACGTCGAGGGAGGTTTTATTCACATAATTCTTCCGTCTTTCTTCGTCTTATTACACAAATTTCCCAAAATAAGCATACGTCATGAATACTCTTGAGATTCGTCTAAAAGAATGGACCAATGAGTTCTCCAACGTGGAAAAACACGACATGGGTGCTTATAATTTTGGATCACTTTTGAGCTTGAAATTGATCAAGGTAATCAAACCGTTCCTAGATGCTTGTCTTGACTATTGGGACCCGAATTATCATGTATTTGCCTTCCCTGGAGGCGACATTTGCTCATTTCCCGAGGAGATTGCTGCGATTGGTGGATGGGATCTGGAACATCTGCCTGCTATTCCCTCCACTTCTCAGGGGTATAAGAATAAGTTTAGAGACTTGCTTGGATTGGCCAGAGTTGATGTTGAGCGTCTTGTGACTTCTAAAGGAGTGCGAATGTTGGATTTCATCGATCGCTTTATCAATAGGGCTGATCCCACTGTCTCTTATGTTGCGAGGCGAAGGGCATTCGGGTTTTGCCTATTACATGTGTATGTCCTTTAAGGGCATGTTGATGAGGATATGAGAGGTGACCCTCGTCTCTTGAGCTTGATTGAGCAAATGGAGTGCGCAGAGCCCGGCTTATGCGTGTTTAGGAGAGATCCTATTGGGTTTGGATAACAGGAAAGCTAATCGCGACCTACCTTATCTGGGAAGTCCCATTATTTTGCAGGTAACAAGAACTCTTTTTCTTTTTTTTTTTCTTGTTTTTTTTTTCGTTCGTTCGTTTTTTTTTTCTTTTTTTTTTTCGTTCGTTTTTTTTCTCGTTTTTTTTCTTGTAATACCTGCTTTTGGTAGGTCTGGCTTATGGAACGTCTTCGATTGATCGAGCCCCCAGTTAATGTTCCTTCTTATCATGCTCGCTCAATTTCAATGAAGACCAGGCTTTACATGGTGGACTTCACTCGAGTTTGCAATTACTGAGAGAATAAACTGAAGAGCGAAGATGGCCCCTTAATCAGATGGATCGTACCATGGTGGCATCTTAAATCTGTCACTAGAGTATCTTCCCTAGATCCTACCCGATCTGTTCGCATTCCCAGCTTGGAGTTTGTGGTATGTATCTTCCCGGAGAGGCTGATGAGACAGGTTGGATTAAAGCAGATGATTCCGAAGCTAGACACTGTCCTGCAGACTGTCGTGGCGCTTACTACTGAGAGTCGAAGAGAATGGGCCATCAAATGGGCTCAGAGGAACATTTGGTTCTTGAATTCTTCTGTCAGTGCTCTATGGGTGTCGATTCTATCTCTGCGGTGGAGGAAAGCTACCACTCCGGAGGAGCGCGAGAGATTGAGGAAGCGTGAACCTGTCGACTACAAGGTTCGTGAGGTGGAAAAGGAGAAGGAGAAGCATCTGACTGAAGGAGAGGAAGAAGCCGGGTTTCGAGTTGTTCATCTTTCGAAGAAACCGAAGACTTCTCCTGCCGCCGAGATGGTGGTTGACAAGAAAGGCAAAGCGAGACCACGAGAGAGACCATTGGTGATTAGGTTTGAAGTAGCACAAGAGCGTCCGGCTCGAGGTCGTGACAAGAAGTATGATAAAATAACAAAGGCAAAGGGAAAATGGAAGAGTAGCCTAAGTCTTTATTATTATTATTTATTATTATTATTATTATTATTGCAAAAAGAAGGTGGGGTTTTTAGAATCCTAGCCTATTTATTTTTATTACGATTTTATAATGTAACGTACTATTATTATTAATGAAATAAAAAAGGTTAAATGGTTATGAAACCGTTGTGATTTTCTTTTCATTATTCTTGTCGAATTTCAAATGCATTCGCAAATGTCCTTCTATTTACATTTAAAATGATTAAATGGGTTGTATCCCGTGAAGAATTGCCTACGTATTCATTTAAAAAAAATGAAATCAAACCCTTGCGCGTAGTTCGAGTAAATGTAAAAGAATAATTGTTCTAAGCAAGAGCTTGTAATGAACTTTAGAAAATAAGCATGAGCTTTACTTACTCCTAAAATGCAATTTAATTTATTTGATGATATGAGAATGACAAATTGTCAAAGTGCAAGAGCAGGATGACAGTAGCTTGATTCAGCTTGGCCAGGGGCCGTTTATTTCGTGCCACAGGAGCGACACGTGAGGTCACGCGAGGCGCGTTTTTTTGCTCCTATTCTAGGCATAGTAACGTTTTAGTTGGTCAAGGTTTATTGGGTTGGCAAATTCATTCCCGTCTAGGTCTGTGATCCTAACCGCACCCCTTGGAAGTATGGACTAGACTAGGAAAGGCCCGACCCAATTAGGTTTGAATTTTCCTCGTGGATCGACAGGTAAAAGAGCCCTAATGGATTTGAGGACTAAGTCTCCTTCCTTGATGTTCTTTGGCTTAACCGTTTTGTTGAAGGCTCGTTTGATACGCGCCTGGTATGTTTGCACATTATGTAATGCACGTAACCTTCGTTCATCCAGGAGGATGAGTTCTTCATATCTATCCCTCTTCCACTCGGCTTCTGGGATTTGACTTTCGAGTAAAATACGCAAGGATGGTATTTCTAGCTCGACTGGTTGTACGGCTTCTATGCCGTAGGTTAAATAGAAAGGAGTAGCCCCAGTGGGCATCCTAACGGATGTACGGTATCCCCATAAATCAAAGGGTATCTCGCTTGGCCAATCTCTATAGTTGTCAATCATTTTCTTGAGAATTGTGACAACATTTTTGTTTGCTGCTTCTACCGCGCCATTGGTTTGTGGTCTATATGGCGATGAGTGGTGATGCTTAATTTTGTACTTGGCTAGCAATTGTTCAGTCTCAGCTTGGAAATGTGATCCACTGTCACTGGTGATCTCATGTGGGCAACCATATCGACAGATGATGTTGGTTTGTATGAACTTTGCCACGTTCTTGGCTGTAAGACTGGTGTAGGAAGCCGCTTCTACCCGTTTGGTGAAATAATCGATTGCTACTAGGATGAAACAGTGACCTCCTGTTCCGGCTGGAGTGATTTTACCGATGATGTCAATTCCCCAAGCAGAAAATGGCCAGGGAGATGTTATGGTGTAAAGCAATGAAGGAGGAACATGTTGCACATTCCCGAAGATTTGACAGTTATGGTAATGTCTCACATATTTGATGCAGATTCCATCGTGGTCCAATAATATCCTAAACGTGTGATTTTCTTTGCCATCATGGGTCCACTCATGTGAGGGCCACATTCTCCATCATGGACTTCTTCTATCACTTTCCGTGCCTGTGAATGATCAAGACAACGTAGAATTACACCAAGAGGTGTTCTTTTGTATAGCTCTCCTTGCATGAGTATGTATTGGGAAGCTAGCAAACGGATGGCGCGTTGTCCTCTTTTGTCCACTTCTGGTGGATATGTGCCATGGAGTTTGAAGTTTAGGATTGCTTGGAACCAAGGCTCCTCTGTAATTTCCTTTTCATCGGTGATTTGGTGCACATAAGCTGGCTCTGACCGTCGTTCGATGGATAAAGGCATTTCTACCATGCTATCCGGCATATTAATCAAAGATGCGAGTTTTGCAAGAGCATCCGCAAATTGATTTTCTTCTCGAGGTAGATGTAAGTAGGTTACTTGATCAAAGAATTAAGCGACTTGGTCTATTCTGGCTTGATAAGATGCCAGGCTTTCGCTTCGGATTTTCCAAGATCCCGTAATTTGATTGATGATCAAAGATGAATCCCCATGTACTCAAAGATTCTTGATGCCTAAACTTACTGCCGCTTGCAATCCAATGAGACAAAGCCAGATTCTGCAGCGTTATTTGTCACCTCAAAGTCGAGTTTGACAGAGATTGGTGTATGCTCGCCTTCAAGAGAAATGAGCAACACTCATATTCCAAATCCTCTTAAGTTCGATGCCCCATCAAAATAGAGGTCCCAGGAGTCTACATCTGTTTGGAGTATATCCTCATCCGGAAATGACCAGGTGTCTATTGTTTGTGTATCGTTGATGGGATTTTCTGCGAAGAATTCGGCAACGGCGCGCCCTTTTATGACTTTCAAAGGTACATACTTGAGATCGAACTCTGAGAGCATCAAGGCCCATCTCGCTATACGTCCATTGAGAGCGGGTTTCTCGAAGAGGTATTTGACAGGATCCATTTTGGAGAATATTTTGACGGAGTAGCTAAGCATATAATAGCATAGCTTCTTTGTTGCCCACACAAGAGCGAGGCATGTCTTCTCGAGTGGCGTGTATTTGCACTCGTACTCCAAGAACTTCTTACTAAGGTAGTAGATGGCTCTTTCTTCTTTTCCTACAGTTTGAGCTAACATGGCGCCCATGGCCATTTCAGTTACCGTGAGTGATGAGTCATAATTATATACATATTTATGCCTCCCCTTAATTACTTTTGATACGGTTTTCGTGTTAGTTTATATCATTTACATGCCTTTTATGTTAGAATGTTGATACTTCCGCCTTTTGATGTTTAATACAGGAATGATGCATTTGAGGAGCAAAGGAATGAAATGGGCATCGCGGAGTGAGCATGAAGGGATACACGAAGCATGGCACGAGAATCCATAAGAATGAAGGAAGAGAAGTTAAGAAGAAAACACGAAGAAAAGAGCTTCTTATTACAAGTGCCTCCTTTGAAGAGCCATATCTCGAGTTCTACAACAGATTTTCAAGTGATTCCAATTGGAGGTGAAAGCTTATCCTCTTAGCTTTCCAACGCCGCGAAAATCGCTTGTTTCTGACAAGTAACGAAGAAATGGCGGTCGTTTGAAGTTCAGTGCGCGAAGCAGGAAATTGGTGCCTCGATCGAGTCAACCTTGGCTCGATCGAGGAACTTCATGCTCGATCGAGTCACTCTCGACTCGATCGAGGAACCTTCCAGTTTTATAATTCCCGCAACTTTCCTTAAGTCGGTTATGTATTGCTATAAATACCAAAACTCGTACCCTAGGTTATTTTATGCTTTATTTTCAGAATGCATATTTTGATGTTTCTGATGTTGAAGATGATATTGATGAATACTCTGCACAAGGGACCCCTACTAAGGACCCTTCAGATGCTTTGATATGTTTTGAGACATGTGCAGGTGAATCTCCCATTTGGAAAGCTGAGTTGGATGCTTTAGAGGCTGAAATATATGGGATAGAGCCTATCAACAAAGGGAACGCGGAGGTATACGAGTCACTGAATACTCCTAGCATGGTAGAGGTAATATATTCTTTTGCCACTAATTCTGTCATTAGGAGCGGTAGACCTCCTGACCAAGAGGTAATTGTTGACGATAACTTCATAAGGATTACTGGTGTGGTGAGTGAGAAATTACCTCGTATGACTTCTACTTTGTGTTTTGATTCTCCTTATTCTTTTGGTTGGACGAACAAATTGATGCGGTTTTCTTATAATTGTCATCAAAATTTTGATATGCTGAGACGGTCTTTAACATTGATTTTATATGCTCCTGTTATATCTTGGTGCTACTTATGCTTTTGTGTAGCACATGCGCAGATTTATGATCAACTATTAAGAGCTTTGAGCTGTTTTGATTATGCCCAATTGCGGGTAATCGATATATAAAGAAAGGAAGGGGACGGCAACAGGTTCCTCGATCGAGTAAGACGAGGCTCGATAGAGTAACCACGTTTTGGGGTTTATTTCGTAGCTGACTTGATGTGGAATTGCGCGGTTGATGATTTTACCCCTATTTTTGCAGCTGGTTTGGGGGAATCATAAGCTCTTACCCGGTATTCTCTTCCCTTGTACCTTCTTTAATTGTATTATCTATTTCTTTTCCATTCCTTTTGTTAGTTGTGTCCTTTAGGTTGCTGGATTTTTGTGTGATTGCTATGTTGTAGGCGTCACAATGAGGACACTGTGACATTTAGGTTTGGGGGAGGGTCTTTTATTATGTTGTGTGCTTTTTATTTATGTTGTGTGCATTTATATAAAAAATACATAAAAATTAAAAAATTTCAAAATACAAAAACATGTTTTATTTATTTATTTTAGGTCGAGTCTTGGTGAATTTAATAACTATGATGTTAAATTGCATTGTTTTTGCATTTGAATCCCAAATAGTTGTCCATGTACATTGTTTTGACTCGTTAGCCATGAAAACAAAACTCATAATTCAAGTCTTTACCGTATTGACATGCCTTATATTGATTAGATTTGACATAATTACGTTGGTAAACTACTTAAATTCTGAGGTCTATAGAGCTTCCTAGGCCAGAAACATCAATAAACTGGTCTCATTGTCAATTAGGCTTGAGTGTGGTTTCTCCTTGTGGAATGTGTAATATCAAACTGCATAAGTGTGACATTGATTTCTTGATACTTCTATTGCTTTCATTTGACTAAGTACATGTGGATAGGCGATTCTTATCGTTCAAATAAGCCTTACATTACCTTTTGTTAGCCCGTTTGAACCCTTGTAGCCAATATTAATTACATCCTATGAGCTACAATCCAAGAATTTGCCTACCTTTTCGGGACAGTCGCAGTTGCTTGTTTATCATGTTTATTTTGCTATTATGGTTGGGTTGGGACTTATTGTTGTCATGTGGGTATAGCAAAATACTTTTAGCGATTGTGTTGTATCCTTGTGTTGGAAAAAAGAAAAATATGAAGCAAAAGAAAAAAAAAAAGAAAAAAGAAGAAAAAGAAAAAAAAAAAGAGGAAAAAATCGAAAAATAGAAAAAGAGGAAAGAAAAGAAAAGAGATTGCTTCATTTGGTTTTGTCAAGGATCAAAAGGATGGTTGTTAGAGTCTAATGCATAATTGGAGAGTAATTTATTAGCTCTCATATGTTGTAAAGTTGAGATCATTTCTCTAAGTCGGGTTCATTTATTATCAAAGATTTGGTTTTTGTTTTGGTTAGCGCTGCGACTACCGTCTTAGCTCCACATATCCATAACGTGCTTTGGCACAAACCATTTCTATCCCTTTAACCCATTTGCCACCCTTATTGTCCTTGATACATGTACTTTTGTCTACATATGATGATTGCATATTAGTTGGGGAAATCCCTATCACATTAGATTGCATGCATGTTTCATAAGTTGAGTGAGTGTTTCTACTTCTTTCTATCTTCACATATAACTCACCCTATATACTTATGAGTGCATGAGTGAATCCGCGAGAATCCGACTAATTTGTCTTGCAAGATCGAAAGGTATTTGGCATTTGTATCTAGTATGGTGACTTGAGACTTGAGCTACGTTTTCTATTTCCCGTACCTTTGAATTTGTTTTATTGGTACACTTTAGTCATTAGTTTATTCTGAGATATGGATAGCTTGGGATTTGTATGTGCATTAAACATTAGCTCTGAGTCGTTTATTCGCCATTTGTATGATTGCCTTTTGTAATGTGTATTGCTTTGCTTGAGGACAAGCAAAAAGATGGTTTGGGGGAGTTTGATGAGTCATAATTATATACATATTTATGCCTCCCCTTAATTACTTTTGATACGGTTTTCGTGTTAGTTTATATCATTTACATGCCTTTTATGTTAGAATGTTGATACTTCCGCCTTTTGATGTTTAATACAGGAATGATGCATTTGAGGAGCAAAGGAATGAAATGGGCATCGCGGAGTGAGCATGAAGGGATACACGAAGCATGGCACGAGAATCCATAAGAATGAAGGAAGAGAAGTTAAGAAGAAAACACGAAGAAAAGAGCTTCTTATTACAAGTGCCTCCTTTGAAGAGCCATATCTCGAGTTCTACAACAGATTTTCAAGTGATTCCAATTGGAGGTGAAAGCTTATCTTCTTAGCTTTCCAACGCCGCAAAAATCGCTTGTTTATGACAAGTAACGAAGAAATGGCGGTCGTTTGAAGTTCAGTGCGCGAAGCAGGAAATTGGTGCCTCGATCGAGTCAACCGTGGCTCGATCGAGGAACTTCATGCTCGATCGAGTCACCCTTGGCTCGATCGAGGAACCTTCCAGTTTTATAATTCCCGCAACTTTCCTTAAGTCGGTTATGTATTGCTATAAATACCAAAACTCGTACCCTAGGTTATTTTATGCTTTATTTTCAGTAGGTTTAATATAGCTACCTTAAAAAACTCTCTAAAATACTTAGTTTAGTTTATTTATTGTTCTTACTTCCGGATCTAGCTATTTACGGTATTGTTCTTAATCTTTCCTTTATTATTAGTCATTTATTTCATTGTTCATCTTTTATGCTTGCAATCATGTTTCTTATTAATGTTATTGTTGTTCTTCTTTCTATTATGCGTAGCTAAATCTCTTATCTAGGGTGAAAGGGGATCTAGGTTGTTAGAAAAGGGATTATTATGAATTGATTGTTAAATTGCTCTTAATTGTTGTTTGATTATCGTATTACTTCCAATTAGTTAATTACTGATCAGAATTGATTAATTAGTCTTGCATAAACTAGGAATATCACCGACCGGGTTAAGACTAGTATAGGCCACGATAATTGAATAGAGATAATTTAATGATAGCGACCGCATGTTAAATTAGATCTAAAAGAAATATTGAATCGACCGATCATATGACTTTCAACAATATACATTGCTCAATCAATGAATTAAATTCTACCCTTTGACGACGACCTAGTGAACCCGATCCCTAGACCTTTTAATATTATTGTTATTCATCTTTTATTTACTTGCAATTAGTGATTAGCATACAAACAATCAAACCCCCAAAATTGGTTACTTTAAGACAAATTTAAATATAAACAAACTAGATAATCACCGCCTCCCTGTGGATTCGACTCTGACTTACCGCTAGCTATTTTGTTAGTAGTAGTTTAGGTTTACTTTGATTAAGGTGATACGACTTTAACCTTATCAAATTTTGGGGGTTGCCGGGGAGGCAACAATTGTTCTGTTTGTTTCTGTTTATTTTTGTCTTTTGTTTTGGGGGAACTTGAGTTCCTTGAGACGATTTTATCTTTTCTTGTTGTTTTCGTGTATGCCCGGGTCTAACAGGTTAGAGATCCTACCGTTTGATCCCGAGCGGAAAAGACTTTTCGCTCTGACGAAAATTTCAAAGAGAAGTAAGTCAAGTGGAAGACTTGAGTACACTTGACTACGAGCGGTATACTTTCATGAGAAGACTCGTCCTTAGAAGAGGACACACTTATTTCTGCAGCTGTGACTTCTACAACACCAAAGATGCCTACATTAGCAAGTCACTCCGAACCCACGGTTGATTCTATTCCTAAAGGCTTCAAGCTCCCTACCGCTGATAAGGGAACTTTTGAGATCAAGCCTTCTTACATAAGCTTGATAGAGAGGAATTTATTTGGAGGAAAAGCAGGAGAGGACCCCGCAAAACATATGGAGAAATTCGTTACTTATTGCTGTTCTATTCCTTTAACAGCTGGGGTGTCTCAAGATCAGGTCAAGCAAACTCTCTTCCCTTTCTCTTTGAGAGATGATGCAGCTGAGTGGTTAAGGGACTTAGACATGGAGACCGACGCGATTACCAACTGGACTTCTCTAGCTCTTGCATTCTACAAAAGGTATTTTCCACCACAGAAGACTAATGCATTGAGAAGTCAGATTATAAGTTTTAAACAGGGTCCTACTGAGGATTTTAATGAAGCTTGGATACGGTTCAAAAGACTAGTGCGGTCCGTCCCTCACCATGGATTTGAGATTTGGTTCCTTTGCAACCAGTTTTACAACGGGTTGTATGATGATCATAGAGCTTTACTTGATTCTGCTGCTAATGGGAGATTCCAAGATAACACTAATGACAGTAATGCTTGGAAGTTGATTGATCAGATTGCTACTCACACGGTGAGTATGGTAACCCCGGAGAGGAAGTAAGAGAGGAAGTGGCTCGAGATAGTGCGGTCGCGGCACGGTTGGAGACTATATTGGCTCAAATAGCTGAATTGAAGACTACCCGATCCTTGGGTAAGCAAGAGATGATTCATATGGTTCAACAAGAAGTGTCCTGCGAGAGATGTGGTATAGATGGCCACACTGCGGCCAAATGTATGAGTACTATTGAGCAAGTTCAGGCCTTCCAATCTTTCAAGCAAGGTACACCATATTCTAATTTCTTTCAAGCTCCTCAACAAGGTACCTATATTATTCCTCCAAATCGTGGTAATCAGCCACACGGAGGTTATCAAAGGCCAAATCAAGGAGGTTTTCAACAATTTCAACCTCCTCCTCAAGCTCCAAGTAATGAAGTGTCGGAGTTAAAAGCTCTATTGCAACAAACTTTGATGATGCAGCAAAAGCAAACGGCTCAAATCTCCGAACTTATGGCTCATAATAAGATGTTGGATACTCAAGTTGCTCAAATGGCGGCTCAAAATCCATCAAAACAGTCCGGTCTTCCTCCTCAAGGTAAACAAGCTCATGAGCAAGTTAATGCAATTTCTTTAAAGAGCGGTACTTCTTATAACGGTCTGGACATGCCCATTAAAGATGATGAAGCTCCATACATGCATCCTAAGGGGTTGGGAAATTTGGAGCTAAGTGACGATGAAAAAGAAACTTTCAAAGATGAAACACGAGATTTGTGAAAAGCAAAAAAGACGAAGGAGTGAACTGCAAAGGTTCCTCGATCGAGTCGGCCCACTCGATCGAGGAACCAGCGTGCTCGATCGAGTCACCTCTCGACTCGATCGAGGCACCTCTTCGACAGATGGCGGTGTTTCAAAAGTTGTTTCTAAGGTCAAGCCAGCCGAGCCCATAACTATTGCACTACCTTTTCCTCATCGACAACAAAAATCCAAGTGGATAAACGAGTTTGGAAGGTTTATGGAGGTAGTAAAGAATCTTCAAGTGACGGTGCCATTTCTTGAATTGGTAACTCAAGTCGGCGTATGCTAAATTTTTAAGAGAAATCTTATCAAAGAAGCGGTCTTTTGATGAAGTGGAGACAGTAGCATTTACTCAGGAGTGCGCGGCCGCATTACAAGCTAACTCACCACCAAAGCTTAAGGATCCGGGGAGTTTTTCTATTCCTTATCATATTGGTAGTATAGCTATTGATAGAGCCCTTTGTGATTTAGGGGCTAGTGTTAGTGTCATGCCGTATTCAATTTGCAAAAAGTTAAATATGGGTCAACTCCGTATTACTAATATGACCTTACAAATGGCCGACAGATCTTTAAAGAAACCTATGGGTGTCTTAGAGGATGTGCCCGTTAGAGTAGGGAAGTATTTCATTCCGATTAACTTTATTGTTATGGATATGGTGAGGACTCTCAAGTACCCATCATTCTTGGTAGACCATTCCTTCACACTGCGGGAGCACTCATAGATGTTAGGGATGGTAGTCTGACACTAAGAGTTGGGGATGACACTATTAGATTTGTTCTTGATAATACTTTAAAACGTCCTCCTGATTTAAAAGCTTCTTGTCATATGATTAATGCTCTTGATCCTACTTTTGATGATTGTCTTGCTTTATGTTTTGATAGGAATCCATATGACGCCCCTGCTGCTACGTCATATCCATGGAGCAAGGAAGTGGATGAGATAGAGAAGCGATTTATGGAGATGATCCTCTTCCTGAGATGGTTTACAATTTGTGTTGAGAGTGTTGAAATAGAAAGTGAATTGGATGCTTTGGAAGTCGAGATTTTCAAAAGGAGTCGATTAGAGTTTTTGATGAAGCTTCTATGACATGAGGACGAAGTGCCTTATCTCCTTCCTCAAGAAGATGACACGAAGAACGATGAACATTGCTCTTATTTTACATTAGATTTCGAGTTTGATGAGCCAGGACATTTTTCATTATTTTTATTCTTTGTTTGGACTTTTTATTGGTGCTACTTATGTTTGTGTGTAGCACATGCGCTACTTTTTGATTTACTGTTGCGAGCTTTAACTTGTATTGATTATGATTTGTGTGCGAATCTATTTTAAATGCAGGAAATATGCTCGACAGAATGGATCCTCGATCGAGTGTCATAGGGCTCGATCGAGTACTCAAGTATTTTGGGTCAGTAACGTAGCCAGACGATGACATGATTTGCGCGGTTGATATTTTCCCCTGTTTTGCAGCTGGTTTGGGGGAATCATAAGCTCTTACGCGGTATTCTCTTCCCTTGTACCTTCTTTTATTGTATTGTCTATTTCTTCTCCATTCCTTTTGTTAGTTGTGTCCTTTAGGTTGCTGGATTTTTGTGTGATTGCTATACTGTAGGCGTCACAATGAGGACACTATGACTTTTAGGTTTGGGGGAGGGTCTTTTATTATGTCGTGTGCTTTTTATTTATGTTGTGTGCATTTATATAAAAAATCCAAAAAAATTAAAAAATTCAAAATACAAAAACATGTTTTTCCTTTGTTTTAGGTCGAGTCTTGGTGAATTGAATAACAATGATGTTAAATTGCATTGTTTTTGCATTTGAATCCCAAATAGTTGTTCATGTACATTGTTTTGACTCGTTAGCCATGAAAACAAAGCTCATAATTCAAGTCTTAACCATATTGACATACCTTATATTGATTAGATTTGACACAATTACGTTGGTAAACTACTTAAATTCTGAGGTCTATAGAGCTTCCTAGGCCAGGAACATCAATAAACTGGTCTCATTGTCAATTAAGCTTGAGTGTGGTTTCTCCTTGTGGAATGTGTAATATCAAACTGCATAAGTGTGACATTGATTTCTTGATACTTCTATTGCTTTCATTTGACTAAGTACATGTGGATAGGCGATTCTTACCGTTCAAATAAGCCTTACATTGTTATTCAATTCACCAAGACTCGACCTAAAACAAAGGAAAAACATGTTTTTGTATTTTATAAAATTTTTAATTTTTATGGATTTTTTATATAAATGCACACAACATAAATAAAAAGCACACAACATAATAAAAGACCCTCCCCCAAACCTAAATGTCACAGTGTCCTCATTGTGACGCCTACAGCATAACAATCACACAAAAATCCAGCAACCTAAAGGACACAACTAACAAAAGGAATGGAGAAGAAATAGACAATACAATTAAAGAAGGTACAAGGGAAGAGAATACCGGGTAAGAGCTTGTGATTCCCCCAAACCAGCTGCAAAACAGGGGAAAATATCAACCGCGCAAATCATGTCATCGTCTGGCTACGTTACTGACCCAAAATACTTGAGTACTCATCGAGCCCTATGACACTCGATCGAGGATCCATTCTGTCGAGCATATTTCCTGCATTTAAAATAAATTCGCACACAAATCATAATCAATACAAGTTAAAGCTCGCAACAGTAAATCAAAAAGTAGCGCATGTGCTACACACAAACATAAGTAGCACCAATAAAAAGTCCAAACAAAGAATAAAAATAATGAAAAATGTCCTGGCTCATCAAACTCGAAATCTAATGTAAAATAAGAGCAATGTTCATCGTTCTTCAGGTCATCTTCTTGAGGAAGGAGATAAGGCACTTCGTCTGTCATAGAAGCTTCATCAAAAACTCTAACTGACTCCTTTTTGAAAATCTCAGCTTCCAAAGCATCCAATTCAGCTTCTATTTCAACACTCTCAACACAGCTGTAAACCATCTCAGGAAGAGGATCATCTCCATAAATCAGCTTCTCTATCTCATCCACTTCCTTGCTCCATGGATATGACGCAGCAGCAGGGGCGTCATATGGATTCCTATCAAAACATAAAGCAAGACAATCATCAAAAGTAGGATCAAGAGCATTAATCATATGACAAGAAGCTTTTAAATCAGGAGGACGTTTTAAAGTATTATCAAGAACAAATCTAATAGTGTCATCCCCAACTCTTAGTGTCAGACTACCATCCCTAACATCTATGAGTGCTCCTGCAGTGTGAAGGAATGGTCTACCAAGAATGATGGGTACTTGAGAGTCCTCAGCCATATCCATAACAATAAAGTCAACTGGAATGAAATACTTCCCTACTCTAACGGGCACATCCTCTAAGACACCCATAGGTTTCTTTAAAGATCTGTCGGCCATTTGTAAGGTCATATTAGTAATACGGAGTTGACCCATATTTAACTTTTTGAAAATTGAATACGGCATGACACTAACACTAGCCCCTAAATCACAAAGGGCTCTATCAATAGCTATACTACCAATATGACAAGGAATAGAAAAACTCCCTGGATCCTTAAGCTTTGGTGGTGAGTTAGCTTGTAATGCGGCCGCGCACTCCTGAGTAAATGCTACTGTCTCCACTTCATCAAAAGACCGCTTCTTTGATAAGATTTCTCTTAAAAATTTAGCATACGCCGGCACTTGAGTTACCAATTCAGTAAATGGCACTGTCACTTGAAGATTCTTTACTACCTCCATAAACCTTCCAAACTGTTTATCCAGCTTGGATTTTTGTTGTCGATGAGGAAAAGGTAGTGCAATAGTTATGGGCTCTACTGGCTTGACCTTAGAAACAACTTTTGAAACACCGCCATCTGTCGAAGAGGTGCCTCGATCGAGTCGAGAGGTGACTCGATCGAGCACGCTGGTTCCTCGATCGAGCCAGGGGCCGACTCGATCGAGGAACCTTTGCGAGTTCAGCTCCTTCGTCTTTTTGCTTTTCGTCAAATCTCGTGTTTCATCATTGAAAGTTTCTTTTTCATCGTCACTTAGCTCCAAATTTCCCAACCCCTTAGGATGCATGTATGGAGCTTCATCATCTTTAATGGGCATGTCCAGACCGTTATAAGAAGTACCGCTCTTTAAAGAAATTGCATTAACTTGCTCATGAGCTTGTTTACCTTGAGGAGGAAGACCGGACTGTTTTGATGGATTTTGAGCCGCCATTTGAGCAACTTGAGTATCCAACATCTTATTATGAGCCATAAGTTCGGAGATTTGAGCCGTTTGCTTTTTGCCGCATCATCAAAGTTTGTTGCAATAGAGCTTTTAACTCCGACACTTCATTACTTGGAGCTTGAGGAGGAGGTTGAAATTGTTGAAAACCTCCTTGATTTGGCCTTTGATAACCTCCGTGTGGCTGATTACCACGATTTGGAGGAATAATATAGGTACCTTGTTGAGGAGCTTGAAAGAAATTAGAATATGGTGTACCTTGCTTGAAAGATTGGAAGGCCTGAACTTGCTCAATAGTACTCATACATTTGGCCGCAGTGTGGCCATCTATACCACATCTCTCGCAGGACACTTCTTGTTGAACCATATGAATCATCTCTTGCTTACCCAAGGATCGGGTAGTCTTCAATTCAGCTATTTGAGCCAATATAGTCTCCAACTGTGCCGCGACCGCACTATCTGAGCCACTTCCTCTCTTACTTCCTCTGGGGTTACCATACTCAGCTGTGTGAGTAGCAATCGATCAATCAACTTCCAAGCATTATGTCATTAGTGTTATCTTGGAATCTCCCATTAGCAGCAGAATCAAGTAAAGCTCTATGATCATCATACAACCCGTTGTAAAACTGGTTGCAAAGGAACCAAATCTCAAATCCATGGTGAGGGACGGACCGCACTAGTCTTTTGAACCGTATCCAAGCTTCATTAAAATCCTCAGTAGGACCCTGTTTAAAACTTATAATCTGACTTCTCAATGCATTAGTCTTCTGTGGTGGAAAATACCTTTTGTAGAATGCAAGAGCTAGAGAAGTCCAGTTGGTAATCGCGTCGGTCTCCATGTCTAAGTCCCTTAACCACTCAGCTGCATCATCTCTCAAAGAGAAAGGGAAGAGAGTTTGCTTGACCTGATCTTGAGACACCCCACTGTTAAAGGAATAGAACAAAGCAATAAGTAACGAATTTCTCCATATGTTTTCATGGGGTCCTCTCCCGCTTTTCCTCCAAATAAATTCCTCTCTATCAAGCTTATGTAAGAAGGCTTGATCTCAAAAGTTCCCTTATCAGCGGTAGGGAGCTTGAAGCCTTTAGGAATAGAATCAACCGTGGGTTCGGAGTGACTTGCTAATGTAGGCATCTTTGGTGTTGTAGAAGTCACAAATTGCAGAAATAAGTGTGTCCTCTTCTAAGGACGAGTCTTCTGCGAAAGTATACCGCTCGTAGTCAAGTGTACTCAAGTCTTCCACTTGACTTACTTCTCTTTGAAATTTTCGTCTGTAGCGAAAAGTCTTTTCTGGCTCGGGATCAAACGGTAGGATCTCTAACCTGTTAGACCTAGGAATACACGAAAACAACAAGAAAAGATAAAACTGTCTCTGTAATACTCCGTATTTATGAGTCTTTGGGTACTCTATCGAGTAGGCCTTACTCTGTCGAGTAAGGATAAGTTGCGTTTTAGAATAGTTTCTGACCTGTTGGGTACTCGATCGAGTAGCTGGGGTACTCGATCGAGTAAGGGGGTACTCGATCGAGTACCTTGGGTACTCGATCGAGTGTCCGGTTTTACGGGGAGTTTTCTCGGGTCTTGTTAATTATGCGATTAAGGTATTTAAACATATTCGTCATTGTTTTAATTCACTTTTACAAAACCTAAAACCCTGTTTAAGAGAGAAAGCAGCCACTTCATCTTCCTAATCGCATTCTTAGCAATTCCCGGAGTTCAGACGGTCGGTTCTTGTCGTTTTTCGTGTCGTTGGATTCCTTGCGTCGAGGGTAAGCTTTTAATATAATTTTTATAATGTTTTGTTAAGTTTGGTTAAACCCTAATTTAGGAATTGGGGGTTTTGGTGTGTAGTTTGTGATGTGTAGTCTTTATGTGCTGTATGATAGGAGGAGAATTCGTAGAGGAGCCGTTTTGATACAGCTGTAGATACCGTCTGCGTGTTGTGCTTTCCAGGTAGGATTTCCTAATCAGTATTAGTCCCATAATGGGATATTGGTGATGTGCTGTAGTTAGTTGTTTGATATGATGATTGTGATTGTGATTGTGATTGTGGTTGTGTTTGTTGATGGTTCTCGAGATGCGTTCTCGGCTGAGTGGGGTCACTTGCGGGAGTGATCTCACGCCCTAGTTTCGCCCTTCGTGGAACCCGCCACGAAAAGGGGATGTGCACATTAATGGACAGGGTTATCGCTCGTACGATGAGCGGGGCTTAGGTGGGAACGGCTGCGGTCCCCCCGGCGTGGTGGTCCAGTGGACATCGGTATTGAGACGATGGGAGTTGGTGGTGTGTGTGTGTGTGTGTGTGTGATTGTTTTGTCTGTTTATCTTATTGTTGATATATGTATTGAATTGTGTGATTAGTACTGACCCCGTTTAAATGTTTTAAAAACTGTGGTGATCCATTCGGGGGTGGTGAGCAGTTATTGAGCAGGTGTGATATGACACGTATGGGATAGCTGGGATGAGTCATCACGTGGCGTTAGAAGTCTTCACGTGTCGACGAAGTCTAGTAGCTTTGATAGTTTTAGTAGACCGCCGTATGAGAACCTTGTAATTTCTTTTATTAGTTTTGGTTTGAACATGTAATCACTTAATCTATAATTACTTTAAAAGTACGTTTCTTTATTGTCTTATGATATTCAATACCTCGGGCAACCGAGATGGTAGTATCCTTATACCTGAGTGGTCCTGGTAAGGCACTTGGAGTATGGGGGTGTTACAAATGGTATCAGAGCGACGATTTTGGAACTGTAACAAATGAACATAATGAACATAGGGAGTCTAATAAAATGAACCTGGTGTATGTGTAATGGGAGCCCCGGCTGATGCTAGGTTTTGGGTGAGTAGGCGCCCTCACTTCAAAATCTTGGCCCCATGATACTTAAGCCAGTCACATGGTATGGGAACGTGGAGTCCGTGTGTATATGTGCGACGTGTATGTTAATTGTCTTTGTATATGGTTTGTTGAAAGCATGTTGCATGATAGTTGGCTTACATGTTGGTTGGAATCGTTGGAAAAGTATATGAGAATGATGAATGATATGGTAGAAAAAGAAAGTAGTTCGTATATGATGATGTGTGATGAAGTGGATTTGTAATGTTGTTGTATTAGCAACATGGGAATAGGATTTGTAGTGTATGGGTGTGGTTTGTGTTATGAAAAGTTATGAAAATTTAAAACATGCGGGTAATACATGATTGAAAGTTGAATGTTATATGAGCATGATAGATGGTAATGTTTGGCTTTTGGTGAGTAGTAACATGAAGAATAGAGGTTCAATGATATGTGTTTTGTATAACGAATTGGAAGAAAAGCATGATGGCTGTTTATAGCGTGACACTTGATAACACGAAGTAGATTATTTTGTTAATTGTATGAGGAGTCGCGCAGATTTGAATGCGTAGTTGTAATCATAATGTTGAAATAATAATGAATGCATAGTACGTTGGGGTATGTGAGATAACATGCGGGTAGTATTCACGAGTCTGCATGACTCGATCGAGTGGGTTTGATTCGATCGAGTGGGTACTTGTCGTTATTTTGACCAGAATCGTGTTTTTGGGCACTCGATCGAGTACCTCGGGCACTCGATCGAGTATGGGGTCACTCGATCGAGTAGCCGGGCTACTCGGTCGAGTAAGTCAGAGATCAGAAGGTTTGTTTGGGTTCTGGAGTCGGGGCACTCGATCGAGCATGTTGGGCACTCGATCGAGTAGCCTCAACTCGATCGAGTAGGTTCTGGTACTTGATCGAGTAGGGGTCTGTGCAGGTCATATGCGTATTTCGGGTCATATGTTTGTCTTTTGACATTCGTTGCATATTATGTTTAATTCAAAGGTGTTGTATTACTTCTTTATGCATTGTTTTACGTATGTGTTGGTCCTGAAGCGTAAGTTACCCAATCTTATGTTGTAAAGAGTGGCACTATGATGAGTATGAGTTCGGTGGGGGGGACATGAGTTATATGTGATTATGATAGATGGTGGAAAAAGAAAAGGAAGATTGGTATAGTTTATTGAGGCATGGCGCACATTTTGCGAGACGGGATGAGTGATATGATTGTGTGTTGAGTAATGTAAAAATAAGTGAATATAGGCAAGGGATGATGTGAGTATAATGAACGTGAGAATGAAGAGATTGAAAGTAAGAATGTGGATAGTGGCAGCTTGCGATGTGTAAAGAGTTATGGAGGGAAATGGTTAGGAGTCGTGTGGGTTATGGATTTATGTAGTGAAAGTTCGTTTAAAGGGGTTAAGAAGAGTAATATATAGTGAACTTTGTGGAGACATGTCGCGAGGTGTATTTATAGACAGTGAGTGAGTTTGGGAGGTTTATTAAAAGATGAAACTACTGTGTGAGTTCCTTGGGTAATTAACGGTATTAAATGAATTCTGAATTCTAGAGATGTAAAAAGGGAGATGCAATTGTTTGAACATTAAACGTTGGTTCTATGGATAGATTAGTGGCAAGTATGAGTGATAGCATAATAAGAGAAGATCCATGGGAAGAAAGAGTGAGATGATGTCGGTATAAAATAATGGAATTAAGTTTTGGAGCAACGAAGGGGTAACCAGATTTCTAAAGAGTTAGCTAGAAGGAATAAGGAGTTGAACTATTAATTGGTATTATTGAGTGTAAAGAGAAAAGAAGGATAAAAGTAAGCTGAGGAAAATGTTCACCGAAGCTATGTGATATAAAGATAAGGAATCATCGAAATGTGTGATGATATCACGAGGATGCTAGCTAAAGGTTATATAGGAGTTTCAGGGCAACATGATTGGTAATGAGTTTTGAGGAATTAAGGGAGTAAGAAGTTGGTGGAGTATTGGCACGATACGAGATATTTGGTGGAGAGTTGGATGACAATACAAATAAGATAGCATTGGGAATAATGTTGAGGTGATTTTGTGGATGGGTTTGATGTTCGTTATTTGCAATGTTAACCAAAAATGGTAGAAAAACCATGTTATTTTGATATGAGTGTAAGAGATTTGATATACGAGCAGCGGTGGCATTGTGGTGTTATCACTAATGGCTAAGAGTGATGGAATATTAGAAAGGTAGCAATTGTAAAGAGGTTGATTTGGTAGGGACCTGATTGTTGTGTATGATTGTGAGAGGGTATAAGATGTGGTTAGATGAGGCGGACGCTATTAGTTGAATAGTGAAGATATGGTTATATTTGGCAGGAAGTGATGGTTGTGCGAATGGGGGAATATGTTATGAGGGGCATATGAGTTAAACTCGGGCAGCAGGTAACCTTTTTCGAGTGGTAACTTACGTGGTCAGGATTGACTAGTTGGTTGTGATTACAGGTCTATGATATGTGTAAATGTTTGTGTGAGGTTCTGACCTCACAAGAAGTGGTATGGTGTGATAATTATAAAGTTGTTTTATGAATGTTCTGTAATATATATGTTGGGCACGGTAATTTAATTGAATGATATCCAAAAAGGTAATAACTTGATTGATTTGACATAGCTAGTTATAATTTTATGTGTATTGATAACACATGTGTATCCCGGGAAATGGTAGAGATGATGTTCATGAGATGCTTATCCGTTTATCCATATAATATGTTGCGTGGTGAATTAATAAGGTGGATTTAAGTAAGTTTTTCTTGTCTGAGAAGTTATGCTGAGTCAGTATTTATGGGAATTGTATGAAGTTGTGATGTCTATCGGTGTGGTTGTGGTGCCTCGGGTGGTGATCCGGGCACGGTACATAATGCTGTGATGCGGGTATTTTCGCACTACGGTGTGTGGTGTTGGTGGCGGTGTTGTGATGCCGTCACCGGTTGTGGTGGAGTAGGCGGGATGTTTATGATTCGAGTTTCGAAAGTACATACCAGTTATACATAGATTGTTGTTTTGTTTGATGTTGCTCTCTGCGAGTTTCAGTTTGTGCTGATAGACAGTTGTCTTGCTTATTCATGTTTTCTTTACCAGGTTAAGTTGGGAATGAGGTAGAGTATGATGTGAAATAGAGTTGTATATGTTTCGTTGTTGTCATGGGATAGTGATAATCTGTTGATGGGACACGGTTGTGAGAGGTTGTTACGGTAATTTTGATCTTGTTTTCAGATGAGACATCGGTAGACATGGTAATGGAAAATGATTCGTGGAACATGTGTTGTAATGAGCTGAAAGCGGCAGGTAGTTCATAATCTTTTGTTGAGACAGTGAGTGTAGGGTGTTGGGGAAATTAGTGTCATGTTAAGCTGTGTATGAATTTTGCGGTAATGAAAGAAGGAACTTGAGGATCTAGTGTGCGTGTACGTAACGAGTGCGGACCGTGAGTTATGCTTCTAGGAGATAAGTGCCTTACGTAGAGAGGTATGTTGTTTGGCAGTAATAATGAAGAGTGGGTATGGTGATTTGCTACGAGTTTATGGTATAGGTTAGGTCTTGTTTGCCGAATGAGTTGAGGAATGGGAAATGTTTATGTATGGGAGCCTTGGATATAAGAATGGTGAGTGTTTGGGTTATAGACGGTTATCTTTGACATGTGGTGGTACAGAGGGTAATGAGATATAGATATGGTTTGGTATTAGTGAGTTACGAGGACGTAACATTTGTCTTAAGAGGAGTAGGATGCGATAAAACAGATTTTGATGCTTGTACATATGGTAATACATTCGGAAGTTGAGTCTTGATGTAGAATAAAAGATCGATTCGTGTTGTGGGTGATTTTATTAAAGGTCATGACCGTGCTTGTAGTAGCGTGATGTTTAGGAGTGTGAGAATATTTCGCTAGTATTGTGGTTGGATGATGAGGTTACGAGTGTGAGTAAACTTCGAGGACGAAGTTCCTTTTAAGGGTGGTAGAATGTAACATTCCGTTTGATGTCTATGAGTGTATTGGTATTGGATTTGATAGTTGATGATATTATGGAGCTAGCAGCATTAGAGGATGGTAGTTGGTTATGTATGGAGTTGGTATCGTGAGAGATATATATGTGGTAGATACGGTATAGTGAGTCATGTTGTGGAAGTAAACATAGTTGGTGGAGTGGGTGTTAAGAGTTCATGTTCTATGTTCGGTCGAGTTCTTGAGTCCTTAGCTAAGTTGTTGTGTCTTGGTCGAGTCAGTATGGTTGTTTTTTTATGTATGGGTTGAACTTCGGGGACGAAGTTCTTTTTAAGGAGGGAAGACCGTAATACTCCGTATTTATGAGTCTTTGGGTACTCTATCGAGTAGTAGGCCTTACTCGTCGAGTAAGGATAAGTTGCGTTTTAGAATAGTTTCTGACCTGTTGGGTACTCGATCGAGTAGCTGGGGTACTCGATCGAGTACCTTGGGTACTCGATCGAGTGTCCGGTTTTACGGGGAGTTTTCTCGGGTCTTGTTAATTATGCGATTAAGGTATTTAAACATATTCGTCATTGTTTTAATTCACTTTTACAAAACCTAAAACCCTGTTTAAGAGAGAAAGCAGCCACTTCATCTTCCTAATCGCATTCTTAGCAATTCCCGGAGTTCAGACGGTCGGTTCTTGTCGTTTTTCGTGTCGTTGGATTCCTTGCGTCGAGGGTAAGCTTTTAATATAATTTTTATAATGTTTTGTTAAGTTTGGTTAAACCCTAATTTAGGAATTGGGGGTTTTGGTGTGTAGTTTGTGATGTGTAGTCTTTATGTGTTATGTATGATAGGAGGAGAATTCGTAGAGGAGCCGTTTTGATACAAATTTGTAGATACCGTCTGCGTGTTGTGCTTTCCGGGTAGGATTTCCTACTCAGTATTAGTCCCATAATGGGATATTGGTGATGTCTTTGTAGTTAGTTGTTTGATATGATGATTGTGATTGTGATTGTGATTGTGGTTGTGTTTGTTGATGGTTCTCGAGATGCGTTCTCGGCTGAGTGGGGTCACTTGCGGGAGTGATCTCACGCCCTAGTTTCGCCCTTCGTGGAACCCGCCACGAAAAGGGGATGTGCACATTAATGGACAGGGTTATCGCTCGTACGATGAGCGGGGCTTAGATGGGAACGGCTGCGGTCCCCCATGGCGGTGGTGGGTCCAGTGGACGGTCGGTATTGAGACGATGGGAGTTGGTGGTGTGTGTGTGTGTGTGTGTGATTCAAATTTGTCTGTTTATCTTATTGTTGATATATGTATTGAATTGTGTGATTAGTCTCGACCCCGTTTAAATGTTTTAAAAGCGTGGTGATCCATTCGGGGTGGTGAGCGATTATTGAGCAGGTGTGATATATGACACGTATGGGATAGCTGGGATGAGTCATCACGTGGCGGTTAGAAGTCTTCACGTGTGTCGACGAAGTCTAGTAGCTTTGATAGTTTTAGCTGTAGACCGTATGAGAACCTTGTAATTTCTTTTATTAGTTTTGGTTTGAACCTGTAATCACTTAATCTATAATTACTTTAAAAGTACGTTTCTTTATTGTCTTATGATATTCAGTACCTCGGGCAACCGAGATGGTAGTATCCTTATACCTGAGTGGTCCTGGTAAGGCACTTGGAGTATGGGGGTGTTAAAGTCTCAAGGAACTGAAGTTCCCTGAAACAAAAGACAAAAATAAACAGAAACAAACAGAACAATTGTTGCCTCCCCGGCAACGGCGCCAAATTTGATAAGGTTAAAGTCGTATCACCTTAATCAAAGTAAACCTAAACTACTACTAACAAAATAGCTAGCGGTAAGTCAGGGTCGAATCCATAGGGAGGCGGTGATTATCTAATTTGTTTATATTTAATTCCGTCTTAAGGTAACCAGTTTTGGGGGTTTGATTGTTTGTATGCTAATCAACTAATTGCAAGTAAATAAAAGATGAATAACAATAATATTAAAAGGTCTAGGGATCGGGTTCACTAGGTAGTCATCAGAGGGTAGAATTTAATTCATTGATTGAGCAATTTATATTGTTGAAAGTCATATGATCAGTCGATTCAATATTTCTTTTAGATCTAATTTAACATGCGGTCGCTATCATTAAATTATCTCTATTCAATTATCATGGCCTATACTAGTCTTAACCCGGTCGGTGATAATCCTAGTTTATGCAAGACTAATTAATCAATTCTGATCAGTAATCAACTAATTAGAAGTAATACGATAATTGAACAACAATAGAAAGCAATTTAACAATCAATTCATAATAATCCCTTTTCTAACAACCTAGATCCCCTTTCACCCTAGATAAGTGATTTAGCTACGCATAATAGAAAGAAGAACAACAATAACATTAATAAGAAACATGATTGCAAGCATAAAAGATGAACAATGAAATAAATGACTAATAATAAAGGAAAGATTAAGAAAAATACCGTAAATAGCTAGATCCGGAAGTAAGAACAATAAATAAACTAAACTAAGTATTTTAGAGAGTTTTTCTAAGGTAGCTATATTAAACCTACTGAAAATAAAGCATAAAATAACCTAGGGTACGAGTTTTGGTATTTATAGCAATACATAACCGACTTAAGGAAAGTTGCGGGAATTATAAAACTGGAAGGTTCCTCGATCGAGTCGAGATTGACTCGATCGAGCATTAAGTTCCTCGATCGAGCCAACGTTGACTCGATCGAGGCACCAATTTCCTGCTTCGCGCACTGAACTTCAAACGACCGCCATTTCTTCGTTACTTGTCAGAAACAAGCGATTTTCGCGGCGTTGGAAAGCTAAGAGGATAAGCTTTCACCTCCAATTAGAATCACTTGAAAATCTGTTGTAGAACTCGAGATATGGCTCTTCAAAGGAGGCACTTGTAATAAGAAGCTCTTTTCTTCGTGTTTTCTTCTTAACTTCTCTTCCTTCATTCTTATGGATTCTCGTGCCATGCTTCGTGTATCCCTTCATGCTCACTCCGCGATGCCCATTTCATTCCTTTGCTCCTCAAATGCATCATTCCTGTATTAAACATCAAAAGGCGGAAGTATCAACATTCTAACATAAAAGGCATGTAAATGATATAAACTAACACGAAAACCGTATCAAAAGTAATTAAGGGGAGGCATAAATATGTATATAATTATGACTCATCAAACTCCCCCAAACCATCTTTTTGCTTGTCCTCAAGCAAAGCAATACACATTACAAAAGGCAATCATACAAATGGCGAATAAACGACTCAGAGCTAATGTTTAATGCACATACAAATCCCAAGCTATCCATATCTGTAACAAAGTAATGACTAAAGTGTACCAATAAAACAAATTCAAAGGTACGGGAAACAGAAAACATAGCTCAAGTCTCAGTCACCATACTATAGACAAATGCCAAATACCTTTCGATCTTGCAAGACAAATTAGTCGGATTCTCGCGGATTCACTCATGCACTCATAAATATATAGGGTGAGTTATATGTGAAGATAGAAAGAAGTAGAAACACTCACTCAACTTATGAAACATGCATGCAATCTAATGTGATAGAGATTTCCCCAACTAATATGCAATCACATATGTAGACAAAAGTACATGTATCAAGGACAATAAGGGTGGCAAATGGGTTAAAGGGATAGAAATGGTTTGTGCCAAAGCACGTTATGGATATGTGGAGCTAAGACGGTAGTCGCAGCGCTAACCAAAACAAAAACCAAATCTTTGATAATAAATGAACCCAACTTAGAGAAATGATCTCAACTTTACAACATATGAGAGCTAATAAATTACTCTCCAATTATGCATTAGACTCTAACAACCATCCTTTTGATCCTTGACAAAACCAAATGAAGCAATCTCTTTTCTTTTCTTTCTCTTTTTCTATTTTTCGATTTTTTCCTCTTTTTTTTTTTTTTTCTTTTTTTTTTTTCTTTTGCTTCATATTTTTCTTTTTTTCCAACACAAGGATACAACACAATCGCTAAAAGTATTTTGCTATACCCACATGACAACAATAAGTCCCAACCCAACCATAATAGCAAAATAAACATGATAAACAAGCAATCATGATTGTCCGAAAAAGGTAGGCAAATTCTTGGATTGTAGCTCATAGGATGTAATTAATATTGGCTACAAGGGTTCAAACGGGCTAACAAAAGGTAATGTAAGGCTTATTTGAACGATAAGAATCGCCTATCCACATGTACTTAGTCAAATGAAAGCAATAGAAGTATCAAGAAATCAATGTCACACTTATGCAGTTTGATATTACACATTCCACAAGGAGAAACCACACTCAAGCCTAATTGACAATGAGACCAGTTTATTGATGTTTCTGGCCTAGGAAGCTCTATAGACCTCAGAATTTAAGTAGTTTACCAACGTAATCATGTCAAATCTAATCAATATAAGGCATGTCAATACGGTAAAGACTTGAATTATGAGTTTTGTTTTCATGGCTAACGAGTCAAAACAATGTACATGGACAACTATTTGGGATTCAAATGCAAAAACAATGCAATTTAACATCATAGTTATTAAATTCACCAAGACTCGACCTAAAATAAATAAATAAAACATGTTTTTGTATTTTGAAATTTTTTAATTTTTATGTATTTTTGATATAAAAGCACACAACAGAAATAAATCACACAACATAAATAAACTCCTCCCCCAAACCTAAATGTCACAGTGTCCCCATTGTGACGCCTACAGCATAGCAATCACACACAAATCCAGCAACCTAAAGGACACAACTAACAAAAGGAGTGGAAAAGAAATAGATAATACAATTAAAGAAGGTACAAGGGAAGAGAATACCGGGTAAGAGCTTGTGATTCCCCCAAACCAGCTGCAAAACAGGGGAAAATATCAACCGCGCAAATCATGTCATCGTCTGGCTACGTTACTGACCCAAAATACTTGAGTACTCGATCGAGCCCTATGACACTCGATCGAGGATCCATTCTGTCGAGCATATTTCCTGCATTTAAAATAAATTCGCACACAAATCATAATCAATACAAGTTAAAGCTCGCAACAGTAAATCAAAAAGTAGCGCATGTGCTACACACAAACATAAGTAGCACCAATAAAAAGTCCAAACAAAGAATAAAAATAATGAAAAATGTCCTGGCTCATCAAACTCGAAATCTAATGTAAAATAAGAGCAATGTTCATCGTTCTTCAGGTCATCTTCTTGAGGAAGGAGATAAGGCACTTCGTCTGTCATAGAAGCTTCATCAAAAACTCTAACTGACTCCTTTTTGAAAATCTCAGCTTCCAAAGCATCCAATTCAGCTTCTATTTCAACACTCTCAACACAGCTGTAAACCATCTCAGGAAGAGGATCATCTCCATAAATCAGCTTCTCTATCTCATCCACTTCCTTGCTCCATGGATATGACGCAGCAGTAGGGGCGTCAGGTAAACTCCAAGAATAAACCGTGGGTTCGAAGTAACTTGCCAATATTGGCATCTTTGGCATTGTAGAAGTCACAGCTGCAGAAATAAGAGTGTCCTCTTCAAAGGACGGATCTTCTGCAAAGGTATACCGCTCGTAGTCACGTGTACTCAAGTCTTCCACTAGATATACTTCTCTTTGAAATTTTCGTCTGTAGCGAAAAGTCTTTTCTGGCTCGGGATCAAACGGTAGGATCTCTAACCTGTTAGACCTGGGCATACACGAAAACAACAAGAAAAGATAAAACTGTCTCAAGGAATTGAAGTTCCCTGAAACAAAAGACAAAAATAAACAGAAACAAACAGAACAATTGTTGCCTCCCCGGCAACGGCGCCAACTTTGATTAAGGTGATACGACTTTAACCTTATCAGTGAGATATAAACCAAGAGGTTGATCTTGTTAGGGTGGCATGAGCACTGGCGGTTTGGCTAGTATTTCCTTAATTCGGTCGAAAGCCATTTGACAGTCATCATCCCACATGGTGTTATCTATTTTCTTTAACTTCTTGAATATGGGTTCACATATCATGGTGAGTTTTGATATGAATCGGCTTATGTATTTTACCTTGCCTAGGAATCCCCTAACTTCTTTCTCTGTTTGAGGTTGCGGCATTTCGATTAAAGCTTTGATCTTTGAAGGGTCTATTTCTATACCTCGTTGGCTAACAACGTATCCCAGGAGTTTGCCAGATGTCACTCCGAATGCGCATTTCTGAGGATTGAGCCTCATGTTGTACTTCCGTAGCCTTGAGAAGAATTTGCGAAGGTTCGCAATATGTCCCTCTTTTTCCTTGGACTTGACAATCATCTCGTCTACGTATACCTCAAATTCTTTATGCATCATGTCATGTAAGAGTGTAGTTGCGGTGCGTTGGTATGTAGCTCCGACGTTGATTAACCCAAACGGCATGACCATGTAGTAATAGGTTCCCCATTGAGTAACGAAGGCGGTCTTATGCATGTCTTCTAAGGCCATCTTGATCTGGTTATATCCCGCGTATCTGTCCATGAAGGATAGCAACGCGTGGTCTGCCGTATTTTCTACTAATATGTCGATATGTGGTAGAGGAAAGTCATCTTTAGGATTTGCTTTGTTTAAGTCTCTAAAATCAACACAAACACGGATTCTCCCATCCTTTTTGGGCACGGGTACTATGTTAGCTACCCAGTCTGAGTACTCGGAAACTTTGATGAACCCGGCTTTGAATTGTTTATCGACTTTTTCTTTGATTTTGAGAGCCCATTCTGTCCTCATTCATCGAAGCTTCTGTTTCACGGGTTTGAAACTGGTTTGATTGGGATTCTATGCTCTGCAATGTCCTTATCGATCCCTGGCATATCTTTGTATGACCAAGCAAAAACGTCCTTGAACTCGTGTAGGAGGTCTATGAAACTGGCCCTTTCGGTGGGGCTCAAGGTTGTCCCTATCCTAAGTTCTTGGGGTTCTAGTTCAGTTTCTACGTTGATGCGTTCGGTATTCTCTATCACTGGTCCTCCTTCCCCCTCTTGTAGTATTTTTTTGGCTATGTAGGGAAGTATTTCAATTGAGTCAGGGTCTGGGTCATTCTTATTATCATCGTAAATAGAATTGCATTCAAGTTAACACGAAGAGTAAGCAGAACCTGATTTATTCATATTAAGATTTGAGAAAAGTTGAAACAAAGAAGCCATCTGATCTGTGGTCAGTGGCGGTAAAGGGACAGCGGTTGGGACATTTCCCGAACTACTGTTGCTATTTGACACTAGGCTAGGAGAAACGAGGGGAGTGGGAATGACGACAGGAGGATACTCTCTAGGAACTTCTCTAGACTCCGACTCTGACTCCGACTCTGACTCCGACTCGAATTCATCGTCTTCTGGTTCTCCTTTGAACATCTCTCTTTCTCCAGTAGTGAGCTTGAAGAGTTTTCCTTGATTGTTTGTCCACTTGATCAATTTTCTCCATCCTTTCTGTTGATTGGTGTTGGTTTCTGTGATTAACGCGGTAGAGTTGAAGTGGTCATCTTGAAGTATCATGGTAATGATCTCATCCCGCGCGGCTCTAACAAATCTATCTTCTCCAAAGAGTAGGCTCACGGCTTGTTCGTCTAGGCAAGGTGCTTAACGAGTCTTGATGGTAGGAACCGTTTCTGGAGGAATGAAGTAGCAATCGTGAAAGATCTCGATTCCGACTAGCTTCCTTTTGAGATAATGCCAAGGTTCGGGAAATCCGTGAAAGAGTTCTTGACTTCCTTCCCTAACAAAATATCCATTTAAGGTAGGGAGATAAGGTCGCATTTGGATTCCCACATTCTTACGGTTTTGAAATTGAGTGAGCATTTCGAGGACTTCCTCTTTGGTGGGTTTGTATCCTAGTCCAAGGGGTATTCTTTGTGAATTGCCCTCTTTTTAGGGTGCAATGGTGTTCCTTCGGATAGGATTCAAAGGCATTCCCGGGAAGTATCCCTGGGTTTTGAGTATGTGGTTGACCACTAAATTAGAGTAGCGATTGAAGTATAACGGTGCTAACTCACTCTCTATGACATTTATAATATGGAAGCCCCCAAGTTCATGTACTGGATCTGTAAGGACTTGATTACTTGACTTCTTTTCGATTATCGCCTTGATGGGTGACGAAGTGATCGTCACCACCTTACCATTTAGTGGGATTTTGATTTTCTGGTGGAGTGTGGATGTTACCGCTTTGGAAGCGTGAATCCAAGGTCTTCCCAGAAGTATGTTAAAGGATGCCTCAATGTCCACTATTTGAAAGTTGACCTTTCTCTCAATCGGCCCTGTGGCTATGGTTAGGTTAACAAGTCCTACTACCTTTCGTCGTGTACCATCATATGCGCGAACACCTTGGTTGGTAGGGGTCCAATCTGATTCTTTCATGCCCAACTTGTATGCCATTTTCAAGGGTATGACATTGACTGCGGAGCCATCATCTACCAAAGTCATTGGCACATTCTTCTTTAAGCAAATGACAGTGATATAAAGAGCCAAGTTATGACTAGCACCAAAAGGTGGCAAATCCTCATCCGAGAAAGTAATAGAATTACTTAGCTTTGGTGATTCTTGGAAGACCAAGTTGACCACGTCGTCGGGTGTGGAGTTATATGCCACATTTAGTTTGGCCAAAGCTTGCAGTAAAGCTTGGCGATGTGGGAATGAGCTTGACACTAGTTGCCAGACTGAAAGATCTGCCTTTGTCTTCTGTAATTGCTTTAGCAAATGGTCGGTAGAACTTTCTTCGTTATCATTTGGTACGGCTACATTGGTTGGACCGTTTGCTATGGGACCGTTATAAGAGGTGTTTTGGTATAGGCGCCCTGAACGAGTGAGGTGATCTACATCTTGATCTTCACAATTTTGGACTATCTCCTCACTGACTTTGACTAAGTAGTGTTCAGTAAGATACTCGTCTTCAACATCATCGGCCCATATTCCATTGACAGTAGCAAGCTCTCTCATTCTTATGATTTCAGCATCTAAATGGATAATTTGGTTGACTAGTTCATCAACCATGGCTATTACTTCTTGCATTGTAGTGTTTTGAGAGAAGACTAGTGGTGCACGTTCTTTAGGTGTGGCGTTGGGGCCACATAAGGTTGTCACTGCACTCTCTAGTTCCACGACTTGCCTATCCACACTCTTTGCCCATGCAATAAAATCAGTGATGGTTGGAGAAATGGTAAAGTAGTTCCCTTCACTTTCTATTGTATAAAGTTCATCTTTGACTGGAGAAATGAGGTGTGAACAATCTATGGTAGATTCTTCACTTGTGATCATCAGAACTCCAAGAGGATTCTGAGTGTTGTTAGGCTTACCTCCAGGTGGTATTGGTAGGCGACCGTCTTCAATCATATCTTGAAGTACATTTTTCAGTTTGTAGCATTTCTCTTTATCATGTCCCTTACCTCTATGGTATTCGCAGTACGAATTCTAATCCCAGAATTTGGATTTCTTTTCTGGTTCGGGTGTAGGGCCTATGGGTTGAAGTTTGCCCAGCTTCATCAACCTTTTCAGAGCGTTGGAATATGTGTCCCCTAGATTTGTGAATTTCCTTGGAGGGGTACTCTTCTTAGATGGCTCGAGGAGGTTAACTTCGTCAGTCTTGCTAGTAGAGCCGTAAGAACGACTTGTTGAGCCTTGATATCCATGACCTATCGTTTTGGACAAGAGGCCTTTACGAATGTCATATTTGATCCTTGTCCCTAGTACGGTCAAGTCTTTGAAAGTTTTGATGTTTTGATACCTCAAATGATTTGCATAGATGGGCTTTAGGCTGTCCACGAATTTCTCCACGAGGGTGGCTTCATCCGGGCGTTCAACAAGTTGTGTACTAGTATTCCTCCACCGACTTAGGAAATCGGTGAAACCTTCTTTGTCATTTTGGGTAAAAACCTCTAAAGTGCGCATGTTAACTTGGATTTCAGCATTATCCGCATATTGTTTAGCAAACTCGATTGCGGCATCGTCCCAAGTAGCGATTTTTTTGTGTTCTAGCGAATAGAACCATTGTTTTGGGATGGTGTCAAGAGATGAAGGAAAGATCCTTAAGAACATCTCGGGTTTAATGCCTTTGATAGACATGTAATCCTTAAAGGCACGGATATGGTTCAAAGGGTTTTCATGCCCCTTGAATTTCGGGATATCCGTCATGTTGAAGTTGGTTGGCAACTTGGAACTCACAGCCTCATATTTGCGATTGTTCTCCCTATAAATGTCATTCCCTTTGAGATACATCAATTGTTCCTCCAAGTATTGGAGTCGTTTCTCAGCTGCAGTCATACCTATAGGAGGGTTTTCGTCATCGAAGTTGTTCACGAAGTCATCGGCTATTTCACTTTCTCGAGGAGGCATCCTCGTTTCTACGGCATATATTCGGCTCTCAATGGTGTCAAGGCGATCATACACTTGGTCTTGAGTAACTTGGATACGAGCTAGCGCGGCTAGGATTTGATCATTACCATTCTGGAGTTGGTTGAAGTTCGCGTCGCTTGTTTCAGGCATCTTGGAAACTGAATAAGAGATCGACGACGAATCAAAAGACGATCGACCACTCTAGCACACTTACTTGAAAAGAAATGTTTTGACATGTGAAGTGGGAGTGTGCCACTTGTGTCAGTGAGTTTTGAGGAAATGACAGAGTTTGAAAAATGTTGGTCCTAGTCAACTTTAGTGTAGTTGTAGGAGTGGACTCAAAGTGAGGTTTTAAAATGGGTTTTGAGGCCCGAATTTTGACTCGACAATTGGACAGAGTTTAGGCTTGTTTTGCGCTAATGTTAGGCCCAATTTTCGAAATTTTACATTTTAAAGAAGGATTTTGATTTTTTTTACAAAAAATCGTCATGGTTTCGTTTAGAAAATGGTGACCACATATGGTACAGACAATATACAAGCATTATAAGGGATGCTGAGTGCATTTAGAAGAGTTTTGGTTTAAAGGGTGGGTTGCCATACCGAACAATCAAACCCGAAGTCTGTGGAGAGGCTCGTACCAAACAAGAGTAAGGCCGATTTCTAGTCCATTTCCTCAAGCAGTGAAAGTCCTTGATACAAACAAGAGTAAGTACCATGGTATGGATGACGTCAATCGCTATCCATATTTAGGCCCAAATAAGAATTAGGACCGTTTAGACGGGACGATTGGTCAAATGGGTTGGGTTGGTCCTAGGAAGGCCGATTAAAACGATCTAGGAAGACCGAGTTATGAAAACCGACAATTGTCTTGTACAAACTATTCCCTAACCTTGTTCAGGTTTCACCCTTTTGGCTATACGTAAGTGTATTATCCCCAGCAGAGTCGCCAAACTGCGGACAATGGGGCCCATGGGGGCGCTTGGGGGAGAACAAGCGTTTGCTTTGTGGAGTCGCCACCAATTTATTATGGAAAATTGTAAACCGTTCGAATACCTCGTGTCATGTCAAGACACAAAGTAGTGACATGAACACCAAGAACTCGTTACCCTTAGCATTCGATGTCTAGAATGACTCTCGTGGATGCCAATGAACACGGATGTTCACAGAGATCTGGAGTAAGGGGTGAGGGTACGTATTATGAAGCTCTTTTGATCGAACACCTAATCCCGCCCGCCTCGATAGCGGCCTCTACTAATGATTAGGGAAATTGTCTATACTCGATATATCGTCGATTTATATGCATTGTAACACCCCTAATTTCCATAATATAATTTTATAATTTTATTTTCCCATATTTCATATTTTATTTTCCGGGAAAATATCCGTTTCTTGTCTTTTGGGCTCGTAGGGCTCGAAAAACGATGAAGACCCGTTTCTTCCTTGGGTCTCACGTGTTTTTGGTGTAGATGGGTAAGTTTTGGGCCTAAACCTAGAATAAACCCATGAGCTTCTCTATAAATAAGAAGGGAAATCAAACCCTTGCTTCTCTTTTCTCACAAAACCCTAAACCTAAATTCTCTCCTCCTCCTTCCTCCTCGTGCCGCGCGCCCCTTCCTAGGGTTTCGTGCCGTTCTTCCTCTTCCTCCTTCCTTCATCATCTTTCGTGCTTAGATCGATCCTACTTCTTGGATTTATCTATCTTCTTCGTAAGTTTTATGTTTTCGCATAGTTTTATAGTTTTTATATATATAGTTAGTATATTTATTAGATTCGTTATCTTTGGCACGTGGATGATTTCAATAAAGTCGTGGAAGTTGCACCTGGAGAAGACGTTTATATCGTTGAAGACGATCTCTAGGGTTTAGTTCGCTAATAAGGTAACTAGGTGTTTTCTTTTAATTGTGTTTATGCCAATTGATGTAATTAATATGATTTAATGAATGTTCTGTATGATTAGTACATGTTTGATTGTTTATTATCATGTTAATTATGTTTTCACATGTTTGTATATGTTCTAATGTATTAATTATATATCGTATGTTGGTTATGTGTTTATTATGAGTGTCATGAGCGTAATTAGGGTTTACGAATAAACCCTAGTGGCGGCATGATAGGCGGCCAAGAGTGCTCTCCAAAGTTATAGCTAAAGCTAGTATAACCTTGATGATGATTCATGAGTTATAGCTAAAGTTAATACAACTTTGGGTAGTTACCCTAGTTATGGCTGGAGAAACTGTAACATTGAAGTACGAGTTAAGGTTATAGCTGGAGCTAACGTACCCTGAGATTTATGGCTCAAGGTTATGGTTGGAACTAGTATAACTTTGAGTTTCGTGTCAAAGTTATAGTTGAGGTAAGTATAACTTCAAGTTATAAAGTTTGAAGTTATAGTAGAGGTTACTATAACCTCGCATCTAGAGTTTATGTTATGGTTAAGGTTACTATAACATTGCATGGTTAGTGATAAAGTTATAGTTGAAGTTACTATAACATTGGTTACTTATATTTGTTTCATATGTTGTATTGTGTTCAACGTGTTATGTCCTTGTGTTTGCATATATATTTGGTTGCTCTTGTTCATATGATAATTAGGATGGTCAGTTATACTATCCTGTGAGTTGAGTCGTGATGTTGTTCACGCATGTTAGTACAGTCAGTTATACTGTGCATTTGTTTGTTGGCTGGTTTGAATAGATGACGGTAGTATCAGTTATATACTATCGGAACGAACTAACGCCACCCGTTGATGCGGGATTTATTTTGGTCTATGTTCGGGGGTGACCAGATTCGTTAATTATACGTTCTGGGTCCCGAGTGTCGTTCGGTGTACAGTTATTGCATCGAGAGGTCTGGCCAGGTCTTAGGCATATAGGCAGTGGTGATACGCTATACATAGTACCGTGGAGGCAGTGGTGATACGCTCCACACCGATGGAGGCAGTGGTGATACGCTCCGTCAGTCAGAGGCAGTGGTGATACGCTCTGACAAGTTAGAGGCAGTGGTGATATGCTCTAACGGGCGTTCGCTCTATTCGCTATGCTTTGTTGCTAGCTTTGTGCCTTCTGTTGCTGTGGATTGTGTGTTACCGAATTCGCTATGCTTTGATGCTAGCATTGTGCCTTAAATTGTTAGAGGTCGTGTGCTACAATGGTTACTAGTGTACATGATCTAGTCCTTGTATATGGTTTAGGTTTTCATGATTTCGTCTAAGATTGATAAGTCATGGTAAGCTTTGTTGGGTTTTCATAAGTATAGATGATCTCACATGTTTACTGGTTTTACATTTCATTTATTGATGATTGTTGATTATATTCAATTGTTGTAAACATGACTGGGAGAGCATCTAGTTACTCCCGACTGATTGTCGACCCCCTTTTCAGGTTGTTCAGTTTGATGCTGTTTGGTTGATGCTTGCTTGGGGAATGTGCGAAGCGAGCTTAATAATAAATAAGAGTTGCTTTTAAGTTTTAAGAACCTTTTGAATAATGTATTAGTTTGTTTGGATTTTAGTAGCGAACCGGATTGGTCAGGTGTTTCCGTCACCTTGACCCTTTTATCAGTATCGTACTCTAATATTCATTTTATATAAGTTTTTCCTTTGTTTTATAATCCGGGTTGTTACATGCATGCAATGCAACATCCATTAGATTAATCCTAGCATGTGAGAATTAATACTAAGTCGGTTAAACATGTAATTTATCATACAATAAATGTCAAAGAAGGAATTTAGGTTCAATTACATGTGAAGGCACACAAGGAAATATAACAAAAGAAATACAACGAATACAACAATAGAAAATTACAATAATTACATTGGATTAATGATTTATGTCGAAAATACTTCTAAACCGGATAATTTGAGAAAAGAAATAAATAAACAAATTAACGAACAGGAATTAGGGTGATAATACGAATAATAGTTAATTAATACGTAAGCTAAAACTAGGTCAAAGCAAGACGGGAGTTCAGAGACAGAAATCAACCAGGAACAAGCGCAGCAGAGCCGCGCCCTCTGGAAGAGGCGAAGTAATTGTTGCGTCTGTTCCTTGGCTCAGTTCTGGCTGTGAAGCCGGAATTGCAAATCGTTAATGTTCGTTGGTGATTTTAAGGCTTGATTATGGTATTTACTCGAGTGAAAGTGATTAATAGATTATTTACATGTGATTAATGGTCATGAAAGCAATAAACATGGATGAAACTGACTAAGATGAATTAATTACATGATTAAAAAGGATTAATTAGCAAATTATGGATTAAACAAACTGATTAGGTTAAATATGATGAATTAATGATGGACTAATGATAAATATGATAACAAACAGGTAATAAATATATCAAAAGTCGAATTCCAGAAACTCAATATGAAATAATCGAATTTCTACAACCTGGTTTGACTTTAGTGACGAAAACCCGCAAATATTGGTTATTTGGGATTTAAGTCGAGATTTAATGATAAATTACATGTTAATGATGATGAACAATATGTTATATTATCACGTGGATGAAACAAGAACAAACAAAGACGAAAGAAAACAAAAGGACGAAATCAACAGAGGACGAAGGAAGAAGAAGAGAAGCAAGAACGGCGGCAACCTCAGGAAGAGGCGCAGCAAGTGCTGCGTCCTTTCCAAGAGGCGCAGCAGTTGCTGCGTCCCTTCTCGACGTCTGTCTCCTGTTAATCCGTAAAAAGGGTTTAAACAAAGGGTTTTAGAAATCGGTTTTAATTATATTTTCGATATAAATCTTACAATATGATTACAACAAATAAAGAACAATAAATAAAAGAGAGATTTACACCCTCAGACTTACATGCTTGACGAAACGAGATGAACTAAGTTTACGATTAGTGATGCTCGATTCGAATGTAAACGAAGTGCCCTCGTAAGAGGAAAAAGACTAAGATTGATTAAGTTGATTATTGTGGAGTTGGTCAAATTGGTAGGTCATGCAAAACGAGGCTGGTACTCAGAAGGATCCGAGCTTATGTGGTCGAAAGTTCAAGCACGTAGACGCCAAAAAGTAAGAACGTGGTCTAGAATGCAAAGGGAGAAAAGAAGGGCGGACACTCGCGTGAGAAATATGTGAGACCGAAGGTCTCTATTTATACTAATCACGTGGAAGAAGTAGGGTTTTGGGAAGAGGCGCAACAGGCACTGCGTCTCCTGGAAGAGGTGCAGCACCTGCTGCGTCCTTTCCCAAGTGGTTTCCTCCTGCGGAAGAAAGATTTCCGTGTTTAGTTTATGGAATAACGGAATAATTTGGTTTTCCTTAATATTTTATGTGAATATTACGGGAAATTGTTTGCCAAAGATTAAAAGATTTATAAAGTATGGAATAGAAATATCCGGAACATTACAGAACATTCTGACTCGGCATTTTAACGGTTATCAGAAAATGAAGACGGTTTTAGGCCCGGACTCCAAATGTACTCTAATTACTGCCAAAACGACCGTATCGGCACGTATATGACAATTAAGAGGTAGACAAATGTTTGAGCGATCACTTGACGATAAACTTACGAACTGTCACAAATCGTTCCGCGTACCAAACATGCGGCCCAATCATCACCGGGTGGTTTGCGGGAGGTGCAGAAATGTGGTATCTACACTAATTAATGTATATACCAAGGTTCTGATTTATGCGTGATTAACGGGAGAAATTAAGTCCTTCGTCAAATTTAAATAAGAACAAAATATTCCATCTTTCATGTCTTCACATATTTGGCCGAGGAAAAATTATTTACAATAAAGAAAAAACAGGGGGCACTTACATGAACAAACTAAATATAAAGAAAAGAACAATGGAATCATATGGAGCAAATATCAAATGTAGAAAAAGAGCAGTAGTAATATTTTGGAAATATTTCATAAAAACAATTCATATTATATAAACAATAAGCCATCCATCGTCTTGTATCAGAAGAAACTAACAATACTCACGAACAATGGTGAAGCAAGGGGGGGGGGGGGGGTAGGCTATCATGGGGCGGCCGCCCGCACTGGCGTTTGAAAATTTCGAAATCTTTAGTTAAAATTTTCGAATTTTTTCGATGCCTCCTTATAATATTACCCTTTCGCCCCCGCTGAAAATTTTCGCCTCCGCTGACTTTAAATCCTGACTCCGCCACTTCTCATGAACAATGACATAACTTGTTATAATTCAAAACCAATTAGATATTGTTTTTAAGGTATTTGGCAAAATCCGTTTAATCTTATGGAGAAGGAAGTTAATTAATTCAAACATATTTTAATTGAAATGGAAAGATGAGTTATCACATCTCAACTGGTCACTGAAACAAACAATCAAACACTGGTATGAATGAAGCAATGAACTTGAAACTCGAGCAACGCCTGATTTGCAGTCTCTTGCCGTATCCTAAAATTAAGTAAACTAATGAGGCATAAATCAGCAAAAATATTAAACAATAACAATACAAATAAATCAAGCAGTTTTCTCTAGCAAAATCCAATCTATATCAAACCATTTTCATACAAAAATAAATCCATCTTCCCTTGATTCAATTCGTCTTCAATCTTGATATGATAATCTTTTCTTGGTCATATTTCAAGAATCATTTTGAAGAATGATTGATGAAAATTTGGGGAAAAAAAAAGAAATAACGGAGCAAATTAGTGTGGAAATAGATGAAAAATAAAATGTGAAGGTTAAGACATATTCTAGGGTTACAACACTTGAGCGGGAAAACTTTCATGACATAATGACACGTGTATAGTACAATGAGTAGTGGTTCTTCTATTATAGTTGTATATAGATAGATAGATTATAGATATTAAATATTACTCCCTCCGTGCGGTTGAATTCTATACGTTTTATTAAAAAAACCTCACGTATATTGAAAAACACATTCTTATTTAAGACGGGTATATCTACGTAAAACTTAAGACATGTCAAGTCATCTGAATAGGAAAAAAGTAGAATGCATTGGGTAAAGTAACAAAATTGACTTATGTGCACATGTGGGATGATATTTGATCCCATTTCATTATTAAGACGAATACAAATACATCCATCTTAAGAAAGTTTAACTGATTGAAAAAACATATGGAAATCAACTAACGGAGGGAGTATATAATGAGGATGTATCCAGTATCTTATTGTGTTCACGTATAATCTACCCATTTTCAAATGGTACATCGATGATCTTACATTATTTCCAGCACTATAGAAGAAAGTAACCAATAATTGTGCATAAAAAAAATTGATATATATCCTGACAAAAATAATCCTATTAATTCCTGCAAATATATCTTCAAACATCCATTGTTGACTCGATAGGAATTTGATTAATTGATTCACTATCAAATGAATGTGACTGAAAATGAGTTTTTAAATTTAAAAAGTATTACTAAAATAGCAAATCAGTATTAGAAAACACATGTATCATAACCGGTACGATGAAGACTATAAAAAAAATATAAGTCAATGATCGTTAAATGATAACTAAGTTTGGTAATGAACAATTACAGGGTTCTAACTTCTGATTTCTGAAACGCGAACAAACAGGCGAACAAACAGGTGAGAGTGCACTTATATAACTGTCAACAACATGAATAGGTTGTCCTATTTGCAGAACCATTGAGGCTCAGAGTTTCAGATTATTTAAGGGGTACAATATTAAGCTTAAACTATGTATTCACAACTTAGAGAAAAATTCCATGAGGTAGAACATTCTATTATAATGTCCAATATGATGGCTGGGTACCATGGTCAAATCCTTGTGATAGACAAAATGCTACTCCATATAAACTACACCCAATAAAGGAACATTTTTGTTCTCTTGTGTAGATCAAATTCACTCACAAAGTGAATGTAGGTAATTAATAGGAGACAAAGTAGATTAGAAAAACATATGCGTTTCAAGGAGAGAAAAAAATAAGCAAATCTCATAAATAACCAAAATGAGGGATTAAAATTCTCTTGCAAAATTAATCTAATTCAAGGCTGCAACCCAAAATTTTGATAGTCAAACAGAAATCAATAAAATTGCATCAATAACATTATTGTGAATTTATATCAAATATCATCCCAATATTCTTGACAGACATAGAAATAGTCATTCATATAAGCATAAATCACATAACATCAAATTCCGTAATTTATTAAATATGAATACAATTATGAAGTATGCCGTAGAAAACTCGGATTGATCAAAAAGTGCGAAATTGAATAGCTATGGAAAATTAACCCATAAATCAATCAAAGTAAAATGCGACAAAATCAAAACTAAGTGTGAGTAAATTACCTGAAATACTAACCTTCATTCCGAGAATCCATGAGCAGACATTCGGCGAAATCAAAGAGCATCAAAGAAAAGCTTCGTAGAAATAAATTATGATAGGCTATTGATGGTTATCAAATAATACCTCGCAAGTGCATGATTTATCGTTGTGCAAAATTGAGGGTCGATCCCACAAGGAGCTAGGAAGACTACTAATCGTTTTAACTCTATTTTTTAGCTAAGTTCACAATAAAGGATGAGATTGTTATACTAAAGCTACCTAAGACAAAATGAAATACAAACTAAACAAGAAATAGGTAAATGAGCAAGAACAAAGGATAAGTTGTAAATCAAATGATTTAAAAGCCTAAGACTCGGTTCTCCCGCAACAATTCATAACTTCATATAATTAATTCCCTAGGCTAATCATAAGGGTCGCAAGGTGAGGCGGAGATGGCTCTAATTCGCCTAAGACCCCCAAATCGGCTTCGAAGGTCGGAATCCCTAACTCAACTCCCAATAACCCCAAAACGTGCACATTTCCAAGGAGGTCAAGAATTTGGTCAAAGTCATTAAGTACTCATCGTAATCCGGGTCATCCCACTCCTCCTCTCGGAGGTCGATTTCAGACGCTAGTCTAGAGGTACCCTCCCTTGGTTCTCCCTTTCGGTCTCAACCTAGGTTATCAATAGGGTCGAATCCCGGGTATCCAATTTACAACCTAACCAACTCTCGTTGGTGGACAAGGGTCACAAGTCGACACTACCCAAAATCAATCCATAAACCATATCATTCCTCTAAACTACCCTCACCAATTTCCCCAAATAACTAGCCTTTATGAGATTCAATTAGTGAAGTTACTCATGTCGGGTCAAACCGAGTCCTAGTGGAAGACTACTCACTAATCATGTTTCTAAAAGTAAGAGAAACAACAAAGATGGAATCTTTAAGCATAAACATAATGGAAGAATGAATTCTACTACTAATCATGCAATAATCCGACACAAATTATGAAGAAAGACAATTTAATCTAATAATGATGAGGATTAAACTAAAAGACACAACCTTTAACACAAGTAACTCAAAGATCAATCTTTAACACAAGGAAATCAAAGACTCAATCTTTGGGTGTAAATAACAATGGTGAACAAAGAAAAGATGAACAAGAGAGAGAGAATAACAACAATCAAACAACAAGATTGGAATCCTAACATAAGCAATTAAACAAAACTTAAAAGAAAAGCAAATGTAAACAAATGAAATTAGGAAGAGAAATAATACCAACTCAATAGCAAGAAAGGAATTTGGATTGAAAAATAAGGAAGGAGGAACCTTCAATCTTCCTACAACCCAATTTCTACTACTAAGTATGATGTAATAATTGAAGAACTTGTTCTAATTAGGGAAAGATTAGCAATGTAATTAACAAGATTCAAACTTGGAAAAGGAAATTAATTTAGATCTAGGGTTGTGTGTACAAATGGTTAAGGGAGGGGGTATTTATAGTCTTTTATTGGACTTAGAAAAAAGAGAAGAAAAGCCCAAATCCGTCAGCCTGCTGCGTCCTGCCGGTGGACCGGCTACCGGTCCGCCTACCGGTAGCGAGGTCAAACAATTTTGAAGTTGGATTTTTGGGAAATAGCTGGCAAGTGTGTTCTGCCGGTGGACCGGCTGCCGGCCTGCCGGCAGAACACAGTCTTCAACTTCTTCAAATTCTTCTTGTGTTGCACTCTACCGGTTGGCCGGCTGCCGGTGTGTCTACCAGTAGTGAGGCCAAACTCTTAATTTCTTCTAATTCCAATATAGCTTGTGCTGGTGTGCTCTGCCGGTGGACCGGCTGCCGGCAGAACACAGCCTTCAGCTCCCTTCCTTCTTCTCTTGGCATTGTCTGGGGGGTGTTCTGCCGGTGGTCAGACCGGCTGCCGGTCTGCCGGCAGAACACGCTTCTCAGCATTTTTCACCTCTTTTTCTTTTCAAGCTAACACGGGTTAGCTCCTTCACTCGGGTTTTATTCCGTCTTCCCTTTTTCAAGGCTAATCCCCTACAAAAGAGCACGGGGAGTCATAATATAGAGGTACATGGAATAAAGGGCAAAACATGAGTGAGAGTGAGCTAAAAACGTGCCAAGGAGGTCGAAATGCATGGGAAACGGGAAGTGAAATGGCGTAAACTAATCGCATATCAAATCTCCCCACACTAAAGCCTTACTCGTCCTCGAGTAAGTCCAAAACCAATGCACAAGAGACTACTATCATAACCATCAAGAGTGTGTTCACAATATAAGCATCACTCAATTATTATAAATTAGTAGCCGATCGAGTATTAGCGCACTCAACGCCCCTTCAACTCACAATTTGACACTCATGAGGGAAAAGTGCCCTATTGCAAGGCAAGTTGGGTCTTGCTACAAAATTGTGATGCATCTATCATGAAAGCACGTAATCAAGCAATAGAATGCATCTAACAAAATGGTCCACTTTCCTCTTCTATGTGGCCGGATTTTCAAACAACAAAACACGGTCTTGGTCGGGAGTACCGTCTCAGAAGTTCCAACGGAGGTTCCAACTCCCTAAGCATGACTCAAGAAACCCTAGTGTGACCAATACTCAAGAAACACATTCAAGAGCGGGGTAAGGGGAAGTAGGCAAGTCCACCGAGAATTACAAAACCGACACGAGATTCAACCAAAAGACCCATGACTAAGGGGACCTAGGCAACGACGTCCTCACGGTTTTCACTCGTCACTCAATAAAAGAACAAGGTGATTTTTGTGATAAATAGTAACCAAAACCACTCTCCTAACTCTACTAGCAAAAACGTGCCCGCAATCTAATGTGTAAGACCGTCCTATGTCCAATGAAATGCAAACAATGGTAAAATGCATACAACATGAAACAAGGGTTGTAACGGGGCTAGGGAGTAGGACAAAACGGGATTGGTGCAAGCACCGTTTGGATATGTGGAGTTCAAACCAAGAATTGTCGACACATCGTAACCCATTTCTTATTGCAACACACGAGACACGTCTATGCCCTAACATAGCATGGATCGCCAAAACTATGCAAAAATTGCATAAACCCAACTCAAATTGGAAAAATTCAAAAGTACTCTTCTTATTTCAACAAATGGTAACGTCTACACCCTAACAATGACTCGGTTTCCCAAGTCATGCAAAAATTGTGTAAACCTGACTCATTTTGGAAAAACATCAATTTGCCCTTTTATTTAGCAACGGCTTTTTCTACCCCGTTTAATGATGAGGAGGGGTGTTGCTTGCCTCTTTCTTTTCTTGACAACATATATACAACACCAATAACTCATTTTTTGGATTTTTCATGGTTTTTTTTTCACTTTTCTATTTTGTTTTTCATTTCTTTTTCAAAACCTCTTATATATATACAATGCCAAATGCATACCAAATTCTGACCCAAGTGGATATGTGCACCATTATGACCCAAATCACCTCCTAAAACACTACTACAAAAACGACCAATTCTTGATTAAGGAAGGGTGGTTGTGGAATGTAGCTATTTTAGTGGGTTTGCCAAAAGGAATAAGCTAAGGCTCGGAGGGGTGAATCAAAAAGGAAATCAATGGAAGGGACAAAACAAGGCTATTTGGCTATGTGAGGTTCATACAAACGGATTTTGTTTCATATCATGTGCACAAAAATGTAATGCAAATTCATGGTCTAAGGACGAAATGACACACTTATGCGTCTTGATGTGACATGCCTCGCGAGGAGGCCTACTCTCAAACCTAGATGAAGGAGGGGTATGAATGTACCCACCCTAAGAGGCTCTACCCTTACCTTTGAGTAGCTAAGTCGAGCCTCAGGTCTAGTCTACGTTCCTAGATCTCACAAGATCGGTCTAAACTCATTGACCAAGCCCACCTCCCTCGGCTAACTAAGAGGTCACGGGTGCGAGTCACGGGGAGGGGAAAGGCACAATTGGACACATAGCTCATAATGGGGGTACTTGGTTCCCTTCCTAGACCATGTTCTTCCCTAAAAACTTTATTTACAGACGGATGCAAAACTTGAATTTGAAAAACATGTATATACAAGAACATATGCATGCGAAAATTGAACACAACAAGAATAGAGACATGCAACAAGTTGGCTAAGCCTAACAGCACATCAATCACCACAATCCAATAGTTCCCCAAAGGAACATCCAAGGCACAAAAACCCATCCTCCTCCATATTACATAACAATATAAAAAGAGAGAGAATGGAAAAGGAGGAAGAGATAAGAACGTGTATACCAAGCGGTATTCTAGTCTCCTTTTTGCCTCAAATGGTCAATGCTTATGTCAATGGTTAGCCAACAAACAACATATATATACAATGCAAATGTTTTTGTATTTTTTTTTGAAAATTTTCAATTTTCATGGATTTTTTGAAATTTTATCAAATTTAAAAGTATTTACAAATATAAACAAATATTCACAAGAGTGGATATTTCCCTCCCCACACTTGAGATGTACATTGTCCTCAATGGAAAAAAGCGTAGGGAGTGAATAAGAAAAAGAAAGGAACATATTTTTGTATTTTTGATTTTTGAAAATAAAAATAACATATTTTTGGTATTTTTTTTGTTTTGAAAATTAAAAGGACATGTTTTTGGTGTTTTTCAATATATGAATTTCCTCCCTACACTTATTTATTTACATTACTTCCAAATGGAAATAAATGTGTGGAGGAAAAATAAAATTAAATTTCATGTTTTTTGGAAAGTTTTTTTAGGCCCTCCCCACACTTATTTATAAACATGAGAGGGCAAGTTGGGAAATAAAAAGAACATGTTTTTGTGATTTTCTGTTTTTGGAATCCCCTCCCCACACTTATCTATGTGCATAATGTATGGAGGAGATTCGGAAATTAGAATACGTGTTTTTTGTGTTTTTGTTATACATATATATATATATATATATATGTGTATATATATATATATGTGTATATATATATAGTAATAAGATCATCTAAGTCCATGTCTTACACTTGAGTCCATGAGTTCCATTGTCTACCCTTAGATCATGTTATTGAATGGCTTAGATTAAAAGTAAAAAGCAACTAATAATATTATTCTAATGGCTAAAATAATTACCTCTCTCCTCCTACCACTCATAGGGTATTAGCATGCATGCAGGTTGTCAATCAAAGCCATCACTCACACACGTCCTACAAACTTCCCCCCACTTATCATCTCTCTATTATTCAAAATTAATTTTCCCCCAAAACAATTCCCCCCAATTAAACGCCATTCATTTCAAGACGAAACTGCTCTAAAAATCCCCCAAATTTATCGCTTTTTTGCTACCTTATTATCGTTTTTTTCTCTATTTTCTTTGCTCACTTGCAAACCGCCATTGTCGTCCTTCAATCACTTGAAGGTAATTTTTTTGGGGTTTTTATAGTTTTATGATTTTTTTCTGGGTTTTTAGAGTTTTATTATTTGTTCTCTTCATTTATTTAGACGTTTTTTTTAATTTATTGGACATTGTTATGCTATTGATCGTATTTGATCACGATTACTTTGTCACCATTGTTGATGTCTTGTTCTATTTGATCACTATTTTTGGTTTCTTCATTTTGATTAGCCAGTTATTTTTAGCACATTTAGGACATGTAGGACAGTTATTTTTTATCACTGTATTTTGTCAACTAACGTTTTGAGCATATATGTTCATATTCATTAAGATTAGTCATATTTTTTGGAAAAATCCTACTTTTGTTGCTTACAATTACTCTTTCTTTGTTAAAATTACAGTTTATCCATATTTTTGTTGGAGAAATCCCACTTTTGATTACCCTTTTGTTAGAATTACACTTTTGATGCTAAAATAACACTTTATCTTTGCTGCAATCACACTTTTCTTTTGCTAAAATTACAATGTAGTCTGTTAAAATAACACTTTATCTTGTTAGAATTACACTTTTCTCAGCTAAAATCACACTCTTTTCTGTAAAAATGTCACATTTGCTGTTAAAATAACACGTATTTTGTTAGAATTACACTTTTGTAAGTTAAAATAACACTTTATTCTGCTACAAATCCCACTTTTGACCCTTTTGTTAGAATCACACTTTTGTTGCTAAAATAACACTTTATCTTTGCTACAATTAGACTTTTGTCACTAAAATCACACTTTTTTCTCGTTAAAATGTCACATGTTTTTTCTGTTAAAATAACACTTTATTTTGTTAGAATTACACTTTCCTCTGCTACAATTACACTTTTGTTTATTAAAATAACACTTTGTCTTTGCTACAATCACACTTTTCTTTTTCTTTGATAGTTTTCATTTGCCTGTTAAAATAACCATTTATTTTATTAGAATTACACTTGTGGCTGCTATAATTACACTTTATTTGCTACAATTTTAAATTTTCTTTTTGTCTTTTTTTTTGTATGTAACAATTAATTTTGAGTAATGTTAACGGATGTCGGTGGAAATGAGGGTAAATCGGCAAGTCCAAAAAAGCAAAGGTGCTGTTAAGTTGAGTAAGGAGCTTGTTGTTGCCAAAAACCAGCCAAACCAGCCAAACCAGCCAAACCAAATAAAACCAGACACGAAGAAAATAGCAAAGGTGGCTGTCAAGTGCCTACCGAAAGCGGTGGTTGAGCTCGTTGAAAAGCTTAATGATGCACATGCGAGATGCGGTACGGAGGATTGGTTTCGGTGGTATTCTGGAGCTTAAGCTCAAAACATATCCGATGGGTTATGTTAAAGATTTTTCGAAAGCATTCAATGATGAATCGTATATTTTTCGGGCCAAGGATAAGGAGTTCATGGTCACCAAGCATGACGTGTATGACTGTTTTATGTTACCACTTGGTCCTAAAACTCTTGATCTAGTACCTACGGGCCGCCAAAAGGATTCTCAAGCGCCGGAGAACAAGCAATTGAAAGATAAATGGCGAAAAGCGTACAACATAAAAGGGGTTAATGAAGGCATTAATTTAGGAATTGTCTTCCAAGATATTTTAAAAAAAAATACAAAAAAGGAGGTCCGCAATTCTGCAGTCGTTTGTTCTCGCTCGCAATGTCATCATTCCTAACTCCAACATCATACGGTGGGGTTGACTTCAAGCTTTTGAGAGTGTTGAAGATGTGGACTCGATTACGCAAACGATTGGTGTACTTATGTCTTTGGAAAATTTGGTGAAGGTCGACAGATCTTGGTGAAAATAAACAGATTATTTCGGGGTGTATCCCCTTCTTAATGATTACGTACTTTCAACGTTTCGATTTCCGTGGTGAGAGTTGTCGCCACACCCCGCCCTCATTAAGCATCGGGACCGACAGACGCTTTCGGACAGACTACATGGTGAGCTTGACAAGAACCGTTTGGGTCGGCTAACTTGGTCCGTGGTCAAGTATCCTCGGTGCCTTCAAAAAGAACTGTTAAGCATTGGTGGGGTGCCTAATGACAGCCAAGTGTTGGCCATTGGAAATGTGGTTAGTGATGCGGCATTACAAGTGACTTCAACTTCAGACAGGAAGAAGTTCATCGAGATTGAACTCCCTTCTGGTGTTGATGATGACGAGGAGTTGAAAGCTCGGGCTGTAGATGTAAGTGCTATTTTAATGTTTTAAAGTTACTTTTTCTTTCACTACAATTACACTACAATTGTAATTGCGATATTAATCAGTAATTGCTTAAATTACAAGGTTGTCAGTTAAAATTATACTTTTTAAAGTTAAAATTATACTTTTGTATGTTACAATTACACTTTTGTCCGTTAAAATAATACTTTTTAAAGTTAATATTTTACTGTTGTAGCTTACAATTACACTTTTGTCCCTTAGAATTATACTTTTTGACCTTAGAATTACAGTTGCTAAGGTTAAAATTATACTTTTGAATGAACACTTTTGGTGAACAATTGTCCAATTATCGTATTTTAATGTAGGATGTGCATGAGCTTTACTTGAAGATGCAAAGGAATGCTACTGTCTTCTATTCATGGTATGCGAGATGCACCATGACGCTCAAAAGGTTAACAGGAGGGATGAACCATCTTAGTGACCCTGTCGCTACACAATGCACGCAATCATTCTTTCAAAGCCAAAGGATGAAGGATTATGCTGTGGAAATGCAGGAGATAGCTGAACGAATAAATCGTTCCGTGAAATCAGCACCTGTTCTGCAACAAAGTCCAGGTGATCAGTATCAGAATGATGAGGTAGATGACGACGGGTACGAGCAGCATGTTGGTGACGATGATGAAGAGGAGGACAATGGTGATGAGGACGAGGGAGATGACGAGGATGTTGATAATGTCGACGATGAGGAGGATGGTGATGATATGGAGGATGATGGATCCGATAATGAGAAAGAGGTATTTGTAGATGTTGGTACGGACGTGAAGGCACGGTGGCCGCCTCAATTGTTTCGGATGAAGCAGCTAGTGAGAAAGCACTGGAGGTGTCTACACAACAGATAATGGAGGCCGTGCAATTTTACGGCTCGGCTGAATTTACGGACTCTGCTCACAGAGACGAGTACAGTAAGGACACCGACGTGGATGTTGGTAGTACTCGTGAGATTTCCGTTATTTACAGAAGGAGGAAGGTAGATAGAAAGCAGGTGGTTGTTAAAGAACCACCAAAATTTGACCGGGAAAGTCTGGAAGATATATATTCAAAAGAGGAGCTTGATGAGGCTGAGAAGAAGTTCTATGCGAATGCTGCAGCTGCAAAGGAAGAAGAGCAGACGATGGATCTGGACGTGCATGTGGCGGGGATAGTGAGATAGCCGACAATAAGAATGAGGCGGAAGAAGAGCAGACGATGGATACGGACGTGCATGTGGCCGGGGATAGTGAGATAGCCGACAAAAAAAATGAGGACGATGGGCCCACCGACGCCGATCCACCCGTCACTCAAGCGATTTCGTCTGCGGAGATTATTGAAGGCAGACCGCCGAGCGAAATGTCGCCGAGAGAAGACCATGGAACCGGAGAGGTAAGAGAATTGGTGAATGTGGCCTCCGACGCTACGGGAGCGGTTGTGCATGTGAGTGAAGTTCTGAATGCCGAGGCGGACAAGGATGATGACAAGATTGGGAAGGGTAATCTTCGAACCTGGTCTCCAATGTTCAAGTTCAATAGTGGTTTCGCAACACTAGACGATCTTTGTACAAGTGGACTCTAAATCTTTGGAATTTAGTGGGCACGATGCGGGGGAGACCGAGAAGGCGGATAATGCTTTGGCGGAAGTTCGAACACGAAGTTCCCCCCCGCCACTCGTTCTGTTCTCCTTCTTTGAGATATGTGATGCAGAGCGCGCAGCCGAACAACATTATCAAGAGGGTGCAGGAAACGGCGGAGGCGCAACCACTGAAGAGCGGTTGTTAAAGGAAAACGAGCAGCCGGAATATGTATATGCGTTGCAGGCAAAGGAATTTATGGACGTAGAATGGACAAGTACTGTATATTCTTCTGCGGACGTAAACGCGCTATTCGAGGAGCACCCAATATCTGTGCCGACTGTAAATGAGGAGGGTTGGAATAATGATGAGCCAAATTTGGATATAAGTTCTCAGACAGTGGTAGAGAAGGTGGTGGATGGGGCTGATCAAGGATCACGGAGGTAATGCCGTGGATGAAGTTATTTAGTTAGAATTACATTTTTCTCTTTTAAAGTTACACTTTTGTTATTTACAGTAACACTTTTTTGGCTTAGAATGACACTTTTCTCTGCTGCAATTAGACAATTGTTAGTTAAAATCACACTTTTATTCAGTTAGAATTACAATTTTCTCTACTAAAACTACACTTTTTTAAGTTAAAATTATACTTTTGTAGCTTACAATTACACTTTTGTCCTCTAGAATTAGACTATTTTTAGTTAAAATTACACTTATTTGTGACAAAATAACACTCTATTTTGTTTGAATTATAATTTTGTCTACTAAATTATACTTTCTTCTCTGCCACAGTTACACTTACTTACTGATGATGAAATAACACTATTTTTATTACAGATGCGGCAGTTGAGGATGTTGCCTTGAAGTCTTCGGAAGGGACTATCGAGAGAAGAGAGATAACAGCTGACGTAGTACCAGAGGCAGAGAACGCTGACATTCCTATCCCGGTCCCGTACGTCCCTCACAGTGATCTGAGCTACCATCCTTTTTTACTTCACTCGAGTGAGCCCTTACCATGCATGGATCACGTCATTGAGAACCTTGGGTGTTCACTTGATTGTGGGGCACCTAATCCTGATTTGTGCTTTGCGACGAGAAACCTAGCATTCAGTCAGGAGCTCCTAGTGCCAATGTTCAGTGACAGGAAATATGTGATTGACTATGCGTTCAATCAGTCGGACGCGTTTAACGAGTTGTAAGTGTATTATTCTTTACAAGAGGCTCTTAACATTGCTAATTATATACATATTTGTTGGCTAATTACATTTTTTTGTTGTAGGGAACGATTGGTCCAATTCAGCGAGTTTTATTTCATTACCCGGGAAGATATTGCAACTTTGAACCCTCGGGAGCAAATCATGACCAGTGTTATTGATGGTTGGTGCTTGCTACTCAACCACATCATGAAACCTTCGGACATATCCCGTTCTTTCTTTGGACTAAGTCACACTGTAAGTTAAAATGTTACCTTTGTGTGTTAAAATTACACATTTGTCCGTTAGAATTATACTTTTTAAAGTTAAAAAGTTGGTTTTGTATGTTAAAATTGCACATTTGTCCGTTAAAATGATACTTTTTGCCGTTAGAATTATACTTTTTATTGTTTAAATTATACTTTTACCATCTCCCTTCTGAGTTTATTCTAACACTTTTTTTGGTTAAAGGTTCACTTTATTTTTATAAAATAGCTCTTTTAATTATCTGTTCACGCATTTAACACTTTTCAAATTACAGTGCCCCGCAAGGTATATTTGGGACGCTCAAAAGCTTGGGAAATTGTTGAACAAAGACGAAGACATTTATGGTGGCTGGGATTCTTGGGCTGAAACCTGTCGTGCACCATTCCAGCTTGATACGGACATGGTAGGTAACAAAACATGTAATCTTGTCTCATGGTTTTTAAGTTTTCCTTGTTCTGATCTTAGCGACACACGGTGCAGATCTTTCTCCCCGTTTTATCTGGCGACGGTGATCACTACAGCTGCGTGTGCATCAACTTTCTCACCGAGCATATTGACTACCTCGACAACCGCAAGTACGATGACCCAATAGAAACGCTCCCTTACGGAGGGATAACGCGTATTTCCGTAAGTGTCCGATATCCAAAAGTCAACGAATTTTAGTGGGTCATACTACGTTAACTCACTGACGTTTATTCATGTCCAGGCAAATATAATGGGGAAGTATTTGGTGTCTAAAGGGCTGTCTAAGGGGGCAAAGGTCAGCGGGTTCAAGATTGTCAACATTGAGTTCATTTGGCAAGGTCAAGGGTATTCGAGAAATGACTGTGGTGTTTTCATGATGCTACATATGATGTTCTACCGCGGAAGCCCTTTTCAATGCGACCTCGGGAAAGAGGATGCTATGAGTTTGTACCGTGCTGAGATTGTCGCAACACTCGTCCTCTGTGACATTAACGAAGATCGAGAGAAGATATCCCGACGAGGGTTGGTTTTTTCAAAACGATCGCTGGACATCCGTTGACAAGAAAGTTGAATGTTGTTAAGAGGAAAACAGATGGTGACATAGGGCCGGAGTCCACAAAACGTGCTCGCGAATCGAATTTGAAGAGCCCGTTATGGAGGTGACGCTTTGTTGCCATGCGCATTCCATCTGGTAAAGCTCTATCCTCTGTTAAGAGCCATCCCCGTGGAAAGAGGGACGGGTTGGGCTGCTCTCTCGACTGTGGTAGAGGTGGTCTCAACACAAATGTGGTGTCGAAGCTGCTCCGGGGCAATCAAGCGTTAATCAAGGATATTAAAAACAGGAGGAAGCATGTTGCCGACTATTGCTTGTTAGATGACCACACTTATGATGAACGGTCTGTCAAGCAGCTTAATTAACTACTTCTTTATTCAAGGATACTCAGATTATTTTTGACATTTATTTTACTTTAATTAACGACTTCTTTAATATTACGGAGTGCAGTGAACAACTGGTCTGGTACACTCGTCACGCAACGCCGGAGAAAAGACATTATGTCCTTGATGCGAAAACCTTATGTCGTTAAATGTGATCGAGTCTTTGGTCGATTTTGATGAACCATTTGGAGAAGGAGGAATATGGCGACCAAATGAGGATGTCATTCTTTGGTATACGTCACATGGTAATTCCATTCATTATTGCATAATATTTATGTCCACTTCTATTACACCTTTGTTACTTAGAATGACACTTTTCTTAATTACAGTGTTTTAATGTGAATGTTTCACTTTAGTTCTTTTAATCCACAAAAGTGTCATTCTAACCGTGTGAAGTGTAATTTTAAGGGACAATAGTGTAATTTCGGGTGACAATTTAAACACATTAATCATGTTCACTATTGCCTTTTCAAGGATTTACGGTTGCATATGCTCGGGACGTTTGAGCAACCAGGCACACAATCAGACAGCAACTATGACGACCTGTACCAGATCTGGGACACCTTCATCGTCGACAGTGACCGCACCGTTAACTTGAAAACAGACTTGCTATTTGTCCCGTTCTGCATTGACGACCATTTTGCATGCGTATGTATCAATCACAAATCAAATACAGTCGACTTGCTGGACGGGCAAAGGCATTCTGACTTGAAGAAGTCGCAGTTTGGCAAAGCAGCGCGTTTAATTGTAAGTTATTGTCGATCGCTTTCTTCCGAATGCTATCTTTTTTGTTCAATCAGTTTTTTTAAGGTAATTATGTACATTTGCAGTTTAGCGCAGTGAGTGATTATTTAGAATCACGGGATAAGGAAAAGAAGAACACTAGGGCACGGGAAATTCTTAATTATGTGTTGCGCCAGATACCTTTCAGCGGGATGTCACCAACTCTCAACCAACCAGAGTCGGGTCTGTTCACCATGATGGCGATGCTCTTATACGAGGGTCTTCCTTTTCAGCATGAAGATCTCGAGAAGAAGAAATCACGGCGCTATTTGGTGATCCAGCTGGTAGCTACCCTCGTTCTGGCAGACATGAACATTTTGCGCGAAGGTGTGCTCGAGAAGGTCAAAGCTTTTGTTAGCACGAAGGACAAACTGTGGAAGGTATTACAACGAAGCGTAGAGATGCCCCGTGCCAATGTGAAAAAATAACAACCTTAATTTAGTAGTTCTGTTTTTGTGGGAATATTCCCTTGGCTATGTAAACACTTATTTCATACTTTGCATTATTTGCAGATGTTAGCAAACTTAATGTAGACAGTTAGTTTTTGTGTAAATAATCTTACGACATTCTATAAAAGAATGCCTTTTCCTCTCAAGCAAGATGCAGCCTCAACTGTCGTTCAATGTATCTACTTCAACAATATAGAGTAATATGTTAGTTAAATCAATCAGAAGAAAGTGTGACTGTAATACACAAAGGTGTAATTCTAACCGTCAGAAGTGTAATTCTAACAGGCCATATCAGTGACAGATTTACCTTACATTACATAAAATATAAATGTAATTTTAAAAGGCAAAAGTGTCATTTTAGTAGTTTTATTTATGAAAAGATAGTAATGTTGTTTTACCTATCTGAAAGATGTTGCAATAATAACTATGTGTACTTTGAAGAACATAATTTGTCATAATAGTCAAGAGTGAAAATTTCAACGTTCTGAATTTGCACATTATAACTGTGTCGTCTAATAAAGAATACTTCATCAAAATACATTCTAATACCAACGGCGACCACTTGTCTTCCTGGCAGTTTGATGTCTAAACACAATACGAAACATCATGTTGTACCTCGTATTTTGTGTAGACATCCCAAAAAATTGTACTACTTATTACGTCTTAAATTGATTATTCTAAGATGCCTTCTTCTTCTTCTTCTTCTTCTTCTTCTTCGTCTTCTTCTCCTTCTTCTTCGTCTTCTCCATCTTCTTCTTCTTCCGACGAGGTTTCTGACGATTGCGAGACTGGCGGGTGCTCTGCGAATGGGTTAGGGCAGTTCCTTTTGTCATGGTTAGCTAATCGCTTGCAATTTTTACACATGCGTTTTGGCTTCCTTGCCAAAGCAACTGCTTTTTCCTTCTTCGACAACATTCTCTTTCCGCTCCCTTTGTTCTTGGATTTCTTGGGCGGCAAAATGGTTATCTCCTCACTAGGAGAACATCCAAGAATTTTCTCCAACTGTTGTCGTTTATTCAATGATGATCCTAATGGTGAGAGTTTCTCCTTAAACTGTCTAATTAGACAAGAGAAGTTATCGACATCATTCTTCAATTTGCCCATGAGCAACCCAACTGTCTGATGAATCTCCGACCACATTATCGACATCGCATCTGTTTTCCATCTATTATATCAACGTCCTCGTTGCTTCACCATTACAATCGAACATTTTAGACAACCTTGCATCTTTACACCATCTTTTAACAATACATTGTTCCGGAATAATCTTCACTCCGTTTGATGAGTAAATCCATATGACATGCCGGCAAATAATGCCTTTCCTCTCAAGCATTCTGCAGCTACAAGTGGCTTTCAGTGTATCTAGTTCAACATTATAAAGTAATATGTTAGTTAAATCATCGGATGAAAGTGTTCTTTGTAATACACAAAAGTATCATTTTAATCAATAAAAGTGTGATTGTAACGGATAAAAGTATAACTTTAATCAATTTGTAATTTTAACTACCCAAAGTGTAATACTAATCAATAAAAGTGTAATTTTAACGGATTAAAGTATAACTTTAGCAACCCAACGTATTATTTTAACAACCCAACGTATAATTCTAACAACCCTAGGTGTAAATCTAATCAACAAAAGTATAATTTTAACGGATAAAAGTATAATTTTAGTAAACAAATGCTCTGAGAATGATACCTGGGCAGTATGTGACCTCATAATTTCTCTCCCTGCTTGCATCTCTTACAGTGGTCACTTCTAAAGAGCCACACTCAGTGAATCCTCTACTTTTACAAGTACCAATTGAGCACTTGGCCTCTTCTTTAAATTCCTCGAATACTTTATGACTGTACACTTCCGCCCCGTGCACTTCAATAGCTAGATGCGTTGATATTTCAGGGAAAGCGTGTCTCATTACGAGTTGTCAACTGCTGTTTTCGTGTGTGTCTTTTTTGGTCCATCGCTGTCAAAACGCATCGTAAACTCAACTAATGTGCCTGACTTACTCTCAAATCTCTTAAAAAAACTATTTTCGCTCTCTGATCTTTGGGTTGTCCTCATAACACCTCCCATATCTAGGTCCCTACAATGAGCCATAACCCAGTGCCTCCTTTTAGCGTACATTTCTTGGAACCAGTCAATGTTATTAACATTGTGTTCCCTGCCAATTTCTTCCCATTTTGCATCGAACTCTGCCGGTTCAATGTCTTCATCCCATATTATGGCATTCAATTTCTTTAGAAACACTGAATAATCATCTCTCGCCATTCCATACTTGCTTGGAACCTTGTTCATGATATGCCACATACAATAGCGGTGGCGCGTTGTCTTGAACACCAATGGCACCGCTTTAAGAATACCAAAGATCCCGATCGGTGATAATGTACTTAGGCTCTTTGCCACCCATCGCACCCAGAAAACGGGTGAACACCCATTTAAACGAGTCTGCATCTTCATGAGCAACAAGCGCTCCACGTAAAGTGACGACCGTTTATGATTATCAACCCCTGTGAAAGGTGTGAATGACATGTCATACTTATTGGTGGAATACGTCGGATCGAATGACACCGCATCCCCAAAACCGAGTAGTTCCTTCTAGCGATCCCGTCGGCCCAAATAGCTTTACTAAGGCTACCGTCAGAATCAACATCATAGTCAAAGAAGAACCCTGGTCTAGTAATGACCAATTCCTTAAAGTGGTCCACGAACATCCGACCGTCCCGTTCATGAATGTAGCATTTCACATCCCCGTGAAAGTTCTTAAAAGAATTCAAACTAGCACCGATGTTTTCAAACCCATTAACATGTTCCTTCAGAATTTTGTAAGTCTTCGTAGCTCCTATCTTCAGCTGTTGATTAATGACAATCTTTTAGATGTACGGATTTTAATCATCAAAAACATAATTAAAACAGATACAAATATATCAGTTCAAAAAAAGAAAAGTGTTGTTTTAACAATAGAAAATGTAATTGTAGACTCAAAAAGTGTCATTTTAGATGACAAAAGTGTAATTCTAACAAAATAAAGTGAAATTATAACATAAACAAGTGTAATTTTAATCAAGAAAAGTGTAATTCCAATCAACTCGGCCTTGAATTATAAAGGATTATCATTTTGTGATAGTCTGTTATGTTGCATGACAACTTTTGAAACTCTCTATCTCTTGCTGATAGAGAAAACAGATACAAATGTATAAGTTCAAAAAAACAAAAGTGTTCTTTTAACAAGAAAAAATGTAATTGTAGACGCAAGAAGTGTCATTTTAGTTGACAAAAGTGTAATTCTAACAAATTAAAGTGAAATTATAACATAAACAAGTGTAATTTCAATCAAAACAAGTGTAATTTTAATTAACTCACCCTTGAATTATAAAGGATTATCATTTTGTGATAGTCTGTTATGTTGCATGCCAACTTTTGGAACTCTCTATCTCTGGCTGATACGAGTTCATGGTTGTGCCCACTGTGGAATCTGTCAATTCGTAATTCCCCTTCATCAAGAATGCCTAATCCTCGCTTTGCAACCAACACGCCCGACTTTGTGTCTCCTACCCGAGTCCCGCCCGCCACTACACTCCAATTGTCCCTTCTGTTTGAACCCCTCCCGGTTGCAAACCAACAGTTTAGATTTGATCTCCCATCCACGCCATCTCTTAGTCGTGTACTTACGCACATCAAAACCACAAGCAACAAAGATAAATTCTATAAAATGTCACTTGCTTCCTCTATTTCCAGGAATTCGACCAACATAGGGGGTGAACTTAGCTTCAACATCTTTGCAAAATTCTTCTTCGTTCGGCTTTTGTTTTCCATTGTGCTCAATATTATCTGACAATAGCGTAAGAATTATCAATTGTTTTCATAACAACTTAAAGTAACCCATATATTTGTTCAAATTATATATTTCTTAAAATTACACTTTTCGTAGTTATAATTACACTTTTGCCTGTTAGAATTACACTTTCTACTATTACAATTATAGTTTATAAACTTGCAGCTTTTCTGTTACAATCAACCCTTTGGTTGTTAAAATTACACTTTTCTGTGTTACAATTATACTTGTTTCTATTAGAATTACAGTTTGAAAACTTACAGAAATTGTCTTTTGCAATCACACTTTTGCCTGTTAAAATTACGGTCAATCTGTTAGAATTATGCTTTTTATTATTACAATTACAGTTTCAAAACTTGCTTTTCTGTTACAATAAACCATTTGATTGTTATAATTACACTTTTGTATGTTACAATTATACTTGTAATTATTACAATTACAGTTTGAAAACTGACATATTTTGTCTCTTACAATAACACTTTTACCTGTTAAAATTATACTTTTATCGATATAATTACGATTTTATAAGTTATACTTACGATATTGACAATTTCAATTTAAGATACAAATATTACACTTTTGAAATTCAATTCTACCATAATAATTACAATAATACTTTGGTGGCTTACATTCACACCTTTTGTAGTTAAAATTACAATTTCATCGAATTCACTGTTATAAATTTCAAGCCTGACACTATGATGTTGAACTTATTATTCACAGAGTTTAACTTCCATCATGGAGCAGTTTAACTTATTATTCACAGAGTTGATATTGAACTCCATAATGATGGAGTTCATGATAAAACAGTGGATTTACAGATTTTACATAATAAAAAACAAGCTTCAAAAATAACCTAAAATACACTTCCTCATCATATTTAAAGAACTGTTAATATCTAACCTAATGTTTTCATAACAATATGATATATAAACTAACATGAAGAAAAAAAAAACAATCCAATAATTACCATGGCCAAATGGAACCATTTGCAAATCCGTCATTTTTTACGTTGGACGTTGGTCTTGTTGTTTGTTTCTCAGCTTCGAGGATAATAATGGAAGATGCTCAAGGATAATAATGGAAGATGAACAAGGAAGCTGATAAAGGAAGATGGGAAATGAAGAAAGTAGGATTTGCTCTCAATTTTCGCCAGTCTGATGAGTTTTTTTTTTTCAAATTGTGTTTTGGTGGAGTATGTCTAAGAAATGTGTTGAGGAAGGTTGATGAGTGATTATGCATGTGTTTGTGTGTGCACAGTGGGTAATAGCAAATTGTACCGACACACCCTTTCTCTCCGCGCTCACCCTATTTCCTTTTTTTTTTTTTCACGCCTATAATGGGCTTAAAGTAGGCAAATCTCCACTCTCCATTCTTCTAATCCAAGGGCCCTAAAAAAGACTTAGGGACTCAAAAGATATTAAGGACTTAGAAGAACTTATCACTATATATATATATATATATATATATATATATATATATATATATATATATATATATATATATATATATATATTCTTAAGATGCAATGCATGCTCTGATCTAAATGCATAAAATGAATAGCAATGCAACTAAAGTACATGAATGCAAGCTACATGTGACAATTCGTACAAGAAATGAAATATAATGCAAAGTATATGAATGCATCTAATATGACTAATCTACTTATGATACAAGTACACTAAATGCATGCGGAATTTAAATATGAATGAGAGAATTTGGATTAGGGGAGAGACCATACTTGTCTTTTTGGATTGAATCGGGAGGAAGGTGGGCCACCAACTCGGCCCTCAAGACTCGGAGTCCATATCATCATCATCATCATTTTCTCCGGTTCCAAACTCGGAGCCTTGAATCAAGTCATCGGGGTTGAAGGTGTGGTCACCTCCACTACCGCCGGTACCCATGAGACCTCTCGTAAAGTCTCCACTCATCATCATCACGCCACCGCCACCTCCCGTTGAAGGATCCCCCATAAAAATGCCACTAGATCCCGAAGCACCCACGTCACTAGCAAAATAAGGGCGGACGCCCCCCACCCACTGGGTGTCATGCCCTTCCAGTCGATACTCGGGCCTAGGGGGAAAAATGGGGGCGGAGAAGTAGTCCGGTTGGAGGTTAAGACCCCCGTGAATCATCTTCCCGTCCTTACTAGAGTAGTTTCCGTCGGGCCAAGTAAAGTAGGAAGGGTGTGGGGCATCAAAGGGGACGTAATCCCGTCTACAAAAGTCGTAGATCGGGTAGGAACCAGTGGATTGATCATAGTAGATGTGGTCTAACTTCCGCCCCAACACATCCCTCTCACTCGCGGCCTTAGCCGTAGCAATGTCCATCCTCTCCATCCACTCGGTAAGGGAAAGTGGTAAGGGAGGGTAGGAAGGTTGACCCGTGGAGGACCCCTCACCGGGTTAGAATTGCCATGGTGGGGGTTGGTGGGTTTGCGGCATAGTATAACGGAGTGAGGAAGGAGTGACCGATCGACTATCCCTCGAATAAACACGTGGAGGGTTAGGCGGAGGTTGATCAGTGGGTGGTTCCTCTTCAATTTGGAGGAAGTAGTCATCTTTCTCTTGTTCAATTTTGATTGCCGTGACATTGGGGAGTGGGATTGAATTCTTGTAATTTATTTGCCAATACTCACGGTTGTCAAGGGGGTTCACCTTAAGCCACTCAAGCTTGGTGGCCAAGTAATGCTTAGTCAAATAGGTGTCCCCGGGTATCCAATTCATGGTGGAAAGGTCCACCGGATGGTCCAATGATCGAGCAATTCGGGTGATGATGCCACCCACATGGATTGGGACTTTTTGCCCCGGAGAATTGGCAATTTTTGACAAATGAATATCAAGGTGGTGAGCCACATTAATCTTGAAGGCGGTGGGTTTTGTAAACAAATAGGACCCCAAAATTTCCAATTCATTAGTCCTAAATACCCACGACTCATCCACCGCAAGAACAGTGCATCCCATAAATATGTGCCAAACCCGAATGACGGGGTTGTGGCAACTAATTGCGGCTCTTTTTACCCCAACGACATCCTCTAGACCAGAAATGGCCTTCCAAACTCGGGAATAATGAAATGTAGCGGGAGGGTTATGTGATGCGGCATTTTTTAACCCTAAGATATGAGCCAACCGGCTCAAAGAAATTGTGTGGTCCCGGTTCATTAGACGAAAACTAAGGGTAGCCACCAAATTTGTCTGACGGTGCTTGCTAATTCTTAAGCTACTCAAAAATTCCCATGTAAGTCGAGGGTAAGTGTATTCATGCATGTGGTACATTCCCCTCATTCCTACCCCGGTAAAAAGAGCTTCCGTCTCCCTAGCTAACCCGAGGGCCGATAAAGACGGATGATGTAAAAACTTTGTGGGGGTTAGGGGACGATTTTTAAAGAGAATAAACTTACCCTTTTGAGTTTGGGTGGCAAATTCCACCGATGGAAAATCTGGGTCGGGGTTGGTGTCGTTGGTGGCACGCTCGATTAGCTCCGCTTGAGCCCGTGCAACATCAGCTCTTGTTCTCCTTCCCGACATATTGAAGATTAGAGGGGATTTTGTGAGGTTTGATTGAAGATTGTTTGAGATTAGAGGGAGTTAGGGTGATTTTTGAAGGAAAATGAAGGAGAAATGAGGGAGAAAGAAGAAGGAGATGTAATGAAATGAAAGGAAAAAAAAGGGTCGTCGTGGTTTAATTTTAGATCTGATGATGTGTTCTACCGGTCTACCGGCTGAGCACACCCCCCCCCCCCCCTTTTTATTTTGAATTTTCTCTCAATTCTAATTGTCCTCGCTACCGGCGGACTAACCGGCTGCCGGTCCATCGGCAGAGCACTCCCCCAAATTCAATTTTCCATGTCCTGACCTTTTGACTTGTGTGTCCTGCCGGTGAGCCGGCTGCCGGCCTACCGGCAGAAAACTCCTCTTACTCAATTACTCAATTCTTTATGTGTGTTCAGCCGGTGGGCCGGCCTGCCGACAGAACACACTCTTGATCTGCAATCGTCAAATTTCTTCAAGTGTTCAGCGATATCATGTGTTCCCTGCCGGTGAGCCGGCTGCTGGCCTACCGGCAGAACACATGCCCTCTTCAATTTTTCTTCAAGTAAATTTGGGCTCGGTACCGGTAGAGGCACCGGCTGTCGGCCTACCGGCAGAACCCAACATTCAGCTCTTTTTCAACAGTTTTCTTTCAACTTGTTCAATTTTCATTAACTCGGAAATCGAGATTTTTTGTTTGACCTTGGGACTCGTGTTTTCCACAATCACTACAAAAAAAAGGTTTCGATGCGACAGACACATTGCGACGGAAGATTAATCCGTAGCAAATTTAAACCTGCGACGGATCCTGCGACGGGCCACAGAATATGCGATGGACTTGCGACGGACTTTCTGTTGCAGCAAATTTTCCCAAACGCCAAATTTTCTGACATGGCGGGAAGGGCTGCGACGGAATTTCCGTCGCTATATTAAAATAATAATAAATTCTGCGACGGAAATTCCGTCGCTGCATTAAAATAATATTTTCCCTGCGACGGAATTTCTGTCGTAGGCTTTTTTTAATATCCACTTGTACAGGTCACAACACGCTGGAAAAATATTATTATTTTATTCCTACGACGGAAAGTCCGTCGCAAGTTTTATTAATATTTTATTTTTGCGACGGAAATTCCTTCGCAGGATTTCTTTATACGGCAGCAGTGAAACCCGTCTCCCTCATTATCACTCTTCAATTATTTTACCCAAAAATTCCTAAAACCCGTCTCCCTCATATCCCACCACCACCACTCCCACCACCACCACTCCTACCACCACCCTACTCCGCAAATCACTCCTCCTATTTATCCTTTCTCCTTTCCTTTTTCCCCTTTCTTCTTCTTTCCTCTTTCTTCTCCTTTCCCCTTTCCTTTTTTTCTGCCGCCATTTCCGCCGCCTGCCGCCGCCGTTCCTCCCTCCCCTTCTCTCCTTCTCTTAACTAATATAAGGTTTGTTTAATTTATTTTATTATTTTGATAAATTAAAGTTTATGGTTATTGTTTTAATTAATTATGATTAGTTTAGGATGCTTAGTATTATTAGGATAGTTTAGTTTTGTTGAAAGCCAATTTAAGATGTTTAGTATTATTAGGATAGTTTAGTTTAGTTGAAAGCCAATTTAGGATGTTTAGTATTATTAGGATAGTTTAATTTAGTTAAAAGCCAATTTAGGATGTTTAAATCAATTTTATAATGCTTAGTTTAATTAAGTTTAGGATTGTTAAAATAAATTAGTTTAATTAATATCCAATTTAGAATGTTTAGGATTATTAGGGTAGTTTAATTTAGTTAAAAGTCAATTTAGGATGTTTAAACCAATTTTAGGATGCGTAGTTTAATTAAGTTTAGGATTATTAAAATGATTTAGTTTAATTAAAAGACAATTAGGATATTTAGGATTATTAGGGTAGTTAATTTAGTTTAGTTAAAAGCCAATTTATGATGTTTAAACCAATTTTAGGATGCTTACTCTACTTTTGCTTAGTTTTATAAGGTTTATTAGTAATTATTAAATTTGTTTTGATAAGTTGTGTACATTTGTGTCATGTGTATTTTTTTTACAAATATTAATTCATCTTATGCTTGTGTTGTGATTGTTAATATATTTTTGACCTAGTACCCGTTCAGGGATTACACATTAGGTGTAATTCTTGAATAGTCCCCGTTTTGAAATTTGTCTTTGAATCTTTTATGCCATTTAGGTGGTAAATACTCAATTTTTTTCTTGATTGTTATGAGACAAAATTTGGTTGACATTTCTTTTAATGTTCTCCGAATACATATGTACAGTGAGAATTCATTCTAAATAATGTATTTGGAGAATTGTAAGGAAGTGCTGCCGAATTTTTGTCTCATTACAATCAAGAAAAAAATTGGGTATTTATTAATGGTATGAAAGATTCAAAGATGGGTTTAGGTTGGAGAGATAAGGACCCCAATACAGAAAATATTTTTTTGCAGGTTGTGGTTGTGGTTGTGGTTGTGGTTGTGGTTGTGGTTGTGGTTGTGGTTGTTGTTGTTGTTGTTGTTGTTGTTGTTGTTGTTGTTGTTGTTGTTGTTGTTGTTGTTGTTGTTGTTGTTGTTGTTGTTGTTGTTGTTGTTGTTGTTGTTGTTGTTGTTGTTGTTGTTGTTGTTGTTGTTGTTGTTGTTGTTGTTGTTGTTGTTGTTGTTGTTGTTGTTGTTGTTGTTGTTGTTGTTGTTGTTGTTGTTGTTGTTGTTGTTGTTGTTGTTGTTGTTGTTGTTGTTGTTGTTGTTGTTGTTGTTGTTGTTGTTGTTGTTGTTGTTGTTGTTGTTGTTGTTGTTGTTGTTGTTGTTGTTGTTGTTGTGGTTGTTGTTGTTGTTGTTGTTGTTGTTGTGGTTGTGGTCGTGGTCGTGGTCGTGGTCGTGGTCGTGGTCGTGGTCGTTGTCGTTGTCGTTGTCGTTGTCGTTGTCGTTGTCGTTGTCGTTGTCGTTGTCGTTGTCGTTGTCGTTGTCGTTGTCGTTGTCGTTGTCGTTGTCGTTGTCGTTGTCGTTGTCGTTGTCGTTGTCGTTGTCGTTGTCGTTGTCGTTGTCGTTGTCGTTGTCGTTGTCGTTGTCGTTGTCGTTGTCGTTGTCGTTGTTGTTGTTGTTGTTGTTGTTGTTGTTGTTGTTGTTTTATGAAAGATTCAAAGATAGGTTTATGAATGCTCTTACCATTTTTATTAATAATTTTTATTTACTAATATATATGTAAATTTGCAATGAAGAGATTAGAACAAAACTGGATGTATCAAAGGTTGGATTCCAATAAAAAATTAAGGAAGGAATTCGTAATAGGGGTTAATAAATTCATTGATTATGTTAAGCAACAAGACGAATTCATTAGAATTAAAGAAATTAGGTGTCCATGTAGTAAGTGCAAAAATAAAAAGTATTTAGTTGAACAAGAAGTACGAAAACACCTTTGGTCTAAAGGGTTTTTGTGACAACTATTATGGTTGGGTGTGTCACGGAGAGAAATTCCCCGTTGAGGAAGAGGAAATGGCAATGCCCTCTGACAATCCTTATAGGGATATGGTAGAGGATGCGTTGCGCGATAGCATTGATCAAATTAGGGAAGAAGCTCTTAATGCCGAGGTGATTGATGAATCTCCAAATCCCTATATATTAGCCTTTTTTCAAATGTTAAAACGTGTCGAGCAACCTGTCTACGAGGGATGTCGACACTCATTGCTACAGTCGGCTGCAAGGCTTGTCACTCTGAAATGTAAATTCAACTTAGCCCATAAATATGTAGATGGTTTCACGTCACTCATGGGAGACCTTCTTCCTCAAGATCATATTTTGATACGTAACTTCTATGAAACCAAAAATGTTCTCAAAGCTCTTCAACTTCCTCATGAAAAGATAGATGCATGTTTTAATGGATGTATGCTTTTTTGGATGGACGACGCTCTTCTTGACAAGTGTAGAAAATGTGGTAGAGCTAGGTACAAAAGTGTAAATAATGCAAATGGCAAAAGGGTCCCCGAAAATTTCTTAAATTATTTCCCAATAGGGCCACGTTTGCAACGAATTTATGCCACAAAAAACCTCGCGGAACAAATGCGTTGGCATTATGAAAACCTCCGAGTTAGTGGGACAATGTCTCATCCAAGTGACAGTGAGGCTTGGAAACATTTTGATCATCTTCATCCTTCTTTTGCATCTGAGCCTCGAAATGTTAGACTTGGACTTTGCACCGATGGTTTCTCGGCTTTTGGGCCATTCGGGAACTTGTATTCATGCTGGCCGGTGATGCTTACACCTTACAATTTACCACCCTGGCTATGCATGAAAAGACAATTTATGTTCTTAACATTAATTATTCCTGGACCAAAGAGTCCCAAACAAAACCTTGGCGTCTATTTACAGCCTCTAATTCACGAGTTGAAACAATTGTGGGACACGGGATTGTTTACATATGACGTGTCTAGGAAACAAAACTTCGACTTAAGAGCCGCACTCCTATGGACGATCAACGACTTTTCTGCTTATGGCATGTTATCTGGTTGGTCAACTGCTGGTGAGAATGCATGTCCATGTTGTACGAAAAAAGAGACTAAATCGATTTGGCTTCAGCATAGCAGAAAATGGCGTTGGATTGATTGTCATAGACAATATTTAGACACTGATCATACTTTTCGCAAGGATAAGGTCCACTTTTGAAAAGGAAGAATAGAGAACGATGTTGCTGGAACGAGGTTATCGGGCGAACAAGTGTGAGAATGTGTGAAAGATTTACCAAAAATCGTGGATGCATCTGACCATGAATTGAGAACGGTTAAAGCGAAACGAATTGGGTGGTGGAAACAAAGTATTTTTTGGGAGCTTCCATATTGGAGCACACTACTAATTCGACATAACTTTGATGTCATGCATATTGAGAAATTTTTTTTCGAACAACTAATTCACACGGTGATGGATAGAAAAGACAAGACAACCTTGAACCCAAATGCACAAAAAGACATGTTACAACTTTGTTCAAGGTCGCGAAAGATGGATTGATCGTTTTGAAAAAAAGAGCGAGAAGAAAGTGTTGTGTGATTGGATATGTAATTTAAAGTTTCCAGGACGGCTATGCTTGATTTGAGAAGATGTGTCGATATGAATGAGTTGAAGCTACATGGCTTGAAAAGCCATGACTGTCATGTGTTTATGGAGAGTTTACTGCCGGTTGCTTTAAGGCACCTTCTCCCTAAAAATGAGTGGAATGCCATAACTGAGATTAGTCAATTTTTCAGAGACTTGTGCACTTCATCAGTACAAATTGAATAAATAACAAGTCTCGAGAAAAATATTGCCGAGATAATCTGCAAATTGGAAAAAATACTTCCACCTTCATTTTTTAACTCAATGGAACATCTGCCAATTCATTTGCCATATGAAGTGAAAGTGGGTGGTCCTGTGCAATATAGGTGGATGTATCCTTTTGAGAGGTAATATCAATATCTTTTACGAAGCCTTTTAAGGTTATTACTTAATGTCATTCATTCTTAACCAATTTTTTTGTAGGTTCTTGAATCATTTGAAACAAAAAATTGGAAATAAAGCTCGTGTTCAAGGGTCATTATGCAACGCATATTTGCTTGAAGAAATAGCAAATTTTTGTTCTTTTTACTTTGAAGAACATATAGACACGAAGGCAAAAGACCTTGACATAGGTCAGAAAAAGCCGAAGTATTCTACCTTGCCCGAGCTATTTCAAGATCATGAGGGCACTACTTCTGGAAAATGTCGTGAAAGATTTTTGAAAAATAACGAATATGAACGTGCACACCTCTATGTTTTATCTAATTGTGATTCTGATGAGTTGAAACGTATGGAAAGGTAGGTGAAAAAAATTTTAATTTTAAATGTTGTTTCAATAGTAAAACATGCAAAAATTAATTCAAAACTTATTTCGGCATTTTTGAATAGGTTGTTTGAGAATTACATCAAAAGAGAATATCCCGAGGTTTCTATGGCCGAGGATATTTGGAACAAATTTGAAACAAAATTCCCTGACTGGCTTAGAGGTCAAGTAAGTAAATAATATATATTTTATAATGTTTATTTAAATTATATTATTATTTGGTAAATAACTGGTTCATTATCATTAATACTAGGTAAATAATTTAAAAATCCAGTTGTAGTTGCCTTAGCAAATGGATCTTCAAGAAAAGTAAGAACTTGGAAGCGTTATTCCATCAATGGTTACAAATTTCGAGCTTTCATAGATGGGAAAGATTTGGAAAAGTCGACAATTAACAATGGAGTGTGTGTGTGAGTTCGACTGAAGGAGCTGACTACTATGGAACCCTAAATGAAGTTGTTGAGTTGTCTTATACTGGCGAGAAAAACCCTTACAATGTTATTTTATTCAAATGTAATTGGATAGATAACTCAGAAAGAGGAATGCAAGTACATAAGGAATATAAACTTGTGGATGTTAATCGGAGAAAAAAATTTCCAAAATATGACCCATTTGTGTTAGCATATCAAGTGGAACAATTTTGCTATGCTCCTTATCCAACTATCAAAAGAGAGAAAGATCAGTGGTCAGCAGTATTTAAAATAAAGGCAAGATCACAAGTTGATGCTCCTACTGATAAATCTATCTTTCAAGAAGATGTTAATAATGGTGATACAACATTGACAATAATTGAAATAGAAGATGAGAATGAAAATGTGGAGGAGGAACAAGAAGAAATGCAAGGAGATGAAATGCAAGTGCAGAATGATGATATGCAAGAGGAGGAAGATGAGGAAGAGTTAGGGGAGGAGGCTTTGAAGAAGTATTTAGAAGAAGATGATGATGAGGATTTTTTAGATTCTCTTTTTAAAGGCAACGAAAACACTAATTTAAGTGATGATGATGATGATGATGATGATGATGATGATGACTAGGATTTATATTAGTTGTAGATGTTTTGTATCCTTTCATTCAATCTTATTACTTTGTTGGTACTATTAGTTGTAGATGCCGTATGGCTTAATTTAATGAAATCTAGTTTGTTTTCATTCAATCTTACTTTTTATTCAATCTTATTTTTTTACTTTGTTGCTATTATTTGATTACTTGACCGAGAGGGAGGGAGTAATATTTAATTTCTTACTTTGTTGCTATTATATGATTATTTGATTTCTTACTTTGCCAATTTCTTATTTTGTTGCTATTATTTGATTATTTGATTTCTTACTTTGCCAATTTCTTACTTTGCCAATTTCTTACTTTGTTGCTATTATTTAATTTTTTATTTTGTTGCTACTATTTGATTTCTAACAATGTTGAAGAATTTAGTTGGTTTCTATGGCGACGAGGAGACGAAGACATGGTAGTAATAGTAATGCAGGAAACCGAGGACATGAAAACGAGAATGAAGAAATACCAGCAGGTCATCAACAAGAACAACAAAATGTGCCAATTGACAAAATTCATCTCGATTCTCTTGAGCAAGATGGCGTTTGGTAAGTATGTTATTTTTTCGTAATTAATTATTTTTATAACGATTTATTTATATATATATATATATATATATATATATATATATATATATATATATATATATATATATATATATATATATTATATTGTCATTTTTTTTTTCAGGTTCAGTCATGAATCCGTTGTGAACTTGATATCGAATAATATTGGATGCAACTACAAAGAAAATGCTCCTAATTGGAAATCGGCGTCACCTACTATAAAGAAGGATTGGTGGAATTGGTTTGAGGTATTAGCAATTGTAATTTAATTTAATATTAGGTATTTATTCATTTATTTTATATTTATTTACAATGAAGTTTATTTTCTAACTTTATTGTTTATTGAACATTGGCGTGTTAGTTACGATCCCCGCGACAAGGCAAGGGTTAAGAAGGCTTGGGAAGATACCATGATGACCCGTGTACGGCAAATGATTTATCGAGATTATCACAAGGAAGATCATGAAAAGCCGGATTTGATTAGTGTTGAGTTGCACCGTAGATTGAAGAATAGACCACTTGAAGAACCTACTTTCACGGAAAGATCGGAGCAGAATTCGGCTAACCGTAAGTCGGGATGTGACGAGAAGGGGAAGGCGTTGGGTACTCAACTAATGGGTCGAAAAAACACATTGCAATATATGGACTCAATGGTAATTTCTCCACTTCCTTTTTTAATTTATTACCTTTTTTTTCTTTAACTTTATTTAAAGTTAGTAATTATATTTAACAAGTATCAAAATTGTAGGTTGATAAATATGGGAAAGGAGAAATTCCGTCCGCTTTGCAGTTGTTGGAGAAGACAAGGAAGCATAGCACAAAAGGATGGTTATCCAAAAAAGGCAGACAACTCTTCATAAGTTACTATAATTATTTAAATTTTAACTCATTTTTTCAATCATGATTATTTAGTAGATGATATCTAATCTTTCGTTTTTTAATGATATAGGGTAAGATCATCTCAAAGAAAACTCAGCTTCAGAGTCAAGGGGTCGAGAACATCGATGATAATGAGATTTATATTGAAGAACATGGAGGATTTGATAAAAAAAGGAAGAGTACTTGGCACGGGAAATGCAGCACCACAAATTTGGGAGCACCACCGCCGCTCGACTGGTAACGTCTTTTCTACTCCTCATACTCCGGGTTTTGTTGGTAGAGTCGCAAAAGAGAATGTCCGACTTAAGAAAGTCGAGGCCGAACAATCTCAAAGGATTGCGGCAATAGAGGTGTTCTTGAGCCAACAAGGTTTTACTACTCAAATTTGTAACCCCAGAGGTGTATCTTAAGCTAGAAATGACTTTGATGATGATGGTGGCGACAATGCTAGGCCTACTCCTACTCCCGTGTATTGATTAGTAGTTGTTAGTTGATTAGTAGTTATCACTCCTACTCCCGGTTTATGGACTTATTTAGCTTTCTTTGTTGAACAGTTATTGTACTAAACTTATGTAAACCTTTTATTTTAAGTTAATGCGAAAACGTTGTTTGGAAATCTCGTCTTGAACGAGTTGTGAATTTGTCAATTGCTGGATTTTCTGTATGTTTGCAGGAAACCGGGAGTATATGTAATTGCTTTCTAAGCAATTAGGGAGCTGTAAAAACGCTGTAAACCCCCTGGTTCATTTTTCCCTGCGACGGAATTTGCGACGGATTTTCCGTCGCAAATTTTGACTAATGGGTTGACTGAGGGGGACACGTGGCCTTACATGAATAGTGTACTGCGACGGAATTTCCGTCGCAAATTTTGACTTTCTGGTTGCCATTTGTGCCTACGTGGCCTTACATGAACAGTGTACTGCGACGGAAATTCCGTCGCAAATTTTGACTTTCTGGTTGACCCTTGTGCCTACGTGGCTTCCATGAACAGTGAACTGCGATGGAAATTCCGTCGCGAGTCCATGTTTTGCGACGGGTATATGCGATGCTTTGATCCGTCGCAGATTTTACTTTGCAACGGAATTTCCGTCGCAAAACGAAATTTTGCGACGAAATAAAGCGACGGGAGAATCTTGTCGCAATTCCGTCACAAGTTCTATATTTGCGACGGGATTTCCTTATTTGCGACGGATTTTTCCGTCGCTATGGAAGCTTTTCTTTGTAGTGAATTACGCCGACGCATCATGTCGGGATTTCGGGTCAAACGAAAATAAGGCTTGTTTTCTTCAAAGGTGCCCTCCGTCACCAATCCAAAGTTGACAAAATATGGTTCCAAAACTCTCATTGTCTACCTAAAATGCATGTTATATACAAATTCCATGGGTTGCCTCCCATGTAGCGCCCTTGTTTTATGTCGTAGGCTCGATGAAGTCATGAATTACAATCAAGTATGGAGAAGGTAGGTATCGATGGAGCTTATATTCTTCATGATGGGTGCTCCGGCAATGTAATGCTTAAACCTTTGTCCATTTACCTTGAAAGCTTGGTCTCCATCGGATATTTCAATCGACCCATGGGGAAAAACTCGGACCACGGTGAAAGGTCCCGACCATTTTGACTTTAGCTTTCCCGAAAATAGCTTGAACCTTGAGTTAAATAGGAGAACCAAGTCTCCCACCTTGAATTCCCTCCTTAAAATAGCCTTGTCATGGAACTTCTTCGTCTTCTCCTTGTAAATCCTTGAACTCTCATATGCATCGAGGCGAAATTCCTCCAACTCATTCATGTCAAGAAGCCTTTTCTCTCCCGCTTTCTTCATGTCAAAATTCAAGAATTTTATCCCCCAAAAGGCACGGTGCTCCAATTCAACGGGGAGATGACAAGGCTTACCGTAAATCAACCTAAAAGGCGAAGTGCCAATTGGAGTCTTGTAGGCGGTACGGTACGCCCATAGAGCATCATCTAGCTTCATTGACCAATCTTTTTGCGACTTTGCTACGGTTTTCTCAAGAATAGACTTAATTTACTGGTTGGAGACTTCGGCTTGCCCATTGGCTTGGGGGTGATAAGCAAGACTTCTTCTATGTTGAACCCCATGTTTCTTGAGCAAAGCTTCAAAGGTCTTCTCATGAAAGTGCAAACCTCTATCACTTATGAGCACCCTTGGTACTCCAAATCTTGGGAAAATAGTATTCTTCAAGAACTTTCCAACCGACTTGGCATCACATGTCTTGGTAGGAATAGCCTCTACCCACTTACTCACATAGTCTACCACCACAAGTATGTACTCGTATCCATAGGAGGAGGGATATGGGCCTTGATAATCAATCCCCCATACATCAAATAATTCAACCTCTAGGATGTAGTTCATTGGCATCTCATGCCTCCTTGAGATATTACCGCTTCGTTGGCACTTGTCACACCCCTAGACGTAAGTTGCCACATCATGAAATATGGTAGGCCAATAGAAACCGCATTGGAGCACCCTAGCGGCGGTTTTTCGTGAACTTCCATGCCCTCCACTTGGCATGTCATGGCAATGAGAGATTATCGGCTTCACCTCTTCACTTGGAATGCATCTTCTAATTATCCCATCCGCACAAGATTTGTAGAGGCAAGGTTCATCCCAAAAATATTGCTTTAGATCATGAAAAAATTTCTTCCTCTTATGGGAGTCATAGTCATGTGGGAGACCCCGTATACCAAGTAGTTGACAAAATCCGCGTACCAAGGGACATCCATTAGAGCAAGAGCGAACAATTGATCATCCGGCAAGGAATCATCAATTGGTAGCCCATCCTTTACATTTTCGTGGAATAGCCTAGAGAGATGGTCGGCTACTACGTTCTCCATACCTTTCTTGTCTCTAATTTCAATATCAAACTCTTGAAGCAAAAGTATCCACCGGATCAAGCGTGGTTTTGATTCTTTCTTGATTAGCAAGTGCCTCAATGCCATATGATCGGTATGTACTATTACTTTAGAGCCTACCAAGTAAGAACGGAACTTGTTCATAGCATAGATAACCGCCAAAAGCTCCTTTTCGGTGGTTGTGTAGTTTGCTTGAGCTTCATCCAAGGTTTTGCTTGCATAGTAGATGGCGTGAAGCTTGCCATTCTTCCTTTGTCCAAGCACCGCTCCCACCGCTACATCGCTAGCATCACACATCAGCTCAAAAGGTTCTCCCCAAGTGGGAGGTTGCATAATTGGAGCGGTGATGAGAGCTTCTTTCAACCTATTAAAAGCATTCAAATATTCATTAGTAAACTCAAAGGGCACACCTTTGCCAAGTAACAATGTTAAAGGCTAGGCAATCAAAGAAAAATCCTTGATAAATCTCCGGTAAAAACCGGCATGCCCAAGAAAACTCCTAACTCCTTTGACATTTGTGGGAGGGGGTAAAGTTTTAATCACTTCAATCTTGGCTTGATCAACTTCTAAGCTTTTACTTGACACAACATGACCCAAAACAACCCCGGATGTAACCATGAAGTGACATTTCTCCCAATTCAAGACTAGACCGGTTTCTTGACACCTTTTCAAGACCTTACTCAAATTAGCTAGACATCCATCAAATGAGGTGCCTACAACGGAAAAATCGTCCATAAACACCTCCATTATATTCTAAACATATTCGGAAAATATAGCTAGCATGCATATTTGAAATGTGGTCGGCGCATTGCATAGCCCAAAGGGCATTCGCCTATAAGCAAAGGTGCCAAACGGGCACGTGAAAGTGGTCTTTTCTTGGTCATTAGGGTGAATCGGGATTTGGAAGAACCCCAAAAACCCATCAAGGTAGCAAAAATGAGAGTGTTTGGCAAGTCTTTCCAACATTTGGTCAAGGAAAGGGAGGGGGAAATGGTCTTTCCTAGTCGCCTTGTTAAGGCGTCTATAGTCTATACACATTCTCCACCCGGTTGTGATTCTTGTCGGGATGAGCTCATTCTTGTCATTGGTTACTACCGTAACCCCGCCCTTATTTGGCACAACATGCACCGGGCTCACCCATGCACTATCGGAGATAGAGTAAATGATACTTGCATCATAGAGCTTCAACACCTCCTTCCTAACCACTTCTTTCATTGCGGGGTTAAGGCGGCGTTGAGGCTCAATGGAAGATGCACCCTCATCCTCCAAATGAATGCGGTGAGTTCAAAAAGAAGGACTAATCCCCTTGATATCATCAATTGAGTACCCAATAACATCCTTATATTTTCTCACAACATCAAGTAACTTTTGAAGTTCGGTGTCATTGAGTGCACTATTGACAATAATAGGGTAAGTGTCATTAGGGCCAAGGAAAGCATGTTTAAGAGTAGAGGGAAGAGGTTTCGACTCCACTTGAGGAGGCATGGATCTCTCCTCCTTTTTACCATCTCCTCTCAAGCTCTCAAATTCCTTATCCGGGTCTTCTTCAATTGTTGCTTCCATGGCCAAAGCATAATCCCGGTGCTCCTTGCAATCTTTTACCTTGCCCTCAAGGAATCCTTGCAAACCCTTGTCTTCATCAAATTTCTTCATGTCAACCCATTCCTCTACCATGTCAATCATGTAACAAGACTTTTCTTCCGAAGGCTCCTTCATGGCCTTGTTCAAGGAGAATTCTACCTTTTCTTCACCCACTTGAAGAGAAAGCTTTCCATTCTTCACATCAATCATGGCACCCCCCGTAGCAAGGCAAGGGCGCCCCAATATGATGGGAATATTTGAGTCCTCGGGAATGTCCATTACATAGAAGTCACAAGGGAATTCAAGTTTACCCACTTTGAGTGGGACATCCTCCACAAGACCGATTGGGTATCTTACCGACCTATCCGCAAGTTGGAGAGAAACCCTTGTTGGTGAAAGCTCATATCCCTTCAACGTCTTGAAAATTTTGAGGGGCATAAGACTAATGCTTGCCCCTAAATCACACAAGGCTCTCTCAATATGCACGGTCCCAATTTTGCAAGGTATGGAAAAGCTCCCCGGGCCCTCAAGCTTTTGAGGAGCCTCATTCATAAGAATTGCGCTACATTCCTTGGATAAGTTCACCGTTGTTGTTGGACTCAAGGAATTTTTGTTTGAAATTAGCTCCTTCAAGAATTTTCCATAGCTTGGTATCTCCTTGACGACATCAATGAAGGGCATGGTGATGTTGATTCCCTTCATCATGTCCATGAACTTTCCATATTTTTGTTCAAGTTTTGCTCTTGCCAACCTTTGTGGAAAAGGAATTGGTGGCACATAAGTCCTCACAACTTGTTGTTTTGGTTCTTCGACAATTTTTGTTGGTTGATCAATTACTTTTGGAGTCTCCACAACAATTTCCACATGTTCATCTTCAACCCCTTTTTCTTCAACTATCTTTGGAGGTTCAACCACGATTTGAGGTTCAACCATATCACCCGGTCTACTACTCTTCCTCTTCTTGACAAATGCTCGGTCCTCCAAATCTCTACCACTCCTCAAGTGAATAACATTTATGGTTTTCGGATTCTCCTCGGTTTTACCCGGAAATTTTCCATGAGAGGCTTGTAGTTGGCTCATTTTGGAAGACAATTGGGAGATTTGATTGTCCATCATCCGTTGAGAAGCTTGCATTTGGGTTCTAAGTTGGTTGATGGATGAGGTTGTCTCTTCTTGTTTTTGAGTGGAATGGTTGATGAATTGTGTTTGAGAACTCATTAATTGCTCTATCATGATCTCCACATTTGACTTTGGTTGGGTGGATTGTTGAAACGGTTGGGAATTTTGTTGGAAATGTGGGTTGCTTGGTGGATTGAGTGGTTGAAATTGTTGTCTTGGTTGGAAGGATCTTCCTTGGAAGCCCGGTGGACCTTGGTTGAATGTTGTGTTTGGTTTTTGAGATTGAAAGTTTTGTGTGAATTGTGGTTTTTGTTGGAAGGTGGGATTTTGGACATTTTGTGAACCATAGGAAAATTTTGGGTGGGCTCTCATTCCGGGATGATATTGGTTGTTGTTAAATGCTTGCTTTGCCGGACTAGACTCCCATACTCCGTTCACTTGCTCCATGCAATTGCCCTCTCCTACCATCAAAGGACACTCATTTGGGGGGTGTCCTTGGTCTCCACAAATCTCACAGCTATAAACTTGGTTCCTCATAGAAGAAGAGTTGCTAGATGTGTTGCTTGAACTCATCAAGGCAACTTGTTGCTTGAGCTCTTCAATTAACCCTTTAACCTCAACATTGTTGGCCGATTCAACCGTTGACTTTCCCTTCCTATTGTGCCTATCATTATTCCAATGAAAGGTACGAGAAGCCATCTCCTCAATAAGTTCTTTGGCCGTCTTGTGATCGATTTTATCTAACGCCCCCTTTCCTGAGCCGGAATCTAGGTTGATCTTCATTTCATTGTTCAACCCTTCATAAAAGTTGTTGATTAGCTCATCATCCCCAATCCCGTGGTGAGGACATAGCTTTTGGAGGCCCTTGTACCTCTCCCATGCTTTGTAAAGGGTCTCATCTTCTTGTTGGGTGAAGCCTTGGAGCTCACTTTTGATTCTTGCGGTTCGTTGTGGTGGGAAATACTTGTTTAAGAAAGCCTTGGAGACGTCATCCCAAGTCCAAAGAGAATCGGGTTCACAACTTTTAAGCCACTCCTTGGCACTTCCCCTCAAGGAGTAAGGGAAGAGCCTAAGGCGGACGACATCTTCCGACACTCCGTTAGCTTTAAACATGTCACAACTATCCAAGAACTCGTTGAGATGTTCATTGGGGTTTTCGGTGGCTCCCCCGCCGAATTGATTCCCTTGGACTAGTTGTAGCAAGGTGGCCTTCACATCAAAGTTGTTAGCTTGAATGGGTGGCTTAACAATACTTGGATTCACAACCTTTTTCGGAGCTAAATTATCCCGCATAGGAACCGCGGCCATTGTCACTTCTTCCGGAATTCCAAAGGGATTCTCAAAAGACTCAAAGGTACTCGGTTCTTCTCGAATGTCTTCCACTACTAGATTTTCTTGGGAAGTTGGTGTTTCTATAAATTTCTTCTACGGAGTGAATTTAGCGTTCTTGCGGTAGCTTCAATCTCGTGGTCAATCGGATAAATTGGTTGGCCTCTTCGATTTCTCCTACTCATGCAATAAGTCCTACACACTCAAGAGAAGGATTAGTAACACAAAAGACTTAGTCTAAACTAGAACGAAAACAATTAATATCTAGCCGAACTCCCCAACAACGGCGCAAAAAACTTGATGGTTATCAAATAATACCTCGCAAGTGCACGATTTATCGTTGTGCAAAATTGAGGGTCGATCCCACAAGGAGCTAGGAAGACTACTAATCGTTTTAACTCTATTGTTTAGCTAAGTCGACAATAAAGGATGAGATTGTTATACTAAAGCTACCTAAGACAAAATGAAATACAAACTAAATAAGAAATAGGTAAATGAGCAAGAAGAAAGGATAAGTTGTAAATCAAATGATTTAAAAGCCTAAGACTCGGTTCTCCCGCAACAATTCATAACTTCACATAATTAATTCCCTAGGCTAATCATAAGGGTAGCAAGGTGAGGCGGAGATGGCTCTAATTCGCCTAAGACTCCCATCTCGGGTTCGAAATAGGACACTAGCACTACCCACCAACCCCCCTCTCGGGTTCGAAGGACGGAATCCCTAACTCAACTCCCAACAACCCCAAAATCGTGCACATTTCCAAGGAGGTCAATAATTTGGTCAAGGTCATTAAGTACTCATCGTAATCCGGGTTATCCCACTCCTCCTCTCGGAGGTCGATTTCAAACACTAGTCTAGAGGTACCCTCCTTGGTTCTCCCTTTCGGTCTCAACCTAGGTTAGCAATAGGGTCGAATCCCGGGTATCCAATTTACAACCTAACCAACTCTCGTTGGTGGACAAGGGTCACAAGTCGACACTACCCAAAATCAATCCATAAACCATATCATTCCTCTAAACTACCCTCACCAATTTCCCCAAATAACTAGCCTTTATGAGATTCAATGAGTGAAGTTACTCATGTCGGGTCAAACCGAGTCCTAGTGGAAGACTACTCACTAATCATGTTTCTAAAAGCAAAAGAAACAACAAAGATGGAATCTTTAAGCATAAACATGATGGGAGAATGAATTCTACTACTAATCATGCAATAATCCGACACAAATTATGAAGAAAGACAATTTAATCTAATAATGATGAGGATTAAACTAAAAGACACAACCTTTAACACAAGTAACTCAAAGATTTAATCTTTAACACAAAGAAATCAAAGACTCAATCTTTGGGTGTAAATAACAATGGTGAACAAAGAAAAGATGAACAAGAGAGAGAGAGAATAACAACAATCAAACAACAAGATTGGAATCCTAACATAAGCAATTAAACAAAACTTAAAAGAAAAGCAAATGTAAACAAATGAAATTAGGAAGAGAAATAATACCAACTCAATAGCAAGAAAGGAATTTGGATTGAAAAATAAGGAAGGAGGAACCTTCAATCTTCTTACAACCTAATTTCTACTACTAAGTATGATGTAATAATTGAAAAACTTGTTCTAATTAGGAAAAGATTAGCAATGTAATTAACAAGATTCAAACTTGGAAAAGGAAATTAATTTAGATCTAGGGTTGTGTGTACAAATGGTTAAGGGAGGGAGTATTTATAGTCTTTTATTGGATTTAGAAAAAAGAGAAGAAAAGCCCAAATCCGTCAGCCTGCTGCGTCCTGCCGGTGGACCGGCTACCGGTCCGCCTACCGGTAGCGAGGTCAAACAATTTTGAAGTTGGATTTTTGGGAAATAGCTGGCAAGTGTGTTCTGCCGGTGGACCGGCTGCCGGCCTGCCGACAGAACACAGTCTTCAACTTCTTCAAATTCTTCTTGTGTTGCGCTCTACCGGTTGGCCGGCTGCCGGTGTGTCTACCGGTAGTGAGGCCAAACTCTTAATTTCTTCTAATTCCAATATAGTTTGTGCTTGTGTGCTCTGTCGGTGGACCGGCTGTCGGCCTGCCGGCAGAACACAGCCTTCAGCTCCCTTCCTTCTTCTCTCGGCATTATCTGGGGGGTGTTCTGCCGGTGGTCAGACCGGCTGCCGGTCTGCCGGCAGAACACGCTTCTCAGCATTTTTCACCTCTTTTTCTTCTCAAGCTAACACGGGTTAGCTCCTTCACTCGGGTTTCATTCCGTCTTCCCTTTTTCAAGGCTAATCCCCTACAAAAGAGCACGGGGAGTCATAATATAGAGGTACATGGAATAAAGGGCAAAACATGACTGAGAGTGAGCTAAAAACGTGCCAAGGAGGTCGAAATGCATGGGAAACGGGAAGTGAAATGGCGTAAACTAATCGCATATCAGCTATCGCACACCTATGCAAAGATAATAATTATACCCAGACAACAAATGAATGTAGTACTTAGGGGTCGAACCCAAAGGAGACGGGAGTTATTAATTAATTGTTATGGATTGAATTTTACCTTGGTAGATTATCGATTGATTGATTGGGTTGAAGTGATAAAACAATAATAAATAAAATGTCTAGGGAGGTCGGGTCACACATGCCAATTACGTAAATATATGATTATGTTAAAGTCGGTAATAACAATATTGTCAATTGTTTAGGCTTAAAGACACCAACCTTACGATATTAGTGTCAACCATAGACCAGGTCCTAGAGAAACTCTCATCCATGACAAGGTCGTCCTACTACACATGCTTAGTCTAATTCGATTCCATGCCTCTCGACTTTTAGAACGAATGAACAAACTTAATCTACGATTACGACCAATAACCGAAGATTAAACGTGACGTTGCAAACATGTGATAGAAACAATTTATCAATATTAACTTAACCTCATTTTGACATTTACAATTTACTTAATCATGCATGGCTTCCCTTACTCCTTAGACAAATGCAACTACTCTAATATAGTGGAAATGTAAATTAAACTAATGATAAATGAAATGGCAAACATAACGAAAATATGAATAACAAATTACCTTGCAATTGGAAATGGAAATGGAAATGGAAGAACAATACTTGTAATATAAATAACTTGTAAATGTAAATTGTTTTATAACTTGTAATATAAATAAGAAATGTAAATAACATAAAGTAAATCTAAACTAAGCTAAACTAAGAGCTAATCTAAACTAACTACTAAATTTAGAGAGAATTTCTATGTAAAAGTGTGTAGAAAAGATGGTGCCAAAGGTGTCCCTCGAGGCCCCTATTTATCGGAGATCAGAAGGGAAACGTATGCATTTGATGGAGTATTGAACACACCCACGGACTTTTCAACCCCGATCGGGGTTGTGTGTTTCTCGCTTGTTTGTCTTCAATTGTGATTAATTATCAAATGGTATCCAATGCTTATGATTTAATGCTTATTTAATTAATCGATTAATCACACTTTGGCATCCCAAGCTCCTCAAAGCATTCAAACACTACTACACATACCTTGCATTGGTGACGCTTTTTCAGGCGTTTTTCGACGCTTTAAAGCGTCAATTTTTTTTTTATCGACACTTTATAAAAGCGTCAAATTTTGGGCCGTCGGTATTTTTTGACGCTTTTTTTAGTCAATAATTATGACGCTTTTTAGCGTCTTCATGGACTATTGACGCTTTTAATTGTCAACAAATTTGTCGCTTTTAAGCGTCTTCAGTGATTATTGACGGTTTTTATTGTCAATATATGTGACGCTTTTAAACGTCTTCATGGACTATTGACGCTTTTAATTGTTAACAAATTTGACGCTTTTAACCGTCGTCAGTGACCATTGATGGTTTTTTTTGTCAACAAATTTGACGCTTTTAAGCGTCTCCAGCGACTATTGATGCTTTTATGTGTCATTAGGCATCAACTATTTATATATTAACACTTTATTGTCACAATATAATTTCAGCTTATAGGTTTTTTAGATTTTAATTTCCTGATGAAATCGTAGAGATTACTTAAATAGACCTATAAGTACGTATTGGTACTACTAGCTATTACTAAATCATGAAAAAACATAATGCAATATATATATATAGAATGATGTAGTGAGTACGTACGTACCCACGTACTTTTATAAATAATCATATGTTTGATACATATATCGTCTCCGTCGTCACAAATACTGCTAGCATTGAAAATTAAACTAATATAAGCTAGTTCGTACTTTATAGTACGATAAAATCAAATACCAAAAGGGGTCCGGATGATAGTAAAATCCAACATAAAACTATCCAAAAAAATCGTAAATAATGCTAAGTAACTAGCTAGACAAGGACACTTGGTAGTTTGAACGTGGTAGGAGCTTCAATCATATAGGCGCAATGTCAAAGGGGCTTCAATCAACATATGAAGGCGCATCTTCACCATATGACAAATCTGAAACCTATAACGGGCAAAAATGCTACTTGATTGTTAGCCTTGATGATTGACACCACTAGATGGCCTGGTGATTCAACATTGATTCCTAGAGATTGGGTGAGTTAAAGCAAATGGACGAAGAATAGCTAATATTGTAAGTACCAAGCGCTTAAAGAGAGCCAATGAAACAATGCTTGTAGTTACTAAGGGAAATTACCAACTGCTGATCACTTGAAGAACTAGCGTCAGCGGTAATTACTTGACCCATGGCACTCCTGTACCGCTCGTAGTCATCTGCGTAAAACACGAAGTTCAATCCGTAGCGGATGCTCCATTTAGCTCTAATACTTAACTAGATGTGACAATAGTGTTGGGATTAGTTTCACATGTGGATTTGCATTGGATTGGGTACACTTTGTATATAATAATTGGGTACACTTTGTAGATATGGCGGTTTTCAAAAAAAAATTGGAGGGTTATTTATGGGTCCACGCTTTATAAAAGCATCAATAGAAAAATGCCATTTATGTAAGGGATTTGTAGTAGTGGTATTAAGATCATAAATCGTAAGCTTATAACTAATATGGTCATCTCCACTGCTGGTATCAAGTTCCAACAACCAGAACTTAAAGAATACTCAATGATAGAGCACTGAAGTTTGATAGACTATAAATATGAGCTGAAATTACCAACTATAAATAAACGGAAGAATAAGCAAATAAGAAAAACAACCAATAGTCAAGATGATTACATAATTTATACTTGGTATTTAGAAAAGTGAGTGACGTCCATGGGCTGGCGTGATTATGAAGATTTAATCAAGTTAGCTAAGTACACCTGCAAACCCATGCCAAAAAAAACTACTCATTATCTTAGTCATATATGATAATAATTTCAGAGGGCATGGTAAGAACCATGGACCACTACTAAACACTACTCCTATATGTATCCATAAGTAATCTCATCATCTCCTAGCTAACAAGATAAAATGCTAAACGTTTTATTTGCAGTATTATACTTTCAAGTATCGGCACAAACTATGCAATACATGCCATCATGCTGATAAAAACAGCAAACTTAACAAATCCTAATCGATTGCATTGTAAGAAAACATACTCATGATATATACTACTTATTTATTCCCTCCGTCTCAATCATTTGTTTACCTTTCATTAAAGTACCCTTCACAAATAATTAAAAAGGTAAACAAATGACGAGGACGAAGGGAGTAAATACAAGTTGGTGCAATTGGAGACCTAAGTATTTTCTTTGGAGTAAAAGTTTAAAATTAAGCATGCCACAAAATTAAATATTTCATAGACATTCACACCTATAGTCAAAACGATTATAAAGACTCATTCAAAATCTGGCAATACAACCTACAAGCACTGCAAACAAATGATGCTACTATAAAACTTAAATTTCTCGTTTTAGTGTTTTTCCAGAATTTAATCCTATTTATCAATCTTCATCAGACCCAAGTCTATTATATCAAAAATCCTACATGATTAAATCAAATCAATGTGAAAATTAATAATACTCATTTGCTAATAACTGGTACAAACAGACCATGTCAGGGTAATAAGTTAAATAATATAATCATAACCGAGACAAACACTCATTAGAATAGTAGCTTGAGAAAAATTAGAAATAAATTAAAAAATAAAGAAAAATACTTTGGCTGGAAGGAGGCAACAGATCTGAGGTAAGTTGAGAAATGATAGTTGTAGTATCATTACCTGTGTAACCCAAGATTCAACCCTTGATTTGGACCATTGTAACTTCATTTAGCTGAAATTGAAAAAAAAAAAAAAAAAAACAGAACCCACATTATTAGACAAAAAAGCTTGGATCTTATGGTAGGTAATACATGTGAAATCTATCAAATTTTAATTCGTAGAAAAGCATATCCCTTCGCCCAAATTAAATTACCTAATTAAATAGATGAGGAAGAAATTAGAGTGACATGAGAGAATCACAGAAAGTAGTATTGAATTTTGTGATGTTTCGACGATAAGGAGTTTTGAAACTAGGAATCATAGCGCAAAGAGATGGAGAAATGAACCTGAAATTGCATAATCCATGGACATATGAGAATCTCGAACGTTCCTTTTAAATTCTTTAGAAGATTAATTTGTTTGAGAGAAAGAGAGAAGAAGAAGAGGTGGATGTGAGTAAGGGTGGTTGGCGGTTTATGTCTGTCTATTAGGGTTTGGAAAGATTGTATTATGATTATAGCCTTTTTAAGCGCTAAGAAGCCCAATACCAAGTAGCTGCCCAATAAAAGACCTCGACGCTCTATTGAAGCGTAGATCAGGATGTGTCAATATTTAGAGGGATTTGTAGTAGTGAAAGTAGCATCCAATATTTAGCATCTTATGTTTGCATTTTGTGGACTTTGCATTTGGGCTTGACTTCCATTTGACTTTGTTGTGCATTTCTTCATTTAATCCATCACTTTTGCTTATGCAAGTCCATGCATTATCTTCATGCTAGTCCATACTTAATCTTCAACTTAGCTTGTTTCTAGTGACTTGCAAATGAGTAGGATTAAGCTCCTAAAAGCTTATATACCTACAAAATATGACAAAACATACAAATAGAACTAGAAAGCAAATATTAGCTCATTAACACTAAAGTTAGTGCATAATACATATAAAATTGAGCTAAATATTGGGGTAAAAATGTATATAATTTAGACCTATCAAACTCCCCAAAGCTAAGCCCTTGCTTATCCTCAAGCAAGAAACCATATCCCATCAATTGCAAGATCCCAAACAAGCTAAGCATAAGGATTTTAAAACCCGAAACAACATGGGCAAGGAGTAAAGCAAAACATGGATGAGATTTACATGACGGCGTAGCATGGAAAACTCGAAATGAACTTTTTAGCTCTTGCATGATCTTTCGATTTATGGACTCTCACGGTGCACTCAAACTCTTTTATATGTGAAAGGACAATTTTGTGAATAAACACTCAACTATCCTCGACTTATGAAAATGTGCCCGCAATCTAATATGGTAATCAATTCAAAACTATAAGACAAAACAATCACATGCAAGCATGAAAAGAAGCCAAGGGTAAGAAGAAGGTAAATAAACATGGGTAAGAAAGGGGAACAAATGAATTATGGATTGTGGAGCTAATGTCAAGCTAGCAACAACCAAATGTAAGGATGCTTAATCCCAATTCTAACCCAATTTGCAATACAAAACATAGAAAAGCTCTCCAAAATGTATAAATGATGCATGAGAGCTACCTACTACACCTCTTCTTCTCATTTTCAACACAATCTTTGCTTCTTCTTTTTCATGCTTTTCTTTCTTCATTTTTCAATGCATATTCAATCTTTTCATTTTTCTCATTCATTTTCATTCTTTCATTTTTCTTCAAGCATTTTTTTTCTTTCTTCTTTTCGCACATTTTTTCACATTCCTTCCATTTCTTTTCATAAGCACTAAGACCAAGCTCACATGACTTCCAACAGTAAACCACATCCCAATGAGCACCCAAACATTATCCAACTAAGCTACTAGCTCAACAAGGGTAGGCAATTTCAATGATGTAGCTAGGGATAAATTTTGTGAAGGGTTCAAAAAGGCTAAATTTATCATGTGAATGGCTCCAAAATGCTATAACAAATGAATGCATGCTTAACAAGAGATGAAATAAAGACCATACTTGTGCGTTTTGATGTAACACACAAAATAAGGAGACCTACACTCACCTAAAAGAGACCGGATATGGATGCATCGGTCCAAAGAGGTTCTACCTTACCATTTTGTAGCTTGCCAAAAGTCAAGATCAAGCCTATTCGGTTCATTTTCCATCTCTCACCTACTATGTCAAGACATCCCCATGTAGCAATTATTCCATCAAATAAGAATAAATCATTAGCTATAGGCTATCATTAGGATATGCAAGAGGGCATAAATAGGACAAACAAAGAATTAGAAGGAAAATTCACACAAGTTTTTCGAAAATTCTCACTAAATCTATACTAACTAAATGCAAACTAACTAATATGTGAATGCAATCTCTCCCCCCCCCCCCTCCAAGCTAAACATAACATTGTCCTCAATGTGCCAACAATTAAATTACCCAACTAAACCATAAAAATGGCACAAAGCACATAAACAAGAAGGACAAGAGGTCATATTTAATGGGTTACGAGAAATAAACTAAAGAGCAAAACAAAGAAAAACTTACTAGACTTGTTAGCCTCCCCTCAAGCTAGCATGTATTCGGGGGACTTTTCCTCTCATCAAAAATTCAAGAAAATGGCCAAAAATTGAAAATTTAAAGAAGGAATGATGTTTGCAAGTGATTAGGCAATTTCTAAAATTTTTTTAATTTTTTTTTTGTGGAAAAAGTTGCAACCCCGATCGGGGTTGACCATATCTTACCGAATTTTGACGTTTTTCGCATTTCTTTCAGCTCCTCCGTTTGTTGAAAGTTACGACCCCGAACGGGGTTGTATGCATGGGGAAGCGTGAATTTTATCCTTTAAGCCTCCTTTTCTTCATTGTTCACCTATAAATCACAAAACAAACATCGTCAAGTCTAGTATTTTATTCCTAATTCTACGAGAAACAATAAATTGCGGAAAATTAAAAACAAGAACAAACTAGTTTTTTTCCTAATGGATCCTCCATCTTCCTCTAAAAAGCACGTCAATGCCCTTAGAAATAAATCATATACCTGTGCATAGGCAATACAAAAGCATATATACGCAATTGATAAGATATTAGCTTGAAAGATCAAAGAATAAGTAGGATAAATCTTATCGAAATGTGCATCCTAGATTTCAAAGAGGACCACCGTATCACTCCACTCGTCAGTAAGATATGGAGCACCATGCTTAAGACCATGAAACAAATTATTAGTGCATAACATATCATCATAAACGGTCTCAATTGGGTAGTATGAAAACTCTAAATGGTAGGACTTTGGGGAATTGGGGGTTTCATCCCTATTAACCTTTATGTCACATAGTCCACCATCTACTTCTAATGGGTCCACTATATCCTCCAAGGAAGGATTTGTAAAGGGTTCTAAGGTCTCGGGTAAAACCTCGTCCTTTTCATTAAAAGCGGGCCCAACATCGTCCACGACATGGGTGTCATCTACTACAAGGTCAATGTCATGAGTCTCTAAATGGTCAATCGGAGTGATGTTATGGGGAATTTTAAAAGAAAAATTAGGACCATCATCATCATCTTTCAATAATTCTAAATTATTAGTTACAAAAGACTCACATTGGGAAGGTGGAAGAGTAGAAGCTTCGATAAATCGCTCATTTCCTTCTCGTATTTCTGTGAGCATTTCTTCGAGTATTTTTATGATACGAGCCTTGGACGCTTGTTGCTCCAAATGATCTTGAAGAAGCATTGCACGCCTCAATTCTTCTTGGCGAGCTACCTCCCGACTTTCGCAAGCCATGAACTCAAAGAAATTCCAAAGTTCCGGCCCAACCATGTAGTAGACACTCCCATTACTCAAATTAAGAGCCTTTTCTCAAAATTCATGCCATCAAGCACGAGACGACCCAAGTAATCCGCATCAAGGACATACCCAAGGGAAATGAGGGGGATGAGTCTAGTCTTGTCTTGCGGTAGTAGTAAAATCGAGCATAATAGTCATGGAAAGGCTCATCATTGGATTGTGGAACGAATTCGTCATTCATTATTAAAGGCCAATAGCTTTATCACCTACAAAAATAGGCACTAAAACTACAAGAAAATGGTCAGATGAATCTCAAGGAACAAGTGTTCCTCGAGACAAAATAAAAAGATAAAATTCAACAGCTAATAACAAACAAAACCATCTCCCCGGCAACAGCGCCAAAATTTGATAGGCTATCGCACACCTATGCAAAGATAATATTTATAACCTAGACAACAAATGAATGTAGTACTTAGGGGTCGAACCCAAAGGAGACGGGAGTCATTAATTAATTATTATGGATTGAATTTTACCTTGGTAGATTATCGATTGATTGATTGGGTTGAAGTGATAAAACAATAATAAATAAAATGTCTAGGGAGGTCGGGTCACACATGCCAATTACGTAAATATATGATTATGGTAAACTCGGTAATAACAATATTGTCAATTGTTTAGGCTTAAAGACACCCACCTTACGATATTAGTGTCAACCATAGACTGAGTCCTAGAGAAACTCTCGTCCATGACTAGGTCGTCCTACTACACATGCTTAGTCTAATTCGATTCCATGCCTCTCGACTTTTAGAGCGAATGAGCAAACTTAATCTACGATTACGGCCAATAACCAAAGATTAAACGTGACGTTGCAAACATGTGATAGAAACAATTTACCAATATTAACTTTAACCTCATTTTGACATTTACAATTTACTTAATCATGCATGGCTTCCCTTACACTACTACAAATACAGGCAACTACAACGGCCCTTTAACAACGCTTATTCACGAAAATCATCAAAACACGTTGTAGAATTTATGCCGCGAACTTTACCAAAATTAATTACAACGGTTCTGTGTTGTTAACCGTTGTTATTGGTTTTAACAACGGGTTATACTTGAACAACCGTTGTTAATATAAACATTAATAACAACGGTTGAATCTGTAATAAATTTTAACCGTTGTTAATAATTTGGCGCAAAATTATGAAACGTAATCACAACGGTTATATTAGAACCCGTTTTTAATACTTTTTAACAACGGTTGCAGACTGAATAACCGTTGTTATTAATGTTATGAAAATCTTAAGAATGAACAACAGATTGCTTTATTCTGCTATACGCTACAAAACACAAACACAAGCTAATACGTCGTACTGCTACTATCTCATCCTCCATTCCTCCGTGATCGTCTATCTGTCTTCATCTCCGTCGCTGTTGTCACCGTACCGTCTTCTCTCCCTCATCGTGTTTATCAATCAGGTATATATATGTTTCTTATCAACGCTTATAGATATAGGATTTTTTGGGTTATTATCTAATTTGTTGATAATTTAGCTTAATTGCTTTCCTGAATTTCGTTTATTTGTTTGCCTATTATAGTATTTTCTGAATTAGTTGCCTATTATTACGAATGTAGAATAATGACTCGAACTTGGATGATTGATGCAAATATGAGTGACCGCACCTACAAGGATGGTTTAGCTGAATTTTATGAATTCGTTTCGAACAATTTGAAAGGTTCTTCTAGTATTGCATGTCCTTGTGAAATATGTGGTAATATTAGCTATATGGCTTTTCCGGACGTTAAAATACACCTAGAAAAGTGGAGATTTAGTCGATCCTATACACGTTGGATTTTTCATGGGGAATCATTAGAGGAAGAGAATAACTCTGAAGAAGATGATGTTGAGGTACACGAAAGGCTAACTGATGATCCTGAGTTTGCCGAGTTTTTTGAGTTGGAAGTAGAGAAGTTGAATGTTGGGTCTATAGATAATGAAGAGAATGATGATGAGTCGATTGCTTCTGAAGATGTAAGTGATGACACTAGTAATTGGGATGACCTTAACAACATGTATGAGAAGTTGTGTGAGTCTGAAGCACCTCTGTATCCTGGTTGTAAGTTCACAAAAATGTCTATTTGTGGTGAAGTTGTATAATATCAGAGGGGCAAATGGGGTGAGTGACACGTGTTTCACTAGTTTTTTAGCCTTGATAAAGGAGTTGCTTCCTGATGGTAATGTTCTACCTGTTAAGACATATGAGGCAAAAAAACTAATAAGAGGAGTGGGTATGAAATATGAGAAAATACATGCATGTCCAAATGATTGCATATTGTATCGGAAATTATATCAAAACTTAACCAATTGCCCTAAATGTTTGGAGTGGCGTTATAAGGATAAGGAAGGGATCCCGGCTAAGGTGTTGTGGTATTTTCCATTGATACCAAGAGTCATAAGGATTTATGCGAATCCCGATGATGCAAAAATGTTAACTTGGCATGAAATAGGAAGAATAAATGATGGAAAGCTAAGACACCCGGCAGATGGTATGCAATAGAAATCGTTCGACGCTAAGTATCCCGAGTTCGGCAATGAACCTAGAAACTTACGTCTAGCGTTGTCCACTGATGGAATGAACCCACACGGAAACATGAGTAGCCAACATAGTACTTGGCCAGTAGTGTTGGCTATTTATAACTTACCTCCATATGTGTGCATGAAAAGAAAGTATTTGATGTTGTCGTTGTTAATTTCCGGTCCTAAACAACCTGGAAATGATATAGATGTATATTTAGAACCTCTTCTAGATGATTTGCGATTGTTGTGGGATAGTGGGATAGAAGTATTTGATGCATATAAGAACGAAACTTTGAATTTAAGAGCGATGTTATTGTGTACAATAACTGACTATCCGGCTTATGGCGACCTTTCTGGGCACACTGTTCATGGGAAAGAGGCTTGTCCATTGTGTGGGGAGGATATCGAGTCTGAATACTTGAAGTCTTCTCGTAAGTATGTGTATATGGGAAATAGGAGGTTCTTGTATCATGACCATTGTTATCGCAAGATGCAGAAAGCATTCAATGGAAGACAAGAACTTCGTCAACCTCCTAGAATTTTGAGTGGGCATGAAGTTTACCAGAAAGTAAAGCATATTGAGATAGATTATGGGAAGAAGAGCGGCTCTAAATTGTCTACTCGTGGGTATAAGAAAAGATCCATATTTTTTTATAAACTTCCATATTGGCCTGACTTGGAGGTTAGGCATTGCCTCGATTTCATGCACATTGAGAAAAATGTCTGTGATAATATTATCAATACCCTTCTGAATGTTCCTGGTAAAACAAAGGATAACGCCACAGCTAGGGAAGATATGAAAATGATGGGTATTAGACTAGAGTTGGCACCACAGAAGAGAGGTAATCGTACATTTTTACCGCTTGACTTATACCCTTTCACGGAATGAAAAAAAAGAGTTTTGTGCATGCTTGAATGGAATTAAAGTGCCACATGGTTATTCGTCGAACATCAAAAGCCTAGTGTCGATGCAAGACCTAAAACTCACCGGGTTAAAGTCACATGATTGTCACACTTTGATGCAACAATTACTACTTGTGGCTATTCGTTCCATTTTACCTGAAAAGGTAAGATATGCTATAACTAGATTCTGTCTCTTCTTCCAGTCCATATGCGAGAAAGTCATCGATCCCAATGACGCGGATTCATTGCAGGACCTCGTTGTAACCTCTCTTTGTCAGTTGGAAATGTATTTTCCACCCTCTTTCTTCACTATCATGATTCATCTGACCATTCACTTGGTTAGGGAGATTTTGTACCTTGGCCCCGTGTACTTGAGATACCAGTATCCTTTCGAAAGATTGATGAAAGTCTACAAGGACTATACATCTAATCGGTATCGTCCGGAAGGTTGTATTGCTGAACGCGCTATTTGAGACGAAGCTCTTTCATATTGTTACGCTCATCTCTCCCCTGAGGAGTTGATTGGCGTTCCTAAGAATCGTCATAGTGACTGGATGACCGGAAAAGGTATTAGGGGCCGGGTTGAAAAAATCGTGACACGTGAAATGTTGCATTTAGAACACACGTATGTGCTAAACAACGAAGATGAGGTGCAACCTTATATTCAACAACACAAAGATGAGCTCAAATACGATCACCCAAACAAGACCGAGAAGTGGATTGCGAACGAGCATACGAAGACGTTTAGAGAGTGGTTTAGGAATATTGTCTTAGAGTGTACGGATCAAACTGGTGATGACATCTCTCCTAGGTTACTACGTCTTGGTTTAGGTCCAAATGTCAGGGTCACCTTTTACAACAGTTTTGCAATTAATGGATATACTTTTTACACCCGCGAGCAAGATGAGTTGAGCACAATGCAAAATAGTGGTGTGAGTTCTGAATTTGAGGCAATGCACTTTGCTACTTCAAAAGTTAAAAAGCCTATTTGGGGAAAATGCCTTTATTATGGTGTTATTCAAGAAATATTGGTTTTAGATTACATTGATTTCACCATGCCTTTGTTTCGATGTAACTAGGTTGATAACAACATCCATTGTGTCCGAAAGGATAAGATGGGATTTACGTTGGTCAATCTGGGTAAGGTTGGCAATAATAAGGATGATCCTTTCATAATGGCATACCAAGCTAAACAAGTGTTCTATGTCACCGATCCTATGGATAAGAAGTGGTCTGTTGTACTGTCTATAAGGAGTAAAAGGAGTAGTCCATCCGATAATGGTGATGATGATCAGGATGTCGTTTTTGAGGGAATGGATCACTCTACCACTGTATCTTATTTCGACGATGTTGACACTGATCATGAGGACACTGAAAGCATCTATATGCGTGATGACCATGGTGAAGGTATTTGGGTTAACGAAGAAACTATGACATCCAAGAAACGTCCCCGATCCTGAGATAGTTCATCAGGACATAGTGATATGGACGACCAACATTTTGAGTCATTTTCAGATCAATAATTTGATGGTTTAATTTATTGGTAAATCAATAATGGTCATTGTTAAATAAAAATTCCCAAATTTGCATGGCATGGTAAATCCTGTAGCTTAGATATGCAGTATGCATGCATCTTTGGTGTTGTCTTATTTTCTTGATCTTATTATTAGATGTGGATCTTTGGTGTTGAAATTCTTTGAATAATGTTGCAAAGATATGGTGCTTTCATTGTTACAGTATGTATTGTTACAGGTTTGGACTGTAATGGAATTACAGTTAATTTTTTTATAAAAAAAAGGTTCAACAATAACAACGGTTATATTTAAATTACCCGTTGTTAATACTTTCAACAACGGGTATAGTTACATTACCCGTTGTTATTACTTTCAACAACGGTTGTAGTACCCCTACCCGTTGTCATTGATTTTTTTGACATATTTCATTTTGGCGCAAATTTGGTGAAAATATATTACAACGGGTATATTTTAACCGTTGTAATAAAGTTTTGACAACGGGTTACTTTTATTGACCCGCTGTTATTAACATATAACAACGGTTTTGCTTTGAGCACCCGTTGTCAATAGTTTGTCTTAATAAAAAACTAATTTACAAACACATACACACACAACACCAGTTCAACCGTTGGTATCCCGAGTTAATTCTTCTCTCTTCCTCGCTTTCTACATTCTCGTTGCCGGCCGTCGCCCAATTTCCGACGCCCAGATTCCGTTGCCTTCCCTTATCATCCTACTCGTTCTTTTTATCATCATCATCATCATCAGGTATGTTCACTTTAATTTTGTGTTTCGTCATTAGCGTTTTAAGACGATCATCTTTTTTCTTTTTCATGCATCTGTTTGTTTTTCGTCTTCTTTATTATCTTTATCATCCCGCATCATCTACTTCACTCCTCTTATTAGGGTTTAGGATTTTAGAAGCTCAATCTGTTGTTTTAAATTTTCATTCCTATTAGGGTTTAGGGTTTTAGATAATACTCTGCATGTACGTTGTTAAGTTGTTCATTTCCTATATCATTCATATTTGGGTTTTAGGATTATCATGGGTGAAAAACGTAAAAGAAGTCAAAAGAATAATAAGCCTGAGGATAATAAGCCTGGTGAGAGGGGTGCTACGAAGTGCCAGAAAGTCCTTGCAGCTATAGCCGCTAAGCAGTAGTTGGAAATAACATGGAGCTCGAAGGGTTTCCCTCTTTGGTCCAAATGCGGGTTATTTCTCCAGTTGGATTGGATGTTGCACAAGACAGTTTGTGCCTATCCATTTAGATGATGTTAGAACTTTGAATCCAAAATTGGCGGAGTTATACTTGGCTCGTGTAAAGGAAGGCTTTATTATACCCGATGAAAGCCATGATAAGTATTTAATGCATAAGGCAGCGGATGTCCACAGGCAGTGGAGGTGTGACTTTGCTAGGGTTTGGTTGTATGTGGACAAGGCAACGGGGGAGATGCGTAAGAGCCCACCGGAAAACAAGTGTCCCACCATCAGTCAGGAACAATGGGATCTTTTCAAAAGATGAGAACTACCGAGAAGTTTCGGGTTAAATATCCTCGCCTTTTAACGATTTACCTATCATTTTTTTAATTAATGAGTCCTTTATATAATCTTTTTATTACCTCATCTACTTGCGCTTTTATATAATTATTTGAAGGCCGTTAGCAGAAGAAATCATGCTAACATTTCATGCAAGAAGGGGAAATGGTATGGTTCTCGAGGCGATTCTGAGAAAGATAGAAGAGAACCTCGTAAGTAGCATGCATTATTCCCCTGTGAGACTTTATTTTTTTAATCACACTTGGACTTGCATTGATACACATTTACATGTATAAATGTTACCATGTTAATGTGTAGGTGGCAAAGGGAGTGAAAGAGGTGGATCGGCATGTAACTTATAAAGAAGGGCACACGCCTAAAGGATCCGGTCGTCGCGTGACAAATATGATGAGGAAGTGTTGGCCAACATAGTAAGCATTATTTTATTAAGACGAGTTCATTACTAACTTTATTATTTTAGTCACAAATATAATTTTAAGTTTATTTAATATATTATAGGACAACGTATTGAAAGAGGTAGAAGAAGGGAAATTCACTCCCAGTGGTCGTAATGACGTTCTTGTTAGAGAGATCGGCCGACCCGAACATCCAGGTCGTTTGAGGGGCGTCCCGTTACAGGTTGGAGTAACGAAATATTATGGGACAACTGCCCCGATAAAGAAGAAAAGGAAGACTAAGTCTGAGAAGGCTGACATGGTACCATTTATTCTATTATTTTCATTTAAGTTCAATTCACATGTTATTGTTGGGATAAAAATTGCCGACACATTATATTCTTGGCACGTGACTTGATTAATGGCATCCGTACTACTAAAGTTGAATGCTGGAGGCAAGCTTTCCGAAGAAGAAGTGAAGATGATGGAGGATGTCATTTGTAAAGGGGGTAATAAGGTACAACAGATTGGTCAAGAGGCCGAGAACACTACTACCTTGGCAATACATGAGAAGGAAGTATCGGTCAACGAGATTCAGAAAGATCAGGTACCTAATGCTTCTGAAGCTGTAACTACTAAAGCCGATCAGGTACCACCTAATACTTCCTTATTTTTCTTTTCTTTCTTTTTTTGGGTAAGATCAGGGGGTGTGTTCCCTGCCAACTCTAATGCTATAACTTCTGACATCGTGCCATTGGTTAATTTTATTAGGTAAATAATGGGTCTGAAAAGGAGATGCAACTTGAGAAGACGGCTGATGGAAAACAGCATACATCCCCTTCAAGTCAGTTCCCTGTTTTCAGTAAGGTATGCATACATGAAGTGTTTAATTAGTTAAATTTATATGAATTCTATTAAATTTTGGGATATAATAATGTATGTGTATATTCTTCAGGCCGTAAACAAGAGGGTAGTAGTTATTCTTACTAACCCTAAATTCGAAAATCCAAATGTGCGTGTTGGCCGGGGTCTCGTAGAAATGCACACCAAATCAGCCGCGGTAACTGTAGTAGTTCATGGCGAAAAACTTTTGCCAAATCATAGAAAAGTAGAGATAACTACAGTCTTTCCAGGCCATGAAAATCGTCAACCGCTCTGTCCCGATTCGTGACGACATTACCATTCGGGAGATGCGGTTGGGAGTTTCATCCAATGGCTCGAAACTCACATCTACTTGGCTCGGTCGTCTCCGCCTCAAAGCACCGAAAGCGATTGGGGTTAGAAGAAATACCTTTATATATATGTTACATTTTTAATTGTTGAATGTTTTTATATGTTAAATTTATATGTTATTTTTTTTTGTAGGGAAGGGAACAAAAAAAGCCGGCTTTAAGCGGGTAAGCCTAATGTCCGGGGACTTGATGAGGTATTTAATTAACTTCTCCATTTTTATGAAAACCTCCCTTTAATTTTTTTTGTTTCTGTATTTCTAAAAAGCATGGAAATTTTTTGTATGTGTAGGCAGGAACAGAAAAGCCGGCTAAGGCGGATAAGCCTAACTCCCCGGACATGCCAACTACCTCGTCCAGACAACAACTTGATGAGGTATTTAATTAACTTCTCCATTTTTTTAAAAACCTCGCTCCCGTAATTATATTTTGTCTGTATTTCTAAAAAGCATGCATGGTAATTTTGTGTAGGGGACAAAAAAGACTGATAAGCCTAAGTCCCCAGTCATACCTGCTACTACTACCTCATCATTGAAAGAGCAGGTTGATGAGGTATTTAGTTAAGTACGCTTTTATTTTTATTACTCCAACTAAGATATGTTACCTTTGGATTTTTTATTATTTTAATTATCTACATGTGTAAGCTGGTGGTAGTAGAACAAAATCAAAGAATCATTATTTCCCCGACCTGAAAGAAGTTAGGAGTTTAAACTCCACACAATATACTGGGAAGGATTACATGCAAAAAGTAAGAACGGCGACGATGAGGAAACTGCATGAGGACGCTTGCCGTCGCATAGCCACCGAGCAATTGATAGTTATTCCGCTCGAGGAGGATATTCTAGGGATTGAGCGCGAAGCACTTATGTCATGGGATATGCTAGCCATTTGGGCTGGCCTAGACCAGATTGATGTGGCACACCTATTTGTTTGGATGAAGTAAGTTTCTTAATAAATAATTTCATATTCTAATATTCTGACTACTAGATAGTGTTTTAATTAAATACCGGAATTAATACCGTAATAATGTAGGATATTGAAATTGAGAGTGATCCCCGAGAAGAAGATTCCATCTGATCAATACGGATTCCTGTGCCCCTATGTTTTATCTTTATTTATTCCGGATTTCTCGTTCGAAGAACGGGTAGATTATATTGCTCAGCAATTGGCGACAACCAACAAGCTGATTTTTGCCGCTTATAATGAAAAAGGGTAATAAACAAATTAATATTACGTTTCCCCCTACAATTGTATTTTCATAACTAATATATATATATATATACTTGTTAATAATGATGATGTCTCTTGATGTAGGACTCATTGGGTGCTAGCAGCCATCATGCCGACAAAGAAGAAAGTTTTTTTGTTGGACTCTTTACATAATCCACCAAGCGAGACTTTTAAGCGCTTGATTAAGAAGTAAGTTTATAATACTGATTTATTTATAATAACATTAAGTTTCAATTTTTATTTATAGCAAAAAGCTCATTTTTGTCCCTAAAAAAATGAGTGTCTGCCTCTTTTTTTTTAAAAAAAAAAAAGGGTCTTTGAGAAGGGAAGAGCTAACGAGTAGGATCAACCCACTAAAGATTCTGATGATGGCCCTGATTTTATTACGATAACAGGGGTACGTGGTCAAATACAATACATTAAGTGCAAAAATCTGTGTTTAATACTAATACAATACCTAAAGTTCAAGATTCTGATGTGAGCTTTCTCTCGTCTGTTTGGTTTTATGTAATAATAGGCCCCTCGCCAGCCGGATAGCATACAATGTGGATACTACGTTTGTCGGTTCATGTTGGAGATTATTAGGCGAAGATATATCCTTATTCCAGAAAAGGTTAGTAATTTAATAATGTGTTACGTTTATTACTTTTTTGATGTTGTTATGCAGTATTTGATGTTGTTACAATAATGTCTTGTCTTTAATTTGTTTTTTCCGCAGTATGTAATCAACCCGTCACGAGAGATTCAAAGAAGTACTCAAGTGTAGATATAGACGAGGTAAGGGACATGATGGGCAAATACGTCTTAGAAAATAGAAATGCATGATACTCAGAGTTTAGATCAACTTATTAGTAAATTTTTTGTTGAAGTTAGGGAATGATTAGTTCATGTAAATTTAACTCCTTGTAAGTATATATATATATATATATATATATATATATATATATATATATATATATATATATATATATATATATATGGTGTCTGCTGATATATGCAGGTTTTTGAATGGCATGAAACAAATTTAATTTTTAAAAACATTAGGAGTTCGTAATAAAAACGGTTACTAAAAAAAACCGTTGTGAAGACCTTTCACAACGGTTACTAAAAACAAAACCTTTGTGAATACCTTTCACAAATACCGCGCATAATATTCAACAACATGTTTTAAACGAAGAACCGTTGTTAAAAGTCTTCACAATTTTGGAGGGAAAGTTACAACAACGGGTTTTAAACTAAGAACCGTTGTTACTACAAATTTCAACAACGGGTATGTATCATATACCCGTTGTTAAAAGTCTTCACAATTTTGGAGGGAAATCTACAACAACGGTTATTCACATGACAACCGTTGTTATATTATTCCCACCAAATTTTTGAAACACTTTCCACAACGGCTTACACGCAACAACAATGGCTTTTAACCGTGGTGAATACTTTCGACAACGGTTTAAGTAAATAACCTAACCGTTGTAAATACCTTTTACAACGGCCGCTTTAACAACGTCCGTTTTTTCTTTTTACAACGGTTTTTACCCGTTGTTATAAGTTGTATCTGTAGTAGTGTTACTCCTTAGACAAATGCAACTACTCAAACATGGTGGAAATGTAAATTAAACTAATGATAAATGAAATGGCAAACATAACGAAAATATGAATAAGAAATTACCTTGCAATTGGAAATGGAAATGAAATGGAAGAACAATACTTGTAATATAAATAATTTGTAAATGTAAATTGTTTTATAACTTGTAATGTAAATAGGAAATGTAAATAACATAAAGTAAATCTAAACCAAGCTAAACTAAGAGCTAATCTAAACTAACTACTAAATTTAGAGAGGATTTCTATGTAAAAGTGTGTAGAAAAGATGGTGCCAAAGGTGTCCCTCGAGGCCCCTATTTATAGGAGATCATAAGGGAAACGTATGCATTTGATGGAGCATTAAACACACCCACGGACTCTTCAACCCCGATCGGGGATGCCAACCCCAGTCGGGGTCGTGTGTTTCTCGCTTGTTTGTCTTCATTTGTGATTAATTATCAAATGGTATCCAATGCTTATGATTTAATGCTTGTTTAATCACCCGATTAATCACACTTTGGCATCCCAAGCTCCTCAAAGCATTCAAAGTAGCATCCAATATTTAGCATCTTATGTTTGCATTTTGTGGACTTTGCATTTAGGCTTGACTTCCATTTGACTTTGTTGTGAATTTCTTCATTTAATCCATCACTTTTGCTTATGCAAGTCCATGCATTATCTTCATGCTAGTCCATACTTAGTCTTCAACTTAGCTTGCTTCTAGTGACTTGCAAATGAGTAGGATTAAGCTCCTAAAAGCTTATATACCTACAAAATATGACAAAACATACAAATAGAACTAGAAAGCAAATATTAGCTCATTAACACTAAAGTTAGTGCATAATACATATAAAATTGAGCTAAATATTGGGGTAAAAATGTATATAATTTGGACCTATCAAATTACTCCCAATAAATGAATTAATTGATCTTAAACCTGCAAAAAAAATGTGTTGAATGAATTGAACTCGGAGAAGTAGTAAAACGCACCAATTTGTGATTACATGAAATAAAAAGTCAAAAAAAAGTATCAAGAAACATGGAAATAACTTGAGAAACGATATCATAAGTTTAAAAGGAAAATAATCAGGAAAGATTATTTTACGGCAAGAGATTATACCAAAGAAAAGTGTAGAACGACGGCGGATGAATGATACAGGGAAGATTGTTTTAGGGTTAATGAATAGTTTCTGCTTGGACCGGAAAAAAAGAAAGGAGAGAATGCCACGTGTCTAGGATAGTGTTTAATGGTTGCATATCTTTTTTTTTTAAATAGAAAATGACACGTGGCATGGGAAGGAGTTGTGACACGTGGCGTACAATGGGGTGGACGGTTGTTGCTTTAATATAATATATGATAATTTGAGTGATTTGGCATGGCTAGTTATACTTGTATGTGTATTCATGATATATGTTACTCCGTGGAAAAGGTATGGATGATATTCATGAGGTTCTTATCTGTTTATTCCGTGTAATATGTTGCGTTGCGATCTAGTAAAGCGTTTTTGAGTAGTTTTCTTGTCCGGAAGTTATACTGAGTCAGTGTTTATGGAAATTATGTAAGTTGCGATGACTATCGATGTGGCTGTTGTGCCTCGGATGGTGATCCGGGCACGGTACTTCGTGTTGTGATGCGGGTATTTTCGCGTTGCGGTACGGCTGTTGGTGGCGGTGTTGCGATGACGTCATCGGTTGTGGTGGAGTAGGAGGGATGATTACGATACGAGTTTTCGAAAGTACATACCAGTTATACATAGATTGTTGCTTTGTTTACTGCTGTTTCTTGCGAGTTTCAGTTTGGATAGATAGACGGTTGTTTTGTTTATTGACGTTTCTTACCAGTTTCAGATTGGGAGTGAGGGTAGAGTATGATATGGAAGGGAGTTGTGTATGTTTTCGTTGTTGTCATGGTATAGTGGTATCCTGTTGATGGGACACAGTTGCGAGAGGTTGTTGGAGTACTTGTGATCTTCTTTTAGAGGAGGCATTGGTTGACATAGTAATGACAAGTGATTTGTAGAACATGTGTTGTACTGATCTGGAAGCTGCAGGTGGTTCATAATATTTTATTGGGACAATGAGAATAGGGTGTTGGAAATTAGTATCATGTTAAGTTGTGGATAAGTTGTGGTAATAAAAAGGGAGAGCTTGAGGATCTAGTGAGAGTGTGTGTAATAATTGTGGATTTGAATTATGATTATGGAGATAAGCGCATGTATAGAGGGATATGTCATTTTGCGGTAATGTTGAAGAGTTGGTGTGGTGATTTTGCTGAAGAATTTATGGTATAGATTGGATGGAGTGCAGAATGAGTTGAGGAAGGAGGACTGTTAGAGGAAGAAAGACCTTGATATAGGAATGGTTGTAGGTGTTGAGGTTCTAGTCGGTTATCGTTGACATGCGGTGGTGATGAGGATTTTGGGAAGTATAGCAAAGGATTTAGTATTGGTGGGTTACGAGGACGTAACACTTATCTTAAGAGGGGTAGGATGCGATAAAGAGAGCTTGATGGTTGTACATGTTGCGGAATAATTGGCAGTTTGAGCCTTGGCGTAGAATAAAGGATGGATTTGTATTGTGGTTGATATTGTTAAAAGGTCATGGTTGTGCTTGTAGTAGTTCGATGTTTAGGAATGTGAGAATACTTTGATATTGTTGACAGTTAGATGATGATGTTTATGAGTTCGATAGTGTTGATAGTTGGATGATGATGTTTATGAGTGTGAGTAAACTTCGAGGACGAAGTTCCTTTTAAGGGTGGTAGAATGTAACATTCCCTTTGATGTTTTTGAGTGTCTTGATATTGGATTTTCTACTGGATAATATATAGTGAGACGAAGCTAGCGACGTTGGTCAGAGGTGATAACGGTGGTGGCCAGAGGTGGTGTGGTGTTGGGTAGATGAGGTGTCGGAGTTGGTTTTTGTGTCGGGTCAGAGGAGTGCTGTTAGGAGTTCGTGTGAAGGTGGAGGTAAGGGTGAGGTGTTGAGGCGAGGTGGCTGGGTTCGGTGGGGGAGCTGGTGGTGCTAGCTCACGGTGGAGGTGGTGGCTGGTGTTAATGGTGGCCGTGAGAGGGTGTTGTACTCGGGTTTTGGCATGGTGGTTGACAGGGGTTAAACCATGTTTAGCTAAGGGTGTTATTGGGTTTTTGATTCGGGTTACGAATTGAGTCGGGTTTGATTAATTAGTTGAGTCGGGATAATTAATTAATTATATAGTTAATACATGTCTGTCGGGTTCTAAGTTGAGTTGACCCGGGTTTTAGTATATCTTAATAATTAATAATAATAAGTTATGAATAAAATATAATGATTAATAATGATAATTAATATTGAATTATAAATAAAGGTATAAATGAATTAATATTGGAATAATTAATGATATTTTATTAAGTGACGGAGTTGTTGAGACGATTTAATTGGGTTTCTACGTGTTGGATTGCTTTGCTTTGCTTGGAGCGTTGTATACGGAATATTTGCTTATCAGGTAGTATAACTACTCAACTGAATGCTTTATTGAATATCGGTTAATTGTATCACATTCTGTGCTGGGATATTTGTTGGATGGATTTAAGCCTTTGGCTAGTTGGATTAGTTATGATGGAGTTACTGTTATTGCATTGGTTATTCAGTTTAATACTGACAGACATCCCTTCGTGGTGATGTAGATTATTATTGAAGTTATATTGGCAGACGTCATGGTAATAGCCTTCGGGTGACGTATTTCAGATTTATTCTGGCATACGATTTTAATCGTGATTTCTCGAGGCAGGCCCCAGATTGGTCTGCAGGCCATCTAGTGGATATTAATCAACTGTATGTTGAGGCAGACATTACTTTATAGTAATGTAGTGTGTTTTCTCACCTTTGGGTTGAGGCTGCCCCGGCCAGGGATTGGCGGGATGAATAGTGTTGCGAGTGGTGGACTCGGCTGGATGATTCTATTAAGTCATATCATACATATTCATATTGTTATCTTCTGTTGTTAGTTATTCCTACTCAACCTCGTGGTTGACCGTGTATTCGTAAACACCTGCGGTGAACCGTTTTATGGGGAACAGATTTGACAGGTACTAAAGATTAACTGACTTGGGAGCATTGGGGTGGGAGTTTGACTTGGACCATAGTTGAAGTCTAGATCACATAGAATAATTATATCACTTTATTTATTTCCGCTGCGAGTTGTAATTATTTTATATTAAGTTTTAATTAGTTAAGTTGTAATAAACATGTAATTGTTAAGTTTTAATTTAAAGTACTTTGGTGAGTTGGACTTTGTTATTCACTACCTCGGGAAACCGAGATGGTAACACTCTCATTTACTTGGGATGTCTAGCTAAAGGCTCCTGAATAAATGGGTGTGTTACAAAGTGGTATCAGAGCAAAACGATCCTTAGGCCTAACCAATGAATAATAATGAACTTAGGATGTGTCTAAATAAAATGAACCCCGGGTAGAAACTGTTAGGAGCCCCTCTTAGTACGGTTAAGAAGGCGCTCTTAATTCGTACCATGGCCCTTTCAGTTTTGAACCGGGAACCCTGAGAGGATACTTGAGAGTATGGGGTAATTTAAAAGGAATATTGCTTATTTTGCCTTGGAAGTTTGTTGCCTTGCTTGCATGTTGTCTTTATTACGATTGCGGTTACGGGGACGTAACTTTGTCTTTACAGTGAAGGGATGTGATAGATTTATTTTAAGTATTTTTATGAGCATGTTGATATGGGTAAGGTATGTTGGCATGTATGTGAGAGGTGTGGGTATGATTAATATGTGAAGTGTTAAAAGAATTGCGTGGAATTATGAAGAATGTGATTTTGGTTGATTCCTCGAAATTCTATCCTTAATTGTTTCGGCTGCCATTTACTGTCTGTTTGGAATCCTTATACGAAAATTTTATGTGTAATAGCCTTGTGAGTTTACTTTCATATGTCATTGGTCTCATATTCAAATAATATACGGTTTAGGAGAAATAAATATTTTAGTGGACAGTGGTCGGAGTGTTCCTGTACAGTTGTGTTTTCGTTCACTGTTTTTGTAAAATGTGCCATTTAAAAACTACTTATCAATTTGGTGTAATTCTAACTCCATTGTTTAATAGACTCATGTAAGTTTCCAAATTGATAAGCCACGTCGTAATTTAAATTTTTGACATTTTATAGTGATTTTTACAAGTTGACCTAAGTTTCTGACAAGTTGCTGTAAAATTACTGTTTCGACCAAATAATTTGTAAAATACATTATAAATTGAGCTTATGAGTTTTTGACTTGATTCTTTCTCTCATGATTTACTAACTCTCTGTAATTTCTAAAAGTATAATATCTCAAGAAGTAGTTATGTTATTATTTATTAACGATTTTTGGAAGTTGTAATATGTTTTGTTATTTTTTCAAAATGGAAGTTTTATGCCAAAGTTTCTAAAAGTTATTTTCTCATCTCTTGATGTTTTGATGTTGTAAATTATCTGAATTAGGATGACATGTCTAGTGATATGCGGAATGTGCTCCCTAAGCCTATATATATGTTCCCATCAATTGTATCCATGTTTAAGTTAGATATCATTATTAAGAAAAGATTAACTAAACATATATGCGTATTTTGTTATAGATTATTATTTATTCAGGCAATGTATTCGTTGGTAGTTAAGTAAAGTAGTTGGGTTTAAATAAAGATTACTTCGAATATCCTATATGATTGGTTTTGCCATTTAAGAAGTAAATCACAAATTTTGTTATTCATTTAATCATTAATTGGAGTTGTGTTGGAAATAATAGTTGTCTTATGTTACAAGGTGTTTTCCTTATTTTGTGACATTACAACAATGATTTGGTTGTTCCTGTTATTCCGAACTTCGAGGACGAAGTTTATTTTTAGGGAGAAGGAATGTAATACTACGAATATTTTGAGTTATTGTTGTGTTACCTTGTGATAAGATTGGCGTGATTGATAATCGTAAAATGCTTAATTGTGTTGGATGGTGCTTAGTTATGAGGATGTTATAAGTGTTGTGGTAGTAGTTGTGGGCGAACTTCGGGACGAAGTTCATTTTAAGGGGGGTAAGACTGTAATACTCCGTAATTTAGTGAAGTTTATATAACTAATTTACGTAATTTGAATAATTGATTATGACGGTTATAATTAATAATTGTGAATAAGACGGAATGATATAATAAAATAATAGAATATTAGAGTAATGGGTCGGAATGGTAATTGGGTAATAATAATATACGATAATTTATATGGTAATGGTGAATGATTATTATGTTATAATAATAATAGTAATACGATAATAATAACAATATTATTAATAATAATAATAATAATAATAATAATAATAGTAATTGTATTTATAATAATAATAATATTTGTTATGAGACGGTAATTAAATAAATAAAATAATAAAGAAAGACGAGATTGGAGTTGGGTCATGTGCTATAGGGCTTGGGTCGACTATATATGTTGCGTAAATTGGTTGATTAATTGTCGGGATCAGATAATTACTACTACTAATAATAATAAATATATTTTATATTTCCTAATTGGTTCCTTATAATCTTAACCTATCAATATAAATAGATGGTAAACCTAAGCAATAGTCTTTATTATTCATCAAATCTGAAAATAATTCACCAGAGGGAGATTAAGAAAGTATTGGTGACGGAATTAGCAAGCGATAATTAATTAAGGTAAAACTTCTAATCTCGCTTTTTATTTTCTTATTAAGCTGAATATGAAGCGATCTTAAGACGCTTAGAAACTGACCCAAACCTTGACGGAATCAGACCACACTTTGGGAGGTGGTACATGGGATTGCAAGGGTTGGATTTGGTACGGTGGTGGTGTCAAGGAAGGCGTAGGGTAGCGGTGGCAGAAGGGTTTTCGAGGGCTGTGGAGGCGGGTTTAAATCAGGGGAGCAGTGGGCTTCGACCCAATTTTGACCCACTTAGCGTGACCTATCTGACCTAGGGTTGTGGGTGGTGGTTTCAGGGTGTTAGTCGGTCCTAATGGTGACGGTAGGGTGGCGTGTGGTGGTCAAAGGTGGCGACTTTGACCGCTTTTAATTGTTTATGCAAAACAGGGGTGCTTTAGGGGGTTTCGACCCGAATTGCGATCCGTTAGGGTCGTGTTGTGGTATGGGGTTGGTAGGGTTGGAACATAAGGGTCTAGTCAACCGTCGTGGGGGTGTTTTAGTGGCCGTAGGTGGTGGTTTGTGGCCAGAGACGAAGCTACCCTTTGGCCGAATGGGCCATGGCCCGGGTGACTTTTGAAGGCATATATAGTCTACAACAAGAAAATTAGTCAAACATCTGCAAGTGGTATAGTGGTTAGACGATAATCATGAGATATTGGTATGCCTTGGAAGATCACGTGTTCGACTTTTGGATAGCTCTCATCTTGAGATGTTTTTTTTTTAAATCTTGTTACTGGTATTATACTGGTCCTTTTTTTAACAATTTTCTTATTCCTCGTCATACATATACTCTTGTTAATGGTGTAATTATTTCCTTAAATGGCTCTTTAACATGTACCCATTGAACACATGATAGAAAAACCTTTTTTTAATCTTTTGACTAAAATAACTCTCACAAAGAATATAAAAAAATAGACAATAGGAAGAAATATTTATAGACAATAGACAATACTAAATAATATGTCACGACCTATGATAAATGAGAATAAGCATAAAAAAAATTGATCAAGTCGGCCCCGGCGGCGATTTTGTCCTAGCTTCGTCCCTGTTTGTGGCGGTGGCAGGTGTAAAACGCGAAAACAGGGGGAGGTCGAGTGTCTTTGTGGGTGCTAGTGTTTGGTGGATGCTGTGGTGGTTGTCGTCGGGTCAAGGGTATGTGGGACCACCCCTGGAACCACCGTTGGTCAGTGGTGATAACGGTGTTGGCCAGAGGTGGTGTGGTGTTGGGTAGATGAGGTATCGGAGTTGGTTTTTGTGTCGGGTCAGAGGAGTGCTGTTAGGAGTTCGTGTGAAGGTGGAGGTAAGGGTGAGGTGTTGAGGCGAGGTGGCTGGGTTCGGTGGGGGAGCTGGTGGTGCTAGCTCGCGGTGGAGGTGGTGGCTGGTGTTAATGGTGGCCGTGAGAGGGTGTTGAACTCGGGTTTTGGCGTGGTGGTTGACACGGGTTCAACCATGTTTAGCTAAGGGTGTTATTGGGTTTTTTACTCGGGCTTCGAATTGAGTCGGGTTTGATTAATTAATTGAGTCGGGATAATTAATTAATTAAATAGTTAATACACGTGTGTCGGGTTCTAAGTTAAGTTGACCCGGGTTTTTGTATATCTTAATAATTAATAATAATAAGTTATGAATAAAATATAATGATTAATAATGATAATTAATATTGAATTATAAATAAAGGTATAAATGAATTAATATTGGAATAATTAATGATATTTTATTAGGTGACGGAGTTGTTGAGACGATTTAATTGGGTTTCTACGTGTTGGATTGTTTTGCTTTGCTTGGAGCGTTGTATACGGAATATTTTCTTATCAGGTAGGATAACTACTCAACTGAATGCTTTATTGAATATCGGTTAATTATATGACATTCTGTGCTGGGATATTTGTTGGATGGATTTAAGCCTTTGGCTGGTTGGATTAGTTATGATGGAGTTACTGTTATTGCATTGGTTATTCAGTTTAATACTGACAGACATCCCTTCGTGGTGATGTAGATTATTATTGAGGTTATATTGGCAGGCGTCATGGTAAGAGCCTTCGGGTGACGTATTTCAGATTTATTCTGGCATACGATTTTAATCGTGATTTCTCGAGGCAGGCCCCAGATTGGTCTGCAGGCCATCTGGTGGATATTAATCAACTGTATGTTGAGACAGACATTACATTATAGTAATGTAGTGTGTTTTCTCACCTTCGGGTTGAGGCTGCCCCAGCCAAGGATTGGCGGGATGAATAGTGGTGCGAGTGGTGGACTCGGCTGAATGATTCTATTAAGTCATATCATACATATTCATATTGTTATCTTCTGTTGTTAGTTATTCCTACTCAACCTCGTGGTTGACAGTTTATTCGTGAACACCTGCGGTGAACCGTTTTATGGGGAGCAGATTTGACAGGTACTAAAGATTAGCTGACTTAGAAGCATTGGGATGAGAGCTTGACTTGGACCATAGTTGAAGTCTAGATCACATAGAATAATTATATCACTTTATTTATTTCCGCTGCGAGTTGTAATTATTTTATATTAAGTTTTAATTAGTTAAGTTATAATAAACATGTAATTGTTAAGTTTTACTTTAAAGTACTTTGGTGAGTTGGACTTTGTTATTCACTACCTCGGGAAACCGAGATGGTAACACTTTCATTTACTTGGAATGTCTAGCTAGAGGCTCCTGAATAAATGGGGGTGTTACAGTTGTTTGGTTGATTGACATGATGATCATATCTTAATTGGTATTGGCATTGTTTCGAATTGATATCGTGATTGGTTTTTGTTGATTGTCTATGGTTCTCGAGGTGCGCCTTCGGCTGAGTGGAGTCACTTGCGGGAGTGGCTTCACGCCCTTGATTCGCCCTATGTGGAACCCGCCACAGAGGGGATGTGCACATTAAGGAACATGGGTTATTCGCTCGATGGAGATGAGCGGGGCTTAGGTGGGAACGGCTGCGGTCCCCCACTGGCGGTGAGGAATATCCGTTGCGATGGATATTCTGGCAGGGCTACACACTTTAGTGTGTAGTCAGATGATTGGTGATGTGACGGTGTTGGAGATTGTGACTGTGTATCTGTTGTTGTTTATTTTATATTGTTTATACAGTAACTGACCCCGTTTGAATGTTTTAAAGCTATGGTGATCCATTCGGGGGGTGTGAGCAGTTGTCTAGCAGGTATAGTGTGGATGCGCGCGAGATTAGCTGGGGATGAAGTCACCACGAGTCTGATAGTAGTCTTTCGATGTTGTGTCATGACATTTTATTTACTTTAGTTGGTTTTGGTTTGAAACAATTGTATTGTACTTTATAGTTGGTTTTGTTACATAATCACTTAAACTTATTTATCTAAAGTATGTTCTTTTATGGTCAATTTGATATACATTACCTCGGGTAGCCGAGATGGTAGCATTCTCGTGCATTAGGTGGTCCTGGTAAGGCACTTGGTGTATGAGGCTGTTACAACAAAGGTCTCGTGCTAATGGGGATCGCCCACTAGCACTCTTCTCAGGACTCTTGGTGTGTGTTGGTAGACCTAGCCATGAACGTCAACGGCCAACACATAAAAGCAATTAAAGTAAGTAATACGATTATTAAAAGCAAAAGACAAGCGATATTGATCAAGGTTTAAGGCAAGAAGACCGCCACTCCTTAAAGTAATACATGACTTGTAGCATGGAACATTGAAAGTGAAATGCAGAATAGCGATACATTTTTTAAAAGTCTAAAAACGTATCTTAAACTAAAGATCTAGCTCTAATATTCGACATGCATGCAGGAAGTAATATTGAAGTAGTAATAGAAACTAAAAAAAAAACAAAAAAATAAAATATGTGTAAGTTCATAATCAAAATTCTAAGGGTCAAAGTGAACACTGCGCGTGCACAGATTTTCACATTCCCCTGCCCCTACCCCAACTTAAACTATCCCCGTCTTCGGCAATGCTAAAATCTACAACTCAACTCCAGTGAGACTCCCTCGTTGAGTGGAGATATCTCTGTCGTCTTAGGGATAGACTTGCTCGTGACTTCAACTCCCTAGTTCAGCAAAGGTTGTTGATCTTTACTCAGCAACAATAATGGTGTGTCGCTCGTCCCTTCAAGAAGAAATCAGATCTCTTTAACATAGAGCCTATCGTACATCACCTCTTCCACGTTCATCTTCGGCAATTGAAGGTTTTAAAAGTTCTATATCTTCTTCCCCAAAGAAGACATTTCACAAACTCTTTCCAGATGATCACCCCAACGCCTCTTCAGTTTGTCTTTGACCACTTTAGTACCTGTAATCACATGAGGCCGAATCAGCAATTTAGCGTGGCCTCTTACTGGTATGAGACCTTCTTAATTGGGTTAGCTCACTCTCAAACCAGGACGTAGAATAAGCACTTCGACGTGACCCCTCTAATGTCACGAGGCCTTCCTCATTGTCTTGAATCAGAAGCTATAGATCGAGCTTAAACAAGTCCACATCCAAAACTAATCGTTAAAGTAAGTGAGGTAGGTCAAATAAGTAAAGAACTACGTTGGAAGCCCATTTTTATTATTCTGATAAAAAAATAACTATCTTATAAACATATTAAAATCTCATGGTTGAGTTTGCGCCTGTGTAGCCCATCCACCCACCAAACATGGTTGGTTTCAGGATGAGTCGAGGAGCCCAACCCGATCGAGCGCTAACCCGACCCATGCCCATGTTTAGTTGTAGCTAGCTATTCGAGATATTTTAGGATAAATCCTACTTTTACCGTTACCATACATAATTTCATTTTAAGATAGCACGCAATTTAGTAACTAAACAATTTTAACCAATTTACCTCTTCCAATAATTATAATTGTTCTTCATTTATATCCGTCATTTATTTACCGGTTCATAGACTATAGTCACTATACTCATTTTAAAGAGTATTTTAATTTTAATTAAAGTTAAAAATAATGGAGATAAATGAAGTAATTTAATAGAGGAAAGTTATGAGAAAAATGAATGGAGAATTATAGATGATCTATCGAAGCATCCCTTTGTAAGTTTTCGTTTACGGCTACACCACCATGTTTCGCCTGCTTTGGCGCTCTTTTACTCTTTGTTTGCTTCTCTCCCTTTCACACCAAGTAAGTCCGCCATTTCTAATTTACTCTTCTGCTGTGTGTAATGTCGGATAATATAATTCAGTATAACTGTATAAGACGGATATTAAGTAAGTTTCATCTACAATACTTGACCCGTTTTAAGTTTAGGATGAATTTGTGCTCTTGTGATTTATTTAGCCAATTAAATGTACTCCTTACATTATTCTGTAATCTGCCGTGAACATTTAATTCTAAAATCGAAAATGATATTTTATTTGATTCTAAGCATACTTGCCAATCATTTGTTTAGCTTTGAATCAAATATGTCAACGGAGTTGAAATAAATAGAATGCAGTGGCCTGTAGAAAGGCCTTTTCTTGTACATTAATTGCATAGTATTTCTTAGTTCCTGAGTAGCTCTAGTGCTCTACTTACAAAAGTTTGTATTGGATTGTATATTGAAGCGACTGTATATGTAAGAATAGCCAAGTAATATTCCCCAATGTCGAAACGATGGGCTAATAGTACTCTAGTGGGGGTGGTCTGTATCAGGTCGCCCTCGGGCAATGAAAAGTTAGACATTACTTCAAATCTTGATCCCGCCACTGATAATCCCGCTGGAATGTTTGATTTATTGACTAAATTAGGAGTAGCTCTGGTATAGGATTCCCTGGACTTACAAAATTTGACATCTAGAGAGATGCGCAGTAGGTTGGTTTTCCAGAAGTTTAGGCTACTTTGAGTGGTGGTTAATTCTGTTTAATGAAGAGGGTATGTCCCTGATTGGGTGTGGGCGTTTTGTGTGTACATATTCTGGTTACGGTTATATTGGACCCTAGTAGAGATGAAGGCAGTGTACTACCTAATAAGTCACGTATTCCATCTCTTTTTTTAGAATGTATAGGTTACCCCGGGCTAAGTCGTATAAGTTATATGTTTTGCCTCATCGGAGGATATGTTTATCGTTATGAGTCTTATGACTATATGTTTAACGGCTAAATTGTTGTTGATGATTGAGACAGTACAACCTTTTATGCTTGGAATGATTGTTTGATAAGGAGGGTACATTATATTAGAGTCATCTTGGACTTGCTCATTGCAAATGATAGAAAAACACTTGGAATTTAACTTACATGTACGGACTACTGACTAATGAGATGTTTTCTAAAAGCGTGAACATTTTTGTAACAGAAACAGGACCAGGAGTAGACCTTAGTGGCCATTAGTTTTTGCTCTACTAAGTAAAGAGGTTTTGCTAGCACAGTCGTACAATAAGCAATAAGAAGACCATCTTACATTCTTACTCAAGTATTTGTTTCTTAGTTACTAAGATAGTGCTACTGCAGGTTGGCATATTAGTTCAGAATACCCACTTTGATTGTCAAATGTAAAAGCCTAATAGGTAATCAGCCAATAACAGACGATACATCGGGAAAACCATCATTATCTTTCGAGGATTTGACATGCTTTCTAATATGGGATCGATGGACCGGCAACTAGAATCGATAGAAGTCTACAGATACCTGTGCTATTTTTATTTTATAAATTTTTGGTACGCCTACTTGTGGTTCTCGAGGACATTGGTTGATACGAGTATAACTTTTTCCTACTCAGTCAGGAAAGGTGACTGATATGAAGCTCCTACAATCCGTAGATAGTTATCGCGATAGGTATATCCCTTCAATGTTCAAGTATGGCTGTGTTTTTGTTTTTGGCCCTTGGGATATGTGATCTGTCCTTTTTTTACTATGTCTAATGGATTGACTATGGACGACGGAACATAAATTTTAATCAAATTTAGTTCACATGACAGAGATACCTAGAAACCTGGTTTTATTCTCGGCTCACTATAGTTTTAATTTTTTTATGTACATATGTGTGTGTATGGCAGTATCAGGGTGTATTTTTGACGGTGACAAAGTAGTTAGTTCATTACCGTATAAACTCCCTTTCACTCATGGTAGTAATTGATTTGAGCATTAGGTTTTTTTTTTATATGTTGCAGACTATCGTTTTAACAGCGTGGCTGTATGAACAGCATCATCAAACATGATTTCTCACTTATAGTCATTCCCTTCGGAACTGGAGTAGTATTTTTTCAATCCTAGTGAGCGCTGAGTTTTTGTGCATGTGTATTCTCTTCCTCTTTCAGTTTTCTATACTTCTTAGCTAAATGTGTAGTTTGCTGATACAATATTGGTCTCAACCTTTTTTAAGGTGCAATTTTAAAAAGGACTTGACAAGTAAAAGGCTATTATTTCAGACTGCAACTTATGAGATTATCTTCCTCATATAATTTTCAATATATTTACAAGTGTCTTCTAGTAATGATCTCTGTGTGTCTTAAAATCTATATTGCCAGGAGCTCAATAAATACCAGTGTCTATGGTCCATTTCTTAACTTGTATATTACAACTACTATGCACTTACATACTCTATGTCATCATTCTTTACTTAATAATTCTGTTTGAATGACCGTTATTAGTCCACGAGGACGATGATCATAAACTCTCCTTTTCTTAGTATAAGAGTAGGGTTTTACGTAAGAATGAATTGTATATTATTATGAGGAGGAGTACATGTATTTATAGCTATACAAGGTAGAGTAAATAAGGTAAATACAAGAATAGTTTCCTAATTGTACAATATTCACACAATCAAATAATTCTAAGGTATATGAGAATGATATGGTTTTGATATGGAGTTTATTTGGTTAATACGCCCCCGCAAGATGGACGTCCGATGAGTGAGTCCAATCTTGTTTCTTAACTCGAGATAATGCGTTTTATGCAGTGGTTTAGTGAGGATGTCAGCTAGTTGATCCTTGCTTGCGACATGTTGAATGCGAACTTGGCCATGAAGCAACTGTTGTTTGACGAAGTGAAATGAGAGAGCCATGTGCTTCATGCGAGAGTGAAAGACGGGGTTCTTTATGTAGAGTGTTGCAGAAATGTTGTCACAAAAGCTTGCCGGAGGTGTGGTGACAGTAATGTGTAGCTCGGTAAGGAGATTTCGAAGCCATATGGTTTCGGTTGTGACGGAAGCAATGGCGCGAAATTCAGCTTCGGTTGTTGATAGAGCAAGGCCTTGTTGTTTCTTGGACGACCAGGAAATGGCATTGCGACCTAAGTAGATGATATAGCCCGTAGTAGAGACGTAAGAATCTTTATCTCCTGCGTGGTCTGCATCACAAAAGGCATGAAGACGAGAAGGTGAGTCACGATATAGCTGTAAGCCAATGGTTTGAGTCCCTTGCAAGTAGCGAAGGAGGCGCTTTAGAGCGGTCCAGTGCGTTTGAGTGGGATGGTGTAGGAATTGGGCCAGACGGTTTATGGCAAAGGCGATGTCAGGTCTCGTCAGAGAGAGGTATTGGAGGCTTCCAACAATGGCACGATAGGTAGAATGATCGTGTACAGGTAGATGGTCTTCGCGAGTGAGAGGTGGAGATGTAGTCATGGGAGTGGAGTTTAGCATCGATCATTTTATATTTGGTGAGGAGGTCATGAATATATTTTGATTGGTTCAAATGTAAACCGAGTGCATTTGGGGTAACTTCAATCCCGAGAAAATATGATAATGGTCCGAGGTCTTTGAGCGAGAAGCGGTGGGATAGGTTGTCGATAAATCGTTGCAGATGTAAGGGATGTGGTCCAGTGACAATTATGTCATCGACATAGATAAGCATATAAATGCAAGTGGTGAGAGTATATAGAATAAATAAAGATGAGTCGGAAACTGATTGTTTGAAGCCGTATGTAATTAGATAGGATGTTAATTCAGTGTACCAAGCTCGAGGAGCTTGTTTCAGGCCATATATCGCTTTGTTTAATTTACAGACATAATCAGACTTTGCTTGGTCAACAAAGTCGGGTGGTTGTATCATAAAAACATCGTCGGTTAATTTTCCCTGAAGGAAAGCATTATTCACGTCTAATTGGCGCAAAGTCCATGACTGTGTGACAGCTAGAGATAGGATTAGTCGAATGGTGGTTGGTTTTACGACAGGACTGAATGTCTCAGTATAGTCAATTCCAGGTCTTTGATGAAAACCTTTGGCAACTAGGCGTGCCTTATATTGCTTAAGTGTGCCATCGGGATTGTATTTGTTTCGAAAAACCCATTTGCATCCGATAATGTTTTGAGAGGACGAACGAGCACTACTACAAAAATCATCATAGACATCAGACATTTTCATCAATAGACATCGGATTTGCAACTGATGCACAGTTGACACATGTATATTCTTTTTGCATATGCATCAGTCTTAAGTCTGATGCCTATTCGAAAATAGACATCTGGTGTAATTTTATCTGATGCCTATTCCATGAATACGCATCAGAGTTTTACTAAAAACCGATGTCTATTGAGTAAATAAACATCAGTTTTTAGTAAAAACCGAGGTATATTGTTCTATTGTTTTTAAAAAAAATAAATTGTTTTATTAGCGAATAACTTACATTCCTTTTATCAATGAAACCAACACAACCGACTAGTTTGCAAAATATTGTACACATATAATTACAGTATACATACAATTGACCCATCATCCTCACAAACTAATGAAGTACATTACATTGTTTCATCATCCACACAAACTAATAAAGTACATTACATTCGGAAAATAGCCCGCTGCTAAATCAGGCTCCTCGTCAATTTCGTCTTGTGATGATGGTTGTCCATGTACCTAAAGATGCAAGAAAATGTCAGCATGCTCAAATAATATCAAGAAATCCACCTGCTTAAGCATAATCGTACATGTATCCAAAAAGTTCGCGTATAATCAATTAACCATCAACTTAATTGTAAAAGAAATTATACAAGAGTGGAAATAGAAACTCTAAAGCATAATAGCAAGTTTATTCTTATAGAGGCAGTAATAATTCCAGTAATTTCGAATCGAAAACACTAAGTCGCAAACAACTAGCGTACCAAACTATAACAGTGTTGCGAGGCTACATGCTACAACTCAATGACAAAGAACACATAAATAAAAATAAGCAGAAGAACCTAAGGGAGGCTGATAGAACTTATAACTACCTTTCTCGATCTTCCTTTTCAATAAAAAAAGAGCAAAGCCGTAGAGAGAAATAATAAATATCAAGAAGCAAGATCAACATACTTCCTTTTCAATCCGTAACTGGTCCCAATTTAATGTGGTATAGGACGCCACTCATTAATCTCTACCTCTAGGCTCTAGCCACTCCCAAACAGCATTTCGTGAAATCCACGCAATGCTCAGTCGACTCTCAAAATTATAAATACTAAAACCGAAGAACCAATTTACTTCTACACATGAACTTAACCATTTCTAATTTTTTCACAAGATACCATGAAATATTTATACCTTGACGAAAAGTCGTCCAGTGTCAACTGACAACAAGAGAGATGGCAAGATAACTATGGTATAAGATCATCTACTAAGGATAATGCAAATATCATACACTCACTTGAGAATCAATGCAGAATAAGCAATTGCACATTTGCCCATGCTTACTAGATGATGAGTAGGAACGACCTCAGAATGTCATCAAGTATCTGCAATTAAAAGAAAAGAAAACAAATTATACCAATCTTGCCTATCATTATCACTTAAATAAGTGAAACAGAACATTATATAAGCATGTTAACAGCAAAATAAGTAGGAATGCACAAAGTCCAGACTTCGGAAAGAAATGGTCCTCCTGATTAACTAGACATAGTCACTTCGTTCAACATTTCTCAAATGAGACAAAGGAGACACGCTTGTTCGGATGGTGTATTGACTGTGTTCTCTAGGAAACGGTGTCACTTCCAATGACCACATTTCGCAAATGAGATAAACTAATAAAAATAATTCAAACAAAATGACGCAAATTATGTCATTGGATACAGAGTACCTATATCAACATTTTGCGGCTGCGATGTCACTAGAAACCAGAGAATATAAACACAAGCTATTTAGTAATTACACTAATTCAAGGGAGATAAATTAAAGAGAATTCATCGTTTTTTTCCTTAGAAAATGACACTCCATGTTAATTTTAAGCACCCATGTACAGAACATCAAAACTAAGCAAACTAGCAATTACACTAATCAGACTCAAACAAACACAACCGTATATGTCGAATCGAGCATCAAAACAAATACCAGAGCCACAGATGAATAACATCAAGATGCAAAAGCAACTGATAATTCTAAAACTAATCAGTTCACTTTAATTTCCACAAACAAAAACGATAATAGATGGGGAACATCAAAACCCTAATTATGAATTTCCACAATTCAACCTTAAAACTATAATTACCAAAGTATGAGAGTATAGAGTTTTACCCATTACATATTGGTGGCCAACCGATGGCGGCACGACAGTGGGTCAAACGAGACTCTGAACGGCGAACATAGACGAACAATAATGACGAGCGACACTTCTTCTTCAGGAAACGCGTTGGTGGTGGCGGTTGGTGCAGGCAGAAAGTGGCGAGGTGGTGGTTGTGGAGGTGGTGGCGGCGGATTTGGAGGATAAGGGAAGAGGAATGGGTGATTTGGGAATATAGGGTGAAATGATGAATGTATCCTGAATGTTCTATCTCTATATCAAGAGTGTTGGGTCATGGCCCACGGGTGTGGAATTGAAGTGATTTGGGGAATTAAATGGGCATCGGATATTTTAATATCTAATGTGCTTTGAAAACCAATTTAATAGACATCGGTTTTTTAAAATCACTCATGTATATTAACTTGTATAGGCATCTGTTTTTTCAAAATCTCGGATGTCTATATTTATACATCAGTTTTTTTAAAATCTCTGAGGTATATTAAGTGATATCTATAGCATTTTTTGTAGTAGTGGAGGTACGAGAGACCATGTGTGGTTTCGTTCGAGTGCGTGAAATTCTTCTTGCATAGCATTACGCCAGTGCGGAATAATGAGAGCTTGCTTAACGGTATTTGGTAAATTGTCATTTGTTTGAGAGGTATGTGCAAGATTATTGGCATAACGAGGATTGGGTTTTCGAATGTTATTGTCGAGACGGGTAGTGACAGTTTTATTTGGAGGTGGGATAGCGGTGTTGGTGCGATTGGGACGCATTACTTGGTCCGGGTTTGGTGAGGCAGCGGAAGAGGGGTTGTGGTCAGTAGGTGCCGCAGTAGAAAGGGTAGGAATATAAGGAGTGGGGTCGATGGAGGGTGTAGAGACAGCCGTGGTTGATGGTTCAGACGATGTGTGGCAGCGTCGAGAGTAGACAATGGTGATAGGCTTGGGTGGGCGAGGATCACGTGAGGTGTTGGGAACGGGTGTTGGAGAAGGCGTGGGAGTGGTGAGATGAGGAAGTAGTGGGATGCTTAAGGTGCACCAATCATCAGGAGATGAAGGAGCTGGACTGATCGATGCATTGCGTCGAAAAGGATAATCATCCTCGACAAATTTCACGTGTCGAGATGTGTAAATTTTGTGGGTTTTCGGGTCTAAGCAATGATAGGCACTTTGCGTATTTGAATAACCTATGAAAACATAAGCAATGGAGCGATCTTCTAGTTTGTGCTTTGAGTAAGGTCGAAGCCATGGATAACAAAGGCACCCGAAGTTATGTAATTTAGTGTAGTCGGGTTGTGTTTTATGAAGTATAGAAAATGGTGATTCATTGTGTAAAGTTTTTGTAGGTAGTCGATTTATTAGATAGGTTGCCGTGCTAAATGCAAATGGCCAAAAGGAGGTTGGCATGCCGGCATGGGTACGTAAGGCTAGGCCGGTTTCGACAATGTGACGGTGTCTGCGTTCGGCATATCCATTTTGTTCCGGAGTGTGTGGTGGGGTGGTAAAATGAGAAATTCCATCGGTGAGAAGAGATTGATTTAATTTAATATATTCGCCACCATTATCGGAAAAAAAACGACGTATTGGTTTGTTAAAGTAATTTTCAACTAATGCTTTAAATTGTGTAAATACTTGTGTTGTTTCGGACTTGCGTTTTAGCGGATATAGCCATATGTATTTGCTGAAATGGTCTACAAAAATAACATAATACTTGTAATGGTCACGATATGGAACCGGACTTGTCCATAAATCAGAAAATAGAAGGTCGAGGGGTGCGTGTGATTGGAACGATGAAGCAGAAAACGGAAGTTTTTTGCTCTTAGACACACAACAAGCATGACAGTTTTCATAGTCTTTAATAGAATAATCTAAACTTTTATTGATAATTTTTAGTACATCATACGTCGGATGTCCTAATTTGTGGTGCCACGAGATCGGCGTGGTTCCTTTGTCCTTGACGGCTGCGAGTGAGATAGGTTTAGGTGGCGTCCATTCGTAAATCCCCTTGGTTGCTCGGCCCTGGAGGAGGTTGTTCCCCGTTCGTGTATCCTTAACAAAAAACGAGTCACGTGAGAAAATTACATATACATTATTATCTCGGCATAATTGCGAAATCAAGATGATATTACGAGAAATTTTGGGAACATGAAGTACATTAGTAAAATTAAGATTGTATTTGGTGAAAGAACCTGTATTCGCAATGGGGAGGCCGGAACCGTCACCGATAATTAAATCGTCGAGACCGTCATAAGGAGAGTGAAAGGCAAGAGTGTCCAAATCGTGGGTCAAGTGGTGCGATGCACCACTGTCGAGGAGGAAGTTGGTGTTTGGTTGCGGGTTGCCATAGTTAGCGATATGAGCTGTTAGGAAATTGTACACGAACAGAAAAGACAATAATGAAAACCGCACCGAATCGCTATGCTTTCCTAATAGAACAATTCGACCCTTACTTTAGTGCCTGGGTTGTATCGAACTTTCTATTGAGATAAGACGGTTGCCCTCTGTATTCGGCACAGAATACAGAGATATAATTAAGAAGTATTTTTGAGCAGTTTGTGTTCTTTGTTCAGGAATGCAGAAGTTATATTTTTTTCTGTATTTTCCTTCTGTCCCTCAAACTCTATTTATAGAGGAGAAGAATGGGAAAGCAGAGGGAAAGGGGAATGAATTCTGAAGGGTTTCAACCTTTCAGATTTTCTGTTGGATTTAGAAAATTCCGACAGGAATTAACTAATTCCCCCGCATAGTTATTCGAACGAAAACTATTCCGTCATCCCGTAATTAATTATGCAAGCGTACACTCCGTACTTCCCGAACTAGCATTTTATTATTTAGAAATTACCCATCCTTGAACCAATCTTTAATTACGTCTAATGAACCGCTAATTACACTTAAATCACCAACATAAGCTTGCGGGTTTCCTTGGGGTTGGCGATAAACCGGTGCAGGGAAGACTATGTTTGGGTAAAGCTTCCTGAAAAGAGGGCAATTGGCAATGACATGCCCGGTTTCGCGACACCATTGGCAGCGGCCTTTGAAAGGCCGAGGAGCAGCGGTGTTCGAGTAGGTGTTTGGTGGTGGGTTTTGAGGATAGGCAGGAGTGTTGTTTGGCCTGGAATTGCCACGAAATTGGTGATTATGACGGTAGGCAGCATTGGCCGAAGGTGCAAAGTGATGCGTGGTGGTGTCGTGTTTCATAAGAAGATCATGTTGAAGAAACTTCTCATGAAGAGCCTCAAAGGTTATGGGTGTATCTCGAGCCCGAACAGTGGTGATGACTGGTTTGTAGGTTTCATAGTCAAGACCCTTAAGAACTTGAGCTATGACGTCCTCGGGGTCGAGTATTTTGCCCATAAGGGCTAGTTGGTCTACACAAACTTTGATTGAGTTCATGTAATCGGAGATGGTTTGATCCGTGGTTTTTACGATGGAATCAAATCGTTCTTTTAATTGCATAATATGCGCTCGGGATGGGTTTGCGTAGGTGTGAGCAAGGATATCCCATGCTTCTTTCGCAGACTTGGCCCGTACTATCATTGGTTGTAGGGCCGCGGTGAGAGTGCCCATGAGAGCACCAAGAATTAAGCCGTCTTGTTTGAGCCAACTCAAATAAGCCGGGTTGGGTTTGTCGGTTTAGTCTCATCAGAGATGGTTGGTGATGGTGGTATCTCGGTTCCATCAATGAAACCGAGAAGGCTAAAGCTAAATAGTATGTTTGTCAGTTGGAAACGCCAAGCCGTATAGTTTAGCGCATTCAATTTCACACAATGGTTAAGGTTTAAGGAGGTGAGTGGTTTGGTGTTGTCGTGGGGGTTGGGAACCACGGTGTCTTGGGTGGTGTTGGTCGACATGGTGAAGGATGGAATGGAGGTTGATTGTCGTTTGAAGTTGTTGCGGCGAGGTCGGAGATTGTTGGCAGATCGAAGGCCCTTGGATACCATATAAGAGTAGGGTTTTACGTAAGAATGAATTGTATATTATTATGAGGAGGAGCTATACAAGGTAGAGTGAATAAGGTAAATACAAGAATAGTTTCCTAATTGTACAATATTCACACAATCAAATAATTCTAAGGTATATGAGAATGATATGGTTTTGATATGGAGTTTATTTGGTTAATACTTAGGAGCTAAAATGATTGAGAACATAGAAGATTTGCATTCTACCTTTGATTTGATGCTATGGTGCAATTTTGTGCATCTAACGCAAGTCTGGATAGATCTTTGACTTTAGTCAGATGCGAGGTGGACTCTTAGTTTTCCCCCCAATGTGAGGCGATTAGTTTACACATGTATATTTAGCTGAAGAAACTTTAGAGCAGTGGTCCCACTATCGAGAATTTACTTGCTTCATATCTATCTTGTAGTTATTCTGCAGATTGCTTCTATTTGAGCTATTGAGGTCAGTGAAGTTTCCCTCTAGAACTACATTAGATTGGTTAATGCTGTTTTTTAATTTCCTGATTATAGTCTGTGGTGTTGATGGAGTATCACGTAAATATCTGGCATATTGTCAGGGTTCTATTAAGATATTACTCGTATAATATCTTAAACAAACACCAATCCCAGTCAGTGTCACACATTACCGCTCTAGACACCACTAACTCACCGTTCTAACGGAAACAATCAACCACCCCACCTATTCTGGACCTGGCAACATAGAAACCGTTGACAATGGCACCCACTACCTACGAAAACCACCCACGATGCCCAAACCACTGCCAACGAGAACAATTCAAGATAACGAGTTAATGTGATTCGTGAGTGAGGATGACTTCAGTTGAGGCCTGAGGATTACACAAATACTACTATACAACCAGTTGTATAATAAGCATTGTACAACCCTATACATTAATCCGAGCTTATGTGTAATTTTTCTGAGTTTTGTAAGAGTTTATTTTTTTATGTTTAAGTGTGTGAGTTCAAAAACTTTACAGCATAGCTCAGATTCTTTTAAACAAAACTCGAAAACTTTAGTACACAGCTCGGATTCTACATCATACAACTGCATACAACATGTTGTATAATCTACTCATTGGATTACACAAATACTACTATACAACCAGACTCATTGTGAGGATTAGGAAAAAAAATCTTGTTTTAAGTCATTTTACCTACTCCATATTTTTTTTACTCTCTTATTATTTATAAATGTAAAAATATTTCATGGGAATACTATGAACTATGGGTTCCCTTCTCAAATTACTATGACCTATTGATTAACTACGATTACTATCTACTATTATACCCCTTATCATGGAACAGTATTGGGCAATTTTTAACCGGTTGGTGAAGGTTGAATGTATGCGGGTCCCACTTTTCCTTTATAAGATCTTAAGATCTTCATCTTCTTCATTTGCAACGACATTCTCCAAATTTCTCCATTAAAATTTCTTAATTTCTCCTTTTTTTATTTCTCTCACCTCTTTTGATTAATCTATCATCCAAATTTGTTCCATTAATGAAGGGCTCATCTTCTACATCATCATCCATTTCTTCCGGTTCAAAGGCTTCAAAGGCGGTATTTTGCAACCACAATTATAAAGCTGTTATAAAGACCATCGGTAAAGGACGAAATGTTGGGAAGAATTTCTATGGTTGTCCTCTTTGGCCTGTAAGTATCTTTATTTAATTTTTTAGATATTTAATTATCTTATTTAAAATGGGGATTTGATTTAAAATGTTGGTTTTAATATGTTGGTTTATATTTTTCAATTATGTAGAATGGTTGTGGGTTTTTCTTTTTAGAGGAAGATTTGAAGGTAGGAAGTGCTCGGAATTTCAGTGATTATGAAATGAAGATATATGATGACAAATTGAAGAAATTGAAGCTAAAGAAGGAGATGTTTAAGATGGAGGTGATGTATTTGAAGGATGAATTAAGTAGACAGTCAAAAAGGCAAAAAATGCTTATGTATGCCTTGATTAGTTCTTGGATATTTTTTGCTTTTATTTGGATGGTTTAGCTGTAATTGTGAGACGAGAATTGACATCTTGTGTAATAAAGCCTGAGATGTAATTTGAAGACGTAAACTGAGATGTTATTTTATGCTCAAAGCTGGGTAATAAAGCTTGGTTTTCATTGCATTCCTGATCCAAAATGGCCATTACATAATGGCATTACATAATGCTGCTTGTTTGTCAAAATGAAACATTTACTTGTCTATTACACCAAACTGACTGTCTAACGATTTCAGTACTACATCAGAATGCATTACTACTACTATCAAACTTGACAACTATACTACAACTCAAACAATCTGGTTGACGGTTTCTTGAGTATTTGGTCCTCCTTGTCCATTAACCAAGATGCTTGTTGGTCCACTGGTACTACCCACAGGCTGCCAATAAGAAAGCACTTGTTAGTGAACTGATTCATGACTCAAAATACTCAATTTATTGCAAAAAAGGTATAGGTAGATATACTTACATTTGTAAATGCATTCCCTTCTTGATCAATTAGCACTCCAAATCCTTGAGGTGGCTGTAAACAAATGAAATTAACTTGTTAGTGAACTTACTGAACTTACAAAATCTCAAGAACACTAAAAACTTGTAAATAAATGAAATAAATATGTTACTTACCCTAGATCTTCCACCACCTCTTCCACCACCTCTTCCATCACCTCTTGCACGACCTCTTCCACGACCTCTTCCACCTCCTCTGCCACTCACTATAACTATTCCACCCTTACCAACTCTTGTTGGTTGTGCTATGGCAGAATGATGAGCCTGTGATGCCTGGACATCTGAAGTGGCCTCAACCCTTGGATATTTCCTAGGCCTGCCCATGGGTCTTTTTGGTAGTGGTGGTTGTGCTTTGTCCTTATCAGGACACTTCCTTTTGTTATGTGTATTTGACTTGCAAACAGAGCATGTCATTTCAATGCCATGCCTGGTTAACTTACCTTTCTTCTTTGGATCCTCATGAGGATCTCTCCTCCTTTTCTTCCTAGGCCTACCAGGCCCTACCTTAATGGGAGGGGGATTCAGAGGAAGCTCACATTTTGGCCAATGTCTTTGACCAGGGGCAGGATCTATCCCAAGATTATAGGACCTCAGATAAGCATCCCTCTTATAGTAGTCAGACACATAGTCCTCAGCATGACCATGTACTTCAAATATAGCACTCACAGCATGAAAGCATGGGATACCTGTTAACTCCCATTTTTTACAGGTACATGTCCTAGCCTCTAAGTCAACAGTTACATGATCAATCCCAATATGCACTTGAAATAGAGTTGGCCTAGATGGTAAGGCTTTACACATAGAAGCCTTATCCTTCTCTATTTCAAGCCTTTCCTGGACCTTTGGACATACCACATGTGAACTCCCCTCCATCTCAATTTTTTTCTGAACTAGCCTTTGCATAATTAAAGTCCTAATCTCTTCAAGCATGTATATGAGATGTTTGGATCTTGCACTAATTATGTAAGCATTAAATGTTTCAGACATGTTACTTACTATGACATCATTTTGGGTGTGCTTTTGGATGAATGCTCTACAAAATAAAGTTGGGTTGCAAGCAATGAAAGCATCAACAGCTTTAGGATCAGCTTCCTTCAAATTGTCAAGTGCTTCATTGAAGTCAGGCTCATTATAGGCCTTGGCACAAGCCCAAAACAGAATCTTCATATCTTCCCCTTTGTATGTCTTGTGCCAGTTAGCAAATATATGCCTGGCACAATGTCTATGCTCAGCTCTAGGGAATTCCTTAGCTACCATAGCCACTATACTCTGTAGGACAATAAATAACCATGTATAAGAGAAATAACAATGTATAAGAGAAAAGTAAAGCCACAATGTAGATTAAAAGAGAGAAAAGTAATGGAATATACCAGATGCTGATCAGATATAATGGTCATTCCTTCCCCATCAGATATCCCTAAACTTTGCTTCAGTTGTTTGAAAAACCACTCATAGCTTTCATGGTTCTCACCTTCAACTACTGCCCATGCCAAAGGATACATTTGCTCATTGCCATTCCTACCCACAACTGCAATTAGTTGCCCCCCTAAGAATGTTTTCAGAAAGCAAGCATCAACCGACAGAATTCTTCTGCATCCCAGCAACCACCCTTGCTTCAGAGCATCAAAGCACACGTAGAACCTCTGAAATACAGCAGGGTTTGATGTGATGTTTGGGTTGGTAAACAAGGTGAAGTCACTTGCTGAGTTTGTCTCTTCAAGGGCTGCCATATAACTACCCAGCCTACTATAATGTTCCTTCATAGAACCATGTAACAGCTTATGAGCATAATACTTCACTTTGTATGCAAACCCTTTCTTTATTAAAACCTTATATGCTCTTCTTACAGTTTCTATGATGTCAGCAGCAGGCCAATGTGGTTTTGCTTTAAATACATCTATAAACTGCTTTGCTAACCATGTAGACTTCAGTTGTCTGTTGCTTTCCATTGTCCTTTGACAAGTATGTCCTGGATCTACTGATTTTACCACAAATGCTGCACTTTTGTTATCCCAACTACCATATAGCTTAAATGGACAACCTCTTTTGCACCTTACTCCAAGCTTTCTCCCATGAGTAGTGTCACTAACATCAAAGGTCAGATCTCTACCTTGAGCAATGGCATATCTAGTGACACACTCTCTAAAAACTTCTCTGGTTAGGAAACTAATTCCCACACACCACCTCAATTTGTTGAAGTCAGTTCTACAATTTACAACTGGAACCCTTGCTTGAACCCTCTTGCCAGGTATACTCTCTTTATCACTGTTACCTGGGGTATTTTCCTCATCCCCACTCTCATCATAATCACTCAATTGCTGATTAGGGTGCTCAGTATTGGTTGAAGACTCTTTTATTTTTTCTTGTCCACTCAGTTTGCCTGCAGCTGCTTCTAGTTGAAGTTGTTCTACAACTTTAAGGGCATCTGCATTGAATTGTTTCAGTCTAACCCTTGCCTCTTTTAACTCATCATCAACATCAGACAGATCATCCAAGTCTCCTTCATTCAGTGCTTCATTAACAACCTCAGCTTCATCATCTAATTCCACATCTGACTCAGTTTCATAATCCTCAGAATCAAAGTTAGGGTTATAACCAGGGTCCTCAACTTCGTCCTCACTTGATTCAGTAGCATTTACACAAGCTAAATCAGCATTTGCCTCATACTCATTAAAAAGATCTGCTAAGGTCAGCTCATTGCAATTATATGAGGTTTCAGAAGGCAGTTCATGAACATTGATGTCTGGTTCTGTGGAAGGTGGTGGTATTGAGCTATGAACAATGATGTCTGGTTCTGAGTTCAATCTGGGTGAGCTTCTTAAGACAGTTTGAGTGCTTGCTTTTTTGGATTTTAATGTGGTTGTGCTTTTGTTGCTGCTTGGTTTTGAGGTTGTTGTGGGTTTAAAGTGCTTGGTTTTATTGTGATTGTGGTTTTTGAGGTGCTTAATTGTGATGTAGGTGGGGTTTTTTTAGTGTTTGGCTGTGATGAGATTCTGCTTTTCTTTTTGCTTGTTTGATTAGGACTTGTGCTTTTTGTGTTAAATAATGGAGGGGTATCAATTGTGGCAGAGGGTGAAGACAAAGGTGGTCCCTTTATACAACTACTTCCCTTTCTTCTAGGAATCATTTTAGCTGGCATCTTCATTAAAGTAAGACCATCCCCACACTCTATCAGCTGCATTAACTCAGTAACATCACACTCAGGTACTATATAACACTCACTCACTCTTTCATCAACAACCATCTTACCAATAAGCAGAGCATCACTGTCATCAATAGCCCTTTTTAATCCATCTTTGGGGTTCATGAAAAATATAGCATCAACTTCCCTCCTAAACCCACATTTCTCCGCTTCCTCAACTAATGTAAACCAGCACATCTTATCTGCGTCAATGCCAACAGTCCTAAATGTACTACCCATAAAAACCAGACCATTTTCACCCCTTCTACAACACCCACCATGCCATAACTTCAAAGTAAGGGTTTTCAATTGATTTCCCTGATTAATAACGAAATTTGAATAACAAATCAAGAAATTAAATCATTAACAACTACAACAAATAATTAATAAACACAATAAAAATGATAGACATAAATCAAACATTGGAGAAAATAGGGAACAATTAAAATACTTGTGTCCTCGTGATTGGAAATTAGAGCAAAGATCGATTTGAAAATATCCGCCTTCAATGAACAAAAAACAACAGGATCATTTAGATTAGGGTGTGACACCCCGCGATAAAGCAGAAAACATAACTTATAAATTCAAGCGGAAATTAGGAAATTTTTGAAACTTTTCAAATTTAAAGCGCGGGTTCATTAAAATCCAAAACATAAATAAAGAATGCGGAAAGAAAGTTTAAATTATACAAACGTGATAGTCGAGGTGAGGGAAAATATATCCCTCGAATGACAATACAATAAAAGGTAGGTCCAAACAATCCTAATAAACCAACTACTAGGCCGAAGTGCTCGCTAGCTCACACATGTCTTCACCCCATGAATGCATCACTAATACCTGTCATTCATGTAAACATGAACGCCACGGTCAGTGGGGAGTAACTCAAGGTTCTCCCAGCCACAAAATGTCAAAACAAACATAACCAGGAACTAAAACAGGTAAGTCATATAAGATACATACAAAAGATAAGAATATCAAGTTTATATGTAAACATGGCAAATAATTGAGATGGAACAAGATAGGCCAACATTAGCTTAATAAAGATTCAACTGATCATGTGAAACAATTAAATAATATGAAAGACAAGAACACGGTCATTATACAAAAGCACGCATTTCAAGAAACACAACATAGATATGGGATTACAATCCGAATCATGTGAATCAGTTAAGTGAGGGATCAACCAATGCAATTTACAAGAATAGAAATCGTAGCCATTATTTGGAAAATCACTTAGCAAACATTGCACGGGAAGTGGCTACTAATGTCACATTCATACTTATGGCTTGCATCTCACCATAAGAACGGATGGGAACATCAATCCCGACGATCATATCGCAACTAGAGGGCTTATAGCTCACCCCTAGTGTCCGATAGGACCAAGACAAACAACAGACAAATACCAATATCTATAACCAAGCAAGACCTTTACTACTCATATATCAATATATAATTCCCCTGGTAGGACGACAATGGTACTCCCAACACTCAGTCCTAGTCTAAATCTGGCCAGACTCTCGGGACAGCACAGTTCCCGATTCGACATGCGGCAGGACAGTCCGCATCCAAGACCCGAACCCTAAATCGGAAATCGAGAACTCACAATCGGCAGGACAGTCCGAAAGAGGCGGAAGATATGAGCTAAACCAACAATCGGCAAGACAGTCCGAAAGAGGCGTAAAGATAAGTCAAGCAATACGGTATAACATAAGGGCATTATCAAGAATACAACTCAACCAAGCGATACGAATCAACTTGGAAAGAGACTACTACGTGTAATGAACCGATGATAATTCAAGTAAGACATTTCATGCCAAAATTATATTCATGAACATGAATGAGTAACCCATCTCTTCAATATTTGTCACTTGAATAAAAATGTAAATAAACGGAAATGAACCATTTATAATGAGCAAAGCAAGAATTTAATTATAAATTGCTCAAATGTAAGATAGACAATTCACTACTTACAAAGCATATGTGATTGAATTAGATGCGTATTATAGTGAAAGCATGTCATTATATATATGAATGAGATGATCAAATAATGAATTCCATAATTATAATTCATGTGAGAAAAATATATAGATAATGTGACACCCTTAAGTTTTAGCCTTAAGTAAAGACGTAAATTCTACGGAAAAACTGACAGGATATGTTTGTAATTGGTTCAACTAGATAAAACCTGTAATTTCAAAAATTTTCCTAAACCATTCACAAACATCTCCAGAAGAAGAGTGCCATAACCTGCAATTTCTAACAAACTAATTTACATACATAACTAAAGACGCGGGAATATAGTGATACAAGCCAAAATAGAAAAGGGAGACATATGTCCCTTCAAATTATATACAAAGCCAAAATAGAAAAAGGTTTACTATAAGAATAGCCAAACTAGGTCCAAGGTTCCTTATGCTCACTAGCTCGTCTGTGACCCCAACAAAGCATCATCAACCTGTCAATCGCATTTTATACAAACACGAAAGCCACAATTCAGTGGGGAGTAACTTCGAGTCCTCCCAGCCACGAATCGTCATAATTAATGTAACATGTAGTAAAACATGTAAACAATAAGATAATTAATCTAATTTCCAAGTATTATAACATATGAATACTAAATTGACCAATTTAAACTATCATGTGAAACATATAACAAATTATAATCCAAACTTTATCAATTGTAACCGGCTTACATCTCACCTATTACAATTCATAAAATCACCATACAAGAAAGGGCAATATATCAAAGACAGGCATAAGTTCTTAGTACGGTCAATAGTCACTCTGTAACTCGAGTCTATACCACGAGGTAGGGAAGGTAATCGAACCGGTATCTTGGCTCAGCGGTTAATATTAATAAAACATGGCCAAGACACAACACAACCCTAGCCTAAAATCTGCGCAGACCTAGACATGCGGATACACACCACCGCACCCAAGACCCACAATCTTTCTAAAACAAAGTGAGTACCCTAAGGAGTCCACCAAAGGGTTGGCTAGTACTTAAGCTGACCACTTACTATCAAAATAAGTAACGAGGTCATGCCCCAACTTGGATATAAATCCACTAGTCAGAAACACAAAGGCTATTAAGCGGTGAACATATACGTCGAGACTATAAAGACCTATCTATGACAAACACAACAACCTGCAAGAGATATTCAATACCCATTTCAATTCTAGCAATTTTAACAATATTAAAGGCTTTAGGGAATCTAGGGCCATTTTTACAATATAAGAAGCTACTCAAATCAACTAACTACACATGTGAAACATAAATATAATAAATGGCCTAAAACAAGAAAAAGGCCGATTATCCAATTCATATAAAATTTCATCCAACCGAATTTTTACCCGCAACTGACCCTGCGGACAGTGCGGGTTAAATTGCGGGGCCGACCAATCACTCAATTAATCGACATCGAATCATCAAAGGGACTAAGGCTCGATTTTGGCACAATCATCAAAACATGGCAATTATTGCTATAAAATTTATTTTGAGCCTATTCATTACAATTTCATTTTAAAATCTATCCTAACATGTGTCAACTACCATAATAAGCATACTTTTTACTATTAACACAATTTTCACTACTAACATGATTCAATTCAAAGTGTACTCAAGTGTAACTTATACTAAACATATCATTAATGAACCCGAAATGACAAATATTGCATGAAAAACCACGAAACAAGCAACGGGTGACCCGGCCAGCCGTGGGCCGCCATGGGCCGCCGCCGGCTCGCCGCCACCCCCACACCTCCATTTCTCCATTTTTGTTCAGTATAAGACCGTCTGAAACATAATTAATCGTTCCCAATACTAACTTGTTAACTAAAACTAACAAAAATACATGAATTAAACATGCATGCAATCATTTTAACATGTGAAATTAACTACTTAATTAAAAATCACAAAAACATACAAAAATCAAAGCATGTGACGATTTTTCGTCGAGTAACTCGAAATATGTTACCTTAAGCTAGAAAATGAGCAATTAGCACCTTAAAACCCAAACCCTAACAAGAAACTAGCCGCTATCCTCAACAATATACGAGTCCCCAAACTCGTCCTCCAATTCTTCACCTAATTAAACAATAAAAACACAATATATAAGTATAAATACCGAAATTTACCAAAATTCGTCTTAAAACAACTTCAAGAAAACTGAAATTAAAACATACTAGGTTGTAGATCTCGACGAGAGGATTCCGGAAATGTAAATTTTGCGAAAATCCGAGTAGAAATGAGTAAGTTACGATGGTTTTTAGCTTGAATTTGTATAAGTTTTAATGGTGTTTGGTTTTTGGGAAAGTTGTTGATGAAGATGAACATAAGACAAAGAAAAATCAGAAAAAAGGGAAAGGGGGAAGGGGTGCCGCGGGTTAGAGGAGAAAGAGAGGAAAGGTGCGGGTTTAGTCGGGATTTTACGAGTCGGTTTTGACTCGTTTCGATAATAATTAAATCCGCTTGTCAAACGTAAATTCCGACAAGACCAAAGTTCTTAAACACGAGATTACAAGAAAATTGAGTATTCATACGACCCATTTCCAAATTCGTTTACCCAATGTTCAAAAGAATTGTCATTACCCCCCCCCCCCCCCGATACGCCCTTATTTCGAAATAAAAAGTTTTACAAGGTTTAAACTATTTTTAAACATTTCGAAACTATCAAAATAAATACTTTTCTTCAAAATATAATAAAATTATATTTCTTTGAATTATTTTTACTTTAAATACTTAAATATCAAATTTTATTTGATTAATAAATTATTTCCGAAATATATTAACGATTAAAATTACGGGGCGTTACAATCACTCCTCCTTTTAAAAAGTTTCGTCCTCGAAACTTAGAAGGAGAAATTATAGTTATAAGAAAATATAGGTATCTTTTCAATGAAACGGTGATACTCTCGTTGATCAGACAAGAACATCCACATTCATATCAAGACATAAAAATATTTCTACGCCAATAAATGAGAAAACCCATTATTGGGACGTCACCAACAACGAGATTTAACATTCATTAATGTTAAAACCATTGCAAATCATAAAAGTATTTTCAAACTTTTAGTTTAAAGTTCTATAGTAAGAATAATATCTTTACTAATTATGATTAAACATGGCTTAGTAACTCGGAAAAAGAGTAAGAAAAGGAATACCTTACGAGAATAATTCAGGATATTTAGCTAACATAGAAGCTTCAGTTTCCCAAGTCTCTTCTTCGACATTTCCACAACGCCAAAGAACACGGACTAAAGGTACAACTTTGCTCCTAAGTTGCTTGTTGGCTTTTTCAAGAATCCGAATTGGCCTTTCTTCAACCACCAAGTTAGGCTCCAATTCAAAAATCTCTTCTTGAATGATATGGCTAGGGTCACTAATGTACTTCCTCAATTGAGAAACATGGAAGACATTGTGAACCTTGCTCAGATTTGGAGGCAATTCTAAACGGTAAGCAGCAGGACCAATATTTAACGGATTACGTTATATAAAACAAGAGACGGAATTTAAACATTTCAATTAACCCGAAATTGGCACCAAAAGTACCCATAATGAGTGTGGCCCAATAACATAAGATGTAGACAAGCCCAATCTAATAAACATTTCAAATCTATTTCATAAAACCTAACAAGTCCAAAGGATAGGGTATGGCAAACCCAAATGGTAGAACATGTCAAGCCCAAGTGAGTCATGCCCAACACCTAAGAGAACAAGAGAAACAAGGAAGAAAGAAAGGAGGGACGGTGCAACCAGGCTAAGCAAACAAGAGCATCACCGAGTACGACCACGGCCAGCCTACGAAGACCCCACAAACACTTGGTCACGGCTGCTCAGTAGCCCGAGAAACGGTCACTAAGAACCGTGCTAACACGGTGTACAACTAGGCATTTAACACGAGAAGTTCGAGTATAAACAAGATGGAATTTGACACATATAAAGCAAGCTTAAATCGGTCCCGAAAGACCACAAAAATTCGCTCCAAAACAGAGTTCAAACAACCCTGACATACGCCCTATTCCCGTCCCAAAACTGTCCCCATAACATCATAATCTCATGCCCAAAACAGAGCCCAACTCAGCTCTGTCACGGCTCCCAAAGTCGAGTTCAAAACAGTCCACACGGGTCAAAATAAGACGGGAGTGTAAGCAAGGTTGAGACGGACGTATTTGACTTCAGCTGCAACTAAAGGCTCGAACTTTACAGCGAAAGAGTAGGAAAACCGAGTCACTAAATACGAGTTCTTAAACATTCCCAAGACGGAACCAAAGCATAGCTACGACAAGATTCAAAATCCCGAAAACAACTCACTCCACTCGTTCTAGAGCAGAGATCAAACACGCACCCAAACGGACTCATATCTTCACTCAACAGTCACCATTACCCCATCTAATTGACCACTATTACGACGGTCCCCAAAACAGAGGACAACCATCCCAAAACCGCCTTTACCAACAACAATATGAGACGGGACTTTACAAATGAAGGAGAAAAGACGCAAGAACCGAACTTTATCGAATAAAAGCACATAAAACGACCCATAAGACGAAAGTTCGACATTTTTTCGAGTAACCTATCACCGTTACCTGTTTAGATCTCTTAGACGTCCAAGGAACCATCCAAGGGTGATTCTAAACCCAAGCATGGAAGATATTAGCCCAGAAATCGCATCCTTGAAAGATGGTCGAAAAGAAACCAGACGAAAGCTGAGTTCTTTCTTGCATATAAAGGAGGAGGACGAGATGGGGAAGCTATTGGTGAAAAATTCATGGAGTTTGGTTGAGAAATGAGGGAGAAAACCGGGTTTGGAGGGAACGAAAATGGGTGTTTGTTGTTGGTTGTTCATTGTTGCTGCTGCTGCTTACTCGAAAAGGAGAAGAAGAAATGAGGAAAATCCAGGGTGGGGGATGCAGGGGACACGTACACCAAAAACAATAAATAATACGGAGTAATAATAATGAATAATAATAATAATAATAATAATAATATATAATGTAGTGTGTAATAAAGTAGGTGAGGGGTATGTGTTGTCGATATATGGTTAGTCTGAGAAAAGATTAGTCTCACAAGTGAAAAAGTGACGGTCTATAACTAGACGGAAAAATGCCTCGAGTCTATATTAACTTAAGACGGGAAACTATTATTATTATTATCTCTATTAATACTATCCGACACAAATATTTATTTTATATAAACAAGCTTGTGAAAATGTGACCTTTATAAAATTTATGTTCAAAAGGAGATCAATTAAATTAAATAATTTAAAAATATAAAATAAAATAATCGAACGGTTAAATAAATTTTAAATGTCAGAATGAGAAATTCTGGGGTGTTACAATCACCCCATCTTTTAAAAAGTTTCGTCCTCGAAACTTGAAAGTAGAAAAGAAAGGTTATAAAAATAAAACTGGAAGTTTGGAGTCGGTAACCAAAACATTTAAAATGTTACTTATCGTAAGAATTAAAATTCTTTCAAGAGTTTCAAATCAAATTTTCCGACAGAACCAGATTCTCATCAAAGGAACGGAAGTGTTCTCGTTACGTATTCAAGAACATCACATTCCAAATCAAAGATAAGGTCAAAAGGCGAATCATTTGTATAAATCGAAGATCAAAATGCTTTCAAAACCTTTATGAAGAGTTTTCAAAAGTATAGGTCTCATTTATGGAACGAAATTGCTCTTGTCGTGCACACAAGAACGCTAACTTTCCAAGTCAAAGACAAGTTTAAAACAAAAATCACTCGCCGACAAGCGTAGAACAAGTTATTAAACGTCTCTAATAACGAGTTCTAACATCCTATCAACGTTAAAACCAAAAGAAAAGGTAATCCACTCAAATTTTCTTTTGCAAAAGCCAAAATAGAAATGAAGATTTCACTTTTAAACTCAAAAGGGAGTCAAATTTCTGAAAATGTAATATTAAACTTTGACAAAGAAATCATAAATAGATCAAGGTTAACAGAAATTGGTTAAAATTTAAAGAAATATCAGGTTTAGCAATTAAAATCATGGTAGAGAAGTCTATACTCAAGGAACAAATATGGAATTAAATCGAATTTTCATTTTCAAATCCTTAAAATAGGTAAGGCTTTCCAAAAGTAAAATCAACTTTTAACAACGAATCGAAAATGGTAGCTTGAAATATTTAGAAATTGTACGAAATGAAAAGTAACTTAGACATCAAAATATAAGGTACGCTAAGAGAGTTCAAATTTAACTAATCAAAAGAACTATGATGAACTTCCTAGGGATAAGAATCGAAGTAAGGTCAACAAGGATGTCAAAGATAGAGTTTTGATAGGTCACTAGCATCAAACTTAAGGGAGGAGCAAGATGAGGCGAGGAAGAGAGGTATGAACGGTAACGCTTATGGTCAAAGAAGAAAGGGAATTAGACAACAAGGAAACGTCTGGTACTCAAATCTCCAACAACAACATCATCCTGAACGGTTCCGAAAACTTCCTAACAACAAGGCTTATAACTACATCACTCCCAAGGATTTCCTCCAAACACTCATGTTACATCATCTTAAGCTATTCCATGAAACAAGGTACTTCACTATAAGTGTGATTTCACCACTTCAAATCCTCAACATCTATCGATCCCAATTTATAATCACATCCCAAAGAACTCTGGCTACTAATCCTCATTACCGCAAAGTGAATACCCAAATGAGATTCCAAAACTAACAGCAACTCTCGCCTAACATGGTTCTTATGTAATCATCACAACACCCACAAAAGTATACCGACTATGCTATCCTCAAGCTCAACTCAAACTTCCAAGTAACACTTTCATCACCAATGGCCAACAACGTCCTAAAGATATTTCCTTCCAAGCCCTCATCATAAACTTTACGCCATGTCAAAGCCCCAAACAACAATACTCGAGTTACCAAATTCTCGAATTCCAAGTATAAACAACAAGGCCAAGTTCTATAACCTTAGTAACATATGCAACTCACACTTTACAACACTAATAATTCCACTAAACAAGCACACTCACTTTATCAAGGAACTAGGTATAAGAATCATTAAGTATGTCTCATCACACTACCTAAGTCTTTCCAACATCACAACCTCTCAAAACCAGGGTTATGGGTCAACCACAAACAATCTCCTCAAAAGTCAAACTTTTCAACCAAGGTCAACATTCCACAAAAGAAAGAGTACCATCAAAAGGCGTTAAGTGAGGATAAGTAAGGAACAAAGCACAAGTTGGGAGGGTACAAGAGTAACCTCCAAGGAAAAGGAAAATAGAGTTTAGGAGAAGAAATAAGCATTGAGAAGCAAAGGATAAGACAAGGTACACAACAAAAGAGAAATATCTTCGAGGAAGAAGAAGCATTCGTCAAAGGTTGAACAATCTTCAATTCTCGGCAAAGGCACCAAGTCCGGATCTTCACGTAGGTAAGCTCACGGTCAATGATCCAAGAGCAAAAAAATTATTGACATTCAACAAACATGTTAGAACCTAACAAAGAGCAAACACAATACAGACTACCACCTTAGGTCCTTAAGTCTACCCATCTCTCATTCATTATTCAAGGTCAAGTTCACATTTAAGTTTGGGGTACACGTGTGTGCGTCGGGAGCAACATAGGCTCTGATACCAACTGTGACACCCCGCGATAAAGCAGAAAACATAACTTATAAATTCAAGCGGAAATTAGGAAATTTTTGAAACTTTTCAAATTTAAAGCGCGGGTTCATTAAAATCCAAAACATAAATAAAGAATGCGGAAAGAAAGTTTAAATTATACAAATGTGATAGTCGAGGTGAGGGAAAATATATCCCTCGAATGACAATACAATAAAAGGTAGGTCCAAACAATCCTAATAAACCAACTACTAGGCCGAAGTGCTCGCTAGCTCACACATGTCTTCACTCCATGAATGCATCACTAATACCTGTCATTCATGTAAACATGAACGCCACAGTCAGTGGGGAGTAACTCAAGGTTCTCCCAGCCACAAAATGTCAAAACGAACATAACCAGGAACTAAAACAGGTAAGTCATATAAGATACATACAAAAGATAAGAATATCAAGTTTATATGTAAACATGGCAAATAATTGAGATGGAACAAGATAGGCCAACATTAGCTTAATAAAGATTCAACTGATCATGTGAAACAATTAAATAATATGAAAGACAAGAACACGGTCATTATACAAAAGCACGCATTTCAAGAAACACAACATAGATATGGGATTACAATCCGAATCATGTGAATCAGTTAAGTGAGGGATCAACCAATGCAATTTACAAGAATAGAAATCGTAGCCATTATTTGGAAAATCACTTAGCAAACATTGCACGGGAAGTGGCTACTAATGTCACATTCATACTTATGGCTTGCATCTCACCATAAGAACGGATGGGAACATCAATCCCGACGATCATATCGCAACTAGAGGGCTTATAGCTCACCCCTAGTGTCCGATAGGACCAAGACAAATAACAGACAAATACCAATATCTATAACCAAGCAAGACCTTTACTACTCATATATCAATATATAATTCCCCTGGTAGGACGACAATGGTACTCCCAACACTCAGTCCTAGTCTAAATCTGGCCAGACTCTCGGGACAAAGACAGTTCCCGATTCGACATGCGGCAGGACAGTCCGCATCCAAGACCCGAACCCTAAATCGGAAATCGAGAACCCACAATCGGCAGGACAGTCCGAAAGAGGCGGAAGATATGAGCTAAACCAACAATCGGCAGGACAGTCCGAAAGAGGCGTAAAGATAAGTCAAGCAATACGGTATAGCATAAGGGCATTATCAAGAATACAACTCAACCAAGCGATACGAATCAACTTGGAAAGAGACTACTACGTGTAATGAACCGATGATAATTCAAGTAAGACATTTCATGCCAAAATTATATTCATGAACATGAATGAGTAACCCATCTCTTCAATATTTGTCACTTGAATAAAAATGTAAATAAACGGAAATGAACCATTTATAATGAGCAAAGCAAGAATTTAATTATAAATTGCTCAAATGTAAGATAGACAATTCACTACTTACAAAGCATATGTGATTGAATTAGATGCGTATTATAATGAAAGAATGTCATTATATATATGAATGAGATGATCAAATAATGAATTCCATAATTATAATTCATATGAGAAAAATATATAGATAAACTATATTTAACGGATTACGTTATATAAAACAAGAGACGGAATTTAAACATTTCAATTAACCCGAAATTGGCACCAAAAGTACCCATAATGAGTGTGGCCCAATAACATAAGATGTAGACAAGCCCAATCTAATAAACATTTCAAATCTATTTCATAAAACCTAACAAGTCCAAAGGATAGGGTATGGCAAACCCAAATGGTAGAACATGTCAAGCCCAAGTGAGTCATGCCCAACACCTAAGAGAACAAGAGAAACAAGGAAGAAAGAAAGGAGGGACGGTGCAACCAGGCTAAGCAAACAAGAGCATCACCGAGTACGACCACGGCCAGCCTACGAAGACCCCACAAACACTTGGTCACGGCTGCTCAGCAGCCCGAGAAACGGTCACTAAGAACCGTGCTAACACGGTGTACAACTAGGCATTTAACACGAGAAGTTCGAGTATAAACAAGATGGAATTTGACACATATAAAGCAAGCTTAAATCGGTCCCGAAGACAAGCCCAATCTAATAAACATTTCAAATCTATTTCATAAAACCTAACAAGTCCAAAGGATAGGGTATGGCAAACCCAAATGGTAGAACATGTCAAGCCCAAGTGAGTCATGCCCAACACCTAAGAGAACAAGAGAAACAAGGAAGAAAGAAAGGAGGGATGGTGCAACCAGGCTAAGCAAACAAGAGCATCACCGAGTACGACCACGGCCAGCCTACGAAGACCCCACAAACACTTGGTCACGGCTGCTCAGCAGCCCGAGAAACGGTCACTAAGAACCGTGCTAACACGGTGTACAACTAGGCATTTAACACGAGAAGTTCGAGTATAAACAAGATGGAATTTGACACATATAAAGCAAGCTTAAATCGGTCCCGAAAGACCACAAAAATTCGCTCCAAAACAGAGTTCAAACAACCCTGACATACGCCCTATTCCCGTCCCAAAACTGTCCCCATAACATCATAATCTCATGCCCAAAACAGAGCCCAACTCAGCTCTGTCACGGCTCCCAAAGTCGAGTTCAAAACAGTCCACACGGGTCAAAATAAGACGGGAGTGTAAGCAAGGTTGAGACGGACGTATTTGACTTCAGCTGCAACTAAAGGCTCGAACTTTACAGCGAAAAAGTAGGAAAACCGAGTCACTAAATACGAGTTCTTAAACATTCCCAAGACGGAACCAAAGCACAGCTACGACAAGATTCAAAATCCCGAAAACAACTCACTCCACTCGTTCTAGAGCAGAGATCAAACACGCACCCAAACCGTCTCATATCTTCACTCAACAGTCACCATTACCCCATCTAATTGACCACTATTACGACGGTCCCCAAAACAGAGGACAACCATCCCAAAACCGCCTTTACCAACAACAATATGAGACGGGACTTTACAAATGAAGGAGAAAAGACGCAAGAACCGAACTTTATCGAATAAAAGCACATAAAACGACCCATAAGACGAAAGTTTGACATTTTGTCGAGTAACCTATCACCGTTACCTGTTTAGATCTCTTAGACGTCCAAGGAACCATCCAAGGGTGATTCTTAACCCAAACATGGAAGATATTAGCCCAGAAATCGCATCCTTGAAAGATGGTCGAAAAGAAACCAGACGAAAGCTGAGTTCTTTCTTGCATATAAAGGAGGAGGAGGAGATGGGGAAGCTATTGGTGAAAATTTCATGGAGTTTGGTTGAGAAATGAGAGAGAAAACCGGGTTTGGAGGGAACGAAAATGGGTGTTTGTTGTTGGTTGTTCATTGTTGCTGCTGCTGCTTACTCGAAAAGGAGAAGGAGAAATGAGGAAAAGCCAGGGTGGGGGATGCAGGGGACACGTACACCAAAAACAATAAATAATAATAATAATGAATAATAATAATAATAATAATAATAATAATAATAATAATAATAATAATAATAATAATAATAATAATAATAATAATAATAATAATAATAATAATAATAATAATAATAATAATAATAATAATAATAATAATAATAATAATAATAATAAGGCTAATTTGATAACTTATATCTTGAATAATCCATTTTTTCAAATCTTATACCTAAAATAACTTTCTTTAAAATCTTATACCTGATATAACATTTTCTTTTATACTTGATACCAAATTAGACTTCCGGTGAGAAAAATTGCTTACTGACCGTTTTGCCCTTATTTAAGGATGTGTGTTCATTTACCCTCTTCACCTCTTATTATTCCATTCCACCTTTAAACTTATCGATGTAAAAACCCTAAAAATCTAAAAACCCCCAAATTAAATTAATCTAATCAGAAGCCCCAAATTAATCGCATCACCATCTACAAACAAGCAATCAAATTCATCGTGCCTATCTCCAGTCAATTCTAACCAATTATTCAGGTATGTAAAGCTCTATTCCCTAAACTTCTCTTCATAGTTAAGGTTTTTTTGATGTTTTGTACTGTATTCTTCATAACCTTACTTAATTAAGGTCTTTATTTGTGCTTTTTTCTTACCCTTTTCATATTTAAAGTTGTTAGGTTGTACTAGTGTATACACTTAGGATTTACTTGTCTTTTATGCTGTAATCTTCTTAAATTCTTATTGTTTTCTGAAATCCACTTGAATTTCTGCTATTTAATGGGTTTGTAGGATGGAGATGCTTCTTACTGTTAGAATGTTCTTTGGGGGTAACTTTATACTCAGTAATGGTAAAACTGAATATGTTGGAGGTAGTACGCAGTTAATGGCTGGTATTTCAGTTAATCAGTTAACAAATGGCTTCATCTTTAAAGCTGCATATAATTTGATTGGTACAGATGGGGTACCATTTGTGTGGTATAAGAAGTATGGGGGGGGGGATTTAAGTAGTAGCAGAACTCTAATAAAGACTTGGCAGGAAGTGGGTGAGGTATAAGAAGTATGGGAGGGATTTAAGTAGTAGCAGAACTCTAATAAAGACTTGGCAGGAAGTGGGTACCATCTGAGTACTTGGCAGAAAGATATCTTGAAACATGGAGGGGTGACCCAACTTGGAAATTATCTGCTTTTCAAAAGCAAATATATAGAGATTTAGGTATTGAAGTAAAGTATGGATTATGTTGGCTGGCAAGGGCAAGAGCCAAACTGATGATCTTTGGTGATGGGGCTGATCAGTATGCTAGAGTGTGGGACTATGTGGCTGCTGTGAGGAAGTATAATCCAGGATCCACTGCAATTGTTATGGTGGATAACATTGAAAGACCCCCTCCTATCTTTCAGAGGATGTATTTATGTTTTAAGGCTGTGAAAGATGGTTTTTTAGCAGGATGCAGACCATTAGTTGGAGTGGATGGGTGTCATTTAAAAGGAGCATACCCAGGTATGTGCTTGGTAGCAGTTGGTAAGGATGGAAATAACAACATTTATCCCATTGCCTGGGCTGTTGTGGAAGTAGAAAATGGTACTACTTGGTCTTGGTTCTTAAAGTTATTAGTTGAGGATTTGGGGAAGGAAGATGGTGAAGGCCTTACTTTTATGTCAGACAGACAGAAGGTATAACAAACATATATAATCTTTTCATTGTCTTTTATTAAAAATTTCCATTTTAGTTGTCTGTTTATGATGTTTTAACATTTGAATGCAGGGATTGGTGGATGCACTGAAGGTGATTACCCCAAAAGCTGAAGTGAGATATTGTGTAAGGCATATATTGGCCAACTTCAAGTTGCAATTCACAGGTCAACTTTTAAAAGATACATTTTGGAGTGCAGCAAGGTGTACAACAAAGGCTGAATTTAACAAACACATGGAAGGTATGAAGTTTCTCTCAAAACCTGCTCATGCATACTTGGCAGCAATCCCCCCTCAAACCTGGTCTAGACATGCTTTCAGTCCCAATTGTAAGTCCAACTTGTTGTTGAACAACATTTGTGAGACCTTCAATTCAGTTTTAAAAGATGCTAGAGACAAACCAATTTTAACTCATATGGAATGGATACGAAGGTATGTAATGAAAAGACATTCTGAGAAAAGAGAGGGTTTGAAAAGTTGGAAGGGTACCCAATTGCCTTATGTGGAGAACTATTTGAAATGGGCTGAGAATGAGGCAAGGTTTGGAACAGTATTAGAAGGTTTGAATTATGAGTATGAGGTTGATTATAGAGGGGAACAACATGCTGTCAAGTTGAAGGAAAAGAGTTGCACCTGCAACCATTGGCAGTTGACTGGCCTCCCTTACATTCATGCAATATCCTGCATTATCAAGAATAGAGGGAATTCAAAAATGTATGTTGATGAAGTTTATTCTAGAGCCACTTATTTGAGGGCTTATGGACAGTCCATCACCCCTATGCCTTGTGTGAACCAATGGGATAGAGTTGGCCTAGATGAGCCACTGCCACCTCCTCATAGAAAACTTTCTGGAAGACCAAGTCACAAGAAGAGGAAGAAAGAAGCTGGAGAAGGAACAAGCAAGTCTGTCAAGAGGCCAAAGAGGCAAAGAGCATGTGGTAACTGTGGTGTACTTGGTCATAACACCAAGACTTGCAAAAATCCAACTTTAACCACGGAAAAGAATCAAACTCAACCTGAGCATCAACAACAACCTATGGTTGCAAGAGCCAAAAGCAAATCTGAATGGTCTAAGAAGGTAAGAGAAAATATTGCAAGAAGGAAAGCACACAAGGAAATGACTTCTGAAATGGCTACTTCAATAATCCAAGAAAGTCAAGCTAGTGTTAATGTCCTAGATAATTAGTTCTTCAATTGTTAGGACAAGTTATGTATTGTGTTTGGACAAGTTATGTTTTATGTTTTGGACCAATTTATCAATTTTTAGGCTAATGTAATGCATTCTGTTGACATGCCTTTGTGGTGTTATGAACAAGTTTACCATTTTCAGCAAGTAATTTGGTTGCAGCAAAAAGTTGGCTCTTGTAATGGCAACATGTTTTAGACATACAATTTCAACACTTACTTGCATTAATACTTGAATAACCATTCGGGAAATACAAGATATAGAAAATTGGCTCATAAATTGAGCTATTAAGAGTACAAACAACAACTAAATAACACCTAAACAGCAGCTAAACAACACCTAATAACTACTACTAAAATAAGTGACTACAACAACCAAAAGGCAAACAAATAAGATCTTCCAAACACTGCTTCTCAACATCTTTTTGCTAGATGATGCCTGATTGTTAACCCACTTCCTATTCTCCTTCAACATCTCAATATCATCCCTCAAATTCTTCATTTGTTCCTTCATATGTGTAGTCTCCGTTTTTAAGATATTGTTCTCAAGCTGCAATATTTTCTTCTCCATTAACAATTGGTTGATAACATTTTTCTGCCATTCATTTTGGGATTCATCGTACCAACTGAAATAACCACAACCACGAAAATCAGTTACTGTGTTGTAGAATTTGCAACCCCAAAATCGTCTTCCAGGGTTGTCTTGCGTCCAAGTTGTTACAAGACCCAAAGGAACACCACATCCACACCTTCGTACTTTGCTCGAAGACTCTAACCCAACATTCCGAGTTGACATATATGCAAATATCAAATTTCCCCCAAATTGATATAAACCCTAATTAATATAGGGTTCTAGATATAAATTAATCAAAAAAATCACACACTTTTAAAATTAATCAATCTAGAACAAAAATAAAAGAATATAGAGTGAAAAAATTTACCTTAATACGTTGTAGTGTTGATGAAAAGATGAAATTGAAAGAGATGGATTTGGGAATAATTAGATGATAGAGAATAATAAATGATGAAATAAAAGAGGTAAAGAGTAGATGGATGTTATATAAACAAACTAAAGGGTAATATTGGAATAAAAAACAACATTTTATGTCCAAATTTTGAATTCCACCGAACTCAGGCAATTTTTCTCACCGGAAGTCTAATTTGGTATCAAGTATAAAAGAAAATGTTATATCAGGTATAAGTTTTTAAAGAAAGTTATTTTAGGTATAAGATTTGAAAAAATGGATTATTCAAGGTATAAGTTATCAAATTAGCCTAATAATAATAATAATAATAATAATAATAATAATAATAATAATAGTAATATATAATGTAGTGTGTAATAAAGTAGGTGAGGGGTATGTGTTGTCGATATATGGTTAGTCTGAGAAAAGATTAGTCTCACAAGTGAAAAAGTGACGGTCTATAACTAGACGGAAAAATGTCTCGAGTCTATATTAACTTAAGACGGGAAACTATTATTATTATTATCTCTATTAATACTATCCGACACAAATATTTATTTTATATAAACAAGCTTGTGAAAATGTGACCTTTATAAAATTTATGTTCAAAAGGAGATCAATTAAATTAAATAATTTAAAAATATAAAATAAAGTAATCGAACGGTTAAATAAATTTTAAATGTCAGAATGAGAAATTCTGGGGTGTTACATAGGGTTTCTGGGAAGTTTGATGATTAATGGAGATTGCGTGCGTCAAATTAGTAAGGATGATTAATGGAGAAAATGGAGAAAATGGTGATGATTGATGAATTTTTCTGGGAATCTGGGGAGGTATTATGGTGAGAGTAAGAGAAGATACAAAAGGGGACAGTTGTTTAAGTGAGAGTTGATCCTGGTGGCTTTCAAATAAAGACCTGCTAAACCGGTTGCCTATCAACTAATACTAGTATGTGGTGAATAGTATAATAGTAGATAGTAATCGTAGTTAATCAATAGGTCATAATAATTTGAGAAGGGCACTCATAGTTCATAGTATTTCCATGAAATAACCCAAAAATAAATATACCCCTCCGTTGAGTGTTGACTCTTCTCAGCACTTTTGTGATGCTATGCTGCCTTTCAAGACAAAATAAATGTAAAATAAATAAACTTTAGTACACAGCTCGGATTTTACATCATTCTGCAGATTGCTGTCATTTGCGGTCAGTGATGTTTCCCTGTAAACTTACATAGGATTGGTTTTTCTTTTTCTCATAATGCTTATGTGATTCTATGCTGCCTTTCAAGACAAATGAATTAATAGAAACTTTTAGGAAAGGGTGTGTGTGGTTCACGATTCCGTCACCTTGACTTTAATAGAAAATTAGAGCAGCCTTTCCCTTTTCTACAGAAAAAAAGTTATAAACTTTGAAGTCTATCCTAGCCCGCCACACACTGTTGAGTGTTAGACTATTCTCTCAGTCTTGCATTTGATTATTGTTTTTGTCTATATAGCCACTTATCTTCCAAGATGATTGATTACCTGCAGCTGAAAAGCATTAAAACGCGAATCCCTATTAAGGTAGACAGAAGACTAGTTCTTCCTTTATCAATCATGGAGCTCAACCTTAAAGAAACACCAATGACGGGGCGTCACCTAGTGGCAATGCCATACCCAGGAAGAGGCCACATCAACCCAATGCTGAACCTCTGCAAACTCCTTGCCCAAACTAAACCGGACCTGCTCATTACATTTGTAGTCACTGAGGAGTGGCTCGGCCTCCTCAGCTCTGAGCCTCAGCCGCCGCCTAACATCCGCTTATCCGCCATCCCTCAGGTAATTCCGTCCGAGTTTGGTCGAGCTGCTGACTTCCTTGGTTTCATAAAAGCAGTCCACACCAAGCTCCAGGATCCCTTTGAGCAACTCCTAGACCGCCTCCAGCAGCCACCTACTGCTATTATTTATGACTCGTATCTTTCTTGGGCGGTTGACGTGGGTATCCAAAGGAATATTCCGCTGGCTGCGTTTTTTACTGTGTCTGCTTCCTTCATCACTGTATTCGTCCACTTTGATTTGTTGGTTCAGCATCACCACTTTCCTCTTGATGTCTCTGGTAATTTCCATTCCATTCTTTATTGTTGTGAAAGAGCAGTTTGATGCAAATTGCAACACAGTTTTCATGTTTAGTCATTTGTTTCTCAAAATTTGTAGAATAAGAGAAAACATAATTAAACTTAGGATGGCTAATTCAATGTGTGTGATCGATTTGTACACGGTACATCTGAACACATCTCGTCATTGATGGGAGCCTTTGAGGCAATGGATGATATTGTTGTTACTATGGGGCAACAATGGCATACATCTCAACCAGATCACTAAACTCTAATTGATACAGTACGTAGTAGTTATTTGTTCATTGTAATGCTAATAGTTAATACGGAGTATAATTTTTGTTGTCAGAAAGAGGACATGAAGTGGTTGACTACATTCCGGGACTTGCTCCAACTACTATAGCAGATATGACGACAATCTTTCATGGAATGGGTAACATTACGTACCCAAGAGTCCTGGAATCAATGTTGGCTCTGAAAAAAGCCCAGTTTGCTCTCTTCTCTTCAATTTATGAATTTGAAGGGCCAGTGTTAGATTGTCTAAAAGCTAAATTGGGAATCCCAGTATACCACATTGGCCCAATGATACCATACTTCAACCTCAAACCAAACACAATGATATACAAGAGCGACTACTTCCAATGGTTGGACTCTCAACCTAAAGAATCTGTCTTGTACATCTCACAAGGAAGTTTTCTTTCACTTGCAAGTGCTCAAACAAATGAGTTTGTTGAGGGGGTCAAAGAGAGCGGTGTTCGATTCTTGTGGGTTATGCGGGATGCTAGTTCTCAATTCAAAGATGGTATCGGTGAGACGGGGTTCTTGGTGCCTTGGTGTGATCAATTGAAGGTGTTGTGCCATCCTTCGATAGGCGGATTTTGGACACACTGCGGATGGAACTCTACTTGTGAAGGCATTTATGCAGGTGTACCAATGCTTACATGTCCTATATTCTGGGATCAAATCCCAAATAGTAAGGTAATAGTGAATGATATGAAGATTGGCTTGAGGGTGATGAAAAACAGGGTTAATCAAGAAAAGGTGATGAGTAGGCAACAAGTAGCAGAGCTTGTGAAGGAATTTATGGACCCTGAAAGTGATGAGCGCAGAGAGATGGTTGAACGTGCAAAAAAGTCTAGCATTACTTTTAGAAGGGCAGTCGCGAAAGGAGGTTCAGCTGCTTCTGATCTTGATTCTTTCATCAACTCCATTTAACAACACTGCAGATTTGTTATACTTGTACAATTTTACCCCATTTCCATGTGACTGGCATGAGTATAATTGAAGGGAGTTCAGTATTCAATAATTTGAGGTTGATTATTATTTTTACTTTTCAGTATGTCTGGTTATGAATTATGATGTGTGTGACGACTTCCATGTAATATTGGGATGGAGTTCTATCGATGTTCTATTGAAGGAGACTGAGAGGTACGGGTTTGAAACTTGCCTCCTTACTTTTTGTTGAAGTTTTGCTTCTGAATTCAGGTCTTAGTACCATAAAATTGTTGACGTTGACGGATCAAAATTTAAATACATATGATGACGGATAAAGTAAAAAAATGTTACGAGTATACTTAATTCCAAATAGCAAGCCGATTAAACCATTCCGAGTTCCGATATCCATTCAGTTTTCCTATACCAACATGATTTGCTTGTTTTGGCGCTCTTTTACTCTTGATTGCTTCTCTCCCCTCTACACCAAGTAAGTCCATATGTAGTTTACTCTTCTTCTGTGTTATGTCGGCTTTAATAATTCGGTTACGAAATCTCTCCTGTTATTTATTCAACCAATTAATTGTAATTAATACTTTGTTCTGTTCTCTGCTCTGGAAATTTGATTTTGAAATCGGAAATCATTATTTTTCTTGTATATTAATTGTACTAGATTTCATGCCCGGCCGTTGGCCGGGTAATATCTAGAATTAATTTCTAAATATTTATCTTGATCGAGATTGTTGCTTTAAAGCATTTTAGTTATTATTAATATATACCTATATTTTGGTCAATTTGTGTGATAATTGTTACTCTCCAAAGAACATCATAATAATTATTGATTGCTCTTTTGGGTAGACCATTTTGCATAATATTTGGGGTTCGACACCTAGGATCGTGATTTGTGCAAATCTCTTACACATATGATTTGATCAAAATTGTAATATTAGAGAAATGCTTTTTGCTTAAATATATAGTAACAGTATAATAACAAACCAATATTGAGGAAAACGATATCTATCATGCTCATAATATAAAAGATGTTTAGGTATACAAATAGACCTTGTATCCTACTCAAATAGATATTGTATAGTTGCGCAGCTAGAATTCTCTTACGTTCAAAATTATATAACCTATTCTATTATTGATCAAATTCTTGCAGTAGTTTATTTTCAATTTGTGATAAACGTTCTTTCCTATTCTTCAATTATGTATGAATAGATTTCATGTCAGGGGTTGCCCGGGTTATACACAATAATAATTTCTAAGATGTGAACACTTTTTAACTTTCGTCAAGCAAATTGTAAGATTTCATTCCCTAATCCAACTGAAGAGACCAAAACAGTGATATAATTATCATGAGACTTAGTGTTAGTATGATTATTAATACTATTGAGTATAGACTATATTTATTTTGTGTCTTATCGTCTTTTTTAAGAATTTGTGATTGAATATAGACCATTTTTATGTGAGACTGTAAAGCGTAACCATTTTTATGTGAGACTGTTAAGAGTAACTATATAGACCTTCTAATTATTAGTAAATTTGTGATCTTTTAAATAGGTGTCGTGTTTGAGGCATGTTTGTCTTCGTTTATGTTATAATCTTAATTAAATTGCAATTATCATGCTCTCTATTTGTTGCAAAGTCTATAATCACAGGCCAAATTGTAAGAGTCGTTGTAAATGATTGGTTTGTGAACTTTTTACTACCTACTCTCAAATATTAAGTAATTCCGCCGCGAAAATTAGATTATTAATAGTTAGAATAACAATCATAATTAGATTTTCTTGTGCACTTACCGGAGAAGTAAATAATAATAACATGGCAAACCCATTAACCAATTTCATTTTTTATTTAATTATTACTTTCCCGGTCCCAGTAAATAGTTTATAGTTGCTTTATACATGGGTAAATTAACAATTTATGTGACGAACAATTATCAATACAATTATCTTCTATGAACCTTCCTCTATCGAATTCTACCATGATATCAGAGCCCTTTTTAGAGGACTCTAAAGAAAGGCCGATTCGGCTACAATCTATACAAATCAAGTTTATAAGATTAGTATAAGAGTTGAAGCATAGAGCATAGTTATAAAGATAGAATTATGCACCAATGCAATGGCCATGCATTATAAGCATACTGCATGAGAGTTATTAAATTAAAACACGTCAAAGATAATAATAGTAATAACCATATACTCCGTAATCCGTATATAAGAGCAATAGCTTACAGTATCAAGAGTGTATACATCTTAATCAGTATTCGTGTCCATTAATATTGCCCTGCTTAAGTCATGTGACCTGTGACAAAAATTAAGACCACAATGAATAATGAAGTATTAGATGCGATTGAAGAAACAAATGAATACATGAAACCGTACAATCAAGAGGGAGAAATCAATACATAAATAATCAAATAATGACAAAGTAAGGAAGAAAGAATAAATTCATTGCTCATTAATGGACATAAAAATACAGGAGCTATACAATTCGTTCATATAGACAAAAAAAAACATAAATGTAAAATAACTTAATGCTACAAAGCCTACAATTGTTTGGAAGAATACATATATACATATGCATATTGATTGATATTATGAGGACCGAGGAGTCCTATGTCCATTAATAGAGTTGAATCAATATTTAAATTAGATATTTATCTTTTTATATTTTTTTTAACCGATATAAGTAGATAACTTTTCAATAGTTTACAATTAAGTACTAATATATTTATCTTATTTTAATATTTTATAACTTAAATAATTCATAAAATTTGAACCACTAACATCGCTTGAAAAATTCCTCTTTTAAGTATATTGATTGATAGTATGTCAAAGAGTTCCAGAGTAGCTCTACTAAACTCGCCCCCAAGGCCCCGAGCAATAAAATTAATATTTTAACTTTTAGTTAAAATTTACTTATTTGTTCATAGTTTACCTTATGGAATTACAAGTCCGTTAACTTTCGTCCCTAACTCCAAATCTTGGTCCCGTCACTGATAGTCCTGCTTGAATGTTTGATTCATTGACTAAAATAGGAGTAGCTCTGGTGTAGGATTCATGGTAAATGTATGATGTATTGCCTGAGATATAGAGGAGTTACTCTGGTATAGGATTCTGCTGGATTGACATACTTTGTAGTTTGGAAAGATGTGCGATTGGTTATGCTTTGTAGTTTGAAAAGATGTGCTATTGGTTATATTTCCTGACGTTTAGGTTACTTTGCCTGGTGGTTAAATTTGGTCAATGAAGAGAGCTATTGAGAGTTTGTGCCTGGTTGGGCATTTGGTGTGTACATATTTTGGTTACGATTATATTTTGTTGGTGATTTAAGTGAAATCGTCGTTCCATTTAGTGTGGTCGGGATTTGGTTCAAAGAACGGTGAACTCGGAATGCCATATAGTGGGTTTGGGAGTGCGGAGTGCACACTCATTTAATCATATTCCGAGTTTGTGAAAAGGTAATATGATGGAGCATTAAAATCAATCAAACTCGCATGTTTGGCCTTGGTTGTCTCGGCCCTGGTCAGGGGGTGACAGCCCCGGTGAACCGGGGTGGCTGTAATCTGGCATGTTCTTGCTTCTTTCGAGGCCGCCCCGGGGACGGGGTTGCTGCCCCTTTGGTGAATAGGTCTCGACCGGGGTGGCTGCCCCAAATGTGTTGAAGCGAATAGCAATTAGCTAATCACAGTTGATATATCAGGGAAGGAACATTATCTCTTGAGGATCTGACACGCTTTCGAACATGTGACTGGTGGCTTATGTAGTTATGTTATACCCCCTTTTGAGTTTTGACTGGCAACTGGAATGAATAAAAGTCTGCAGATACCTTTACATTTTTTTTTCATACCCCTGCTTGTGGTGGTTCCTGAGGACATTGGTTGATACCAGTATGACTTTTTCGTACTCAGTCAGGAAAGGCGAAGCGCTCCTATAATCCGTAGATAGTTAGTTCTCGCTTTTCTCATCTATGCTTTCGACCCAGACGAGTTGAATGAATGAAAGAGTTCAGTAAAACTTCCTACAAATCTTTCTGAAGGAAGTGGTGAATGAAAAACTGGTAATCCAAGTCGAAAGTCCCTGTCTTGTTTAGACAGATGGCCCCTCTGGATCCAGAGTTGGATTTGAAGCGGTGAGGGGATCAAGTTCTGTATAATCTCTGAACCTCCATGGGGGGAGGAACAGTTGGAGAGGCTTCATGCCCTTAATGAAAAGCTTAATAGGAGCGGAGTCCAACCCCAAGCCTTTAAGCTTTTGCAAGACAAAGTCATGTGTTAGATATTGAGTATGCACGAAACAGGAATTGACAATAATAAACCACATTGAATCGACTTCGCTTTCCTAATAGAATAATTCGACCCTATATTAGTGCCAGGGTTATATACCGAATTTTCTATTGAGATAAGACGATGTCCTCTGTTATCTGGCACAAGAATCAGAGAAGTAATATAGAAGTATTTTGTGTAGATCGTTATAATTTCTTAGATGCAAAAGATGGATTGCTTTTCTATATCTTTTCCATCTTATCCCTTGGCTATATATATACTTATATATATATATATATATATATATATATATATATATATATATATATATATATATAGTATAAGGATCAAGAGAGTCCTCCTTCTCCTATTGAGTCCATAAGTCCTCTTAGAGGCCCTTGGATCTTGTAGAATAGAGGGCTTAGATTGAAAGGCAAAATGAGGATTATGGGGGTAATTAAGACTCTCCCTTATCTACTCCCTAACTAAACACTAATCCCACTACATATACCCTCCCCCCTCTCTCTCTCTTACCTTATTATTCCTCAACTTACTTCTCTCTCATCCTAACAAAAAAAATACTCTTCTCTCATTTCTCTACAATCCTAACAAAAATCCCAATAACTAAAAAACCCAAATAAATAAATAAAACAAAAACCCAAAAAATCAAAACCCAAAAAACCAAAAACCCAATAACCCAAATAAATCATCCACTCTTCTCTTCTTCATTCACCGCCAACCCCCATCGCCACCCCCCCCCCCCCCACCGCCTACCCCACTACGGGTATTTTTTCAAATTTCGTTTTTTCCCAGATTTTGGGTCTCGGTTTTTTTTTTTTTTTTGTTTTTTTTTTGAGTCGTTTATTTTTATTTGTTAATTTTTGTTGTTTTTAATTTTGATTATTGTCTTGTTATTTATTCTTTTCAAATCTCGTCTTGTTATACTTTTTTTTTCTAAGATTTCCGGTTTTTAAATCTCGTTTTTATTTTGTGAGATACTTTTATTTTGATCTTAGATCTACTAATATAGATTTCATATAATTTGTTTATTTTTATCTTAAGTTACACCATCATGGACTAAAGTTACAGTAGGACTAAAAATATATGCTTGTCTTAAAATTTCATAAATTCTAATGAATTTATAAGAAAGGACTAAAATTACACTATTATGGACTAAAGTTATATTGTCAGTGGACTAAAGTTACACTCAAATAAATAGAGTTACATAAACTACACGACTGAAGTTATAGTATTAATGACCAAAGTTACATACTTAAAAATATATAAATTACATGAATTCCAATGAATTTATCAAAAAGGACTAAAATTACACTATTATGAACTAAAGTTACACTGTCAGTGGCTAAAGTTACACTCAGAACAAGCTAAAGTTACATAAACTCAATATAATATATAAAATGGACTATATGACTGAAATTATAGTATTATTGACTAAAGTTACACCCTTTAAACATTAAAGTTACATGAATTCAATTAATATATCCAATGACTAAATTGATTTTGAATATATAAATTTAAATTTATATAATTTTAAAACAATTTGATATAACTTTAGCATATGACGACTGTAACTTTAGTCCAAATATGTGTAACTTTAGTCCAAATTTGAGGAACTTTAGTCCTTTTTTATAAACTAATTGAAATTTATGTAACTTTAGTCTCAGTGTAACTTTAGTCATTTTTTGTATAACTTTAGTCCTAAATTGTGTAATTTTAGTCCAAAATCGGGTAACTTTAGTCGTAATTTAAATTTCAAACCAACACAATATAAATTCAAATTAATATATCCAATGACTAAAGTGATTTTGAATATATAAATTTGAATGTAACTCCAATATAGGAGATATGTAACTTCAATAAGGATGAATGTAACTTTAAACCCCAACTAACATACACCATAACATGAAAGTTTATGTAACTTTAATCAAAAAAAACAAAATAAAAACCAACTATACTAGATCTAAAATAATAAAAAAATAAAAAAATAAAAAAATAAAAAAATAAAAAAAACGGAAATAAGGATGAGAATAACTAGATCTGAAAAAAATCAACAAATAAGTATGAAAATGGTGGACTTCAAAACTAGATTTAAAAAACCGAGATAGCAAAAAAGACGACTTAAACCACGAACAATCGATTTATTTTATTGATTAGAAATATAGATATATATACCAAAACAATATTTCAAGACGAATTTTAACAAGATTTGAAATATATATTATGAGACGACACCCTATCGTGAAACATACATCAGAAGATGAAAAATAAAGGAGGAATCTTACCATAGGCACTCATTAAGAAAAAAAAAAAAAAAAACCGAACAAGATACACGACTAAACCCGACAACTACCCCGAACCCACCTCAGATCTGAAAAAATGAGGCGAGAAAGGCGGAGATACTAGATCTGAATTTTAAAACCGACATAAAAATCTAAAATTAGAACAACTAGATCTGAATAATAAACACAAAAAAATAGAAAACACACAAAATCGAAAAACACAAAATTAAATACCAATATCGAAAAATGCTGCAACAGAAATTCCAATATCATCACACAAATTCTTAAAATAAAAATACAAAAAAACAAATCAGATTTTGTGAAACCAGATCGAAATTTAAAAAAAAAAAAATCCGAAAATTTAAAAAAAAATCGAAATCAAAATTAAAATTTAAAAAATACATAATCAGGAAAAAAAAAATAAGACGGATTTCAGCAAGAGAAGATGAATCTCAGGCCACCCATTTTGAAAAAAAAAAAAAAAAGAAAAGAAAAACGAACAAGATAAAGCCGACAACTACCCCCAACCCGCATCAGATCTGAAAAAATGAAGCGAGAAAGGCGGTGACGGTGATGTCAGCTCGACAGGAGCTGGTGTTACCCGGACGTAGTGGTGGCGGCGCCTTGGTGTTGTGTCGGTGGTGGGTGCGGGCTATTTTGTGGGTGGAATGGTGGGTGGCGGCTGGTGTTGTGTTGGGGACGAGAAGTTGTGGGTGGCGGCGGTTGGGTGGTTGTCGGGTGCGGCAGGAGGCCGGATGAAGGACGCAGGGAGGAAGTGCCTTGTTTTTTTAATTCTCAAATTTGTTTGGTTTGTTTTTGTTTTGTTTTGGTTTGGTTTTGTTTTGGTTTGGTTTTGTTTTGTTTATTGAGAGAGATGTGAGATGAGAGAAGTGAGCAGGGAGAGAGATGAGGGTGTTAGAATGAGAGGAGATGTGTGTATGAGAAGGGGATGAATGATTAGTGAGGATTAGTGAGGAGATGATTGATTTAAGGAGGTAATTGGTTGAGGCTCATTTGTGGCCCTTCATTTAGATCTAATCTCAACTCTTCATCCACTCCATCCAAAGGCCCATAAGAGGACTTAGGAACTCAATAGATGTAAGGGACTCATTTGAACCTTACTATATATATATATATATATATATATATATATATATATATATATATATATATATATATATATAGGCAAGATCGGGAAATAGGGGAATGAATGTCCGAACAATTGCAACTGTTGGATTTTCCAAAAGAATTAATTATTGTTGCGTGAATTTAATTTCCGCACCCCTTCATAGTTATTCGAACGAAAACTATACCATAATTCCGTAAATAATTATGCAAGTGTACACTCCGTACTTCCCAAACTCGCATTATATTATTTAGAAATTATCCATCTATGAAACAACCTTAATTACGCCAAAATAAACCGGTAATTACTCTTAAATCACCAACATTCCTCCCCCATTTAAGCGTAATACAAGATTAAACAGCTAAAAAACATACCAATTTATGCATAAATGAAAATGTCACGAATATTGAATTTCCACTTAGTGAAATTACACATTCCAAATATTCGAGTATCGGGGTGTGACTAAGCAGTGAACCCTTTCTACCCATTTTGAATACATGAAGATAACTCACACATAAACTAATTTACTTCTAAAAATTACATAAACCGACACTTAATTACAAGCCTAGTGTCCCATATGGCCATATCTATTCACGAACATTTTAGGAGTCAAACCCATACTCCCTTAAAGCGGCTGTACTTCATGTTCACATAGGTTGATTCTTTTCATCGTGTCCTTGCAAACACACTTTTTCAAAAGATCAACCTTACAACATGCAAGTCTAAGCACACACCTCGGGACATAATTATTGTGTGGTTCAATCTCTTAACAATAGACCTTGCACATTGAATTCAGCCTCTAACATTGTATTAGAGGGGAATTGGATATCCTATCGCCAAGGATCTATAAGAGTTTTAGACCCATCCCGTCAACCGACTTAATAACCAAGTCCTTAATTGACCCTTTATGCAAAGTGATCAACTAAAACTGAGATCTCACAAAACAACCAATATCAATTCCCATTTATGATAGTCCATAAACTACGTTATAACAAACACCCCGTTGCACACTGTGATTCACTATCAAAAATCATGAATGAAATTGGTCTAATACTTGTAAGTAATACCGTAGATTAATTTCTTTAGCTATTTAGCCTTAACCGGCTATGCTAACACTACACATACCAACGCCAATATCAAACTCATAATGTAAATTTGCTTCTTGGAAACCCGTAAGCTAATGGTGTCTTCCATAGGTAAGAATATTCTACCATTTGCAGAAAAGACCATCTACATTGGTAAATCAATCAAATTTACATAACATTTTCCCTCTATAACAGAAGGAAAAACGACATAGGACAAACCATAATTTATGGTTTACTTTATACATTTTCACACTTGCCTAATAGCTTACTAAAGATGAGTACTAGTTATACTAGTATACTGACTCAACTTGTCAAACCGCAATAATTAAGCCATTGTGAAAACCCGAGTAATGACTCCACTATCACTATAGAATAAAAGAGACATACTCGACCCTTGGGAGTATTAACCGTAGAATAGTAATCATATTCTCACACTTGATCCTAATACCAAGGATCATATTACCTCCCCTATGTCCTTCATAGAAGAACACAATGACAGAATCACCTTTTACAAGGTAAATCATCTTTAGTCTATGTCAAAGATCAACTTGTCATTAATCCTAAAACAAATGACAAATCCACAATCGGATTGTCAATAGTTGTACTTTCAATGCTGCCACCATAACTACATAATCTCACTATGGTTATCACAAACCATTATTCTCGAGATTATATAAGAAAATCAATTATATCAGCAAACTTTAAATACTTTACACAAGACATTACAATGTTAAGCAATCATTACAAGACAGTTAGCACACTAACAATATTATTAAATAACCGATCCATTGATCAAAACATCATATTTCATAAATATTACTTTACATATTAAATTCACATATATAAACAATCAATGTGAGATTTTAACACAACTTTAATATTTATGTCCTATATGGGTGAGTTTCATCTCCTCTTTGAAAATTAGGCTACCTAAGGTGCCATTTTGCGGACCCTTAATACCGCCCTATATCAATACACCATGCTATCAAGCCACATATGTATATCCATATGCTACCGCTTAATATCCACATTTTCATGTATTACATTCAAGAGACAAAATAAAGTCATTCTCACTCAGTAGCTCATTTTCACACATTATATAACACCATATAATAAAAACTTATGAAAACAATACTAGCATAATTACTAGAAAACAAGCATAGTGAAAAACACTACAAAAACCATATTAATAAATTATCAATCATCAAATACAAATGTTACTCAACTAAATCATAGTCAACACAAATTCTAACATGATTATTAAAACATATGATGATCAAACATCTTTAATAAACTATTAATCACTCTAATATTCATATGAGCATAAAGTTATTACACATTAATAATCACAACAAGAACCATGATCAATTTTAAACCAATTGATCAAACGAATATATATGTTAAAAACATATTCAACATGATATACACTATTCATGTTCAATAATCAACTTTATCAAAGTTTGAAACTAATAAAACCCATCTCATTGAACATTCCCTAAATAAGTTACAAGGGCTAACAACAATGAGATGAAAACGACATAAAATATGTCTCTTTGCATGATTGATTCTCCAACTTCTCCTTTGATCAACTTAGGGTGTCTCAAGTCACCATGAACCGAAACTTGACACCATCCAAAACCAATACATACACTTGCTAACGAGCCATACAAGCACTATATTATACCGCTCTATTTCGCATTACCGTGTATCTTATCAAGGATAATGATTCATTAGAGACATTCACAGCTACGACCTTGTTGTGCATTCAATAGTACACCACTATTGTTATATAATACACACACAATTCATATAACTGATAGTACTCAACTATTGTAACATCACGTGAATTGCGAGTCAAAGAAATTACTGTTAAACATGTCATATATAATAAATAGACATAAAAAGATAACCACTTAATATTACACCATATTAAGTTTAAACCACTCATTAATTAAAAATGCTCAAATTAAATACTCGTATATACTAGCATGTTTAAAGTGAGTACATAGTCATGTTATAAATTAATAATAACGACTATCATGATCGTACCATAACCAGTATCATTATCATCCATTTGTGATTTTGTAAACAATGCCAATTTAACAAAACATGAAACATAGATATTAAAACCCAATATCTACAAACCATAGTATAACCACTATTAACCATGTCATCAATAAGACATATACACTTGTGAGAATTTACGATCAAATGAACCATAATCATAATTAATCATGGCCATTGTCAAATGATATTATTCACAGATCTCAACTTAGAAAGTGATAATCAATAATCTCCAGTCACACCATAACATGATACGGCATAAAACTTCACCACATACTCTAAGATATATGGCCATTTATCATCATTAAATTATCAAAACTTGCAAGCAGTGGTTCATTAGACAAACATGTTAAAATGTTAACCATACCACAGTTTGATGGCTATTCAGCCTGAAGAAACTCAATTTGATTAAGTTAGTGTTGATGATGCCTTAAGACAAATTAATCTCATTTGTTATTTAATTGTGTGCCTCTTAAGTTTAACCATGTAGCATGAAGCTCCAATTGTCAATTCAAGGTTATCAAGAATGTCATCATGAAGATCAAAGATGAAGATAGTCATTAGTGCTAATGTCATGTGTTGTAAGGTGATCGTTTAACACGAATTTACGTTTAGATGCAAAAACAACAGTTGAGTCAACAGTTAATTAAGGCTCGTCTTTGAAAGAAATATTTCGAAAATATTTGAATCTTTGTTAAAGTGTTTTCTGGAATTATTTTGAAATCTTTTAAAGAAAATTGAGCTTTCAATTACTTGCTAAGGAGTTTGCTTGCACAATAAGACACTTACTATGAATGGGTTGTTTGCTTTTACATTTATGGAAATGTTTATGGTTCCCATAAACACAACCATTTATGCTTGTTTCTTGTTGAAAAACCCAGCCTATTTTTGTATGTGTGCACAACCTGATTTCTTGCAATCTTAGGCACCGATTTCTTGAGGAAGAATACTCGGTTTCTTGGTGAGGAATTTGGATGGCTTTGCATGTTGCCCAAGTAAACTACTTACATTATTTTAATCACTTGTGCTTATGAGTGTAAGATATTTTAATGTAAAGTATACTACTTGAACATTATAAATAGCTTGCTTAATTCATTTTTACAAGTGTGCAACAAACGAGTTTTAAACTGAAAAAGACTTAAGCTTTCAATCGAGTAAATTAACATTGCAAAACCGTTTATCATTTCAAAATCTTTGAATCTTTTGCAAGTTTGTTTATTTATCTTTTGAGTCTTTTACTTGAGTTTGTTGTTGCACCTAGTCGTTTTAGTCGTGTTCAAGGATCCCGTGTTTTGTACTTAAACTTTATCTCCTCCGTTCAATTGAGTGAACAACATTGAGATAAGTGGTCTTGTAACAAACGGGTAGAACCAAAGTCTTAGGATAGAGTTATCCTTAAGCACGAAGTCTTCGAAGCGGAGTAGCTTTTGAGCATGAAATCTTTCGGCGGAGTAGCCCAAAGCAATAGTCTTATTGCGGAGTAGCTTTAAGCAAGGAGTCTTTCGGCGGAGTAGCCCAAAGCAAAAGTCTTGGAAGCGGAGTAGCTTTTAAGCATTAGCAACCGGAGTAGGTTGGGGAGTTGTTTTATTATTCGGGGTGGTCTTAGTTTGTATGAGTTTACTTCTGAGACGTTTAATAAAATAGCGCTGGACGTAGGTCGCGGAGTAGTGACCGAACCAGTTTTTAAAAACATCGTTAGTCGTGTCTATTTCGTTTTATTTCCGCTGCACACTCTACTCACGTTTTTATTTACAGAATCAATCGTTGAGTACATCAGTAACTTCGCTTCTGAATCGTTGTTGAATACTTCTAACTCTATAGTTCTAAGTATCGACTTCTCCTTTCATCTAAGCATTGTTTAAAGTGTTTAAGAGTTTTAAGAGAAGCTTTCATTAAGCTTAAATTTTAAATAGACACCTAATTCACCCCCTCCCCCTCTTAAGTGCCCTCGTCCTCGACTCTTCAATTGGTATCAGAGCCTTGTGCTCTTGATAACTGGTTAACTACCAGTGAGTTGATCCTATAGTCATGGACGGGAAACATACTAAGTACCCTATCTTCAAAGGGGATAACTACTCCTGGTGGAAGCACCGTATGGAACACTACGTCAAAAGTACGGATTATGAGTGTTGGGTCATTATTCAAAAGGGTCCCCTTGCTATAACGGATTCATCGACTCGATGGGAACAAAGTCTTAGTGAAAAGTGAGGAAAGTTATGTCGAGGCTGACTATCGTAAAGTCGAGAAAAATTCTAAAGCCATGTCCATTCTTCAATATGGCATCGGTGAACAAGATATCAATTGCATCTCCGGATGTACCTCGGCTAAAGAGATTTGGGACACGTTAAATCTTGCATATGAAGGAACGTCCCAAGTCAAGAAGCATCGTATTGACCTTCTCATGCAACAATATGAGATGTTCAATATGATGAAAGATGAGTCAATCAATTGTCTTTCTTCTCGCTTTTCTAGTATTGTTAATGAACTTAAAGGTCTAGGTAGAGAGTTTGATTCCGAGGATATAGTCCGAAAGATCCTTCGTAGCCTAAGTGATAAATGGCAACCGAAGGTGACGGCTATTGAGAAGGCTAAAGATCTGTCCAAATTGTCCCTCAATGAGATAATGGGCTCACTCATGGCACACGAGTTAAGTCTCGCAAAGCGCTCGGGTGAAAGTTCCAAAGCTAGAGGTTTCACTCTCAAATCAACCTCAAGTGATGAGGAAGATGATGGAGATGACGAGCAAGCCATGTACTCACGTAACATGGCGGATATGATCAATAGTCACAATCCTAAGAAGTTCAACAATACTAACAAAAAACGTTTTCAAAAAAAGAGATCTTATTCCACGGTGGCTTGTTTCAAATGTGGTGAGAAAGGTCACCTTATCAAAGATTGCCCCAAGTGGAATGAGTTCAAATCTAGAGAAAAACGAGATTTTGCAAAGAAAGATTTTAAGCATAAAGTCATGTATGCAATATGGGGTGTATCTGATTCCGATGAGGATGAAGTCCTTGAGGAAGAATTAGATGCCAAAGTTTGTATGACAACTCGTCTTGATCTTGACGGACCCAAGTCTTCAAAGAAAGAATCCGCACTCTGTCTTATGGCGCACTCCGACGACTCCAGCGATGACTCCGACACCGAGGTAATGAATCTCAAGAACAAGGTGAGAAATCTTTCTAAGGATAAGCTTTGTTTGATGTTTGATGATGTACTTGACAAGAGTCTTGCTAAAAATGATAAACTCTATGACTTGCAAACTCAAATTGAGGAAATTGCTGAAGAAAATGTTAGTCTTAGAGAGTGTCTAGACGAGATAAAAGAAAGTAACATCATTCCATCACTCAGAAAAGAAATTAAAAAATTGAGGAAAGAAAACCTTGTTCTCACGAATATTGCTAGCTCGTCAAAATCAACAGTTGCCTCAATTGTTGTTTCTGATGTTGAAAAAGAAAACGAGCCTTTAATTATTCAAGTTGATATTTTGATTAAAGAACGATACTCACTGCTAGCTGACCTTACCTCGTGTCGACATGATAATAAGCAACTTGAAAAAATTGCTATGTTGCTTAGTGATGAATGTAGTCATGCTAAATCCGCTTTCGATAAAGTAGGCAAACTAAATCTTGACCATCTTGCTAAAATTGAAACATTGACCAAAGAGTTGCATGATGCTAAAGAGTTTTACAGGAAATGGGAAGGTAGCCAAAACATTTTAGACTCCCTCATAAATCAGTCCCAAAAATCTGAAGAGAAAGCTGGACTTGGTTTCCAAAGTGATTGATGAATGTAACTTCAGAAACCAGGAACCAAGCAAGACTGATTTTCGAAGGAGAAAAATATGCAGGCCTTCCTGAGTATATTGTTTGCAACTTTTGTGGTAAGACTGGTCATGACTTTAGTGGTTGTCCTAACCGACTAAACGACTTAAATAAGAACATCAAGGTTGCTAAAAAGGAGTGGGTTCGCAAAGATTTGATTAACAATGCAACTCACAAAAAGGAATCCAAATTCGTTTGGATTCCTAAACTAACCTCTTGATTTCTTATAGGCATTAGTGAGAGGCAGCAGCAATTGGTACTTGGACAGTGGATGTTCACGTCATATGACGGGAAGTAGAAACCAATTTCTCTCACTAGAAGCCTACAATGGTGGCACCGTGACGTTTGGTGACAATAAGAAAGGTGAAATTATTGCAATCGGGAAGGTTGGTAAGTCATCGTCACAATGTGTCGACAAAGTGTTGCTTGTCAAAGGTTTGAAGCATAATCTCCTTAGCATATCTCAAATGTGTGATAATGGTAATATCGTTGAATTTTGTGCTAGTGAATGTCGTGTCTTAGATGGTAATACAAGGGAAGTTGTTCTTGAAGGAAAACGTGTTAAAGATGTTTACTTGATTAATCTTTTTGCATTGTCTAGTCGTACCATGTCTTGTATGAGTGCTTTGAAAAAGAACGGCCCATGGCTTTGGTATAAGAGATTAGGTCACGTAAATGCTAAAACATTGAACACCCTTAAGCGACTTGACTTAGTCGACGGCATTCCTAATATGAAATTTGACTTTAATAGTTTGTGTGATGATTGTGCTAAGGGGAAGCAAGTAAGAAGCTCCTTTAAATCCAAAAAGTTCGTTAGTACATACCTCTTGAGTTACTTCATATTGATTTATGTGGTCCTATGCGTGTTAGAAGTAAAGGAGGTAGTCGTTTCTTATGTGTGATTGTTGACGATTTCTCACGATTCGTTTGGCTTCTCTATTTGAGTTCTAAAGATGAAGTATTTGATGAATTTTTAATTTGGTTGAAAAAGGTCCAAAACAAATTTGATAAAAAGCTCATATCTTTGAGATCCGACCATGGAACCGAATTTGAAAATTCCTCATTTATTACTTATCGTGATGAGCACGGTATAAGCCATAACTTTTCCGCGCGTGCTACACCTCAACAAAACGGGGTTGTAGAGCGTATGAACCGTACACTTGAAAACATGGCTAGGACTATGCTCATTAGTAGTAAGTTGCCAAAGAATTTTTGGGCCGAAGCCGTCAACACATCATGTCACATTTATAACCGTGTTATGATCCGAAAAATGCTTAACAAAACACCCTACGAGTTGCTTAAAGGAAGAAAGCCTAATTTATCCTATTTGAAATGCTTTGGTAGCAAATGTTTTGTTCACAACAATGGAAAGGATAATTTGGGTAAATTCGATGCTCGTAGTGATGAGGCCGTATTTGTCGGTTATTCGGATCGTAGCAAGGCTTATAAAGTGTATAATAAACGAACCATGAAAATGGAAGAAAGTGTGCATGTCATATTTGATGACTCTAATCTTTTACATTCTAATACAAAGGAAGAGGATGATGAAGATGATGAAGACTATGAGCTTGGAATGATCCGACATGACATGGATGATGTACACGAGGAAAACGAACAAGAGGAGCAGAATCAACAGTCGGATCAACTGTTGATTGAAGGAATTGGCCAAGAGACAGGGAGAACAGAACCACTTGAACCACAAAATGAGGCTACGACATCCAGGGGGAATGAGGGTACACTTGAACAAAACGAACAAACAGAAATAAACCCTCAAACACAAAATGAACCAGAACCAACATTTGAGCGAACTGTTGAGTCAGAACCCCAAGAAGCCTCACCATTCTTAATCGTACCAAAGAAGTGGAAACACCAAAAATCTCACCCCCTTTCTAACTTGACCAGTGACTTGAATTCGGGAAGGAAAACAAGATCATCCCTTAATGATTTCTTTGCATCTCATGCGTTCCTCTCACAAATTGAACCGACGAACATCACCATGGCACTTGAAGATCCGAGTTGGGTGATGGAAATGCAAGAGGAACTAAATCAATTCAGAAGGAATGAGGTATGGCATCTTGTCCCTAGACCTACTGCTTGTACCGTGATTGGTACCAAATGGGTCTTTCGCAATAAGCTAGATGATTCGGGCAATATCGTAAGGAATAAAGCTAGACTAGTGGTGCAAGGATTTAAACAACAAGAAGGAATTGATTATAATGAAACCTTCGCACCAGTAGCTAGGCTTGAAGCCATACGTATGCTCATAGCTTTTGCATCTCACAAAGGCATCAAACTGTTTCAAATGGATGTCAAAACGGCTTTTCTAAATGGTTATTTAGAAGAAGAGGTCTTTGTGGAGCAACCACCGGGTTTTATGAACAATAAATTTCCAAACCATGTTTTTAAATTGGACAAGGCGTTTTATGGTTTAAAACAGGCTCCAAGAGCTTGGTATGATATCTTGTCAAAATTTCTTTTGGAAAATGGTTTTGTGCGTGGATCGGTGGATAAAACATTGTTCATAAAGTCACAGTGTGGTGAACTGTTGATTGTACAGATTTATGTCGATGACATAATATTTGGTGCAACGAATGAACTCCTTTATTTGTACTTTTCGGAACTAATGAAATCTGAGTTTGAGATGAGTATGATGGGAGAACTAGGTTTCTTCCTTGGACTTTAAATCAAGCAAACTCAAGATGGTGTGATGATTCATCAACAAAAGTACATAAAGGATATGCTATGTAAGTTCGGTATGACTAATTCTAAACCTTTCTCTACACCTATGGTTTCGTCCACAAAGCTTGACAAAGATGAGAATGGTAAAAAAGTTGATGAAACTATGTATCGAGGTATGATCGGTTCATTATTTTATTTGACCGCTAGTCGACCGGATATTTTATATAGTGTATGTCTATGTGCTCGTTTCCAAGCTAGTCCTAGAGAATCGCATTTCATTGCCGTAAAACGTATTCTTAGGTATTTAGTTGGAACGTCTAATTTGTATCTTTGGTATCTCTCACATTGTCCTTTAGAGCTTTTAGGATACTCGGATGCAGATTATGCCGGAAGCGTTGTTGATCGAAAGTGTACATCCGGGATGGCTACTTTCTTAGGTCCGTGTTTGATCTCATGGGCGTCAAAGAAACAAAACACCGTTGCTCTTTCCACCGCTGAAAGCGAGTACGTAAGTGCCGCATTGTGTTGCGCGCAAGTTCTTTGGGTTCGACAGCAACTAAGGGACTATGGTATTATCTTTGATTCAACTCCTATCTTTTGTGATAATACTAGTGCCATTAACATTTCAAAGAACCCTATACAACACTCAAGGACTAAGCATATTGATATAAGACATCATTTTTTACGTGATCATGTGGAAAAAGGTCAAATTCGTCTTAAATTTTGTAGAACGGAAGATCAAATAGCCGACATTTTTACAAAACCGCTTGAAAGAGAACAATTCGTAAAACTTCGGTTGGAAATTGGTTTGTTGGATTCCGCGTAAAATTTTATGACGACTTGTCCTCGATGATTGACTAGAGTAGATGTTACATTTGTTTTTATAAGTGATTATGTGTTAGTATTACTCAATGAATTAGATGATTAATTTGCATGTAAATCCAATGGGTAAAGATATTGTTCACATGGAGCCACTCAACCATCATCTAACCATCAAATCTCCTTTCCCCATTACCCATGTCCTAGCCGCCTAAACCCCACCTAACCGGTTACACCCACCTTCCTCTCAACCAATCAAATAAAAAAGCCTAAAACACTATTCACCTCATTTACTACATGTCTCTTAAATCATGACTTCCTTACTCACTTTCAAAATTTTCAAAAAATTACACCTTCCCCAAATATTCTCCAAAACCGTCAAAAGCATACCTCTCCCAACTGTCACTTTTACTTTCACTATAAGAATCATGCCTCAAAAATCAACTAAGAAAACCTTGAAGGAAATCCGAGACTCCTACAAATCGAAAATACCATCGATTGAACCGCAAATCGAAAGTCTTGGATCAAAAACTGCCCAAAATAAAAAACCACCAAAGAAACCTAGAGTCTTTGTGCCAAACGCCCCAATGACAAGAAAGAAATCAGTTGCTAATCGTCCTAAAACAGCTGCCGAGGCTAAGAGATTCTCAAGTCGGGTGTTCAATCAAAAATTCGATTTGAATATGCCGCATGCAACCGAAACCGAGGGTGAAGAAGGAAGCACACGGGTTGTTGGTGAAGTTGATGATGATGGAAATCCAATCATTCAAGAAGTTGAGGAAGTTGATGTTGGTGTTGGTAAGGAAAGTGAAAAAGATGAGGAGATTGTTGATGAGGATGCCGAGAAGGAAGGAGAGAAAAACAGTGAGGAAAAGAAAAATGAAAGTGAAGAGGAGAATGAGGAAAACATTGAAAAAGAAAAAGAAAAGAGTGTTGAAAAATCAATTGAAAAAAAGTGAGGAAAAAGAAAAGAGTGTTGAGAATGTTGTTGAGGAATCCGGTGAGAAGAGTAATGGGAAATCGAAATCGAAATCGAAGGGAAGTGTTGGTGATGATGAGATGTTGAAAGATTTGGTTGGAAATAAAAGGAGAAAAAGGAGAGGCAAAACCGTGAGTGAGGCAACGGTTGTGGAAACGGAACTTGACACGGAGAAATTGAATGCCGTCTTCAATGATGACGAGTTATTCAAGGTGGAAACCGTTCCCAAACCGAAAGGCAAAGCAAGGAGAATGTCCACTCGGGTTATCTCAAGGAAAAGGAAAGTGGAGGAAATGGCAAAGGAAGTCGATGAATCGAATAGTGCTATGATTGCTATTGAGCAACCTCTTGATGAGAACAAGTCCAAGGCACTCGAGATTCTTCATGGGTATCGCTTTCCAAAGGATATATTTGATTGTTGCAAGCATGTCATCCAAGGGAACTTTAAATCGGGCCGTCGCTATGAACTCGAATGGTATGATTCGTCCCCCGCTTTTAAATTCTTTAAAGATGCAATTCATGCACAAAAGTGGGAGAGTCTTCTTAATCTCTATAACCGAGTTTATTTAGCGGAGATTGTTCAATTTTATACTACGGTCAAAGTCGATGTCCAATCGGGTAGTCTTACCGCCGTTATCAATAACAAACCCTTGTGTCTCAATGTTGAAATTGTCGGGAAATTGCTCGGTATTCCTACAACCGGGTTGTCCTCATTTCCTAAGGGTGATTGGCCGACTATTGATGGTATAAATTCCTTGACCGTAACAAAGTTTCTAAGTCCCAAAGCTACGTCCCCTATCACACTCAAACCGAGAGAAATCAAAATAAACCACCGGTTCTTTTTCAATTTCATTTATCGAACCTTGATTCCATGTAATGAGAGCCGTGGTGTGTGTGGTGTGCTAGACATGTGGCTGATTTATTATCTTGCTAAACACCTACAAATTAACCTACCCGCTTTGATGTTCTTTCACATTGATCATCTTGCTAAGATAGTAGAGAAGCGTAAGGTTGATAGTTCCACCGTGTTAGCATATGGGATGTGGTTATCGGTCATTTTCGAGAAAATGGATGTTGTGGACTCGACTAGTTTTGGTGTGGATCACATGTGTGACACTATGACCTCGGGAGTTTTATCACAAATGTACTTGAAAATTGATGGTGATAAACTTGCTCGAATTTGGTCGGGTATGAAGGCTACGGATGTCTCCTCCTCCTCTATGCAATCGTCTTCTATGACACGTCTCACTAAGGATGTTAAAGCCTTGTTGGATCTCCAACATGCTCAAATGAGTGAGATTGCGGGTCTTCGTTTGGAAGTGTCGGATTTGCGTAAGGAACTCAAAGAGGTTAAGGGTCAAAATGAAGAACTCTTGGAGATGGTTCACGGGTTGGTTGGAGAAGAGGATACCGATGAAGTTGATGATTGATCTTTTGCTCATAGCCGTGCCTAGCCTATGCCTAATGCCGTACCAAGCCTTTTGCCATAACCATGCCTAATGCCTAATCAAAACAAAAGCCTTTCTATCCCTTTTTACCTTGGCTTTATGTTTGTGATATATTTTGCTAATCATTGGTTATGTTGTTAGTTGTTGAACAATTTGTTTTGTATAACTCTAATCCTTATTTCGACTTGTGTTCTTCCTACTTGATGATGTCAAGAGGGGGAAGTTGTTTAAAATTGCAGGTGGTGATTCAATGACTCTTAGGCTTGCGTACACCGTAACTATGTTTACTTGGCGATTAAATGTTCTACCTAGGCTAACGAAAAATTTGACTAATTTTCAATGACCATGTATTTATGCATCTTATTTTGATCATGTTTTGACTTGTTAACCTTGACCATGGATTAAGGGGGAATTGCACACTGAATTTTATTTGTCTTGCAATCATCAAAGGGGGAAATTGAAGAAACTCAATTTGATTAAGTTAGTGTTGATGATGCCTTAAGACAAATTAATCTCATTTGTTATTTAATTGTGTGCCTCTTAAGTTTAACCATGTAGCATGAAGCTCCAATTGTCAATTCAAGGTTATCAAGAATGTCATCATGAAGATCAAAGATGAAGATAGTCATTAGTGCTAATGTCATGTGTTGTAAGGTGATCGTTTAACACGAATTTACGTTTAGGTGCAAAAACAACAGTTGAGTCAACAGTTAATTAAGGCTCGTCTTTGAAAGAAATATTTCGAAAATATTTGAATCTTTGTTAAAGTGCTTTCAACTTTCACAAATGTTTTCTGGAATTATTTTGAAATCTTTTAAAGAAAATTGAGCTTTCAATGACTTGCTAAGGGGTTTGCTTGCACAATAAGACACTTACTATAAATGGGTTGTTTGCTTTTACATTTATGGAAATGTTTATGGTTCCCATAAACACAATCAACCATTTATGCTTGTTTCTTGTTGAAAAACCCAGCCTATTTTTGTATGTGTGCACAACCTGATTTCTTGCAATCTTAGGCACCGATTTCTTGAGGAAGAATACTCGGTTTCTTGGTGAGGAATTTGGATGGCTTTGCATGTTGCCCAAGTAAACTACTTACATTATTTTAATCACTTGTGCTTATGAGTGTAAGATATTTTAATGTAAAGTATACTACTTGAACATTATAAATAGCTTGCTTAATTCATTTTTACAAGTGTGCAACAAACGAGTTTTAAACTGAAAAAGACTTAAGCTTTCAATCGAGTAAATTAACATTGCAAAACCGTTTATCATTTCAAAATCTTTGAATCTTTTGCAAGTTTGTTTATTTATCTTTTGAGTCTTTTACTTGAGTTTGTTGTTGCACCTAGTCGTTTTAGTCGTGTTCAAGGATCCCGTGTTTTGTACTTAAACTTTATCTCCTCCGTTCAATTGAGTGAACAACATTGAGATAAGTGGTCTTGTAACAAACGGGTAGAACCAAAGTCTTAGGATAGAGTTATCCTTAAGCACGAAGTCTTCGAAGCGGAGTAGCTTTTGAGCATGAAATCTTTCGACGGAGTAGCCCAAAGCAAGAGTCTTATTGCGGAGTAGCTTTAAGCAAGGAGTCTTTCGGCGGAGTAGTCCAAAGCAAAAGTCTTGGAAGCGGAGTAGCTTTTAAGCATTAGCAACCGGAGTAGGTTGGGGAGTTGTTTTATTATTCGGGGTGGTCTTAGTTTGTATGAGTTTACTTCTGAGACGTTTAATAAAATAGCGCTGGACGTAGGTCGCGGAGTAGTGACCGAACCAGTTTTTAAAACATCGTTAGTCGTGTCTATTTCGTTTTATTTCCGTTGCACACTCTACTCACGTTTTTATTTACAGAATCAACTGTTGAGTACACTGTAACTTCTGCTTGCTGAATCGTTGTTGAATACTTCTAACTCTATAGTTCTAAGTATCGACTTCTCCTTTCATCTAAGCATTGTTTAAAGTGTTTAAGAGTTTTAAGAGAAGCTTTCATTAAGCTTAAATTTTAAATAGACACCTAATTCACCCCCTCCCCCTCTTAGGTGCCCTCGTCCTCGACTCTTCACTGCCTATTAACACAAATCATAAAAGCAGTTATCATGCATAATAAGACCACTATTACCATACATGAAATCATCATGTATCAAACAAATATGATTTTGATAACTACCATTTTCACCATGATTAAACAAGATGAATACCAGGAGGAATTTAAATGAACATCAATGTGATAAATTTGATCGTAAGCAATATCAAAAATTATATAGAGAAAGACAAATTTCTTTTACTTATCTCACATGGTGCTTCCATTTTGGCAATTTCACCAGCATGACATCCATAACAATTTGCAATTCTCATCCATGTCCATAGTTCCAATTGATTATGTCAATTTTTCAAAACAAATTCAAGAACACCAACTGTCAAACGTCCGTGATTATCTAACTTTTGATATCGTATCGTACGTACCATTTCCGTCATTATCAAAGAACGAAAATACTCTAAGAATGTTTTTTTTTTTTTTACAAAAATGTAACGAAACAAGGCACAATAATAACGGAAATAAAACGATACAAAAAACGCTTTATCACACCCAATCGAATCACGCTAAACGCGTTTTCCTTGGAGTATTTCGACCCTATAACCTTTGGGTTGCACGAAATCTCTGTAGGATAAGACGATTACTTTGTCTTAAGGCAAGAACAAAGAACAATATACAATAACAATTTCTATTTTTACTTTGTTTTGTCATAATCTGAATAATACCGTGTGTTAAAACAACGCAATTGCTAAATCCTACACATTAGTTTGCTAAATCACACACGTATTGCCCTAATATTCCATAACTGCCCTTCCTCTTAAAAAAGAATTAAAAAGACTTTTCTCCCTAAACTTAATCAATCCGTTAATAGATCCACAATTATTGACTAAGAAGATTAGCACAGCCTATAGAAAAATAATGCACATATTGATTAACGGATTGAGCAATCAATAATTGTCGATCGACAGAAATTGATTGCTCAATCCCTTATAAACTTAATTAATCCATTAATCGAAAGTATGAAGAGCCATTGAGCAATCAATTTCTGCCTCGACTCAGTCTGTAAAATGCAACTAACAACATTAATTAATGCCTTAATGGCACAGTTTGTAAAAATCCAATTGCTTGTTTCGGGAGCATAGAAATTCTTGGTTAATGCATTGAAGTCCCAACCCTGATCAAGTGAATAAAACTCTAACTTGCAGCATTGACATACTGAGTAATTCCCTCATTACTGGGTTTGCTAGCAAAAATCGTTGTCGGTACGACAGATTGAACATCAGTGAGATAGTGCTATCACATCGATCCGTAGGTGGTTAGGTGTTTCAGGAAGGCAGGTGCAGTGGTTTGGATAGGTAGTGGTGTTCGGCCGGTGTAGATGACTCTCGGTGCAGGGAGGGGCGGGGGAGGTTGGCCGATGCAGAGAGGGTGGTTGGGGATTTGGAGGAGGACGAATGTACGTTTTCAATTTATTTAGGTTTTTTGTTTCTCTCTTGATTGATTGGGGTGTGAAATGAGAAGGATAGATTCGGAATTCGGGGGAAAAATGTGTGGGATTAGGGGGTGTTTGGCAAACGGCATATTGGTCGATTTTTAGCATATTCAAGGAATTTAGCATGTTTGACGAATCAATATGCTAATTCTAGTGTTTGGTAAACAGCATATTGAAACAACATATTTGGGGTCAATATGCTGTTTCACAATATGCTGCTTCCCCTAGCATATTGGTTAGCATATTCTAAAATAGGAAATTTTACAACATTTTACAAAGAAAACTATAATCTACTAATTGTAATCTGCCAATTACCAAACACTCAAACTAATTATGATAATTATAATATGCTAGTCAAACCTGGTCATAAAATCTATCATTTATAATCTGCTTTTGTAATCTGCTTATGCTGAAACTAATCCGCCGTTTACCAAACAGAGCCTAAGTAAAATAGTGTGCGGGATTTAGTACGTCCCTAAAACAAATGCAAGGAAACTTATCTTTAGCCAGGTTGCCATATTGAATTTGCCAACATTGCCTTGTGATCATCATATTCAACTTGATGCATACAATTACATACGTACCACCATGAATGAATTCAATTTTCTAACCAAATTCATTAACCCTCAACTTTGCTAGAATCATTCTGGCATCTTTATCAAACCGCAAACAAACCTCCCTAATTCCATATGTCGACAACGTCCTGTATACGGATTTCATTAATACCCTCAAACTTGTCCAGTTGATAACTTTCATTGTCATTTCATTAACATTCGTCATCTTAAAAGATTTCAGAATTATTCTATTAGATTGTTAGATATTGAGTATGCACGAAACAAGAATTGACAATAATAAACCACACCGAATCGACTTCGCTTTCCTAATAGAATAATTCGACCCTATATTAGTGCCAGGGTTATATACCGAATTTTCTATTGAGATAAGACGGTGTCCTCTGTTATCTGGCACAAGAATCAGAGAAGTATTTTGTGTAGATCGTTATAATTTCTTAGATGCAAAAGATGGATTGCTTTTCTATATCTTTTCCATCTTATCCCTTGGCTATATATATACTTATATAGGCAAGATCGGGAAATAGGGGAATGAATGTCCGAACAATTGCAACGGTTGGATTTTCTAAAAGAATTAATTATTGCTGCGTGAATTTAATTTCCGCACCCCTCATAGTTATTCGAACGAAAACTATACCATAATTCCGTAAATAATTATGCAAGTGTACACTCCGTACTTCCCAAACTCGCATTATATTATTTAGAACTTATCCATCTATGAAACAACCTTAATTACGGGATTTTGAGACCATTTTACAGCCAAATGTGACTACTTTTGGAAAACAAGTTACCATAAGTTGTAACACTAGCTGGACCATTGTGGTTACATTTGACCATAAAATGATCACAAAATCTCGTCTTTTTGGTAAGATGGAAATGATCCGTCTAAAACAAGAATTTGTGCAATCATTATACAAGTATTCTGTGTCATCACTTTTTATTTAATCTGATTCTGTTTGAATGGCCGCCATTAGTCCATGAGGGTGATGATCATAAACTCACCTTATGTTAGGAGTTATAATGATTGAGCATATAAAAGAGTTGCATTCTCTCTTTAATTTGATGCTGTGGTGGAGTTTTATGCATCTAATAACACAAGTCTGGATATATCTTGACATTAGTCTTCTCTGCTTTGTCCCTGCCAACCGAAGATATATGCAGCAGGAAAACCAGGAATTATGGTCGCATCTCCTTGTCAGGGACCTGACATCCAAGCTTTCAGCGGAGAAAAACTATTTCTTCTTGTTGTCAGATGCGAGGTATACTCTTGGTTTTTCACCCAAAGACACATATGACATAAGGCGATTAGTTTGCACTGAACCCGTCTAAAATTGGCGGTTAGAAGATTTGCAACCATGTATATACACCTGAAGAAACTTTGGAGCAGCAGTCCACTATCAAGAGTTTACCTGCTCCACATCTTTCTGATAGTTTATTCTGCAGATTGCTGTCATTTGCGGTCAGTGATGTTTCCCTGTAAACCTACATAGGATTGGTTTTTCTTTTTCTCATGATGCTTATGTGATGCTATGCTGCTTTTCAAGACAAATTAATTAATAGAAACTTGTAGGAAAGGGGGTGTGTGGTTCACGATTCCGTCACCTTGATTTTAATAGAAAATTAGAGCAGCCTTTCCCTTTTCTACAGAAAAAAGTTTTAAACTTTGAAGTCTATCCTAGCCAGCCACACACTGTTGAGTGTTATACTATTCTCTCAGTCTTGCATTTGATTATTGTTTTTGTCTATATAGACACAATCCTTGAGTCAATGTCGGCTCTGAAAAAAGCTCAATGTGCTCTCTTCTCTTCAATTTATGAATTTGAAGGACCAGTGTTAGATTGTCTAAAAGCTAGACTGGGAATCCCAGTATACCACATTGGCCCTATGATACCGTACTTCGACCTCAAACCAACCTCAATGATATACAAGAGTAACTACTTCCAATGGTTGGATGCTCAATCTAAAGACTCTGTCTTGTACATTTCACACGGAAGTTTTCTATCAGTGTCAAGTGCTCAAACAAACGAGTTTGCTGAGGGGATCAAAGATAGCGGTGTTCGATTTTTATGGGTTACTCGGGGTGTGCGTTCTCAATTTACAGATGGTATTGGTGAGACCGGGTTCTTGGTGCATTGGTGTGATCAATTGAAAGTCTTGTGCCATCCTTCAGTAGGCGGGTTTTGGACACACTGTGGGTGGAACTCTACTTGTGAAGGCATTTATGCGGGTGTACCAATGCTGACGTGTCCCATAATAGGGGATCAAGTCCCAAATAGTAAGGTAATAGTGAATGATATGAAGATTGGTTTGAGGGCGATGGAGAATGGCGTTAATCCAGAAAAGGTGATGAGTAGGCAACAAGTAGCAGAACTTGTGAAGAAATTCATGGACTCGGAAAGCGATGAGCGCAGAGATATGGTTGAACGTGCAAACAAATTGAGCAATACATTTAGAAGGGCAGTTGCAGAAGGAGGCTCAGCTGCTTCTGATCTTGAATCTTTCATCAACTCCATTTAACAACACTCTGCACTTTTGCTATATTTGTGACGACTGCCATGTAATATTAGGAGACTAAGAAAGGGAGTTTGTGTGTATGTGTATGTTTTAGAAATCACTTATTCTCCTATGAGACGGTCTCGCAATAACAGTATTGTGACACCTCACATATAAGAGGCGGTTACTTTTTATATATCTAAAAGATTTTCTACCTAGTATCCTTATGTTTTTGCGATTTCTTCATAGTACCCCTTCACTTTTCAAAACGCCCGGACCCGGTCATTGGTATTTGAACATTATTCACATTAAATATAATTTGATACTCTACTCTCTGAAAGCAGACAAGTTTTGTTTGGCATGATTTCTTCAGCTTTTCCTTTTCTACAATAATATATTTTGAACTGAATGTTGAGTGTTGGTTCTTGAACTAATCTCCAAGATGCTTCTTACCTGCAGCAGCTGAAAAGCATTAAAAAGGGAACACTAGTTACTCCTTAATCAATCATGGAGCTCAACCTTAAAGAAACACCAATGACCGGGTCCGGGCGGCACCTGTTGGTAATGCCATACCCAGGAAGAGGCCACATCAACCCACTGTTGAACCTCTGCAAACTCATTGCCCAAACTAAACCGGACCTGCTCATTACATTTGTAGTCACCGAGGAGTGGCACGGCCTCCTCAGCTCTGAGTCTCAGCTGCCGCCTAACATCCGCTTATCCGCCATCCCTCAGGTAATCCCTTCTGAGTTTGTTCGAGCTGATGACTTTCCTGGTTTTATAGAAGCAATCAACACCAAGCTCCAGGATCCCTTTGAGCAACTCCTGGACAGCCTCCAGCAGCCACCTAGTGCTATTATTTATGACTCGTATCTTTCTTGGCCTGTTGACGTGGGTATCCGCAGGAATATTCCGCTGGCTGCGTTTTTTACTATGTCTGCTTCTTGCCTCACTATGTTCTTCCACTTCGATTTGTTGGTTAAACATGGCCACTTCCCTATTGATATCTCTGGTAATTTCCTTTCCATTCTGTATTGCTTCTCATCACTCACTCCTATTTATGTCACCCCGAATCGACAATCTTGGAGTACCTTTTTGTTCTGGGTAGCGGTTTGATGCAACCGAGTTTTCTTAGCTTGTTGAGTATGCATTCAAATTTGGAGAGAAAACGGAAGAAATATGATCAAACGTTTTTGTTCTGAGTATGCATTCAAATTTGGAGTATGCATTCAAATATGATACCACAATCTTGGAGTACCTTTTTGTTCTGAGTATGCATTCAAATTTGGTTTACGACATCAAATGTTTATGGCTCATTCAATGTTTATGGTCTGTAAATCTGAACACATCTCGTCTTAGGTGAGGGCAACAATGGCGTCCATCTTAACCAGATCACTAAACTCTTATATACGGAGTAGTAGTTAATGGTCCTTGTATTGCTAATCGGTAACATAATTTTTGTTGTCAGAAAGAGGACATGAAGTGGTGGACTACATTCCGGGACATGCTCCAACTACTATAGCAGATTTGACGACAATCTTTCATGGAATGGGTAACATTACCTATCCTAGAACCCTGGATTCGATGGAGGCTCTAAAAAAAGCTCAGTATGCTCTCTGCACTTCAGTTTATGAAGTTGAAGGAGCCGCGTTAGATTGTCTAAAAGCCAAACTGGGATTCCCAGTACACCACATTGGCCCTATGATACCGTACTTCGACCTCAAACCAAACTCAATGATATACAAGAGTGACTACTTCCAATGGTTGGATGCTCAACCTAAAGACTCTGTCTTGTACATTTCACACGGTGGAAGTTATCTCTCAGTTTCAAGTGCTCAGACAAATGAGTTTGCTAAGGGGATCAAAGACAGCGGTGTTCGATTCTTATGGGTTACCCGGGGTGTTAGTCCTGAATTAACAGACAGCATTGGGGAGACCGGGTTCTTGGTGCCTTGGTGTGATCAATTGAAGGTGTTATGCCATCCTTCAGTAGGCGGGTTTTGGACACACTGTGGGTGGGGCTCTACTTGTGAAGGCATTTATGCAGGTGTGCCCATGCTGACTTCTCCTATATTCTGGGATCAAATCCCAAATAGTAAGCTACTAGTGAATGATATGAAGATTGGTTTGCGGGTGACGAAGAACGATGTTAATCCAGAAAAGGTGGTGACTAGCCAAGAGGTAGCAGGACTTGTGAAGAAATTGATGGACCCGGAAAGCGATGACCGCAAAGAGATGGTTGAACGTGCAGAAAAGTTGAGCAATACTTTTAAAAGGGCAGTTGCAGAAGGAGGTTCAGCTGCTTCTGATATTGAATCTTTCATCAACTCCATTTAACAGCACTTGGCACTTTTGCTCTACTTTGTACTCCATTTCGTTTTGCTTCTGAATTTACTTCCTGCTCAAACAATAAGGTTTTCTTAACATAAGTGAATTGGTTATTTTCCTTCAACATAAAGGATCTTTTTAAAGGGACTTTGGTTCATATCATTTGATGCCCTTGGCTAGACATAGCAAAACTGACCCGACTTGAGAATTGAAATTTCCTAACACGAATATGACCCGAAATTCGACTTGACCAGACTCGACCTCAACCTTGACAGACTCAATGTTGACTCGACTAAAGGTGACCTGACCCAAAACCATATGACCTGTAAATCTGTAATCGACCCAACCCCAAATGATCCGAGTGTTCCAAAATGACCCGACATTACTAGCAAAGTTGCATCTATACAATAACATAAAAAGCCTAGATTGAGTAGTTAATAAAATGACACGTGACACAATATAATACCTCTCCGTCCCGGTCAATTGTTGTCTTTTGGTTTTGGCACAAAGACCAAGGAAAGAAGAGAGGGCAATAACTAAATGACAAGTGGAACAAATTGAGTGTGAATGATCAAATTGTTCATCAAGTTCATTCTTAAAATAGAAATGACAACAAATGACTGAGACACCTCAAAATGAAAAAGAACAACAAATGACCAGGACAGAAGGAATACAAGCTATACAATAACATAAAAATGCTAGATCAAAAATTAATGAAAAAATGAATTAAAAACAAAATACAAAAAAGCAAAGTAGTAATCAATATATTATAATCATCCACCTTATGTAATTCTTCATCTTTCAAACATTAATCTACTCCATATTACAATTTTCACCTCTTTAATACCAAACTTTTCATATTCTACAGTTATGAAACCATAACAAATTCTACCTATAAAATATGATCAATTGATAAGAAACTAGCATAGATCCCGCGCTATGCGCGGTATATATAGAGTATTTATTTTTTAGGGTGTTATTTATAATGAAAAACTAATTAAAGAGAATCGAGTAACGTTATGAAATGTGTAATTTTATGAAATAAATATATTTTTTTTTTACCATAAAATTAATGATTTCTTTATTTAAATAATTCTCCAATTATTTTAATGAATTTTCTATTATCACAAAGTTAATGGTAGGTATGTGTCGATTTATTCTCTAAAATTAAAATAATAACATTTAATGAAGAATTTAGTGCAGTTGTAGTTTAACATCCAATTTAATTTATTTTGATGAAAAACTTATAACAATTAGTAAAGTTAATATTTTAATAAAAAGATAGTTTATAATTTTAATCTATAATAAATAGTTTAATAAAAAAGATAACAGTTTAAAAAGGAAATATTTTACTTGTTTCTTGAATTAGATAGATGCATTTGGAGGAAAATAAGATAAATATTATTCTCTTAGTAGTAAAGGAGATTTTATTAGTAAATATAGATAGTGAATACAAATTAAATAGGAAATAAATATCTAGTATAATTCACTTGGGCAGGGAAATGTAAGCGGGAAAATTTAGAGATGTGTTAATCTATATATCTATATAAAAGAGAGTTTTTTCGAGCGATTCTAGAGCGTCCACATCATCAACAATTAATTTAGGAAATTTTCATAAATAATATTTTCCACATAAAAAATAAAGTGGAGAATCTTTTAATTATTATAATATCTATATTTCCTATTTTATATTCATGAGAAGTTTCTAATTTTTATATAAAAACTTTGACATTTCATTTGACAAAAAAATGTTGTTATAAAAATTATGAAGATAATATAATTAGATTCGTGGTAAAAAATGCTTTCATTAGAGTATAGATTTCATATGATTTGCACATACGAGTATTAAAGAGGGTGTACTTCTTTTAATATGTTATATGTCCCACATCGAAAAACAATGTTAATGTGGTGATTATAATAAGTATAAATTATAAAATTGTCCCACATCGAAAGATTAACATAAGGTGGGTGATCCTATGATTATAAATAGGAGTCATCATTGGAACCTATATACCAACCAAAAACCTTTTGAGTCTCTTAAGTATTGTTTTAGAGAGCTCTTAAGAGTTTATATCATTATCTTGACAGTATGATATATACATATTTTTTTTATATTATGTATTATATTCAAGTGATGTTTATAATCTTTATATAAAAACTTATATATCTCATTTGCCAAAAAAGTATTATAAAAAAAAATGTACGATATTAATAAATAGTACTCCCCCCATTCAAGACCAAATACAACATTTTCATTTACACACTTGCCAAGACACAAATTACAACGTAAATATCTTTAAGTTTACATTATAAAAAATTTAAAAATTTGATATTCTCATTGTACTTTATAAGTGAATCAAATAAGATCCTACATGACCATATTTTGTCTTACATATTGCAAGGAATCGTAAAGATTCTATTTGTTCATGAATAGTGTAAAAAAGGAATGTTGTATTTGGTCTTGAATTGAGGGAGTATAGTATTTGCTCATTATTATTAACCCGAGTTAGATGTCGAATTATGTGTGAAACAGATGGTGTATTTCTAAGTATGTTATTTGTCCCACATCGAAAAATATGTTGCTGTGGTGAATATATTACGTATAAATAATAGAATTGTCCCACATCAAAAGTTTAGCATAAAGTTTAGCATATGATTATAAATCGAAGGCATCCTTAGAACCTAAATACCAACCCAAAACTTTCTAAGTCTCTTAAGCATTGTCTTGGAGAGCTCTTAAGAGTTTATATCATTATCTCCACGATATGATATATATGTTTTATATTATGTCAAAGTGATGTTTATAATTTTTGTATAAAAACTTATGCATCTCATTTAGCAAAAAAGTAACATAATTTTTTTTTTTTTTGAAAAATTATATAATTAGAATCGTGGTAAATAAATGCTAACATTAGAATATAGTATCATATTATTTGCACATATTTGTTTGTCCCACATTGAAAAATAATGTAGATGTGGTAAATATACTACATATAAATAGTTGAATTGTCCCACATTAGAAGATTATCATGAGGTGAGGTATCACATGATTATAATGAGTTATATTTGAAACTTAAGGGTATCAACCCAAAATCTTTTGAATCGCTTAAAAATTATCTTAGAGAGTTCTTATAGGAGTTTGTATTAATGAAAAACCTTAGTTACAACAATACCATACAAATATTAATCACGTAAATATTTATAAAAGCGATTATATATTACTATATTAGTGATATTATAATGTTTATTTTAAGACAATCAATAGTATAATAATTTTATTTAAGATAAAATCATAATAAAAAAAATAAAATGGGTGCTAAATATAAATAAATTGGTTATTAATGTGTCATATAATGATAATCTCTGCACTAAAATAGAAAATTTAAGAATTATAATACAATCAAGTGCTGCATAAAAAGATCTTGAATCCACAAACAAATCAATAATGAGCTTTTTTACTTTGATAAATAGAAGAATTAAATCTTTTTAACTTTCAAATATAGGTAATATTATGCCTCATTACATTTGACTATTTGAGTAACTATAACACATCATAATTTTTAACCATTAATAAAAATCGCACCAGAAAAAGAAAATATTTTGCATTTGTTTATACATTTTATTGCTCCCTCAATTACATCTTAAAAGTCGTGTTAGGAAAAAAAAATGTAATTTAAATTATATCATTTGTACATATTTTAATTGTGACAAAAAATGGAAAAGAGCGTACGAATATAAATAGATAGTATAGTATTTTCTCATTAATATTAAATCGTGCTGGATATCGAAATAGGTGTAAAAAAGATGGTGTACTTTTTCGTGTGTTATTTGTCCCACATTGAAAAATAATGCAGGTGTGGTAAATATACTACATATAAATATTTGAATTGTCCCACATCACAAAATTATCATAAGGTGGGGTGATCTTAAAAATTAATGTAGGAAAGTATCATAAATAATATTTTTTGATGTAAAAAATAAAGTAGAGAATCTTTTAATTATTATAATATATATTTCTTATATTATATTCAAGTGATGTTTCTAATTTTTATATAAAAAAATTTACATTTCATTTGGCAAAAAAATATCGTTAAGAAAAATGAAAATAACATAATTTGATTGGTGGTAAAAATGATATCATTAGCGTATAAATTTCATATAATTTGTATATATATATATAAAATTGTGTATTTCTTAGTATGTTATATGTCTCACATTGAAAAATAATGTAGGATTATATAAAAATAATATAATTGTCCCACATTGAAAGATTAACATAAGATGTAGTGGTCTTATGATTATAAATATGAGGTATCCTTGGAACTTAGTTATCAACCTAACATCTTTTGCGTCTCTTAAATAAGATGTTTTGACTTTTGATCTATCTAAATAAATGATAAGACATAAGATGTAAATATTAAGACCTTATAACCAATTTTTGTTTACTAAGTTAATTACCCCGTTGCAACGCACAGGCATCCAAACTAGTCTTTTAGTATATAGGGGATGTTGCTTACCTATTTGTTTTCATTTGATTGATTTTCAAAAAATTTCATATATTTCCTTTGTGGTGAGCTACAATTAAATGAACGAGAAATGAAGAGATAAGAAGGAAAACAAAAGAATTAACAAGCATTTGTATTGTATTATTCATTTTTTGTATTGTCGAATGCTGATGATGACACTTGAGATTATCATGATCGAATATCACCATCCATTATGGCGAAAGGACGTCCAAATTTGGTGAATGAAACTCTAGGTTGACCAAATTATAGCCTTAGCTGTTTAGTCTCACACTAGGTAAAATCCTGTTTTTCGCACGACTTGCTTTATATTTTGTTGGTAAGGCACTAAAATGTATTCTATAGGTTGGAAACTCGTAATACCATATCATATTTATAGACTAATTAATTAGTCTACTAACCTATAATGTAAAAATCATTTATAACCTTATCTTTTTATTAAAAAAAGGTAATTTAAATCTCGTATTTAAAATATTTTTCCAAATAGTAGAAATATTTTAGCAAATTTACTCCTCTTTTGAAATTAATATTAATTGAAACATGTCTTGATTTTAAATAAAATTTCTTAAAAATAATGTAAAAAAAGTAGAAGACTTGAAAAAAACTAATAAGAAAATTCTATAATTTGTTAAGAGTTCATAGCATGTGTTTTATTTAATTTGTCCTAATCAATAGTTTACTAATGCAAAAACATAAAAAAATATTGATTATACTCCGATCGACAGAAAAACGTATATATTTGGAATTTTAGAAATTCTTTTCAAGTAAAAATATAAGTAATTTAATATAGTACGGAGTATCAAAATCATTTACACTTCGTTGTTGTGAACATAGTAGTGCTTTATAGGTTTTTTTAATTAATTCATTCTCATATTTACAAACTATCATATCCTATTCTAATGTTTTATGATGAACAAAACCTCCTATAGTTAATTATCTATTCCAAGTTTGTGGATATATGGATCAGTAACTACTCTGCTACTCATCCCCCCTTTTCTCTTACCCATCTCTAATCTATTGGATAAATTCAAAGAACTCTATAAAACTTATTCATCTCAATATCCATGTCGTTCTTGCCATGCATCATCCTAAATCTCGTTCTCTTATTTATTGTTGCTCTAGTATATCTTTATCCATTTCTATTACTTTTTTGGGCTACTGCATCGTCTATCTCCTCTCTAAGATCCAACCAAAGTTACCGGAGTTGCTCGCCTCCCTGCAATTATTGTGAACCATTAAGAGTGAATTATATCATCTAATTAATCAGTTACAGAAAATATATACTTAAAACACATATTCTAAAAAAGTAAATCCTAAACCGTTAAGGGTGTATTTATAGCGAATTTGGTTACCATGGATCCAACTACTAAGAATTACTCCCTCCGTTCATCTTTTATCTTCCCCCTTCTCTAATATATATGAGGAGCATTTTTTTGAAGTGGGAAGATAAAAAAAATGAATGGAGTACTATATATGTACCATAAAACATAGTGTGCCTCTAGGGTTTCCTGTGAGGATCTTCGTCTATTCCTCGTCTTTAGTCCCTCCTCTCTTTCGAGGCCTCCTCTACGCGTTTTCTCTATCGTAGTCGACGGTTTCTTTCATTTTTTCTCTGATTTGTCTCTTTGGTTTCTGCCGCGTATTATTTTCGTTTTGTGTTGGTTTGCCCTAATGGCGAGTTCGATCTCTTTAGGGCGTCGTGAAGGCAAACAACATCTCTCTGATGATGATGACGATGGGGACGCATGCTTTGTATGGGATGTGGGTGACGATGCCCAGGATAAACAACGCTCTGATTTGATGCTGGCAGGTCGCTTATGGACATCGAAATCGATCAATGTGCGTGCAGCTATTAACACAATGGTCAAACTCTAGAACCCTAAAGGCTCAATCATTACCATCTTGAAGTTGGTGGAGATTTGTTTCGCTGGATCCAGGCATCTTGAAAACTGGATAAGAGATCGACGACGAATCAAAACACGATCGACCATTCTACCACACTTGCTAAAAGAAGAAATGTTTTGACTCGTGAAGTGGGTGTGTGCCACTTGTGTTGAGTGAGTTTTGAAGAAAGACAAGGTTTTTGAAAATGTGTGTCCTAGTCAACTATAGTGTAGTTGTAGGAGTGGACTCGAAGTGAGGTTTTGAAATGGGCTTGTGGCCCGAATTTTGACACGACAAACGGACAGAGTTTTGACCGGATTTTGCGCTAATTGAAAGCCTATTTCGAAATTTTGTTTGAAAATGGGTTTTGATTTTTGAAAAATCGTCATGGTTTTGTTTAGAAATGGTGATCACGTAAGGTACAAACATTTATACAAGCATTATAACGGGATGCTGAGTGCATTTAAAAGGGTTTTGGTTTAAAGGGTGGGTTGCCATACCGAACCATCAAACCCGAAGTCTGTGGAGAGGCTCGTACCAAACAAGAGTAAGGCCGATTCCTAGTCCATTTCCTCAAGTAGTGAAGGCCCTTGATACAAACAAGAGTAAGCATCATGGTATGGATGACGTCAATCGCTATCCATCCTTAGGCCCAAATAAGAATTAGGACCGTTTAGACGGGAAGATTGGTCGAATGGGTTGGGTTGGGCCTAGGAAGGCCGAATAAAACGGTCTAGGAAGACCGAGTTATGAAAACCGACAATTGTCTTGTACAAACTATTCTCTAACCTTGTTCAAGTTTCACCCTTGCTACACGTAAGTGTATTGTCCCCAGCGGAGTCGCCGGGTGTGGACAATGGGGCCCAGGGGCGCTTGGGAGGAAAGAGAAACAAGCGTTTGCATTTTTGTATGGAGTCGCCACCAATTTTTATGGGAAATTGGAACCGTTCGAATACCTCGTGTCATGTCAAGACACAAAGTAGAGACATGAACACTAAGCAATCGTTACCCTTAGCATTCTATGTCTAGAATGACTCTCGTGGATGCCAATGAACACGGGTGTTCACAGATATCTGGAGTAAGGGGTGAGGGTACGTATTAGGAAGCTCTTTTGATCGAACACCTAATCCCGCCCGCCTCGATAGCGGCCTCTACTAATGATTAGGGAAGTTATTCGTACTTGATATATCATCGGCTATATGCATGCAATGCAACATCCAAGTTTTAATCCTAGCATGTGAAGATTAGACTAAGTCGGTTGACACGTAGTTTAATATACAATTGGGTCGAAGTAGGTTTTAATGCTCAATTACATGTGAAGGCATACAAGCAATAAAAGAAATACAATAATTATAAATTACAATAATGAAAATTACAATAATTACAATGGATTAGGCGATTTATGTCGAAAATACCTTTAAAACGGATAATTTGAGAAAACGAATAAAAGAGTAAATACGAATAAAACAGAAGGTGATAACACGGATAATAGTTAATTATACGTAAGCTAAATAAACTAGGTCAGGGCAAAAAACGGAATTCAGGGACAGAATTCAACCCGGAACAGGCGCAGCAGAGCTGCGTCCTTTGGAATAGGCGCAGCAGACGCTGCGTCTGTTCTCGACCAATTCGGGCCGTGAAGTTTTAATTGCGAATTGTTAATATCAACTGGTAAATTTAATGATTGATTAAATTATTTACTCGGATGGAAGTGATTAGTAGGTTATTTAACACATGAATGGGTCATGAAAACAGTAAAACATGGGTGAGACGGAATTAAGATGGATTAATTACAGGAGTGAACGATATTAACAAAGTAAACAAATTAATTGGACTAAACTAAACATGATGAATTAATGAATAACATATGATGATAAACAGATACAAATATACCAACGATGAATTCCAGAAACTCAATATGAACAAATCGAATTTCTACAACCCGGATTGAATTTAATGACGAAAACCCGCAAATATGAGATTATAAGGGATTTAAGTCGGATTAACAATGAATTATACGAAATAATGATGATGAATTATATACATGTGAATTATATGCTATTATGATGAAGAATTAACAAACAAACGAAACAAATAAAAGAATTTTGACGAATAACAGAGGACGAAGGAAGAAGAAAGGAAGCAGGAACTGCGGCAGCCTCACGAAGAGGCGCAGCAGGAATTGCGCTCCTTCGAAGAGGCGCAGCAGTTGCTGCGTCCTTTCTCGACAGTCAGTCTTCTGAAAATCCGTAAAAGAGGTTTTGAACGTGGTTTTAGAAATCGGTTTTAATGAGGTATTTTCGACATAAATCTTACAATTGTTATACAATAATTAAAATACAATAAATAAAAGAGAGATTGTACACCCTCAGACTTACATGTTGACGAAACGAGAAGGACTAAGATATCAATTAGTGATGCTCGACGCGAATGCAAAGAAAGTGCCCTCGTAAGAGGAAAACGATTAGATTAATTAAGTTGATTGATGTGGAGTTGGTCAAATTGGTCGGTCATGCAAACGAGGCTGGTACTCAGAAGGATCCGAGCTTACGTGGTCGAAAGTTCAAGCACGTAGACACCAAAGAGTAAGAACAAAGGTCTAGAATGCAAAGGGAGAAGAGAAGGGCGGACACTCGCGTGAGAAATATGAGGAGCGAAGGCTCCTATTTATACTAATCACGTGAAGAAATTAGGGTTTCGGAGACTCTTTGGAAGTGAATCTCGGAAAGATATGAAAAAGATACGAGAAATACGCAGAAAAGGGTCTGGGAAGAGGCGCAGCAGCCACTGCGTCTCTTGGAAGAGGCGCAAAGACCTTTGCGTCTGTTCCCAAGTGGTTTCCTCCTGCGGAAGAAAGATTTCCGTGTTTAAGTTATGGTAGGACGGAAATAATTTGATTTTCCTTAATATCTAATGTGAATATTACGGGAAATTTGTTTACCAAAAGATAAAAATTATGAAATATGGAATAGAAATATCCGGAACATTCCAGAACATTCTGACTCGGGATTTAACGGTTATCAGAAAATGGAGACGGTTTTAGGCCCGGACTCCAAATGTACTCTAATTACTGTCAAAACGACCGTATCGGCACGTAGATGACAACTAAGAGGTAGATATTAATGTTTGAACAATCACTTGACGATAATCTTATGAACTGTCACAAATCGTTCCGCGTACCAAACATGCGGCCCAATCATCACCGGGTGGTTTGCGAGAGGTGCAGAAATGAGGTATCTACAACATGTAACATTTTGTATTTAGTGATGTTAAATGAATGTTAAAACATTTGTTTAACATTACGTGTGGAAAAGTGAAAAACATATGAATTTGTTTTAATTCATATGTGTATAACGTAAGGTGATTTATGATGGATAGTTATAACGTCACTTTCACGTAGCTATATAAAGGATGTCAAATCCTTTGGAAAATGTATCTCATGACAAAATGTAATCAAACAAGGTGACCTAGCTTGGTAGGAAATAGCAAGTCGGGTTTGAGGGTGAGAGGCAGTACACCGGGTGTTTTATACAATAATTTAGGAGGTTACTCTAGGGGTGATATTAGGGGCATTGAGTAATATTACTGGAGGGCTAGAGGTTGTTATCTTATATTATTGTGGGTTTCGAATTGCTATTAATTCGGGACGGTTACGTTGTAATGGTACTATATTATTATAGTGGATTCTAGTCGATTTGGCTAGTGGGTGTTACTTATGGTTTGGAAGGCTTTGCCCTGGGTTTGACTCTAGAATACCGTCTCATCTTATTATTGATTACATTTATTTACTTTTACGGTTTACTTGTTGATTGATTGCTTCCGTTGCGTGTGGGAGATTGGTGCTAATTTCCCAACAATGGTATCAGAGCCACTAGGCTCAGTCTGGTGGCTGGTTTAATTGGCAAGGACGTCAAATATGGGGTCTTAATTTGCAGTACCAAAATTTGATGGTAAAAGTAGTTTCACCCTTTGGCAAAGAAGGATGAAGGATCTCCTGGTTCATCTTGGCTTGGTTAGAGCCTTGAAAGGAGTTGACGGTAAGCCGGAGAGGATGAGTGATGCTGACTGGGAAGAGGTTTGCACTAAGTGTGCAAGTACTATTAGGTTGTGCATCTCGGATTCTGTTATCAATTGTGTTCTTGATGATGACTCTCCATCAGTGATACGGGAAAAGTTGGAAAAACTCTACATGGCGAAGAGTTTTGTAATACCCATCCTTTTAGAGACCCGTTGACCGTCGTTGACTGACCTTAGACACTTATCTAGACCTTCGGAAACCTTACGAGTTAACCTTGTGATGTTGTGAGCCTTTGAGTTCGTGGTACTCGATCTAGCGGAGGCTACTCGATCGAGTAGCTTAGCCACTCGATTGATACGTGCCTAATGTATAGTCTTTTTGGCCTATTTCAGCACGTATTTCTATGCATTTCTTTACTGTTTTTATGGTATTTTGCCCCGAATTGGCTACTTTGGTGTATTCTGCCCTTTTTGTAGGAATGATCGCGAAAGTAGTGGAACCATACCCCTTTTTGTCCTTTTTGCATGCATTTAGAGGAGACGGGATTGTCCCAGAGTAAGATACTGCACTTGGAAGCGTCATGGCACGCATTACGAGACACTTGGGTGAAGACGTGAGCTGGAATGAAGACGAAATCAGTCGATCGAGTTGTTTGCTGGTCGATCGAGTGGTTTCTAGACCCCCTGATGCTCGATCGAATTGTCCCTTACTCGATCGAGTAAGCTGCACAAGACCAAGTCCTCGATCGAATTGTTTGTTGGTCGATCGAGTAACTTCTGCTGACCTGTTGGTCGATCGAGTGGTTTAATCCACTCGATCGAGAGGTTTTCACGGGCATGGGCTTTTAATTAGTCCGTGTGTTGTTTATTTCCGTAAACCTTAGTTCTTTTTCTATTTAAACCTAAGTTAATTAGGTTAATAGGATCGGATCTTTCATATTAGAAAAACTACTGTACCTTGCTACGTTACTTTGCCTTCTCCACTGTTACTTTTATTTTCGGATTATTATTGCTGGGATTCAGTGTTCTTTACGCCGGATTCGCTCAGATTGTAATCCTTTCTCTCCCTTATTTAATAATAATCATTTGTTGCTTTGATTTCTTGTTTGTGTTATCATTCTCCTTTGCCCTAATTCCCTTTATTGCATTTTATTGTTTATTTATTATGTTTTCTGCTGGAAATTTGTCTGCTGTTAGTTTAATCATCGATATGAGTAGCTAAACCCCTTTCATGTTGGGATTAGGGGATCTGCGGTAGAAATGTGACGATGTAGTGAATGAATTAGACGAATTAATTACGAGACTCTGTCACTATAGCAATTTAACTGTAATTCCCGACCTAGTTGAGTGCACGCTTCTATGTCACCCATTAAACTGGCTAAAATTAATCCTGGATGGAAAGATTGGACTAAATAGGCCTGCTATAAACAGTAGACTACCCTAATGAGGACGAAAGTTAAGTTGGTGGTATTTTAGGATAGAAAGTGGACCGAAAGGACCTTTTAACATCCGTCTCACATTAGTTCGTCTGAGTCATTTACAGCTGAGTTATTGGACTACCGTAGTGAACCGAAATCCCGACATGTCCCTCTCTTCTTGATAGTTTAATCGTATTTTATTGCCTTTATTTACTCTTTGCCTTATTTCTCTTCCCCTCAGACTTTGTAGTTTAGAACGAAATTCAAACAACCCCCAATTGTTACCATAGGATTAGAAATAGACAGCTATAGTTGCATTACCTCCCTGTGGATTCGATACTCGACTGCCTCTGCTACATTTTAGTTGAGACCGTTAGGTTTTATCTTTGATAGGGTTGCGATAGCCGTGTCATCGATCAAATAGAGGTCAGATCGAGTAAGTTGTTTACTCGATCGAGTAACGGGAGTTCAGCGGGGAATTATAAATCGCGTTATCGTGAAACCCAAATCATTTCTGTCTCTTTTCTCCTAAACCTAGATGTCGTCATATCATTTCTCTTTCACCTTGAGTCACCCTTTTGGAGCCTTTGAAGGTGGAGACACCATGGGGACAGGAAGTATGAGTCTGGTAGCGGTCTTGATGCCGGATTGCTTGGTATAGGTATGTTGTCATCATCATCATCATCGTCGTCTCCCTTGGTTTCAGTTGTGTTTATGGTAGTAGTAATAGACGGTTATGGTGGTTGTTATAGGTGGTCATGGTGATTGCTTGTTGTCTTATGGTCGTGCGCGGAATCGCTGCGGTTTGCTAAAGGTAGGTTTTTCTACTCAGTGCTGATGGTTGTCTAGTGTGTCATTTGTATTGAATAGTTGGTTCTAGTATCGTTAATGGTGGTGTGGATTAGATGTTACTGTTCATTGTTGTTTGTTCGTCTCTGGTTCGCGAGGTGCGCCCTCGGCTGAGTGGAGTCACTTGCGGGAGTGGCTTCACGCCCTTGATTCGCCCTCGGTGGAACCCGTCACAGAAGGGGATGTGCACATTAAGGAACATGGGTTATCGCGCGGATTAGATGAGCGTGGCTTAGGTTAGAACGACTGCGGTCACCCACTGGCGGTGTGTATTACCGTTTGCGATTGGTAATCTGGCAGGACTGGACCTCGGGCAGTCAGAGGTGTATGGGTTATTGGAGGAGGTGGAGTATGCGTGTTACTGTGTTTGTCATGGCTGCCTTTCTATTACTCCTTCAGTTACTGACCTTCTGTGGTGTTGTTGTGTTGTCTTCTTATGTTGTGTCTGCCGTGATCCACTATGGTGAGCAGTCGGTCTTAGCAGGTTGATGTCTGGATCATAGCTGGGTGCTTGGAGAGATGAGTCTACCACGAGTCTTGGCAGAGATAGTTTCACATATTTGATAGTTGTCACGAGTTGTATCTTTTATTTTTGTTTATAACACTTGTAATTTAATATAACCGTTCTTTAATCGACATTTGATTATTAATGTCCTCGGACAACCGAGATGGTAACGTCCCTATCTACTGGGGAAGGTCTTGTTAAGGCTCCTTGGTAAATGGGGGTGTTACATAGTGGTATCAGAGCGACGATTTTGGAACCTGTAACTAATGAGCCCAATGAATGTAGTGAGTCTAATAAAATGAACCTGGTGTATGTATGTTGGGAGCCCCGACTGATGCTTGATTTTGGGTGAGAAGGCGCCCTCATTTCAAAATCATGGCCCAATATGCTTAAGCCAGCCACCGAGTATGGGGATTCGACTCGGGAATTGCGTGCATAGGTGTGTATGATAAATAGGTTAGAAATAGCTGTGATGGAGTCTATGGTAATGTCTAATGCGTGCAAATAGTAATGATGAACCGTGCAAGGGCTGTCAATCGTTGGAAGTGTGTATGTGGACGTGATAAAGATGGTGAATGTGCTAGGAGTTGCATACGAGTATTGGATAATGTTATGGTGATAATGAGTTATGCGTTCTAATTAGTATAAGTTATCAGGTAATGCAGTGGAATGTAATGAATGAATGTTGTTGCATACTCTTGTGACATAGCATAATTATGTTAGATATCTGACTGATGTATTGTTGTAACATGTTCTGTATTTTGAGCAAACTTGAGTAATACGTGAAAATTACATTGCTAAATAGATGCTTAATATAGAGTAATCATATGTCGAATGCTGAATCTGAATAAGCGTAGGCGGGAGTTGAATGATGTGATATTGTATATATACGTGTATTCATGTGAATTGAAACAAAACATAGTTGCAAATTTTTGCATAATGTTTGGTGTAGAATGGAATGATATATGTAATGTTCGGATGAAATAGTTGTGTTTTTTTTTTTTGGTAAAATGTGAGTATGTATATTATAGATAAAAAAATAGGTACATATGGTGTTCAAACATCACTAATCATCTATTACACATAATTTCTTATGTTTTAGCCAATCTAAATCCGTCTTAGTGATTACTTTGTAGTCCCTTTCTCGTAGCCTAGCTTTCACCTCCTCAATGACTTGGTCTACTACTCCTTCAGGCCTTAATAGCATCCCCTCCATCATGCTTTTATTCCTCTGCTGCCAGATATTATACACAACACGCCATAGCAAAGCAACCTGTACCCCTTGCTGTAATTTCGTACCTGTCCTCTGAGTGCACCAGCCAAGCATATCAGTGACAGGGAAGCTAATCTGCATCTTCTGACTGGCGTCCTACATAACCCTCCTACTGTATATACAATCACACGGCAAATGGTCTATGCTTTCAGTAGCCTGTTCACACAGTAAGCAACTGTCATCAACATCCAGACCATATTTAATCAGTTTATCCTTAGTTCTCATAGCTCCATGTGCATACAATCATCCCATGAATTGATGTTTAGGTATCACATGCTCATTCCAGATCCATTTATACCAGGCAACAGTAGGTTTTCATCCCTTTAGCCATTCATAGCACATAGCAGGAGCATACTTTGACTGTGCAGTCCAGGTACCATCATTATACCTAGGAAGCATTTCCTCCTTAACTTTGCATATCCTTCTCCAGACCCAACTAGAGTTAGCAGTAGGTTTATATTCCAGCCATTCTTTCCCCTTTAAATAGTTCTTTTTCACCCACTGCACCCAAATTGAATCTTTCTCCACCATGATCCAATGAACCAATCTGCCTATCATTGCCTTGTTCATAGTTTCCTGATCTTTTAGCCCTAATCCTCCCTCTTCCTTTGAAAAGCACACCTTATCCCAAGCTACAAGTGGCACTCTCCTGTAATCAGCACTGTTATCCTACAAGTTTCTGCAAGTAGCTTCAATTCTGCTAATGATCCCTTTTGGGAGAACAAACATTGAGGCCCAATATGAGTGCAAAGTAGAGAGGACAGCCTTTACCAGCACCAGTCTCCCAGCATAAGAGAACCTCTTTGCCCCATAATTATGAATCCTACTGCATATCTTCTCAACCAGGCACTCACAATCAATTTTCTTCAATCTTGTGGTCTGTATAGGCATCCCTAGGTATTTGAAAGGCAACAGTCCCTCCACAAACCCAGACACTCTCAAAATATCCTGTTTAATGTGCTCTAGAACTCCTTGAAAATAGGCATTCGACTTGGCAGCAATTACCTGTAGCCCAGACGCCTTGGAGAAAGTAGAAAAAGATCTTAACAATAGCATCATGGAGTGGGCATCCCCTCTACTGAAGAGAAGTACATCATCTGCAAACATCAGGTTTGCCAGTTTTACTTCTTTACATAGGGGATGGTAGTTAAACTCAAATTTATCAGCTGCATATTTCAGTGTCCTTGTCAGGTACTCCATACATAAGGTAAAGATGAGGGGGGGGGGGGGGATAAAGGGTCTCCCTGTCTGAGGCCCCTCTTACCTTGAGAGTACCCAAACATGTCCCCATTGAGTGAGAGAGAAAAGCTTGCAGTAGTGATACACTGCAATACCATATCTTTAAACTCAGTAGGGAAATTAAGAGCATCTAGCAGTTGTTCAACAAAGGACCATTCCACTGTGTCATAAGCTTTTTGCAAGTCAATCTTGAACATACACCTAGGAGTAGCATTTGGTCTTTCATAAAGCCTGATCAAGTCTTGACAAATAAGAATGTTCTCCTGAATGCTCCTATTTTGAATGAAAGCCCCCTGGTTTTGGTCAATTATACTAGGTAGTACATCAGCTAGTCTAGCACATAGCAGCTTAGAAATGATTTTGTATATGACATTGCAGCATGCTATAGGACGAAACTGCATAACACTTTGAGGCCTCTCACATTTGGGAACAAGAGTTAGGGTTGTAGCATTAATTTGCCTGAGAAGTCTCTTATGAATAAAGAAATCCCGGACAGCAGTTATCACATCCCCACCTATCACACTCCAAGCATCTTTGAAGAACTTACTTGTGTGCCCATCAGGTCCAGGGGACTTGATGTCAGGAATGCTGAACAAAATGTCTCTAACCTCCTTACCAGTGATTGGTCTGTTCAGTAGAACATGATGATCAACATTACACCTAGGCCCTTGATCAATTATTTTCCTGTGAATCTTATTTGTCTCCTGACTAGCTCCAAGTAAATATTGATAATACTCCAGGAAGGCATTATGCACCAGCTCTGGTGTATCACACATTTTACCAGTCCTATCCTCAATCATCATAACTCTATTTCCATTTCTTCTTTTTTTGAGCACCCTATGGAAATAAGAGCTGTTAGCATCCCCCTGCTGCAGCCATTGAATCTTAGCTTTTTGAGCTAAAAAGCTATCCCTTGCTACACTCAAGTCCCTTAAAGTTTTAGAAGCCTCAAACTCCTCTGAAATAAGGGGCAAATTAGAAGGATCATTTCCAATCATTTCCTGCAATTCAGCTACTCTTCTCTGAATAATAGAAGTGGAATTTTCAATGTCACTATACTTCTCTCTATTCAAAGCTTTCAATGCAGGCTTCATGAGCTTCAAGTTTTTTGCTAGCCTGAATAGAGGGGTACCAGGGCTACTATTACTCCAACATCTTTTGATGATAGGCAAAAAATCCTTAGATGCTCCCCACATATTGTAATATTTGAAACTTCTTATTTTCTGGACCTGAGTTGAACTACTAATCAAGCAAGGAGTATGATCAAGCATGCCCTCAGGGAGGAAATTAGCATATAGCTTAGGGAAATGATCACTCCAAGCTTTATTAGTCATAAATCTATCAATCTTACTGTAAATCCGATCATCAGGCTGTTGCTTATTATTCCAGGTAAAAATTGAGCCAACAGCAGGAATGTCCACTACTCCACAGTCAGCAACACAATTCCTGAAAGGTTCAATCTCAGCATTGGGGGTATTGCCTCCTACTCTCTCAGTGGCTAAAAGCACACAAACGAAATCACCTGCCATAGCCCAAGGGCCATCAACTTGACCATCAAACCTCCTTAGATGATCCCATAGGGGAGTTCTATCTTGAATGCCATTAAATGCATAGATCATAGTCAAATAGAACACACTTCTACTCACCAATGCCCCAATCTTCATATGGATGAATTGAGCATTGTATTCAAGAAATTGAATTCTAAAAAGTTTGGGGTCCCATAGAATCCAAATTCTCCCATTATTATGGTACCCATTATTTTTTGAAATGCACCAATTATTAAAATTATTTACAGTTCTAGTAAAAGACTTGCTTTTTATTTTTGTTTCTAACAATCCAAATAAACCAACTCCTTTATTTTGCAAGAAAAAATTAATGAACTTTTGCTTATTTACCCTATTCATTCCTCTCACATTCCAAAATCCTATTTTATCCATTAGATATAGGAGGAGAGAGACCATTACCATTATCAGTACCATTCAATTTTGAAGGAGAGACCAATATTTCTTTATAAGAATGAGCTCCAAATGTTTCAGCACTATATCCACTCCTGTCTCCCTCCTGCCTATGCATTCTGACTAATCTTTTGCGAGGAGTCATAGTTCCAGTCATCATCTGAGGTTTTGGATTGTTCAGAATCAGAGTGCTCTTCTGTGGTTGGGCCACAACAGTTTGCTTTACTCTCCATACCTGCTTGACTGGTTTTTTAACAGCATTCTCCTAAATTCCTTTCCTACAATGCTCCATCTCATGCCCCATGGCCTGGCACTTCTTGCATTTAATAGGCCTCCACTTATACTCTATATCAACCCTTATAACCGAGCCTTTTTCATCTTTGAAAGCAATCTGTGCAGGCAGCTCTTGGTCCACGACTAATTCAACCATAACACGGGCATAACCCAATCTTGTCCTCTCCTCAGTGGCTACATCACATTTAATGAACTTCCCAAGCAAGCTAGCTATTTTAGGTAATCCTTTACCCCAAAATTTCAGAGGAAGCTTATGGATTTGAACCCAAGCAGGAACAGATTTCACATCTTCCTTTGTCATCTCCAAGTCCCTAGTCCAAGGCTTAAAAATCATTGGCTTGTTATCAAATAAATAGTGCCCTGAACTCAGAACCTTATCTTTCATTTCCATCGTTTTAAACCTCACCAAAAATATCCCATTGGGCATGAAAGAGATTTTGTCTATATTAAACTTTGTCCAAATTCGTCTTATGAATCCTTCTACCACCTCCCATATGGCGGATTTCCCCCTAATATAAAGCATACTACCGCCTGACTCCAATACCCAATCTCCTCTTCAACATCCTCCAGTTGTGTCTGTAACATGTCATCAGTCTCTGTTTTTGGTTCATCTTCAACAATAGGAGTACTCTGTTCTGCTGTCTCCTGTACTACTTCCTCATCCTCCTCATTAACAGTAGTATCATCATCACAATCCTCTTCCTCTTCATCAGTTTCTACCACTAGTTCTGGAATACCATTGATCTCATGAATGTTTTTAGTCTTACGTTCCTCATCAACATCTGGTCCCGCCCTAGTTTCATTAGGGTTAGGAGTTACAACAGTTTCCTGATTTGGCTCTTCTACTGACGAAGTCTTTGAACATGGTACACTCCTTCCTCGCAGCAGCATCTCCCCCTGTCTTTGCAAATTGTATTTCCTAGCCATAAGCTCGAAAATCGAAGGCGGCTTCTCTCTCTAGTTCTCCATCGTTTCTCTCTCTAGGGTTTTTTAATCATTCCACTAGTTTAAATTTTTCAGAAGCACAATTACGTGAGTTGAAAGGGCGTGAAATAGTTGTGTTACATTTGAGTTAGTATTAACGTAACGTAATTGGATGAAATAGTCAGTGACGAGTTCCAAATATACTTTGGAATCGACACGAGTTGTTGTTTTGCAGGAATCGTTAACCGAACTTGTAACTTCTAACCTTGTTCATGACCTTACTCGACCGAGTACGAGTGCCTACTCGACCGAGTAGCCTTACTCGATCTAGTTATGAGGTTATTAGATCGAAAACGTTGGAATTGCCAGCGAAAACTCGACCGAGTAGCTCCAACTCGATCGAGTACCCAACTTACTCGATCGAGTAAGTGCTACAGTACCCGGACTAACGCGGGATTCTTATACTTTTCCAACCTCTTTCTTCTCTTATTTCTTCATACTCTAAACCCTAATTTTCTATCATCATCCTTTTTCTCTCAACGCCTTGGTGAAATTGTGCTTGATTTCTTTGTTTTCTTCTTGCTAATCATTCAAGGTAAGAATGCTAATCTTTTTCATTGTTTTTAATAGATTAGAACCATATGAAAGTGTTAGATTTTCTGAAAAATTTGATTTATACTCATGGATTTTGTTTGTCATTTGTTGTAATTTGGTACAATTGCGCTAGTTGTTGATTATTGATGCTAGAAATAGAAAAAAATCAAACCAATGTGAGAACATATATGTTGACCGAAATTTCTAGGGTTTGGGTTACAAATTAAATTTTTGTTTGTCTTTTGGGTATGGAGGGAAAATTGAGTAATGTATGTTGTGGGTATCATATTTAATTTAGTGTTGATTTTGACTAGTTTTACCCAAACTTTTGTCTTAAAACTCGTCTTAAAAGTACCCCAAACTGAAATTCGCCCCAAATCTTTGTGATGATTACCTTTTTGTGAAATTATATTTGAAGGGATTAATACCTTAATTTATTAATTGATGTTGCAATTTTCGTATTTTGAAAGCCATAAGACCGTCTTTTATGAATTATGGGAATAGCATGTTTAAAAATAATTTTTGATTGTTTTGATGAAAGCTAGTTTACATTGTTGTTCCTTTCTCCATAAGCAGTGGCGGATCCAGGATTTGGGTAGGGGGGGGGGGGAGGGAGGGGGGGGCACAGTAAGAAAAAAAATAGCGGACAAGCCAATCCAAAAGTTCAAGAAAATCACCCTTATTATTTGACTTTGCTTTTTCATTATGTCCCCTAAATGCCAGACCTTGCCTCAAAAGAAATCTTAAACAAGAAAGAGAGCGTAACAAACAGCATTTATAGAGACTCTTAGCTTCATCACTTACTTTTTCAACTATCTCTATTATTGATACTTTCTTATTAATGAAAAACTCATACTTTTGTTTAGCTACTTTGTGAGAACTATTAGTACCTTTCCCAACATGTTTTTTAAATCTATCCAACGCATTTTTCCAATTCTTAAACCCTCCACTCTCAAACACATTTGCTCCCGGGATACTTGAAGGCTCTTTGAACAAGTAACAACAAAAGCAAAATGCCGCATCATTTTTCTCACTATATTCTAGCCAATCATACTTATCATACCAAAGAACTTTGAAGCGACGCATTTTATTACCTTGGAAAGTTTGAGGAAATTCACCATTTGGTCTAGGTCTACAAGGACCTTTTCCGATATATATCCTTCTCAAGGCATCTCGATCATTAACCCGGTAAGATGATATTGGCTTACGGTTTCCCGGATCATGTGGAGGATCAAGAGGAAGAACATTGTACTCTTCACTTTGATTACCCTCTTGAGTTGGTGAATTACCCTCATGATCACTTTGATTGCCCTCTTGAATTGATGGATTATCGGATTCCCCCTCACTAATTTGCTCATCATTAATTTGCTCTTCTTGATTAGGGAGATTTTGAGGTTCTAATGACAACGGAGAAGAGGACGATGTGGTTTTTTGTGACTTCCGACTCCACAAGTATGGTAAGCTATTCATTTCGTTGATTCAATCTACAAACAAATAACAAATTCTAAGCTATACTAACTCACAAATTTGGGATCTAGGTTTTGGGGAAAAAATTAATAACACTAATAAGTAATAAGAACAAATTAATTGAATTTGGGGAACAAATTAATCAAAACTAATAACTAATAAGAACAAATTAATCGAATTAATCAACAATCAACAACAAATTAATCGAATTGAGAAGTAAGAACTGAGAACACATACCTGTACCGCGACTGCCGACTGGTGGATGGTCAGAACTCAGACGCCAGGCAGACGGTGACCGGTGACGGTCGGAGGAAATACAGGCCGGCGGCTGGCGGTAGGACGGCAGGTGTGAGGTGTGGATAGTGGTTTGTGTTTATTACTTTATCGTCAGGAAGACTTGTTTAGTTGTTTTGCGGTTCTATTTTATGGTTGTCTTGATGTTTCTGTTTGTGGTTTGTGTTTGTCGTCTTTTTTTTTCTTTTTTCTTTTTTTTTTGTCACGTGAGGGCACGTGCCCTCACTCCCCCCCCCCCAAATCCGCCCCTGTCCATAAGTGTACATGAAACGTTTATTTTCTTCAAGTAAGTGTCCGTTTGTGTGCCTAAATGTATGTTGAAACAGATGTCGAGACCTGCAGCTACCATCCGTCAGAGTAAGAGGGGAAAGGCTTCTGAGCCCGAAGTTGGGGAGGGGAGTCAGCGACCCACTGTTCCAGCGGTTCCCGAGTATCCTACAATTGTCTTTACTGACTTTAAGCAAAGAGAGGTTTTTTTTAGTTACAGAAACGTCACATGAAATCAACCCGTTGTATCGACACAACAATACTTGAGGACCTTAAGGTAGAGACGGATGTGAGGCATATCTTTGAGACCTTGGGTTTGACTGGTTTGTATCGCCTTAGGAAGCATTCATACTCTTTCTTGACCTTGGAGTTCATGAGCTCTTTCACCTATGATGCGGCAGCTAAGAGCGTACAGTTCCGTCTCATGAACACTAGTTTTCTCTTGACCATGGACATGTTTGCTACCCACCTTGGCCTTGCCCGACCGGAGAAGGGATCCCTTAGGGACATCCTGACTGAGTGTGGAGCTAGTAGTTATATGCCTTATTTTACCGGCAAGAACGCCCCCACTTCGAGTAACATAATGATAAATGACATTTAACATGTCACTTTGAAGATCTTTCTTCATGCCTTGACCTGCCTGCTCTATGACCGAAATGATGTAAGTTGAACTCTCATGAGGTGATGTTGCTAGTTGCTTATCTCAACCCCACCCGAGCCCCGAGAGTTTCTTACTGTGCCCCGGCCATAGTCTGTGGTAGCCTAGCTTTGATGGCCACCTCTGGGACCCGGTACTTGAGTTATGGTGCCATTGCCACACGGTTAGCTGAGCGTTTGACCACCGTTGAGGCCTCCTCGGCTCTTACACCTATGTCTCCTTTTGTGCCTACCTTGGACCGAGACTATTTCCTCAACCATAAATGGTTGAGAAGTTTGGAGGCTGGTGGGTTGGCTTGGAGAGTATGGGGTATGAGCTGGAAAAGACTACCTGACCCCGAGCACCTTCCTGTGACTGAGCCTTTGGTGGCGGCGGTATTGGCGCCGGACTCAGATGATGATGAGGAGACTCCTACTCAGCAATACTATTTCATTGATGATGGTATTTTAGATGTGATGCAAGAGCCGACTAATGGGGATCAGGCTAGACCTGAGGATCGACAACCTAGAGTGGGGAGGGGTCCGAGACGGGTGAGGGAGAGAGTTGTTGAGAACCAGCCAGAGCAGCCCCTGCCTCCACATCATTAGTTTTCCAGCTACCCTGCGTTCTTTAGTCCTGAGATGCGGGTGAGAGAACTCACAGATAGGGTATCTGCCACTTTGACGCTCCGGAAGCTACACGAGATGGCATATGTGCAGGGCATTGGGACCGCCTCGGCCCAACTGGTGTGGTGGAGATGTGTTGGGGATGACAGTGGAGTCTTTCACTCCTTTGGTGTGGATCCGACTACATGGGGGGACCCCAGGAGTTATCCCCACGGTTGCTTGGCACTATGGCGAGTGGGAGCAGACTCTGGTATAGGTGCTACCACAGGTGAGGGTACAACTGGAGTTGGCACATCCAGGGGAGGAGGCAGAGATGAGGAGATGGAGAAGTCGGCCTTGGAGTGATGTTGTTTCTTTTGTTTTATCTTCGTTTCCATGGACTTGTAGTTAGTCGGTACTTGGTTGGTTGGTACTTTTGATATACTTTGGTTTGTATTTGGCCATAAGGCCATATTTTGGATGATTTTGAAACTTGTTATGCAGGTGGTTAGTGTCGGAAATGAAACTCTGACTTGATTATGTTTCCATGGTGTTGCAACGTAGGAATTTAGGAGAATTTGACCTGTGGCTACTCGATCGAGTGCCCCTCACTCGATCGAGTAACGGCAGATACGAGTTAGAAATGCTCTCTGGACTCGACGTACTCGATCGAGTAGCTAATGAACTCGATCGAGTAACCTTAACTCGATCGAGTGGCTTCTTAGCTCGATCGAGTACCTCTGTATGCAGGTTGTTTCATTCTAAAATTGTTTGGGTTTTCGTGCTTGCGTACCTTGTTGATAATATGTTCCTTTGTTTTTGTTGGTAATGACATTGTCGTGTTTCAAGTACAGTTTATACGATGTAATCATGATTTTGTGCTTTCACACTTGTTGGATGCCAAATTGAATTTCCTCAAATAACATGTTACATGGTGGTTATAATTCTTGTTGCATGTTTTGTGATGCCGCGTAAGAAATTAATCGATGTCGTGTATAATAATGGGCTAACGGAATGTGTAATTGTGTCGTTCAATTTTAATATGGTCTTAGTATGCAAAGTTCATATCTATGTAATGTTAATGACGTACCATGTTCGTTGTGAGTCTCAACGCATAGCATAATTTATTCATAATATCCATATAGAATAAAAGTTAATGCCTCGTGTAATAGTTGTAGTTTGTCTTGAAGGTGAACTTCGGAGACAAAGTTTCTTTTAAGAGGGGAAGAGTAATGTCGCATGGGAAAATGACAAAAATTATGACAATCTTATAGTATTTAGATGAGTTGTTTTGAGTAATTGCTAGTGATTGTTGAATAATTGTTGGTTGTTGGTGGTCAAATTCATCATGTTGCTGTATTTCGTTTTCGAGTAATTGTTCGCAACATTGTTAAGTAATTGAATTGTTGCTGCATTGTTGAAGTAATATAAATGATTTAAAGGAATAATATAAACGTTGTGGGATAAATTTAAAGTGCATGCTAATTTATTTGTGATATGAGTAATTGATAAGTTATTGCATCTTGGTAATTGATAACTAATTGTTGTTGATAAATAGTTGATGGATGGATTAGTAAATGGATATTTGTGTTGGTTCATACTTGCGTAATGATAGAAATAAGTGGAAGCAACGGTTGTGTTGGTTGTTCTCGTGTATAATGTAGGTTTGACGACTTGATAGGAAGTTGTGTTGGATGATGTGTACTAAGGTAGATGATGATGATCAGGGGTGGGCGTTCATAACCTTAGTTTGTTCGTGTCGGGATGGATGGTTGTGAGTTGCCTTAGTTCATCTCTGCCTTTCATCGTGGGGGAGGATGAGTTGAACTTCGGGGACGAAGTTCTTTTTAAGCGGGGAAGACTGTAATACCCATTCTTTTAGAGACCTGTTGACCGTCGTTGACTGACCTTAGACATTTATCTAGACCTTCGGAAACCTTACGAGTTAACCTAGTGATGTTGTTCGGCTTTGAGTTCGTGGTACTCGATCTAGCGGAGGCTACTCGATCGAGTAGCTTAGCCACTCAATCGAGTAGAGGTCACTCGATTGAGTAAGTTATTTACTCGATCGAGTAATGGGAGTTCAGCGGGGAATTATAAATCGTGTTATCGTGAAACTCAAATCATTTCTTTCTCTTTTTTCCTAAACCTAGATGTCGTCATATCATTTCTCTTTCACCATGAGTCACCCTTTTGGAGCCTTTGAAGGTGGAGACACCATGGGGATAGGAAGCATGAGTCGGGTAGCGGTCTTGACGCCGGATTGCTTGGTAGAGGTATGTTGTCATCATCATCATCATCGTCGTCTCCCTTGGTTTCAGTTGTGTTTATGGTAGTAGTAATAGATGGTTATGGTGGTTGTTATAGGTGGTCATGGTGATTGCTTGTTGTCTTATGGTCGTGCGCAGAATCGCTGCGGTTTGCTAAAGGTAGGTTTTCCTACTAAGTGCTGATGGTGGTCTAGTGTGTCATTTGTATTAAATAGTTGGTTCTAGTATCGTTGATGGTGGTGTGGATTGGATGTTGCTGTTCATTGTTGTTTGTTCGTCTTTGGTTTGTGAGGTGCGCCCTCGGCTGAGTGGAGTCACTTGCGGGAGTGGCTTCACGCCCTTGATTCGCCTACCGGTAGCGAGCACTATTTGTTTTGGAAGAAAAATGACAAAGTGAAGTGAAGGGGGGGGGGTGCCGGTAGGCCGGCAACCGGCTCATCGGTAGGAGCATCCCCATTGAAGAAAAATTGAAAAATCTGAAGGAAGGTGAATCCTCTAACGGTAGGCCGGCAGCCAGCTCACCGGTAGAGGAACCCAATTTGTACTTACCACGAAGAATTTGGAAGAAGGAGAACTTTGCCGGTAGGTCGGCAACCGACTCACCGGTAGGGAGCACCTGTTCTGAGGAAAAATAAAGGAAAATGGAGAAAGAGGGTTCCCCCGCTACCGGCAGCTCTACCAGTAGCGAGCTGTTTTTATTTTGGAAAGAATTCAAATTTTTGGAAATCTGATAGGGATTCCCTACCGGCACACCAGTTACCGGTCCCCCAACCGGTAAAAACCCCTAGATTTCGAATTAAAACATACGACGAAACCCTTTCCTTTCATTCTTTCTTCTTCATCTTCAAAACTTCCCCATTTTTCTTCCCTCAATCAACCACCCAAAACCCACAAAAGTCCTTCATACCTTCAGCAATCACCCAACAATGGCCGCCAAAAGAACAAGAGGCAATCTAGCAAGGGCTCAAGCCGAACTTGTGGCTCAAATGGCAACCGACACCAACACGGATCCTGATTTTCCCGACGTTGAGTTTGTCTCGCAAAATCAAAAAAGTAAGTTCGTCCTATTTAAGAATTGCCCCTAACCCCGACTAGGTGGATTTGTCGCACTTTTATGCGTAGTATAGGTTTAGATAAGGAAACCGAGTCATTATTTGAGGGTGTTGGAATAAAGGGGATGTATGGTATGGTGGAACGGACTTATCCCCGTCTCACTTGGGAATTTTTGAGTAGCTTGAGGATAGACAAGCATAAGAAAATGGGTATGGTGGCGGCTATTCACTTCCGTCTCATGAATAGAGACCATAGTCTTTCCCTTGCCCGCTGTAACAGCAAATTTTGTATCGCAAAATAAATGTAATACAAAATAGGAAACAAATGAATTTTTATTAATATTAGAAAGTTTATGTGTACAATCTCTAATGTATCCTCTGATTCTAACTACCGTAGTAGACTACGTAAACGCTGTTTGTAGTAGAAGCACGAACATTGTATTTGAATGACACCTGTAGAGGTTGTATGCACTCTGTAGGAGGTGTCGATTTGTACTCTTGAGAGGGTCACTGCGACTTGTTCTCTCTTGAATGTTGTAACTTGAACTTGAATTTCTTGGGCAGGCGGCACAGTTTTGGTGTGCTTGTTGACTGCTTGCGGAGGTGTCTTGCAGAGGGAATTTGTAGAACTTTTATGTCTTCTTCTCTCTGAAATTTATGATTATAATTTCTCTCCGACTTGTAAAAGATCTCCACATATTCTTTATATTCACTTGTATTTGTCCTTTTTGCAGGGCTGCAATGGTATACCTTAAGGAATTTCACAAGGGGAGTGATATATATCTTTCTGTAGTTGACCGCAAGGATCAAGATGCTGCATCTGGAACTTACTTTCTCGCAAGCAAATCGCTTCGTATGTTGGAAAGTGGAGCAACCAGTCTAACAAGGGATTCTTTGCTAAATGAAATGTCCATGAAGCTTGACACTCAAGAACCAGACGCTTGCTGATGTGACCATAATTAGCGCATATTTAGTCCCCGAATTAGCCTTGTTCCCATGCTTTTTAGTGCATATTTGGGTCATTTATTGTCTTTAGTTCTTTGTTTTGCATATTCTTTGAGGTTTTGTGTCCTTGGTAGGAAAGGAGTGCAAACCTTGCATTTTCATGGCAAAATAAGACTAAATTGATTGAATTCAATGACCAAGCATCAAGGAGAGACAAGATTAGAAGGCCTTTGTACATATTTTAGTAGATGAGCAATGTTGAGGAAAGATCCTTGCATCCCCAAGGAAATCCCCAAGGATTTTATGAAGAAAAGGGAAGAAAAGAAGAAGAAACAAGACTGAGGAGCAATCCGTGCGGATTGTCCTGAATTCGCCCGTCCCCAGCACCACAATCCGTGCGTCTTCCTTCAAAGACGCCCGGGCAGCAGCTACCAGAAGACGTGCGTCTTCTCCCAAAGACGCCCGGGCAGAGACTCACGAATCCGGCCGTCCCGTGCCTAAGACGCACGGATTCCATGACAGCAAGATTTTGTTTCTTCAAGCTTCAATGAAAGATGCCCATCCTTCGAAAAATACCGGCGTTTCCCTACTCAAATCTCAAAAGTGTAATTACTAGTTTAGCCCTTAGTTAATGTAACGCCCCGTAAATTTCGGACCGTTAATATGTTTCGAAAATAATTAATTAATCAAGTAAAATTTGACAATAATGTATTTAAAGTAAAAATAATTCAAAGAAATATAATTTTATTATATTTTTAAGAAAAGTATTTATTTTGATAGTTTGGAAATGTTTAAAAATAGTTTAAACCGTGTAAAATCTTTTATTTCGAAATAAGGGCGTATCGGGGGGAAAATGACAATTCGTTTGAACGTTGGGTAAACGAATTTGGAAATGGGTCGAATGAATACTCAATTTTATTGTAATCTCGTGTTTAAAGACTTTGGACTTGACGGAATTTGCATTTGACTTACGGATTTAATTATTATTGAAACGAGTCAAAACCGACTCGTTAAAAATCCCGACTAAAAATCCCGCACGTACTTTTTCCTCCTTTCTTCTCTCACGCGCGGCATCCCCTCCCCCCTATTCTTCCTTTTTCTGATTTTGTTCATCATCATCCTCAACATATCACAAAACACCATTTCTCATAATTCAAGCTCAAAATCGTCATAAATCCTTCGTTTCTTGTCCGTTTTTCGCGAAATTTACCTTTCCGGAATCCCCTCGCCACGATCTACGACTTAGTATGTTCTAATTTCAATTTTCATTAAGTTATTTTAAGACTATATTTCGGTATTTTCGGTTTTGATGCTTATTATTGTGTTTTAATTGTTTATTTAGGTGAAGGATTGGAAGACGAGTTCGGGGACTCGTATATTGTAGAGGATAGCGGTTAGTTGTGGTTAGGGTTTCGGTTTTGAGGACTAATTGCTCATTTTCTAGCTTAAGGTAACATATTTCGAGTTACTCGACGAAAGATCGTCACATGTTTTTGATTTTTGTATGTTTGGTGAATTTTTGTTTGGGTAGTAATTTTCACATGTTAAACTTAGTTGCATGCAAGCTTAATTTGTGCCTTTTGGTAGTTTAAATTATCAAAGTTGAATTGGGGACGATTAATTAATTTTCAGACGGTCTTATAATGTATAAAAATGAAAAAAAAAAAAGAAGAAAAGAAATGGTGCGGCGAGCCCGGCAGCAGCCGGGCAGGCCCACGGCAGCCCGGCCGGTCTTGGGGTTGGCCCGGGTCGGTCCGTTGCTTGTTTCGCGGTTTTCCATGCTTTGTCCGTCATTTTAAGTTCATCATGGATATAGTTAGAATGAGTATACATGTTAAGTTTGTTAAGAGAATCATAAAAGTAGCTAAAAGTTATGCTAATGGTAGAAAAATTATATTATATTGACAATTATCACATGTTAGGATAATTTACAAAATGAAATGGTAATTAATAGGCTCAAAATGAATTTTATAGCTATAATTGAAATGTTTTGTTGATTGCCGAAAAACCGAGCCTTAGTCCCTTTGATCGATGCGATGTCGATAATTGAGTGATTTGGTCACCGCAATTTGACCCGCACTGCCGCAGGTGGGGTTGCGGGTAAAAATTCGGTTGAATGAATTAGATAATCGGCCTTTTTCTTGTTTTAGGCCATTTATTATATCTCTATTTCACATGTGTAATTAGTTGAATTTAAATAGTTTCTTATTTAGTTAGTTGAATTTAAATAGCTTCTTATTTTGTAGTAATGGCCCTAGTTTTCCCTAAAGCCTTTTATATTGTTATAATTGCTAGGATTGGAAATTAGTATTGAATTCTTATTGAGGAACTGATGGGATTGTATCTTTGTAAATAGACATTTATATAGCTTTCACATGATAGAATGTTAGAATTTATGTTGGTAAGTAGGACTTTTTGCCCTCTTAAGGTTAAGTGGGTGTCTTACTTGACTTATGTGGTGAGTCTTGGGTGGTGTGGGCTAAAATATTCAAGTGGGACTATTTGTGACTAGGTCCTAGGTGAGTATTTCGGCCTTCATCATAGATAGGTCTTTATAGTCTCTGACGAGTATATGTTCACCGCTTGATAGCCTTTGTGTTCCTGACTAGTGGATGTTTATCCAAGTTGGGGCATGACCTCAGGTACTAATTTTGATAGTATGGGGTCAGCTTAAGTACTAGCCGACCCTTCGGTGGTGTCCTTAGGGTACTCACTTCACTTTGTTTTAAAAAAAGTTGTGAGTCTTGGGTGCGGTGGTGTGTATCCGCATGTCTAGGTCTGCGCAGATTTTAGGCTAGGGTTGTGTTGTCTCTTGGCCATGTTTTCTTAATAGTAACCGCTGAGCCAAGATACCGGTTCGATTACCTTCCCTACCTCGTGGTATAGACTTGAGTTACAAAGTGACTATTGACGGGACTAAGAACTTATGCCTGTCTTTGATATATTGCCCTTTCTTGTTTGATGATTCTATGAATCATAGAGGGTGAGATGCAAGCCGGCTATGGTTGATAGAGTTTGGATTACAATTTGTTATATGATTCACATGATAGTTAGTTTGGTCAGTTTAGGGGTCATTTGTTAGAATACATGAAAAGTAAATGGTTTATCAAATTGTTTACATGTTACATTACATGTTACATTAATTTTGACGATTCATGGCTGGGAGGACTCGAAGTTACTCCCCACTGAATTGTGGCTTTCGTGTTTGTATAAAATGCGATTGACAGGTTGTTGATGCTTTGTTGGGGGTCACAGATGGCTAGTGAGCAAGGAACCTTGGACCTAGTTTTGGCTATTTTATTAGTAAACCTTTTACACTTTTGGTTTGTATATAATTTGAAGGGACATATGTCTCCCTTTCTATTTTTGGTTTGTATCCTTATATTTCCGCGTCTTTAGTTATATATGTAAGTTAGTTTATCAGCTGTTGCAGGGTTATGACACTCTTCTTGAGTTGGAATTGGTTGTGAATGGTTTAGTTAGAAATTTTTTTGAAATTGCAGGTTTTGGACTAGTTGAACCATTTACAAACATATCCTACCAGTTTTTCTGTAGAATTTACGTATATAATTAAGGCTAGATTTAAGGGTGTCACAGTTGGTATCAGAGCCTATTGCTCCCGATGCACGTTTGTGCACCCCACTTAGAATCACTTGACCTTTGAATAATATACTTGAGAGAAGGGTAGGATGGGTAGAATTAGGATTTTATGTGGTAGTCTGTTTGTGATTGCTAATTGTTAGGTACTAATTAATTTTCTCTTTTGTAAGATGGCTCTCCAATAGAAGTAGATAATGCAATCTTACCTTAGTCTTCCAATCTCGTTGTTTATTCGTCTTTCAAATTCCTCTTCTCTCGCCTTGGTAACTACCTTTCAATTCTTTCTCCCGTTTCATCTTAGGTTCGTCTTCTTCTTATAATAAAGTCCATGTGGACACTTTCCTTTTATACCGTAGGATAGTTCCCTTGTCCAAGAGAACCCAGTTTTGAGAGAATGTAACTTTGGAGGGCGTGAACGAGTTGAGAAATTGATTGGTTAAGGTTTGAGTGGTATAGGAGAATATAACTTGGGATCCTTTGGTTAATCTTGTTAGTTGTGCTTAATGTGAGAGTTTAGTGAGTTGAGAAAATACCTTGGGATTTATGTCTATAGAGAGCTTGTTTGTTATAGATGATTCAGTATGGGTACTAACTTAGAACATAGGATGGAATGAACCTAAGCTACTCCATTTGAGAGTCTCGATATTTCTTGTGGAGAATTAAAGGTATGATAGTTAGCCCTAATCCTTGTGGGCCTTGAAAGGAATACAATAGGACATTGATGTTGATTAATGGATTGGTATTGTACTTCGGAATTAGTTAGTTTGTTAAACCTTTTAAGTTGACCAAATCTAGTATAGAGTAGCCCTTGTTGACCTTATAAAACATATCTGAATTTGGGAATTTTGGTGGAATGTTGTTCGATATAGTTCGTGAGTTCAAGGATGTGATTCCAATTTATGGTATCGGAAACTAGAAGTATTAAGTGGTGAGATGATGGAGTAAACAAGCCAGGGTACTTGGAGATGACATAGTAAGTGAAGTTCAATGACGAGAATTGTAAAGGAGATACTTTGGGACATGGATGGTAACAAATGGATTTGTGTGGTGAATTGATTTTGGCTCTTAGAATCAATTGAGTTGAGGAATACTTACCATTGTGGAATCCTTGTTAGTCCTACGATGTAGTAGACATTTAGGGCTTTGTTGAGCACCTTAGTGAAGTAACCTTATCATATCGATCATAAGCTTTGATGAGTGTTTAGTAAGCGGTAACCCTTTCATTGTGTCGCTTCTATTCTCCTTTCCTTCTCTTTAACGATCGTTGAACCTTGTCTTTATGCTAAATTTTACGTATCTTCTTCTTTCCCGAGATATCTTCTTAACTCGAATACCTCTTATTTTTGTCAACCGTTGTCTTTACGGTCTGACTCCTTAGTTTCCTAACTTGTCAGATGCATGCACCCTTCGAAATGTTTTCTTGTTACTCTATTCCGTTATCACTCCTTACCTCCTTAGTATAGTTGGTACCCTGTTGACCATGTTTACAGAGTTTGTAAGATGTGATTTGAGGATATAGGTTTGACTAAGTAGCCGAGTTTGGGTTGGGCTTCCATAATCATTTTGGATATGAGGGTTTGATAGTGTATATGTCATCATGTGGGAAATGTTAAATGTGGGATTATTTGTTGGTTTTAGAGGGTGATATTGATTACTACTTGAAGTATGTTATGAGAGTGAGAGTAAGCTACATTGTTGGGAAGTCTTAGCACTTGTTTTGGTAACTAGAAAGGGTAATGGTATGGATGACACCAATTGTTAGGCTAAGGAACCTAATTTCAATTTATGGTTTTAGAAACTCTGAGGTGATAAAGTGTTGTTACAATTATGACCTTATACCTTGAGAATTTGATGGTAAGTAAGTTTAGGATATCAAATTTGAAAGAATACTCCTTGGGGATGTTGATGACCAGAATGGTTTGGTGATGTGATTTGGCGTTCTAGTTGACTCTTGAGAGTTCTTGAGTTTAGAGAGACTTAGTGTTGAGAAGAATTTGTTAATCCTATAGTTTTATAGACCTTGAGGTCGCATTGAGTGCTTGAGAAGATGAGACAATGTTGGAGCTGGGTGTAGTTCTGCTTTTGAGAATCCTTAATAAGTAAAAGGATAGAGAAACTTGAGATCCTATTGATTTTTCATAATTTGAGGTTGGTATGTTACTACCTTGTTTTGAAATGAGAACCTTGTGGAATTTTTGAGGAACCTTCTCTTGGAGTTTAGAGCATGGTATTGGGACTCTTGATTGAAGGTTTACTTTTTGAGGAACCCATAGTTGACACTAGTGGGATACAAATACAGCTTGGTTGGAAGTCTTGACCTTAGGCTTGTGAAAGTCGTTTCGGGATGTTTGAGAATTTGGAGCGTTGAGATCACACTTATAGTGAAATATCTTGTTCCAGGGAATATGTTAGGAAGAAGTAACATAAGCGATTGAGGAGACTCTTGGGAGTGATGTTGCTATTGGAGATATGAGTGTCTGGCGTTTCCTTGGTGTCTAATCTCCCTTCTTCCTTGATCATGAGCGTTACCGCTCATATCTCTCTTCCTTACATCATCATACTCCTCTCGTAAGTTTGATGTTGGTAACCTATGAAACTCTATCTTTGACATCCTTGTAATTATGACTTCAATTCTTACCCCATAAAATTCATCATAGTTTTTTTTTTATTAGTTAAGCTTGAATCCTTTTAGCATACCTGCTCCTATGAGGTCTAAGTTACTTTTCACTTCGGGGAATTTCTAAATATTTCAAGCTACCAGTTTCGATTCATTCTTGAAAGTTTATGTCACTTCTGCAAACCTAACCTATTTTTAAGGATTTGGAAATGAAATTTTGATTTATTTCCGTAAGGTATTCCTTTTTCTTGCTTTTGTTCCGAGTTTCTAAGCCTTGTATAATCATATTTAGTAAAGATAGTATTCTTACTATAGAATTTTAAACTAAAAGGTTGAAAAGGCTTTTATGATTTTCAATGGTTTTAACATTAGTGAATGTTAAATCTCGTTGTTGGAGACGTCCCAATAATGGATTTTCACATTTATTGGTGTAGAAATATTTTTATATCTTGATATGAATATGGATGTTCTTGTCTGATCAACAAGAGTATCACCGTTTCATTGAAAAGATATCTATATTTTCTTATAACTATAATTTCTCCTTCTAAGTTTCGAGGGCGAAACTTTTTAAAAGGAGGGGTGATTGTAACGCCCCGTAAATTTCGGACCGTTAATATGTTTCGAAAATAATTAATTAATCAAGTAAAATTTGACAATAATGTATTTAAAGTAAAAATAATTCAAAGAAATATAATTTTATTATATTTTGAAGAAAAGTATTTATTTTGATAGTTTGGAAATGTTTAAAAATAGTTTAAACCGTGTAAAATCTTTTATTTCGAAATAAGGGCGTATCGGGGGGAAAATGACAATTCGTTTGAACGTTGGGTAAACGAATTTGGAAATGGGTCGAATGAATACTCAATTTTATTGTAATCTCGTGTTTAAAGACTTTGGACTTGACGGAATTTGCATTTGACTTACGGATTTAATTATTATTGAAACGAGTCAAAACCGACTCGTTAAAAATCCCGACTAAAAATCCCGCACGTACTTTTTCCTCCTTTCTTCTCTCACGCGCGGCATCCCCTCCCCCCTATTCTTCCTTTTTCTGATTTTGTTCATCATCATCCTCAACATATCACAAAACACCATTTCTCATAATTCAAGCTCAAAATCGTCATAAATCCTTCGTTTCTTGTCCGTTTTTCGCGAAATTTACCTTTCCGGAATCCCCTCGCCACGATCTACGACTTAGTATGTTCTAATTTCAATTTTCATTAAGTTATTTTAAGACTATATTTCGGTATTTTCGGTTTTGATGCTTATTATTGTGTTTTAATTGTTTATTTAGGTGAAGGATTGGAAGACGAGTTCGGGGACTCGTATATTGTAGAGGATAGCGGTTAGTTGTGGTTAGGGTTTCGGTTTTGAGGACTAATTGCTCATTTTCTAGCTTAAGGTAACATATTTCGAGTTACTCGACGAAAGATCGTCACATGTTTTTGATTTTTGTATGTTTGGTGAATTTTTGTTTGGGTAGTAATTTTCACATGTTAAACTTAGTTGCATGCAAGCTTAATTTGTGCCTTTTGGTAGTTTAAATTATCAAAGTTGAATTGGGGACGATTAATTAATTTTCAGACGGTCTTATAATGTATAAAAATGAAAAAAAAAAAAGAGAAGAAATGGTGCGGCGGCAGCAGCGGCAGGCAGAATCCCCACGGCAGCCCGGCCGGTCTTGGGGTTGGCCCGGGTCGGTCCGTTGCTTGTTTCGCGGTTTTCCATGCTTTGTCCGTCATTTTAAGTTCATCATGGATATAGTTAGAATGAGTATACATGTTAAGTTTGTTAAGAGAATCATAAAAGTAGCTAAAAGTTATGCTAATGGTAGAAAAATTATATTATATTGACAATTATCACATGTTAGGATAATTTACAAAATGAAATGGTAATTAATAGGCTCAAAATGAATTTTATAGCTATAATTGAAATGTTTTGTTGATTGTGCCAAAACCGAGCCTTAGTCCCTTTGATCGATGCGATGTCGATTAATTGAGTGATTGGTCACCGCAATTTGACCCGTGCACTGCCGCAGGTGGGGTTGCGGGTAAAAATTCGGTTGAATGAATTAGATAATCGGCCTTTTTCTTGTTTTAGGCCATTTATTATATCTCTATTTCACATGTGTAATTAGTTGAATTTAAATAGTTTCTTATTTAGTTAGTTGAATTTAAATAGCTTCTTATTTTGTAGTAATGGCCCTAGTTTTCCCTAAAGCCTTTTATATTGTTATAATTGCTAGGATTGGAAATTAGTATTGAATTCTTATTGAGGAACTGATGGGATTGTATCTTTTGTAAATAGACATTTATATAGCTTTCACATGATAGAATGTTAGAATTTATGTTGGTAAGTAGGACTTTTTGCCCTCTTAAGGTTAAGTGGGTGTCTTACTTGACTTATGTGGTGAGTCTTGGGTGGTGTGGGCTAAAATATTCAAGTGGGACTATTTGTGACTAGGTCCTAGGTGAGTATTTCGGCCTTCATCATAGATAGGTCTTTATAGTCTCCCGACGAGTATATGTTCACGCTTGATAGCCTTTGTGTTCCGACTAGTGGATGTTTATCCAAGTTGGGGCATGACCTCGGGTACTAATTTTGATAGTATGGGGTCAGCTTAAGTACTAGCCGACCCTTCGGTGGTGTCCTTAGGGTACTCACTTCACTTTGTTTTAAAAAAGTTGTGAGTCTTGGGTGCGGTGGTGTGTATCCGCATGTCTAGGTCTGCGAAGATTTTAGGCTAGGGTTGTGTTGTCTCTTGGCCATGTTTTCTTAATAGTAACCGCCGAGCCAAGATACCGGTTCGATTACCTTCCCTACCTCGTGGTATAGACTTGAGTTACAAAGTGACTATTGACGGGACTAAGAACTTATGCCTGTCTTTGATATATTGCCCTTTCTTGTTTGATGATTCTATGAATCATAGAGGGTGAGATGCAAGCCGGCTATGGTTGATAGAGTTTGGATTACAATTTGTTATATGATTCACATGATAGTTAGTTTGGTCAGTTTAGGGGTCATTTGTTAGAATACATGAAAAGTAAATGGTTTATCAAATTGTTTACATGTTACATTACATGTTACATTAATTTTGACGATTCGTGGCTGGGAGGACTCGAAGTTACTCCCCACTGAATTGTGGCTTTCGTGTTTGTATAAAATGCGATTGACAGGTTGTTGATGCTTTGTTGGGGGTCACAGACGGCTAGTGAGCAAGGAACCTTGGACCTAGTTTTGGCTATTTTATTAGTAAACCTTTTACACTTTTGGTTTGTATATAATTTGAAGGGACATATGTCTCGCTTTCTATTTTTGGTTTGTATCCTTATATTTCCGCGTCTTTAGTTATATATGTAAGTTAGTTTATCAGCTGTTGCAGGGTTATGACACTCTTCTTGAGTTGGAATTGGTTGTGAATGGTTTAGTTAGAAAATTTTTTTGAAATTGCAGGTTTTGGACTAGTTGAACCATTTACAAACATATCCTACCAGTTTTTCTGTAGAATTTACGTATATAATTAAGGCTAGATTTAAGGGTGTCACAGTTAACCCTAATGCATCCACCTAATTTCCACTATAAATACCCCATTAGTCTAATTAGAAGAGCATGTTTTTCTTATCAATTCTTAGAGTAGTTAATATCAATCAAATCTCTCTTTAGTTTTGTAATCAACAATTAATCAAGTTTTAATACAAGTTTTATTTCCTTAATCTCTCCTTTGTTCATCCTTTATTTTGGGTAATTGAAGATTATTTGGGTTATTATTGGGAGATTGACAACCTCTCAATCAAGCATCAAGTACTTCTTTTATTCTTTGTTTTATTATTGGAATCATTAGTAGGTATAATCCTCTTAATCCCTTTTTAATTATTGTTAATTACTTTCATTTATTCATCATGTTTCATTTTGTTGGTATGATTGACAACCTTGCTAGCATGATCAACATGATAATGAGTGAGTAGTCACCTAGCTAGGGTTAATGGGTAATTAGGGGAAACCAACATGGGGAATGATTCATGCTTAAATTAATATGCTTTCATGGTTTATTTGCTTGCTTGTTTTGATGTCAACTCATGCACATGTTATGTTTGATGAAATGCGAGCCTATGAATCCTTGCATTTTTTACCCATCACCTATCTTTTCAATGAGACTTGTAAGACATAAACCAACTCGAGTGTCATTAGACCATGCATGTTGTTGAGTAGGGAAGACTAAGTCGACTTGTAGGTGTTGTACAATCTAATCGATTCGGCTCCGGGACCCAAACTTTCCTAGGATTGTAAGATATAACCCAACTCAATCCATCACAACAATAATTGCTTGCTTATAATTTGAGAACTTGTTTGTATGATCAATTCACATGAATCCCCTATCACCCCATGACACCCTAGTGCTTTTTATCAATTGTTTACAACCCTTTTAATTCATCTTGCCTGTTTATTTTCATTGCTATTTAGTTTAGTGACCTTCTACATCAACCCAAATTGTGACACCCCTAAGACACCACTAGTTTCAATAGAAATCTCATCTCAATTCCCGTCCCTTGGGATCCGACCTTTACTTGCCTCTTTACTAATTGTAGAGTTGTTTGTGAAGTTATAAATTGTGTTTTGGTCTAGGTGCTCCTAACGACAAGTTACCGAAAAGATTTAGTCCGACCAAAAAATGGCGCCGTTGCCGAGGACGGTGTTAACTTGATTTAGATTTTCTTATATTGTTATTAGTTGTGTCTTTCTTTGCCTTGGGGAAGTAAAACTCCTCGAGGTTTGTTCTAATTGTTTTCAAGTTGTTCGATATTTTGCAAGATGGACCTTATAGATTGTTTTGTAGAGGACCACTTAAGTATACCTTTCTTCAAAGATCCCATGCAAGCATTGGAAGCCTTGGAAGCAAGTGAGGCTAAAAATATGTATTGGGAATTGGAAGTGGATCTTTTTGAGGCCGCTCTAGCTAACAAAGAACTTACTCATGCACAATCCGAATTAGTGCATAACATCCTTGTGGAAGCATGTCAACCCATAGAAGATGAGCAATATATCCTAGAAGATATTTTACAAGCTCAAGAGCAAGAGGAACCCATCATGGAATTTGAATATGATGAGGTTGATGAGAATGAAGAACAAGTTGAATATGCTATGAGAATGGAATGTCTAATGGAGATGGAGCAAATTCTCAATGAAACTCCAAAGGAGGAAAGTGAGGTACAAACTCCTACTTTAAAACCCCTTCCCCCAAATTTGAAATATGCTTACCTTGATGAATCAAAGACCAAACCCGTGATTGTTAATGATAGACTTGATGAGAACCAATTGGGAAAATTGCTTGATGTGTTAAAACAACATGAGAAGGCTATAGGTTATAGTCTAGATGACCTTAAGGGGATAAGTCCCAACTTTTGCATGCATAGAATTCATCTAGAGGAAGACCATAGACCTACCATTCAACCTCAAAGATGATTAAACCCCACATGCAAGAAGTTTTCAAAGGAGAAGTTATGAAATTACTTGATGCGGGAATCATATATCCCATATCGGACTCTTTGTGGGTTAGCCCCGTCCAAGTGGTGCCTAAAAAAGGAGGTACCACGGTAGTAACAAATGAGAAGAATGAACTAATACCCACAAGGATGATCACCGGTTGGCGTATGTGTATTGACTATCGGAAATTAAACTCCGCAACAAGAAAGGATCATTTCCCCCTACCATTCATTGACCAAATGCTTGAGAGGTTAGCCTCCAACAAATTCTTTTGTTACCTTGACGGGTATTCGGGATTCTTCCAAATCCCTATACACCCGGATGACCAACATAAGACCACCTTCACATGCCCTTATGGTACTTTTGCATATAGGAGGATGCCTTTTGGTTTATGTAATGCCCCCGCCACTTTCCAAAGATGCATGATGAGTGTCTTCTCCGATTACTTAGAAACCATAATGGAAGTGTTTATGGATGATTTTAGTGTTTATGGAAAGGACTTTGACTCATGTTTGCATAATCTTTCTCTTGTATTGCAAAAATGTGAAGATGTTAGTCTTGTTTTAAATTGGGAAAAATGTCACTTCATGGTCAATGAAGGAATTGTTTTGGGTCATTTGATTTCGGAAAAGGGCATCGAGGTCGATAAAGCTAAAGTTGAGGTGATAGAGAAACTCCCACCCCCCGTGAATTTTAGAGGGGTGAGAAGTTTTCTCGGTCACGCGGGTTTTTATCGCCGTTTCATAAAGGATTTTTCAAAAATAGCGAAACCCCTCACTCAACTTTTGCTTAAAGATGCCCAATTCCAATTCACTGATGAGTGTGTTGAAGCCTTTAATAGAATCAAGGAAGCACTAATCTCGGCACCGATCATCCAACCTCCAAATTAGGAACTACCATTCGAGATTATGTGTGATGCTAGCAACTACGCCGTTGGAGCGGTTCTTGGCCAACGGGTAGGAAGAGCTCTTCACGCCATCTATTATATAAGCAAGACTCTTGATCCCTCCCAAATGAATTATGATACCACCGAGAAGGAGCTTATTGCCATTGTCTATGCTTTGGACAAATTCCGTTCCTACTTGCTTGGATCCAAGGTGATTGTATTTTCGGATCACCGTGCTCTCCGACACCTCTTGATAAAGAAGGAGGCGAAACCAAGGTTGTTGAGATGGATTTTGCTTCTTCAAGAATTTGACTTGGAAATAAGAGACAAGAAAGGAGCCGAGAATGTAGTGGCGGATCACTTGTCAAGGATCCGGTTTCATGATGAAAATGGAGAAAGCCCGATCAATGACTCATTTCCCGACGATATTTTGATGGCCATTCAAACACAACTCGAAAGGCACATCACCCCATGGTTTGCCGATTATGCTAATTATATTGTTGGAAGAGTACTCCCTCCAAATTTGAACCACAACCAAAGGAAGAGATTCCTATTCAAAGTGAAGAGGTACTTTTGGGACGACCCAAACCTCTACAAAGAATGTAGTGATGGGCTCTACCGAAGATGCATCCCTCAATGGGAAGTCCAAGGAATCTTGGAAGGGTGTCACTCATCACCCTACGGTGGGCACCATGGAGCAAGGAGGACCGTTGCAAAAATTCTTCAATCGGGCTTCTATTGGCCTACGATGTTTCAAGACACAAGAGAATTCATCATTCATTGCGATGCTTGTCAAAGAACGGGGGAATATCTCTTGGAGGAACGAAATGCCACAAAGGGGCATTCTAGAGGTGGAGATCTTCGATGTTTGGGGGATCGACTATCAAGGTCCCTTTGTGACATCCAATGGGAATAAATACATCCTTGTGGCCGTAGACTACGTCTCAAAGTGGGTGGAGGCAATTGCCACTCCAAATGATGATGCAAAAACGGTCACCAAGCTCTTCAAGAAGATAATCTTCCCAAGATTTGGAGTTCCTAGAGCAATCATAAGTGATGGAGGAACGCATTTCCATGAGAAGAAACTTGCATCTCTTTTGACCAAATATGGTGTTCAACATAGAACCGGCTTGGGATATCATCCTCAAACAAGCGGTCAAGTTGAAGTTTCAAATAGAGAGATCAAACAAATCCTTGAGAAAGTTGTGAACAAGACCCGGAAATATTGGAGCACAAAGCTTGATGATGCTCTTTGGGCTTATAGGACGGCCTATAAGACTCCCATAGGGGCCTCCCCTTACAAGTTTGTCTATGGAAAAGCATGTCATTTGCCAATCGAATTTGAGTACAAAGCTTTTTGGGCAATCCGAGCACTTAATCTTGATCTCAAGTTCAGTGGTCAAAAGAGGATGATTCAAATTCAAGAGTTGGAGGAATTCCGACTACAATCCTATGAAAATGCAAAGATTTACAAAGAAAGAACGAAATTACTCCATGACAAGAGAATTAGACAAAAGGCCTTGCACAAAGGGGACAAAGTCCTTCTATTCAATTCCCGCTACCGACTTTTTCCGGGAAAGTTGAACTCTAGATGGATGGGTCCCTATGTGATAACCGAAGTTGGAAAATATGGAGATTTTGAACTCAAGGCGGAATATGGAAGCAAGTTCAAAGTCAATGGTCAAAGATTGAAGCCATACTATGAAGGAGCGTTTATTGGAGAGGTCGAGGTCACCTACCTCGGGCCTTCTCATCCTTGGAAGAACCAACAAAGGGAGAGTTTGGTGGAGTCCTCCCTAAACCACCACTTGTAAATATACTAACCCTCTAACTTGTATTTATAATTTTATTGCATTTTTTTAATAATAAACATAAGCTCTTTTCATGAGAGTAAGTGAGGGAGGGTCACTAACGAATTTTGAATGAAGGAAGGAACCAATTTTCAAGTGTGAGGAATCATCTAAGAGAGGAAAGAAAGTCAAAGGAAGAATTCACAGCTTGAACACGTGCGTGTTCCCTGGAATCCGGCCGTCTTGCTAGAATCCGGGCGTCCTGAGAAGAATCCGTCCATCCTGCTAAGCTGAGAATTTGAAGATTTTGGGACTGAAGAAGAATCCGAGCGTTTCAGAAGGGAAGACGCTCATCCTGAAGAATCCGGCCGGCTTTGCAGAAAGACGCCCGTCTTTCTACCTGTGCATTTCAAGAAAAATCCCTGGAAAGGAATCTGCCCGTCTTCAGCAGAAGACGCCCGTCCCGCTATTGAAGAATCCGAGCGTCTTATACTCGGGACGCCCATCTTTGTGGCGTCATATTTTTGGAAAGTTAGCTGTGACAGAATCCGGGCGTCTTACCCAGAATCCGCCCGGCCCGAGAAGCCTGAATCCGAGCGTCTTCTGCTCGAATCCGCCCGTCTTCCCGCGGTGATTTGACCCGTCTTTTCTTAATTAAATTACACCCCACCACACATTTAGTGACACATCACCCTTCCTTCCACTTGCATTATAAAACCCACCTCCTTATAACTCCCAAGCATATCCAAATCACTCTTTAACCCCACAAAATCAAAAAGCCCCAATTTTCTAGGGTTTCCAAAGGCAACATTCAATTTACAAGGAGCATCTTTATTCCTTCACAAATCAGAAGAATCTAGCTCAATAATCAAGGAATGGCACCAAGGAGATCCTCTTTTAGGAATAAGAGGAGACCAAGGATGAGGGGAAGTTCTTCTACCTCCCATGTCAACACATTAAGAAGGGAGCATGAAGAGATTGTAGATCTTACAAGGCTTGATGACTTCTCAAATGTGGAATTTGTCAATGATGTGCAAAGATTAGTCTTCCACCGGCTTCTAAGTAAGAATATTCTTCCCACTAAGTTTTTATGTCATGATACCTTGAGGAAACTTGGGATTTATCACCAAGTGGAAGCTCTCTTTGAAGTATTTGGTCTCTCCACCCTTTTCCATATGTATGAGCAAACTTATCGATCTCTTGTGCTTGAGTTTTTGAGCTTTTTGAAGATTACAACCTTGAACAAAATAATATGCATAGAGTTTAGGTTGGAAAATGTCCCAAGAATGATGACCCTTGTAGAATTCGCAAATGTGCTTGGACTCGATGTTACGCCTACCCGAACATCGAAGCCAAAGAAATACAGTGTTGAACCTTTGTGGAGGGCCATGACCGACCGGGACTTCATACACAACAAGGAATGTCTCGCTTTTCATATTCAAAATCCAATCTTAAGGGTCACTTACCGGTTCCTCTCGGGCACCCTCTTTGCTCGCCGAGACCCGGCGATCGTGAACCAATTAGACCTTGTGTTTATGGAATCCTACCTCAATATTCAAGGAATAAGTGTGTACCACTTCAATGCACCGCTAGTGTTACTCGAGAAATGGGCAAAGTTTAGGAATGGTGATGATGACGGGATGAAACACATTGTGAATGGAGGACTCATTACTAGGCTTGTGAAGCATTTCAATCCGAGATTCAACGAGAATAATGAGTATGCTCCACTTTCGGGAAACGCGAGGATAAATGAAGATCTTCTTCTCATTCATTATCATTGGATAACCCTTGAGGGGATTGATAAGCGGATCAAGTGGTTAACGAAAGGAAGTGATCCGATATATCTACCGATGACCGGCCTACCACGAATTTCCCCGAGAAGAGGACCTTTGTCTCCAATCCCATCCTACCTCATCCCTCCAAACCCAACCCAACCAAGACAAGCACCACCACCTCCAAATCCCCAACAACAACAACAAGAGCAACAATCTCAAGATGAGAAGATCAAAGTGCCTCCCTACCCATTTCCTTATCAACCGTATAACCATCCCAACCCCTTCATCCTTCCCCGTGACGACTTTGTCACGGGAATTCTACAAGATTTGCACTTCCGCCAATACGAAACCAACGTGGACATTTACTATGCACTCTATCCTCAATACCACGATATGGTTCAAAAGGGAAAGATTAGTGAGGAAGGAGCATTTCCCTCATGGGCTCAAATGGACCTACTTTTCCCCAATTCGGAGAGGGCAAATGAAGGAGCAAACGGGAGACAAGAGGAGGGAAGCAACAACTCTTGCGGAGGGGACACGGTGGAGCTTGAAAGTGAAGAGGACGAGTTCATGGACCCAAGTATGAGTGATGCATCAAAGGAGATATGGGATAGCGATCTAGAAGGAGATGATGTCGATCTCTAGAAGATTACTTCATAGCTAGTTGGAGCGGGCGAGAGGCACCCACCTAAGTGAAGTTTCCTCATCTCCTCTCTTTAATTTTCAAGTTTCATGAAAAGAAGTTTGTGTTTTGTTAACTTGTATTTTATTAATCTTGATCATTGTTGGAGTAGTCCTAGCACCATATAGGACTAACACCTCGGCCCCATTGAGGTGTTCTCATCTTTTTGTTCCCACCTTTTCAAAATCCAAAATGACAAATTAGTTTCATGCATTGCATCGTGAGTGCATGAACTACACCCATCCTTAGGACATTAGCAATAATGTCTAAATCGGTTTGGGGAAGTACATGCATACACAACGGGAGGTAATCTAAATTATCCTCTCCATCATAAACAAAAACCATGCATCATGTAGTGTAGATTAGTGTAGCTTGCATTTAGTATAGAATTCATGCATCATGTTTGCATAATTTCCCATCATTTTGGCCATTGAGGACAATGCCCATATTAGTGTGGGGATGGGGAATTCTAACTTAACTTTTATTCAAAAATCCAAAAAAATTGAAAAATTTCGAAAAACCATAAAAATTTGAAAATTGAAAACCCAAAAACATGTTCATTTCCTTTGTAGTGTAGTCGTGTATATATTGTTGTATATATTGTGTTTGTTCTATCCTTGTTCACATTGACCGACTACGCCACATCCGAGACATGAGGATATTGAAGACCGCATGGTATGATCTTTCCAATCTCCTTTTTCCTCTTTATGTTAATGACTATGTGGCTTTATATTGATTGATGCGGTATAACAATGTGAACTTAGGACTTGCATTTAGTTTATATGTCATATTAGTTGGTAGAATCACTTGCATTAGGATGTATATAATAGTTGCATCATGGCATATAGTGGACCAACTGATAATAATACAAAAGTATAATGGTCCTAGTCTGTATGACAATAACGTCAATATGTCATATGTTATTGATAAACTAAAGAGAGATTTGATTGATATTAACTACTCTAAGAACTGATAATAATACAAAAGTATACCCTTTGATCCTTTTAGAGATTTATATGTCATTGCACTAACTATGGAGGACACCAGCCCCAACAAACTCCCACTTGTCCGTATATGCCATTTTGGCAAGACCCACCTTGCCTTGCAAGAAGGCATCCTACCCCATGGTTGTCTTGTTGTGAGTTGAAGGGGCGGAGTGAGACCCGCTAATTGTCTCATATCGGATATGTTATTAGGTTAGTTTAAATAATGGTCCTAGTCTTTGTCACCTCTTTACTCGGGACGAGCAAAGGTTCGGTTTGGGGATATTTGATGTGACCATAATTAGCGCATATTTAGTCCCCGAATTAGCCTTGTTCCCATGCTTTTTAGTGCATATTTGGGTCATTTATTGTCTTTAGTTCTTTGTTTTGCATATTCTTTGAGGTTTTGTGTCCTTGGTAGGAAAGGAGTGCAAACCTTGCATTTTCATGGCAAAATAAGACTAAATTGATTGAATTCAATGACCAAGCATCAAGGAGAGACAAGATTAGAAGGCCTTTGTACATATTTTAGTAGATGAGCAATGTTGAGGAAAGATCCTTGCATCCCCAAGGAAATCCCCAAGGATTTTATGAAGAAAAGGGAAGAAAAGAAGAAGAAACAAGACTGAGGAGCAATCCGTGCGGATTGTCCTGAATCCGCCCGTCCCCAGCACCATAATCCGTGCGTCTTCCTTCAAAGACGCCCGGGCAGCAGCTACCAGAAGACGTGCGTCTTCTCCCAAAGACGCCCGGGCAGAGACTCACGAATCCGGCCATCCCGTGCCTAAGACGCACGGATTCCATGACAGCAAGATTTTGTTTCTTCAAGCTTCAATGAAAGATGCCCATCCTTCGAAAAATACCGGCGTTTCCCTACTCAAATCTCAAAAGTGTAATTACTAGTTTAGCCCTTAGTTAACCCTAATGCATCCGCCTAATTTCCACTATAAATACCCCATTAGTCTAATTAGAAGAGCATGTTTTTCTTATCAATTCTTAGAGTAGTTAATATCAATCAAATCTCTCTTTAGTTTTGTAATCAACAATTAATCAAGTTTTAATACAAGTTTTATTTCCTTAATCTCTCCTTTGTTCATCCTTTATTTTGGGTAATTGAAGATTATTTGGGTTATTATTGGGAGATTGACAACCTCTCAATCAAGCATCAAGTACTTCTTTTATTCTTTGCTTTATTATTGGAATCATTAGTAGGTATAATCCTCTTAATCCCTTTTTAATTATTGTTAATTACTTTCATTTATTCATCATGTTTCATTTTGTTGGTATGATTGACAACCTTGCTAGCATGATCAATATGATAATGAGTGAGTAGTCACTTAGCTAGGGTTAATGGGTAATTAGGGGAAACCAACATGGGGAATGATTCATGCTTAAATTAATATGCTTTCATGGTTTATTTGCTTGCTTGTTTTGATCTCAACTCATGCACATGTTATGTTTGATGAAATGCGAGCCTATGAATCCTTGCATTTTTTACCCATCACCTATCTTTTCAATGAGACTTGTAAGACATAAACCAACTCGAGTCTCATTAGACCATGCATGTTGTTGAGTAGGGAAGACTAAGTCGACTTGTAGGTGTTGTACAATCTAATCGATTCGGCTCCGGGACCCAAACTTTCCTAGGATTGTAAGATATAACCCAACTCAATCCATCACAACAATAATTGCTTGCTTATAATTTGAGAACTTGTTTGTATGATCAATTCACATGAATCCCCTATCACCCCATGACACCCTAGTGCTTTTTATCAATTGTTTACAACCCTTTTAATTCATCTTGCCTGTTTATTTTCATTGCTATTTAGTTTAGTGACCTTCTACATCAACCCAAATTGTGACACCCCTAAGACACCACTAGTTTTAATAGAAATCTCATCTCAATTCCCGTCCCTTGGGATCCGACCTTTACTTGCCTCTTTACTAATTGTAGAGTTGTTTGTGAAGTTATAAATTGTGTTTTGGTCTAGGTGCTCCTAACGACAAGTTACCGAAAAGATTTAGTCCGACCACTTGCTCACGCTACCTTTTAAAAAATAACCTTAAAGTAAAGCCTGGTACAAATTATACTTATGAGTTACTTGGGCGCAGAATTATTTCAGGAAAAGTTAGATGGGGATCCTTCAACTTGAAAATTTACGGGGAATCAATCTACATGCCAAAGTATTGGGAGTGGACTGAAGACGTACTTGCTCGCTTTAGTGACATCCTTTCGACTGCTTCTATCCGTCAAGCGGTTTATGCTTCCTTATATTCTTATGATAAGGACTCACATATCATGCGTGCCTTCTTTGAAGGATGGTGTCCTGGTACTAATACCTTTCATACTGTAGAAGGCGAATTTTCTATCTCCCTGTGGGATCTAAAGAAACTTGGAGGTCTCCCTGTTGTGGGAGAGATTTATGATGAAACGGTGTCTCAACTTAGCATCCTAAAGTCAAAGACTGAATAAAAGAATTTGACTTTCCCTGCTACGTGCACTTTTTTGTTTACTGCGTTTCACTACCTTGCGAAGGAATCAAAGGACAAAGGTGAAGTTTCTGCTCAGCAATGGATTGACTTCTGGTGCAAAAGGCAGGTTGTATACCCTCCTCCAGTCAAAATTCGAAGGACCACCAAAAATCCTCCAGATTAATTAGACCAGCTACCTTCGAAGGACCACCAAAAATCCTCCTGTCAAAAGCCGCGCATTTATCATGCTGGCTTTGCGTATTTTTTTTGCCGGAAGATAGCGACAGATTAATTAGACCAGCTACCTTCGAGATTGCAAGTATGATGGCAGAAGGTCGAGTTTTTAGTCTGGCGATTCCTGTATTAGCTAGCATTTACAAAGGCTTGAATGGGTTAGCCACGTTTATGAACCACGGATACTCCAAGTCATTCTTCCCGGCACATTACTTATACGGGTGGATTGCAAATTACTTTGATACTTATCATGCGATAAATCCATCACCGACAGGTCCCCATATGACTAAGTATTCAGGCCTCGTTGGAGCGAGGAATGCAAAACCCGAAGAGGCTCGCAAACTTATGCATGAGGGAAGAAAGTTTGATGCAAAGCGTTTTATGTTAAATAAACACAGAGTAGATGTCTTGTTAGACAATAGTGACCTTGATACCCTGGGGCTCGACTATCTTGCATCCCTTCGTTCCTCCTATTTGTGTTTGCGTCTGAATAATGGGTTTAACCTTGAACCTTATAATCCCCATCGGTTTAGTAGACAATTTGGCTTTTGTCAAGACATTCCCGGTATATTGAGTCGTGGTTCAGACAAACCTGACGTCACGTGCTTCGAGGCACTGAAATATTGGCAAGTGTTTTTGTTTACAGGTAGCATGTCTCGCGTTTACCTTCCCAGTCCTTCATTCATATGGGATGAGAATGTCACCCCTGGTTTTACTAAATGGTGGAAAGAACTCTACCCGAAGGTTCTAAGAAAGAATGTTGACATTCTTGTGCATAGTACCGGAAGTGACCACAAGACTAAGAAGCGTGATCATCATGGGGATACTAGAAATCAGCCTCGAGAGCAAGCAGTGAAGCCTGGAATATCGTCTTCCGCATCGTCCACCAAAGATGAAGCCTGGAAAAGGGAAGGGGCTTATGATTCTTAATAAATCAATACCCGTAGGAGACTCTTACAGTCCAAAGATCTCGGGGGAGCCGGCCGAGCGATTCGTTTGCCAATGGTAGTCGATCGCCGTGGATAGTCCAGCCTCAACTCATATGTCTCCTCCTTGCAAACCTGACGATCGAAGGCAGACGTTTAAGCCTCTAACAATACCATTTAAACCTACCACGGTCCCTACGTGCTCCAAAGCCTCATTTCGTCCACCTCCTTCACTTAAGGGGATTTTTGACAGAGCACTAGACGCGATCCGCTTGCAGGTCTTGGGAGAATTAAAAAATGCAAGTTTCTCTAATGTAGGGGAAGTGGCAATGAAGGCTAACGTGTGTTATGAGGGCATTCGACAACTCAAAGGTGACTGTTCTTCACTACAGGCGCGAGTGGATTCTTATGTGGGTGCGGTCCATGCTTACCTTGCACTCGAGAAGCAGGCAGCAAAGTGTCATCGTCCTGCATTGCTAGAGGACAAAAGGTTGGAGTGGCATCAAAAGATTTAGGATACCAAATCTCTTCATGATAAGGCGCAAGAAAAGCATAGAGAGCAAGCTGTGGAACTTTCTGTTACTCTGGAAGAAATAAACGATCTTGAAGCTAAACTCAAGCAAGCACGAGAGAAGGAAAAGACATTGTGAAGCAATTTAGAAGCTCGGGATATATCTTTAATCTCATTGCAAGATGATCTTCAGACGTTGGAGAGAGAATTAACCGAGTTTGACGATATCCCTGTTTTGAGTCCTGAAGAGGAAGCCTTACTTCAAGAGCGAAGAGTTGAATTGGAAGAGATGCGGGCTTCTCTGGATGTTGATCCATAGGCACTTAGATTTTTTTTTTTTAGATTATCTAGATTTCATCCTTGATTCATCCATTTTTTTTGTAGCCTAATGGACCAAATGCTCCTAAGATGTTTGTTTGTCTTAATCGTTTATGTGCAATAACACCCTTTCAGCGTGTTACATTCCATTATATTTATTTATACAAACAAATACTTATAATACTGTTTATTTAGCCGTTCACAGTTTAAACTCTTGCGGGCCAGGAGTAATTATTTTGATGTAATTTTTTTTGGTGTAGCTGCACTTGAACAAAGTGTTTGCTCAAACTGCCTACGTACTTGCAAAGCTACCAAGATGACAACTTGCAAGATCAAGCCAACGTAGTTCAAGAAAGGGATTTTTTTGTTTGGAGGTGTGGCTGCACTTGAGCTACATGTTCACCCAAGCTGCCTACGTACCTGTGAAGTACAAAGTGTATTTCACAAGATCAAGCCGACGTAGTTCATAAAAGATGGAAAGTTTTTTTTTTTTAATTTTTTTTTGGAGATTTTTTTTTTTTTGGAGATTTTTTTTTTTTTTTTGGAGATTTTTTTTTTTTTTTGTATGCAGTTTAACCTCTTGCTTAGGAGCTTTCACTGTTGAGGCTTAAGAATAGTAACGTTTCAGAAATTTCCCATTGATTGGGCCTACACGAACGCCATCTTCATCCACAATTTTGTAAGCACCATTCGTGTAGACCTTCTGTACCACGTATGGACCATCCCACTTAGAGGTGAATTTACCAACTGGCTTGTGAGAGGTGATGATTGGTCTTCGTACCGCAAGGACAAGGTCTCCTACTTGGAAAGAATGAGGGCGCACCTTTTTGTTGAATGTGCGTGACAACCTTGCTTGATAGCACTGGAGTTTTTGTTGAGCTTCTAATCTTTTTTCATCGAGAGCCTCTAACTCTGCTAAACGCAATTTGTCATTTTCATCTTCTGTGAGCCCTTCCTGAATGGCAATGCGCAAGGAAGGGATCTGCAATTCTAATGGCAACACGGCCTCTACTCCATACACCAATGCATACGGGGTTGCCTGAGTAGGTGTTTTGTATGTGGTATGATATGCCCACGATGCCTCACCAATCCTTTCATGCCAATCTCGCTTTGACTTTGCTACTACTTTTCTCAACAAGTTGCAAAGGGTTTTATTGAAGGCTTCAGCCAAACCATTTGCAGAAGCTTTGTACATGGATGATTTGTATTGTTTGAACTTGAATTTTTCTCCCAGACTTGTCATCAGATGGTTGAAGAATTGTTTCCCATTGTCAGTTGTGATACGCTGAGGTACACCATATATGTAGATGATCTGGGTTCGAATGAAGTCCACAACATTTTCTTTCTTCACTTCCCATAGTGTGATGACTTCTGCCCATTTTGAGAAGTAGTCAGTGGCGGCGAGGATATACTCGTGTCCATTTGAGGCCTTTGGAGTAAGAGGTCCCACAACATCAAGTCCCTAAGCTTCAAAGGGCCATGAAGAAACAGTGGGGTGCAACGGTTCTGGCGGTTGGTGTATGAAGTTTGCGTAGAACTGACAAGGTTCACATTTTTTTGCAAAGTCCATACAGTCTTACACCATGGTTCGCCAGTAATACCCCATTCTTTTTACACGATCATGAAGTTTAGGCCCAGATTGATGGGCACCACAAATGCCAGAATGAGCCTCATGCATTGCTTTAGTAGCTTCGTCCTTGCTTAGACATCTCAACCATTGGCCTGAGAAAGAACGTTTGTAGAGTGTCCCTTTATAGTGAATGAACTTTGGAGCACGTCGACGTATTTCTACCTTGTGTCTGGGATCGTCGGGTAATTTTTTGTGGTTCAAGAAATCAATGATAGGTTGACGCCAATCATCTTCATCAACTGTGTAGACGCATATCACGTTGGTTGTATCTACATTTTGTTCTCCCTCAAGCAAAGATACTGCCCAACGGTTGCAGACTGGGACTTGCATAGACTCTTCTGCCCCCAGTGCCAAAGTGGCTTCAAGATTAGCAAGCGCGTCAGCCAACTTATTGGCACTCCTTGGTACATGACCAACATGGATGTCGTCAAGTTGATTTAGCAGTTGTAATGCCCGTTGATGGTAGGGAATCAAGTCTTCCTTTTTCACTTCATATTCACCAAGGACTTGGTTGACCACTAACTCTGAGTCTCCGTAGATGTCCATATCTCTGACGCCTATTTCAATCGCCATTTGAAGGCCGAATATAAGAGCTTGGTATTCTGCCATATTATTCGTGCACAACTGAGTAAGTGTAAAGGCATATGGCATGAGATGATTTTGTGGAGTTACAAACACAACTCCAGCTCCAACTCCATCTTGCCTTGCAGCACCATCAAAGTACATCTGCCATAGAGGTAGAACGTCCACGTAGAAAATTTCTTCTCCTGGGAGGTCATCTGAAATTTCCCACTCTGCTGGCACCGGATGATAACAAAGAAGTCGGCGATAGCTTGACCTTTCACAGCCTTCTGGGGCACGAACACCAAGTCATACTGCTTAAGCAACATTGCCCATTTCGCAAGTCTTCCAGACAAGACTGGTCTTGAGATTATGTACTTGATTGGATCAGCTTTTAAGACCACATGTATGGTATGCGCCTGCATAAAGTGCCTCAACTTCTGGATGGCGAACACCAAAGCAAGACATATCTTCTCTATGGGCGCGTAATTCAACTCAGCTCCAACCAAGGTACGACTCAGGCAGTAGAGTGCTCTCTCCTTGCGGTCTTCAATTTCTTGAGCACACATTGTCCCCAGTGAGCGTTCTTGTGCTGCAATGTAGAGGACAAGTGGCCTTCCTGGAATTGGTGCCCCAAAGATCGGCGCTTTGGCACGGCCAAGTATTTCTTGATGCTATCAAAAGCATTTTTGCATTTTTCATCCCATTGAAATGGAGCATCCTTTTTCATGAGATGGCTGAACGGCTGGCAACGCCCGGCTAAGTTAGAGATGAACCTTCGGATGTATGCCAAACGTCCTTGCAATCCGCGCAACTCTTTCAATGTCTTTGGTTCCGGCATTTTGTTGATAGCTTTGATTTTTGTTTGGTCAATTTTAATGCCTCTATGCCTGACCACAAAACCTAAGAACTTCCCAGATGTGACTCCAAATGCGCACTTGAGTGGATTCATCTTGAGTTGACATTTTCTAAGTCTTTCAAAGACGGTTCGAAGGTCTTTGATATGGTTTTCTCTTTTCTTTGGTTTGACAACCACGTCATCAACATAACACTCTATTGTTTTATGCAGCATGTCATCGAAAATCTTTTGCATTGCGCGTTGATACGTAGCGCCAGCATTCTTCAATCCAAACGGCATGACCGTGTAGCAGAAGATCCCTTTTGGGGTTCGAAAACCCGTTGCTTCTTGATCTTCGGGTGCCATATGTATTTGATTGTAACCAGCAGTACAATCCATGAATGAGAGGGCTTCATGACCAGTGGTTGCGTCAATCATCAACTCTGTGACTGGCAAAGGGAAGTCATCCTTCGGGCATGCATCATTAAAGTCTCTGAAGTCGACACATATGCGCAATTGTCCATTCTTCTTTCTGACTGGGACAATGTTTGCTATCCAGGTAGAATATTTGACTTCTCGAATGAAACCTGCTTCAATGAGTTTGTTGACTTCCTTTTCAATTTCAGGTACAAGTTCCAGCCTGAAACGACGTTGAGGTTGCTTTTTGGGACTGGTGCCTTCCTTGATTGCTAGACGATTAACTGCAATTTTTGGGCTGAGTCCAGGCATCTCTTTATAGCTCCAAGCGAAGACATCTTTGTACTCGACTAACAACTTGTAGTACTCCTCTTCTTCTTTCTTAGTCAGCAGAGCACTGACATAAATGGGCCGAGGATCTTCAATAGTTCCCAAGTTGAGTTCCTTGAGTTCATCTACAGTCGATTGCCCCCCGTCTTCAAGAGTTTCAGGGGCCTCGTCCGCCTCAACTTCTTCGTTCTCGTCAGGTATATCCTCTACTGTGATATGATATGACGACGTTGTAATTTCCAAGTCACTTGACTTCTTTGCATCACAGGGGCACGAAGATGAAGGTACATGCTCTTCAACATTCTTTTGTTGACCAGTAAGAACTAGTACGCGCCTCCTTGCTTTGAGTGGCTCATGTTGGATGATATCCACTACTTGCATATGCTTCATGCGAGATGGTATTGCGCTTCTCAAGTCATCGCTTACTCTTACTTCTTCTTCATTTTGTGTTGTAGAAGTTGAGAGAGGACGACCCTCACCACTATTCTTCTTGGGAACCCCTAGTCGACTGAAGACTGTTTTTGATGGACCGCCCAAGCGTTCATGTATTGCGCCCTTCTTGTTTGTGCGCAACGAAGGTGTTGATATTTTGACTTTACTTTCTCCTTGATTGCCAAGCCTAGCAAAGACAGAAATGTGTTTGGTTGAAGCACTTGGTCTCCCTAGCCTTGTAAATATAGAAGGACGACACTTTTCTGCAGGTGGACTTATTCGATCGAAGACTGAAGATGGATGCATCTTTTCCTCTCCTTCTTCATTTTCTTCAACCTCTTCTACTGTGATGTGCTGAGAAGACGCAGTAGCCCCTTTTCTACGAGCACCAATCTTCACAGGCGCAGGAGACTCATATCCGAGACCGGCCTTGGTCACCATGAAGCTCCCATCTTGCTTGAACACTTCATGTTGCGCTTTGTTAAGACCGTATGGCTCGACTTCTATAACTTTGCCGAGAAGAGTCGGATTTGTAAAGTCATATCCATCCTTCGCAAGTAGCTTGTAAGCATTGGAATAAAATATCCCCTTGTTTTCCTCACTTGATGATTGACTGGATGAACAGATGAAACCAGTTGGAGGAGGTCTCACAATCTTCATTTGAGATGAACTTGGTAGAGGTGTAATGACTTTGGCCACCCATTCCTGCTTGAACACTAGACTTGAGTTTTTATCCTTAGGCTCTATCTTTGGTGTTAGACACTCTTCAAAAGGACTCTCCCCATCTTTGCGGCGAGACTTTGGGATGTAGCGTAGTACTGGTGGTGTAGTTTTCTGCGGCGTCTCTTGCTTCTTGGGTGACGCAACAGGAGTAGCTGTTTTGCTGGCCTTGTCTACATCTTTCTTAACATCATTTTCTTTAGCAGGACTTGCAGCTCCATCTTCTTTGATGATGTTCTTTTCCCGCTTACCTCCTTTTCCTGTTGAAGAGATGGTGGTTGGCATGAACTCACTAGAAGTACCATTCTCTTCAAAGAATTTAGCATCAGCGAAGAAAGAGTCGACCTTAGAGAAGGGTTTGGCGTCTCCGTCTATTTTCCTTTCGCCACCACGATAATATTTCAAACATTGATGGAGGTTTGAAGCGACAACTCCGTTCTCGTGCTTCCAAGGTCGTCCCAGGAATAGTTTGAACGAAGTCTTACCATCCATGACATGGAACAATGTGTCAGAAGACAGATCACCCATGGTAAGGTTCACGCGGATCATGCCAACTGCGCGCTCCCCATTCAAGTTGAAACCATGAATCATTGTTCGACTACTGGAGAGTTCGTCCATAGTGATCCCTAATTCGTTCATGGTTGCTTTTGGCATGAGATTGACCCCTGATCCTCCATCTATTAAGATGCGCTTGACCTTTTGCCCTCGGATGTACCCGGACACATAAAGTGGCATGTTGTGAGGTTTGGATCCAAGAAGTAAATCCTGATTTGAAAAACTCAAGGCTGCGTTGCAAGAGACACATCCAGTTGATTGCTCAGGAGGCTTAATTTTTTCTTTCATCTTGCCCGCATACAACTCGGGCTTCTCAAGTCCTTGAATTATCAGCTGATGCTTCTCTTTAGGTAGATGAAAGATTTGCTTCCATCCCATGTTTGTAGGAACGGCGTCAAGAGCAGCCACTATTTCGTTCTCCTTTTCATAATGCAACTGTTGTGGCAATACCGCATCATCTGGGCCTCCTTCCTCTATCTTCCTTTTATCATCACCACCTTCCGTAGCTGAGACGGTGCACACGGTAACCTTGTTTAAGAAGTCTTGTGGGAAGAATTCTTTTAAGGTGACGGGCCTCGGTGGTTCTTGCTCAAGTATATCGATAGGCAAGACATGTGGTTTGACCACTGTTTTGGACTTTCTCTTTCCCTTCGTCTTGCGAGGTTTCGTCTTCTTTGATTGTTTTCTTCGACGATGAACAGGTTGCGCTGTCTTCCTTGTTTGTTTCTTTGACTTCTTGCGCGTAACCAAAGTTCAACCTTCATCGTCATCTTCATGCTTCTTTTCCTCATTCTTATCCTGAGGAGGTAGTTTTTCTTCCAATGACATTGGAGGTAGTGACGACAATGACCCTTGGATCCGTAATGCCACATGCTCAAAACTCCCGAACTGCAACATATACGCACACTGTCCTTGTCATATAATTGGCTCGTCAGGTTGCTCCAAGACTACAGTAGTTTGATTTGTGGTTACTGTGTCATCCAAGTCAAGAATGATCTTCCCTTCCTTGGAGAGCTGCATGATCTTCTCCTTGAGTGTTATAAACTTTTCAATAGGGTGACTCACCAGCCTGTGATAACGACAGTAGTTGGGATCGTTTGTCTTGTTTGCTTGCTCAGGGCGCTTGGACTCTGGCAATTGTATAACCTTTTTTTCTAAGAGGTCATCGAGCATTCCAGACAAGTCGGAATTTGGGAATGGGTATTTCTTAGCCTACAACTCTTTCAATGTAGGCCTGTCTCGTTGGTAGTTATAAGAGAATGATTCTTTCTTCTTTTCATACTTAGGCTTTGACGAGATTTTCACAGGTGCACTGCTAGTTTCGACGACCATTGTCTCCTTTGTCGATGACTTGACACCCTTGTCAGTTTTCTTGAACTCTTTCTTTTCACTTGGCGCCTTGGAAGAAGTTGGTCGAGCACTACCATGTTCTTTGATTGTGATATCCATGTCATGGGCGCGAGTAGCCAGGTCTTTGAACCTCTTTGGCAAGATCCCTTTCAGGATGTAAAGAATGTCCCATTTTATCCCGTTGACGCACATTTCAACTGTTGACGCTTCACTTAAGCGATCCTTGCATTCCAGACTCAGCGCACGCCACCAGTTGATGTAATCGACGACAGGCTCATCTTGCCATTGAGTTGTCTTTGTCAATTCGCTCATGCTGACGACACGTCTGGTGCTGTAGAATCTGTTGAGGAATTCATATTCCATGTGACCCCAACTGTCAATTGACTCGAGTCCATATCTGTGTACCAGTCGAACGCGATCCCTTTGAGCGAACGAACGAACTGCTTCACCAAACGATCACCTTCTGTTCCAGCATTGTTTCATGTCTCGACGAAGTGGGCGATGTGTTGCTTTGGGTTCCCCTTCCCGTCGAACTGTTGAAATTTTGGAGGCTGATAGCTAGATGGCATACGCAGACTGTCAATCCTCTTAGTGTAAGGCTTGATGTAGCGTCCACTACTTGACGATCTATCATCCAACTGACACTTGATCGTCTTGGCTATTAACTCCTGCAGCTTCTCTTCAGTGAAGTTGCTGATCTCATTGTTTGGCTTTTCCCTATCCTCACCAACTTCTCTATCGCTATCAACACCCCTATCGGTGTCACCATGCTCGCTCTCGGCCTTCCTATCACGGAGTGCCACCACCTCTTTTTGGAGCTCGTCAATTTTTTTGTTCTTTTCTTCATTCTCCTTCATCATCTTCTCAAGGAGTTCATTCATTTTATGCATTCGATCCTCAAGAGTATCACCACTTATCACCATGACTGAAGCGACGCCAGGAGTTGATGTTTTTTTCTTCTTTGGCGACGCCTTGGATTTGCAGGGGGAAGCCTTTTTGTCAGCCTTAACACTTCTACCCTCCTCGCGTGAAGGAGATGAGGCAGCCAAGAGTGCTGTAGCGGCAGCAGCTATGGAGGTGACATAGAACTTGCGTGGCCTAGTTGGGACGTGTGCAGAGCGTAGACTGGCAGCAGCAGCATTGACAGCAGCCTTCTTCGCCATTCCTCTTGTGGAGATGCCAACTGACTGTGTAGCAGGGGAGGTAGCAGCAATGGGGGTACCCTTCAAGATATCTGCGTAGGGCTTCTTGGATGGACTGGAGGAGGTGCTTTGCTTGGTAGACATCGTCTTGTTTTGGTAGACTTGAATAAAACAGCAGTAGAGATGAGAGGTAGAGATTTTCACGTCGGGTTCGCCAAAATTTGTAACAGCAAATTTTGTATCGCAAAATAAATGTAATACAAAATAGGAAACAAATGAATTTTTATTAATATTAGAAAGTTTATGTGTACAATCTCTAATGTATCCTCTGATTCTAACTGTCGTAGTAGATTACGTAAACGTTGTTTGTAGTAGAAGCGCGAACGTTGTATTTGAATGACACCTGTAGAGGTTGTATGCACTCTGTAGGAGGTGTCGATTTTTATTTCTTGAGAGGTTCGTGATGACTTGAATCTCTCTTGAAGGTTTGAACTTGTGATTGAATCTTCAACGCAGGCAGTACGATTTGATGTGCTTGTTGACTGCTTGCAATGATTTTGACAGAGAGGATTTGTAGGAATTTGTACCTTGTTCTCTCTAGCTCCTTTGCAATTATGAATTTTCAACCATTTGAATGAATGAGAAAAGCTCTATTTATAGAGTTTCAATTCCCCTTGTTGGACTTTGGTGGTCACAGGCCCATTTGTGGGTTTATTAGCAACCTTGACCCAAATTTGATTCTTTCTGGATTTAGTGATCCGAATAACTCCTTTTGTAATCCGAATCGACCCACATTTCATTTAATCGGGACAAATTAATTAAATTAAGTCAAAATTTGGTATTAACTCAAAATAATTAATTTATTTTATTTATTCGGCACATTAATAAATTTTTCGTGCCTACAAATTGCCCCCTCGAGACCTTGTCACGTGCGCCTTTTTTGGTGTCTTGACGTGGCGTGGTCTCGATACATTTTACTTTGACTTGGAAGTCGATAATGAGCGCCCTTACTTGTCGCGAAGACAGCTCCACTTGACTTGATTTAGAAGTTGATAATGAGCACCCTAACTTGTCGTAAGGATGATCCATTTTTGTGTTTGTCATTTATTTTACAGATCGCAAATTTGTGTATACAAATTTGGCACGCTCGGTGGGATTTTGGCCTTGGAAATGTGGATACCCATAAGGCACCCGATTGGCTACACTATTCACAGTTTTGGACCGCTATCTCCGGTCTTGAAGACAAGGTCGGGCTATAAAAACCCGAGATTTCATGCCACAATGCCGCCTTGGGAATTTGGTTTCGGTTCATGGGTTGCACGGTTTTTGCCCGAGACGAACCATGGGCAATCCGAGCCCATGAACTTGAGATTCTTGGCTCTTACTTGATCGCCCAACCTTCCACTTACAAGATGAACATTGGCCATCACTTGGCCCTTCACCTCGGGAAACTTTCAAATGCTCCAGGGCAAAAAGTGCCCCTTCATTTGGGTGGGATGATCACCCGGATTGCTAGGTCTTTTGACCGTCTGGTGGATGTATCCACCATGAACTTTGTGCGCGGGGAAATTTATTTGACCAAGGACTACATGACAATGAACCTTGAGTGGTTCAAGATGAATCCAAATGACAGGGTAGAGTATTGGCAAATCAACAAAAGGAACTCCATCCCACTTCCCAATGCCCGGAAAATGAAGATTAAACCCGGGGAAGCCTCCTACCTCCTTGATCTTGAAGTGGAGGAGGATCCTTCCGCCCCTCATGAGAACCCAACAGTTGTCTATAGGAGGACCGTCGCGGAGAGGCACAATCCTCCCTCCGGTACACCTTTCCTTCATCTCCTTTCTTCCCCGGGCCATTACAACAAGGGGAGGGATCGTCACAACAACCCCCTCAACAACTCCCACTCCATACCGACTTGGTTTCATTCATGAATGACATAAGATTGAGATTGCAAACCGCCGTGAGTGAGAGACTTTGTTTAATTTGGTCTACTTCTATTACTGTGGCTTCTTAATTTACTTTGTCTAATGCTAGTTTCTGAAAGAGTAATGATGCTAATTGGAATGCTCGTGTAAAACGTACCAAAACTTTGTTTAATTTGGTCTACTTCTATTACTGTGGCTTCTTAATTTACATTTAGTGTGGAAACAAATTTATTTTTGTGAGACGATCACGCAATAAATTTACTTTTGCACCTAATTTATTGTGAGACGGTCTCGTAATAAATTTATTTTGAGCCGGTATGACATTAGATTTATTGTGAGACAGTATCTCAATAGATTTAGTGTGAGAAGGTAGTTAATACATTTACTGTCATTAATTTGACGGTAGTTTGATACCATAAATCTGATGGTAGTTTTATACAATAAATTAGATGGTAGTTTGATTCATTTATTGTCATTTAAGCAAAAACTCCTCCCACTATATACGAGTCTTTTGTCATTAAAGAAATTCACAATAAAAATCTCACCTTCACAATTTCATAAGTAATATCCCACATTCACAATTTCACAAGTAATGTCAACTGATGATGTAATTCAAGCTATTGTTCAGTTCATGACTAATGAATTGGAAGATAATACCGACGAAGAAATGATCTTAATGCTTATGCAAGAACAAAGGCAGAGGCAAGGATCCCAAAGAATTGAAGTACCTCGTGATCGCGTATTTGGATTTTTACGTCTTTTTACAGATTATTTTGCTGAAAATCCGGTGTATACACCTAATATGTTCCGACGAAGATTTCGAATGAGTAAAGAGTTATTTGTTCATATTGTTCAAGCATTGGGAAATCATTCTACTTACTTTCAAATGAGGAGTGATGCATCCCAGAGGCAAGGAGTTTCTCCGTTACAGGAATGCACAGTTGCTATACGACAATTGGCTTATGGAACCCCACCAGATAGTTACGATGAGTATTTACATTTGGGTGAAACTATTGCAAAAGAAGCTTTGCACGAGTTTTGTCGAGGGGTCATAGCGGTGTTTGGCGAGAGATATTTAAGGCGACCTAATGCAAACGATGTGCAGTGTTTGTTTCATATTCATGCTGAAAAACATGGTTTCCCGGCATGTTAGGTAGCCTTGATTGTATGCATTGGGCATGGTCTAGTTGTCCGGTTGCATGGGCTGGTCAATTTACTCGAGGTGCTCAAGGGTATCCAAAAATTATGTTAGAAGATGTTGCCTCAAATGACTTGTGGATATGGCATGCCTATTTTGGGGTTTCCGGCTCTAACAATGATATTAATGTTCTAAATCAGTCTCCATTATTCAGTGATGTACTACAAGGATTTGCTCCGTCAACCGATTTTACTGTTAGTGGAACCGAATACAAACAAGGGTATTATCTAGTTGATGGTATTTACCCGGAATGGGCATCCTTTGTTAAAAGTTTTTCACATGCTCAAGATCCAAAAAAGGATCTTATTCAAACAAAAGCAAGAGTCTGCAAGAAAAGATGTGGAACGGGCATTCAGAGTCCTCCAATCTCGATGGGCAATTATTCGGGGTCCATGTAGGATATGTCATCGAAGTTTAATCAAAGATATAATGTATGCTTGTATCATATTACATAATATGATTGTCGAGGACAAAGGTGCAGCAATAAGCGAGTGGAGTGATGAGGGATCGTCCACATCATATCCAACTAATCATGGGTCAATACAACAATTCCGAGACAGCCTTCAAAAGCATGTGGAATTACGTGATAATGAGATACATCACCAACTTCGAACTGATTTGGTAAATCACATTTGGCAAAAAATATGGAGGAAATGAAGACTAATTATTGATTTTATGAGGAAATTTTATAATTATCATTAATCATAATTTCTTAATCTATATAATTTAATCTAGTACTTAATTACGATGATGGTTTTGTTTTAAATTAAAATTTGACAAAATGTACCCAACATATATATGAGGGGAAAAAAATGGGTAATTTTATGTGGGTCCTATGATATGAACCTTGAAAATGTTTGTCTATTGTTAAGTATGGGTTTGTTATTTAAGAGGTTTGTTAAATTGATGATGTGTCATTTGACAAACCTCTTTAGAGGTTCATCTATTGTGGATTCCCTAAAAGAAAACCCCTAAAAAAACTCATCTTGATACCACTACTATTCCCCTTCTCCCCAACTGTCCCCTACCTCTACCTACTTTGTCGCTGGAGATTTGGTTGTCCCATGGCCATTCTCTGGCGACCACTCACCCCCTATTACTAAACAATTAGCCCAATACTTGTCTAATCACTAGATCTAATTTTTTTCATCTTCCCACAATTTTTGGTGTTTTGGTTGCTTGAGGTGTGGGATTGTCTTTCCCTTCTTCTTTTTCCGTCTCCATTTGCTTTAGTCATCCGTCTTTGTCTTCATCTTTTACTATGCATGCATCCTAGATGGTGTCCTAATATGCATGCAATCGGGGTGGTGTTTCTCCCTCCCCTCACCCCTTCCCCCACCTCCCCTGATTTGTGGTATGACACTATCTCTTTTCCCTAAGATTTGTTTGATGATGGCTTTGTTTTTCTATGGGTCAGGTCTAGTTCCTTTCATCCTTGGATCCGATTTGGCGTTCCCCCTCGGCTCTTCCCCCGCTATTTTAGGTCCATTCATGTTTGTTGGATGTTCTAAATGTTGTTGTTGGATCATCATCTACCGTTTCTTTAGCATGCATGTGGTTCTTTGGTGTTTCTTGTCTTATTGCAGTCTCGGCGGTTTTAGAGTCTGGGCGTGTCTGTCATACCTTAGTTGTAGCTTTTGTGAGATTCCTTTTGTTAATGTCGGTAGTGTTTCTTGGGTCAAAAAATTATTTTCCTCTTAGCGTGATTTTCGTAGTGAGTTAATTTGTCGTTAGTTTGGTTGTGAGTTGTTGTGTAGGTCCGAGTTAGGTTTGTCGGTTGGGGTTGGGAGGGTGGATGTGGTGGTTTTCTGTTTTCTTGATAATTAATGTCACTTTATCGTTTTTCCTGTTTTTTCAAATTTCTGTTTCCTTAAGGGTCTTACGGGACAACCTTTTTGGATGGTGTTGTTGCCTTCTTCCTTATCGGGCAGCTACAGGTCATGGAATCAGGGGCGGAGCCAGACTTTAGATTTCGGTGTAGCAAAAAAAAATCAATAAGTCTCTTAATATATTCGTCTTAAGAAAAAAAACGGGTCAAAAAATCTACCACTTGCATAGATAACATAAGTCTTTTGCTAATAATAAGCATTTTATTTTTGTCTTATCTATGCAAAATGGTATGGTTTTTGACGAGTTTTAGACTTAAGACTGATAATATCGTTTTAATTGAGATTTTGTGAAAATAAAATAAAATAACACAATTCTCAAAACAAATTATTTATCGATCCAAATTTACGGTATCGCTTACTAATAAGCCCATAAATTTCAATTCTTTGATATTTTTCTGTAAAAACTTATTGTTGTCCTTTGACTTATATTTAATTAATTGGTAAAACAAAATAACAATGAATCAAATTTTAAAAGCAAACACAAAAACGTTTATGAATAAAAAAAACTATAAGAACATAAATTAAAATTAGTGTAAATTGATAATCAGTACTAATATAATCACCATTTTTCATAATCATTACCAATATAAAATTTAATTTGTAAATAGTACCAACTTAGTTCCTCCGATCAACAAGTAGTACCAACTGACCTGAAAGTGCCACTTAATTTTAAAATTTGAAATTTTCCGTCAATTTTTTTTTTACTATATTCCCACTTTACCCTTCCATTTATGCTATTATAGAACATCACCTCCCTCTCCATTGTTGCATTTTTCATTTTCTTGCTTCCTTCTCTGCCACTTCCTCCACTCTTTAAACAATTATTCGTCATCATATCAACCCACCAAATCATCAATTCCCAATTTCCTGTTATGTCACTCACCTCCGTCCAACCGCATCATCTCCGTCACCGAGCAACCTAGAAACAAGTCCCACCTAGTGCCCCCAATCCGACATCCAAGTCAAGACCAGATGGCTTGAGCACAACAGCCCAGAAATGAGATTCAATTCCAACCCCGATTTCTCTCCTTCACTGCTCCATATTGTAAGGCGAAACCCGAAACCCAGATGCCATGAACCACCACGGCTCGAATTGTAGTCCAGCGCTCTTCATGATGCGCTATTACCCCCATGGACTCCGCCGTCAAGCTCAATATTCGTGATGGGGATCTCCATGATGACCCCACTAAATATCAAGCTCTAGTCGGGGTGGGGTCTTCAGAGGTTGAATGTTGAAGATGATGTGCGCGTGAAGAATGGTGGCACTAAATAATGGTGATGAGAGGATGAAGTGAATGAATTGTGTACTGTGTAAGTTTGGATTGAACGAAATGAAATAAGAGGAAGATGATGGGTTAAAGGTTAAAATAAGGGTACTTTCTTCATTTTAGGGGAGTTTAAGTGAATAAGTGGGAGTTTCCGGCCATTTGGTACTACTTATTGATCGGAGCAATTAAATTGATATTGTTTACCAATTAAATTTTTTGTTGGTACTGATTATGAAAAATGGTGATTATACTTGTAATGATTATCAATTTACACTTAAAATTAGGATAGATAATAAACAACATACTCAATCCATGGAAATTTTGATCAGTTTTCAACTTTGAGAATTTGGAAAGTGTAGTGATTAATTAAGCAATTAATAATCAATGTGTTATGAAATTTGTGTTTGTTAATAAAAGAGCAAAATAAGGAGTAATTAAATGGAGCGGGTCCTTGCCGTTATGGGGTTTGATAGTAATTGGATAGCACGAGTGATGGCATGTGTCACCACGGTATCATTCTCGGTGCTCATTAATGGTAGTCCATCCCGTCATTTTACACCGTCTAGAGGATTGCACCAACGTGACCCTCTCTCACCTTACCCCTTTATTCTTTGTGCGGAAGTGTTATCCGGTCTGATGAGGCGAGCATTGGAGGATAATTTGTTACATGGGGTCCGTATAGCACATGGAACGCCATCCATTCGCACCTCTTATTTGCTGACGACAGTATTTTCTTTACAAAAGCGACTATGGAGGAAGCATGCGTTGTTAATTCTATTTTGCGCCGGTATGAATCAGCGTCGGGGCAATTGGTTAGTCTAGACAAGACTACTGTCTCCTTCAGCAAAGGGGTTCTATTACAAAGGAGGAGTAATCTAGCTGCTCGATTGTGTATTACCGAGGTTGATGAGCATGCCCGGTATTTGGGCCTCCCTACGGTTGTGGGAAGGTCTAAGAAGGTGTTAATGGATATTCTTCGAGACAAGCTCAGCAAACGTTTGAGTGGTTGGCGTGGGAAAATTTTGTCCAGGACTGGTAAGGAGGTTCTCATAAAGGCTGTGGCCAATTCACTCCTTACCTATATTATGAGTATTTTTAAGATTCCCGCTAATTTTTGCGATGAGCTTCGATCCTTGATATCACGGTTTTGGTGGGGGCATGAGGAGGGAAAGAGAGGCATTAGTTGGGTTGCTTGGAGACGGTTGTGTATGCCAAATGGTAGGGGTGGTATGCGTTTTCAAGATTTTCATCTTTTCAATCTTGCGTTACTTGGGAAGCAAGTATGGCGCCTATTGATGGAGACGGAAGGGCTATGGGCTAGGATGATGAGGGCACGCTACTATCCCAATGGGAACATTATGGTGGCTGACCTGGGGCACAACCCCAGCTATACATGGCGGGGAATACTTGAAGCTAGGGGCGCCATTGGAAGTGGATTGAGGAGGAGAATTGGGGACGGGCTTTCAACACGTATTTGGTCTGATGCGTGGATACCGAGCTCTCAATCAGGGCGTGTTCTCTCACCGTGTGGTCCTGGGCGTGAGACTATGGTAGTGGCTGCTTTGATGGACGATTATGGGTGGCAGGAAGATATGATATCGGCTCTCTTTTTACCTTTTGAACAACATAGAATTCGGAATATACGACTTAGCATGAATAGACCGCGGGATGAGTGGTATTGGAGCAGGGAGTAGGAAGGTTTGTACTCGGTGAAATCGGCCTATAGGTTTCTAGCAGGGGAGAGGGAATCAATTGATTGGAGTGGTGCGTCGGATTGGAAACGAGAGAAGTGGTTGTGGAAGAGGCTCTGGAATGTTCCGGTGTGGCCCCGGGTGAAACTTTTCTTTTGGCAGCTGTGCAGTGAAGCGTTGGCAACAAGAGCGAATATAACTTCTCGAGTTCGAGGTGATATCTCTTTTTGTTCTTTATGTAATTTCTTCTTTCGAAACTAGTATTCACCTATTTAAAGATTGTGTGGTTGCTAAACGGGTTTGGGAAGGGCTAGAGCTTGACCGAGAGGAGGAGAACGGAGGGGGAGTGCGTGACTGGATTGAGGCAAGATGGAGGGATTTGGGGGTGTGGGAACATGCTAGGTTAGTTTATGGTGGGATGTTAGGCATTGTGGGAGCATCGAAACAAGGTTATTTTTGACCAAAGGGAGGTTGATCCGGGGGGAGTTATCAAGCGAGCTTTAGATGTTATAAAGGAGATGGATGGAGGGGGATGGGGGATTGAGGGAATCTGGGCAGGTGGGAGATGAGGAGGGGAGTATGTGCGGAGGAAAGGATAGGAGGAGCCACAGGACGGATACGTAAAGGTTAACGTCGACGCGGGGGTTAAGGAGGAAAACGGGGTGAGCTTAGGGGTGGTATGCCGGGATGGTGAAGGTCGGGTTCTGTGGGGCGTGTCGTGTATGCAGAAGCAGGTTTGGGAACCGCAAGTAGCTGAGGCGGTGGCTGTTCTCGAAGAAGTTAAGGAAGCGTGGAGGAGAGGGCATTCCATGGTCGTGATCGAGAGTGACTGTCTACAAGTTATCGAGGCTCTCAGAAGGAAGGCCAAAGGAATAAGCGTTTTGTCGCTAGTCATAGATGATATTTGCGCTACTAGTAGCTCTTTTATTTCTATTTTATGGTCTTATACTTGTCGTGTTAACAATAGTGTAGCTCATGCGCTTGCTCATTTGTATCCTAGGATCGTTGGTAGTGTTGAATGGTCGGATGACTTACCACCGATTGTAAACAATGTTGTTTCTTTTGATTTATCGTTAATGCAGTAAAACCTTCGGGTTTTCCCCTCAAAAAAAAAAGAGTCATTTTTCTTTTGAAGTTTAATAGTGTAATAATTAAAGTATTACGGAAAGGATAAAGATAATTAATGATAAATCATGAAATTTAATGGTGTAGCAAACTTTAATTTTCTCTTAATTTTTTTGAATTATGGTGTAGCACTTGCCACATCAAAGGTGTACCTGGGTCTAACCCTGCATGGAATCATGTTTTCTCAAGAATCAATCACTAGGATGCAGGGCTATTTGCTTTTGTGCACGTCTATGGCATGCACTTTTTATTCTCTTTCTACGTCCTTGTGGTGTAAGTGTATCTTGTTTTTGCCTTCTTGGACATCATGAAGACGGTCACCTGGTTGGTCACCTGGTTGTTCGTGAAATGATAGTGATGGACAAAGAGGGGCATATCAATCTCACGGCTACGAGCCAGTTTCAGCTTTAATTTGGCTTAGTTACTGTTTTTGTTGCTTAGATTGCATAGGATTAGTACTCTTGACATTACAAGTCATGAGTATCTTATGTAATCGACTCGTTGTAGGAACGCTTTAACTATCTATCCAATTGTCAAAAAAAAAAAAAAAAAAAAAAAAAAAAAAAAAAAGTTTGTGAGTCATAGAAATATTTGTGAGATTACGAGTGTGTATTTATTTATAATTGGTGTGGGTTCAATTTTATAAAGAGATAATAAAATTGTTGTAAGAGTGCAATTTATTATTATCGTCTTATTCTTATCACATAATATTTTTCATTACGGTTCCGTATAAAATACACTCTGATTCGCTACATAACACGTATCAATATGAAGATGCCCACCTTGATCCCTCAATCCAAAGCTTCCCTGACAGCCTTAGCTTCAGCTTGAAGAGGGGAGGAAGCCATCATCCTAGAGCTGCAACAAGAGGTGACAGCACCATGGAAACCAATAACATACAACCCAGCCCCCGCTTTTCGATCCATTCTCCAAGGAGCATCACATTTGATCCGACACTTATTCCAGCATCCTGCAGAACCAACAATCCAGTAGTTTGAGGAATTCTTCAAACTAGTCACAATCTCCAAATTCATGTAATTGCTCCTTATGGTTAATAACTGATAACATAGTGTCTTAATGTCTTCCTTAATCTGGGAGATCCTTTCATAAGGCAACGGAATGTGATTTCTGAAGAGAAGACTATTTCATTCCTTGAACATCATATTCTCCAGAGTGCGGCCACCAGCGCAAATATAAGGAAGAGGTGCTCAGGGCATTTCAAGAAATAGGTAATCCAGTTGATAAACCAAACTCTAACATCAATGTTAATTCAAAATGGATAGTAAAACCAAGAGGACAACCAAACTATGATCTTTTGGCATATTCACATTCTTTAAATAAGTGATTGAGAGTCTCTGCACTACCTTCATTAGAGTAGCGTAGGGAGCGCAGAGGAGACCAATTCAGATTACTCTTTCGAAATTAAATGAAGATTTCCATTTGCTCTAAATTGGCAGATTCCAAAGTTTATTCTTACAAAAAAACTGCACACAACAGGAGAGACGGTGCTGTTAAAAATTGTTGTAACATACTTTCAGCCAAACACATACAGGCGATATACAGCAGCATTAGTTCGACAGGTGATGGTTTAATTCTAATAACTAGGCAACATTGTTAAACATATATTAATAGTACTCCAATCTGATTAAGTCATTAAGTAGATACTATACTGCCTTATTACTGCCGGCATATATTTCTAAAGAAGCTACATCAACACCACACAGCTATAGAAAGAAGGAGCTACAGGCCACAGCTGACTCATCAGTTGCTATATCATAATTTGAACCCAAGAAGCTAATCCTTGAGCACAATGTCCTAAATTCACGGGTATATCAGATTCGGTGCAAATGTTAAATTCCCAAAAACGAGCTTGTTTCTCAGCGCATCTCTTTGCCTCTTTGGCACTGCACATAAAAATTCACTCTGTATTACCTATTACGCAATCAAAGTGAAGCACCGATACAACTGATTATTAAAGATGCATGTTAAAGATGACTTGAGTTTGTTCGCAAGAAAAGAAATATAGAAAGACCGTGGCGCAAGGGATAAGATAAAGGGTGTTGGCCCTTAGGTCCCATGATTTGAGGCCTATGCACACTGAACTCCTCCTTAGGGAAATATGACTTGAAAATAGATCCACTCTTCGGCAGTGCTAGAAATTTCTTGGTGGTTAAAGCCGTTTCTGTTTCTATCCTATTTCAAATTGTGACACATTCCATTCGAAAACAGTGATTCAAGTCACGGGTTTGACTCAAATATCATGTTTCCAGCATGGGTACATGTCTTATCGATGACCTTGGCTTTGTTGAGCGGAAACTCATAGATATAGCCAAGCTTCAAAATGCCACTGTGTCATATTCATCTCTGACTGTCTCTGCGTCAAGCATCAGACATTCGAGAGTTATATTAGCCAGGCATAGAAATAGAAGAACATCTAACTTGTCAAGCTAACATAACTCGTGCGTGTAGAAGAAAAGGCACTGTAAGGGCTATGTGATATAGATCAATACTTTCACAGTGCTAAAAGTATCACAGATTCACGTCCTTTCACACCGTGATACAGTCCATCCTAGATGTACGATCACATGATTTGAAATTTACAAATAATATAGCAAGATTTCACGTTGTATATTGTCGAATTAAGTACAGACTGATAAAGAATGATATTACATCACTAGATCAAAATGACCTCATCCGGTAATCCAGAACATTTCCACAACATTAATCTATGATATACTCAGGATCCCTTCATGTATCAGCTTTCAAGCGCTTCATTGCCCTCGTGAGCCAAATTGCTATGGACTATTATTTTTATTACGCTTGAACATTCATACTACAGAAAACGGAGCATATTCAAAGTCGTATGCATATGAAACACAATTCCCAGTTATCTAATGGGATTAGACATGGTTCAACCGAAGAAATATTATTTTAAAGGCCGCCTTATTAACTTCCTAGATCAAGTGCTGCATAATTTCAAACTATGAAAATTCACTTGACCCCAAACTTAAAGCAAATATAAAGGCAGCTAACTTGGGGGGTTTTAGTTAAATTACCCAGTAATTCAAACTTTCGTTTTCGTTGAAGTTGGCCTCATCCTTAACATGCATATCCCATTTCTTTTCAGCTTTATCCAACTCTTGTTTTTCCAACAGCTTCCTCCTACTCGCTTCAACACTCTGACATAAAATCGCGGTTCTATACCCATTAATACTGCCATACATAATTCCCACGACTACTACTCTATCATGAAACAGTGGTCCTCCATAACACCCATATTTCACCATCATACCATTTATTTGGACAATCAGTATTTTCAGGTCTAAACCTTTTTAACTTTTTTATAACTTGCGATACCCCGATTAGTAGAACTTTATTTATCACAAGTTTCTTTACTCAATTTATACATTATCGTCTACATCCATTTCCTCGACGAGTAAGACTGCTAGGTCAACTCGGGGAAATTTTTGTAGACGATCACACATTCACTGAAATCGTCATCAATTGTTAATTTCCTTGCTCTAATACACAACCCATCATTACTAATTGCACCAATGTAAACAAGTTCCGATTAAATGAGACTTTGATGTGAATACGAATCACCTCGATGAAATAATTCTCGAAACAAGCGACCAAGGCAACCCGGCTCACCAAGCATGGATCGGTTCAAATCATAATCGGGAAAAATGCATGATCACCCGCCAATGGAGCCGTGTGGAGCAAGGTCCAACCTCGAAAATGGGCTAGTCCAAGGGCATTGAATAAAGCTCACCTAGTTTTTGTCATAGCCTAGTTTTCTACAAAGTCATAGCCTAGTTTTTGTCATAGCCTAGTTTTCTACAAAGTCTTGCCTAGTTTTTGTCTTAGTCTTACCTAGTTCTCCTACATAGCCTAGAACTCACCACAAGGCATTAAAGGCTAGCCTTGGTGCCCAAGGAATTTCGGCCTATATAAAGGCTTGTAGTCCTCATTTGTTGATCATCGAATTTGAAGAAAAAAACTTGAGAGTAATCTCTAAAACTTGTCTTATCTTCTTGTGTTGTTACACGAGTGGTTTGGCTTAAGAGGTCGAAACGCGATTTCGCACCTTGCTTGAACGAGGGACGTGATCCTAAGTTTAAGTCGAATTGTTTGATGAGTATCAAACAATTCACCCATTGGCGTAGCTATAGGTCTAGCTACGACAAATATCCTTTCCTTTTTATTCAAAACTCACTACGAATATACGGATTGATCGGGTTGCACCTAGTGCATTCGGATCCTTCGTCTATTTGCTAGTACAAGTCAAGACTTCCGCTTGCGATTCACATCAATTGTGGTATCAGAGCTTCGGCTCTTGATTTCCACTAATCAAGACGATCCAAGGATCTTGATTTCTTCGCAAAAAAAAAAAAAAAAAAAAAAAAAAAAAAAAAAAAAAGTTACTGTTCACGTACTGTTCACGGTACTATTCATCAAAAAAAAAAAAATATGGATCCCAACAATCCTAATATCCTTCAAAATCTTATAGAAGCACTACAAAACCTTTCGGAAATTGGCATGAACGGAACACCACGTCGAGGAGAACAAAGTCGAGAAGAATTCAAAGTAAGTGAACTACCCGAGTTTGTGGGAGGCACGGATCCCGAGGATTACCTCGAATGGGAGAGGAAGATTGAACGGATGTTCGAGTTCAAAGACCTGGATGACGAAAAGTGTTGCAAGTACGCCATTCTACGACTAAGTCGTGGAGCCTCCTTATGGTATGAAGGCTTTAAGGCAAAAAGCGTGCCGGGTAGGAAAGGAAAAGATATCTTCTTGGGAATCTCTCAAAAGGAAACTACGCAAGAGATACGTCCCAGCCACGTATAGGCTCACGACATATCGCAAGATTGCCGAATTAACTCAAGAGAGGAGCAGTGTCTCAGATTACATAAATGAGTTTGAAAATCTTACTTTGATGGGAGGAATAGAGGAAAGTGAAGACTTGAAGATGGCTCGATTCCTTCGTGGACTAAATCGTAACATAGCCAATTCAGTTGAATTACAATCTTACGCTGACTTCGATTCCTTGTGTAATCTATGTCTCAAGGTAGAAGCCCGAGGAAGGCCAAGCTCACCCCAACTCATGGTGAGGGTGGTCGAAAGCGGAGGAGCGAAGGACACTCGGGGAAGCCCGAGTAGTCGTACGGTTGAGACTACACCTAAGAAGATTTCACCCCCGAGTCCGCTCCCAAGATACCCGTTCCTAAAGAGACCAGTTTATCTAGAGTACGTTGTTTCAAATGCCAAGGGTTTGGACATTTTTAACGCATGCCCAAATAAGAGAAACATTGCCCTAAGGGAAGCTATTGCCGTTCGAGATGAGTTGTATGAGGAAGAAGAACGATTGGGCGATGTGTTCAACTTCGAAGAAAGGGAAGAAGAGGAGAACGATAGAGATGTCGAAACTTATGACGCTCCTAACTATGATTGTGCCTTAGTTCTTCGTGCTTTGCAGACTCAATCCACACCAATTGAGGCGGAACAAAGGAACCAGATTTTTCACACCAAATGTCAGGTGAAGGACAAGTGGTGTAGCCTAATCATCGATGGAGGGAGTTGTACCAACGTTGCTTCTACAAAGATGGTGGACAAGTTGGGATTGGATACCATACCTCATCCCAAACCATATGTGTTACATTGGCTTGATGACGGGAACAAGGTGAAGGTCACCAAACAAGTCAAAGTGGCGTTAACAATGGGCTCCTATGACGACAATATCTTGTGTGACGTAGTGCCAATGGATGCATGCCACGTACTCTTGGGGCGTCCATGGCAATTTGATCGCAATGTCATACACCGCGGCCGAAGCAACGAATATGAATTGGTCGACAAGGGTAAGAAGCTTGTCCTAAGACCGATGGCACCTAGTGCTATCCGTTCTTTGGGCACCCCACAGAGGAAGACCGCAAGCATGACCATGTTTGCAAGTGAGCAAGAAATTGGTGAAGTCTTAAAGGAAGGTGGTTGTGTCTATCTTATGGTGGTCAACGAGGCACCAAAATTTGAGATCAAGGATGCCCAGCTAGCAGCGCTCTTAAAGGAATTCGAGGACGTTTTCCTTGAAGATTTACCACCGGGATTGCCGCCTATCCGCGGGATCGAGCATCAAATCGATCTCATTCCTGGAGCTGCGTTACCTAACAAGGCGCCCTATCGATGCAACCCAACAGAGACCAAGGAGTTGCAACGCCAAATCGAAGAGCTAATGGAACGAGGCTATGTTCGTGAAAGCATGAGTCCATGTGCCGTTCCTACTCTTCTTGTCCCGAAAAAGGATGGGAGTTGGCGGATGTGCATCGATAGTCGAGCCGTGAACAACATAACTATCAAGTACCGTTTCCTGATTCCAAGACTTGATGACATTTGGATGAGTTGCATGGCTCGAGATCTTTTCTAAGATCGACCGAGGAGTGGCTATCATCGATACGAATGCGGGAAGGTGACGAATGGAAAACCGCGTTCAAGACCAAACATGGGTTGTACGAATGGTATCATGCCGTTCGGGTTAACCAACGCTCCGAGTACTTTCATGCGGCTCATGAACGAGGTACTCAAACCATTCTTGGGAAAATTTGTGGTTGTTTATTTGGATGATATCTTGGTTTACAGTCAAAGCAAAGAAGATCACTTCAAACACCTTCGCGAAGTGTTCGAAACTCTCCGAGGACAAAAGCTATATGGAAAGAAGGAGAAATGTTCATTCCTGGTCGAGAGTGTCATATTTCTCGGCTATGTGGTTTCCAAAGATGGAGTTTCAGTGGACCAATCAAAGATCGAGGCCATTAAGTCATGGCCTACGCCTAAGTCCGTCACCGAGGTTCGGTCTTTCCAAGGACTTGCTTCATTCTACCGCAGATTCATAAAAGATTTCAGCACCATCACAAGTCCCATCACCGAGTGTTTAAAAAAGGGAACATTTGTATGGACCGAGGCTGCTCAAAGGGCTTTCGAGACGATTATCCAACGGCTCGTGAAGCACCGTACTAGCACTTCCCGATTTTACTCAACCCTTCGAGGTAGAGTGTGATGCGAGCGGTGTTGGAATTGGAGCTGTGTTGGTCCAAGGAAAGCGACCCATTGCTTATTTTTCCGAAAAGCTAAGTGGAGCTCGACTCAAATATTGCACATATGACAAGGAGTTCTACGCCATAGTGAGAGCACTCAACCATTGGAGCCACTATCTTCGCCCAAATCACTTCATTCTACATTCAGACCATGAATCCTTAAAATACATCAATGGGCGCAGAAGTTTGAGCTTAAGACATGCCAAATGGGTTGAATTTCTTCAATCCTTTCATTTCTCTTGGAAATATAAGGATGGCAAAAGCAATGTGGTGGCCGACGCTCTTTCCCGACGCTACTCTTTACTAAACGTGCTTGATGTTCGCTTTGCTTGGATTCGAGACCTTGAAAGATTACTATGAAACCGATCCCGACTTTGGTGAAATGTTTAGGATGAGCCAAACAGGACCCCGAGGCGAGTTCATAATTCAAGATGGATTTCTTTTCAAGGGAAATCAGTTGTGTGTACCCAAGCATCAAGTCCGGGAGTTATTGATACGAGAAGCTCATGGGGGAGGACTTGGTGGGCATTTTGGTGTCACTAAGACTATGGAGGTCCTTAAAGAGCATGTCTATTGGCCTCGAATGCTGAAGGACGTGCAAGATGTGATTCGTAAGTGTGTCACTTGTCACGTTGCAAAGAGTACCTTCAAGCCAGGGGAGTACACGCCCTTACCGATTCCTAACAGGCCATGGGAAGACGTGTCCATGGATTTTATTGTTGCTCTACCACGAACCCAAAGGGGTAAGGACGCAATCATGGTCGTAGTTGATCGATTTTCCAAGATGGCCCATTTTATTGCATGTCACAAGACAGATGACGCTAACAACGTAGCCGACTTATACTTTCGAGAAATACTCCGCCTTCATGGAGTCCCAAGGACGATAGTCTCCGATCGTGACTCAAGGTTCTTAAGCTATTTTTGGAACACTCTGTGGAAGAAGGTGGGTACCAAACTGTTATTTAGTACCTCACACCATCCTCAAACCGATGGTCAAACGGAAGTGACAAACCGCACTCTTGGGGTATTACTACGTGGCCTCGTGAACAAAACTCAGAAGGATTGGGATCTAAAACTCGCTCATGCCGAGTTCGCCTACAACAGGTCTCCATCATACGCAACGAAGCACTCTCCTTTTGAGATCGTGTATGGCGTAAATCCCTATCTACCACTCGATCTCATTCCCTTACCCGAGGGCGAGCTAGTACACAAAAGCGCGGAAGAAAAGGTAAAATCCATGATTAAACTACATGAGCAGGTTCGCTCCAGAATTGAGTCCGTCAATGAGGTATACAAGCAAAGAGCCAACAAAACCCGCCCACCAAGGGTTTTCAAGGAAGGAGATTTGGTTTGGGTGCATTTAAGGAAAGAACGATTCCCGTGCAAACGAAAGAACAAACTCATGCCGCGCGCGAAGGTCCTTACAAGGTGATTTGAAGTATGGAGACAATGCCTACAAGGTCGAATTCCCAGGGGACTACGGTGTCCACGCCACTTTCAATGTGGGTGACCTCTCTCCTTACATCGAGGATAATGGGATTGCGGAATTGAGGACAATTCCTTTCAAAGGAGGAGGGATTGATGTGAATACGAATCACCTCGATGAAATAATTCTCGAAACAAGCGACCAAGGCAACCCGGCTCACCAAGCATGGATCGGTTCAAATCATAATCGGGAAAAATGCATGATCACCCGCCAATGGAGCCGTGTGGAGCAAGGTCCAACCTCGAAAATGGGCTAGTCCAAGGGCATTGAATAAAGCTCACCTAGTTTTTGTCATAGCCTAGTTTTCTACAAAGTCATAGCCTAGTTTTTGTCATAGCCTAGTTTTCTACAAAGTCTTGCCTAGTTTTTGTCTTAGTCTTACCTAGTTCTCCTACATAGCCTAGAACTCACCACAAGGCATTAAAGGCTAGCCTTGGTGCCCAAGGAATTTCGGCCTATATAAAGGCTTGTAGTCCTCATTTGTTGATCATCGAATTTGAAGAAAAAAACTTGAGAGTAATCTCTAAAACTTGTCTTATCTTCTTGTGTTGTTACACGAGTGGTTTGGCTTAAGAGGTCGAAACGCGATTTCGCACCTTGCTTGAACGAGGGACGTGATCCTAAGTTTAAGTCGAATTGTTTGACGAGTATCAAACAATTCACCCATTGGCGTAGCTATAGGTCTAGCTACGACAAATATCCTTTCCCTTTTATTCAAAACTCACTACGAATATACGGATTGATCGGGTTGCACCTAGTGCATTCGGATCCTTCGTCTATTTGCTAGTACAAGTCAAGACTTCCGCTTGCGATTCACATCAGACTTGTGGACCACAAAGCTGGAGAAAATTTCCAACATTTTCTCCATTCTGATATTTCGATCAACCAGAGAAAGGGAATGAGTCTGGTGTATAGAGTATCACTCTCAAAATGATTTTGTAGGTTCATTGGGAATTGTCAATTTGAACTTGTGGAGTTGCGGCAGCAACGGACAGGAAAATTCTAATGAAGGAGTGTGTATAGATAGCACTGCAAGATATTCCATAAAAGAAGAAGATTGAGGGAAACGGACAGGAAAATTCCAATGAAGGCGCAAGCCCTCAAATACCACAAATAGCAGAAAGAGACGTAAAATTAAAATAAAACAAGAAGCTAAATTTTGAAGTACATTACTAGAATAAAGTGGAGCTCATACAGTAGAAAGAAAAAAGCTAAACAGAACATATATAATGCCTCAAGTTAACAGGATGACACCGTTTACCTGTGATTCAACATACGTCAATCCCAACGAGGCCAGCTGTGAAAGAAAGACATAATAGAAGATATTAAGTACCTAAAACTGACCATTGCTTGTGGGATAACACGGTGTAAGAGTTACCTATTCAAATCTTCTGGTTTAGCTTCAGTTGCAGTCAATTTGAGATGAATTAGGGTGTCGTGATTTGCTCGTGCGACAACCAGCTCCATAGAGTCATTAACCCTTTCCCATAACATCTCCAACAACTATTGCATTCAAGGGAAAAAAAAGCATTAGTCGCCACCACTGGAACACCAACATTAATCAATATAACGAATCGTAAAAACTAATAAAAGTGATAGATGGATAGACTGGTGAAAATAAAAACTTAACCAGAAACGCTTCGTGGAAAGGGAAAAATCAAAAATGGTGAAGTGTTGAAAAGAAAAAGAAAAGAAAAAAAACAAATGTATCTGAAACTTACCTCCAAGAAACTCTCTATTTTTTGGTTACCACATTGAATTATAACATCATCCTGACATAACCCTGAAGAATGAGCAGAGGAGCCCGATATAACCTACTTAGCATTACAACATCAAGAAACAAGCAATGAGGACACACAGTTCATGCTGCTAAACAAAGCACCTAAAAAGCAATTTACCGAATAATAAACTAGATGACTAATAACAGAAAGGCGTATAATCTGAGAAGTTTGACATACAACCGATCACAAAAGACACCAACAACACACAGTTGTTCATTTCTTCAAATGAAGAAGAAATGAAACCTAAATTATATAGACATATACATACATTGTATCATACAGTATAATACAAATCTTCTTCACTCAAATTTATCACTGATAAGTTAGTGGCACATCTAGGAAGAATGACCTTATTAGAACTGTAAAATGAAACTACCTTTTCAACAATAACTCCTTTACAAATGTTAGGAAATCGTTTTAAAACTCGCTCTATAATGCACAGGTCTGCTGCATATAGGTTGGTGGCTTCAAATCCCAGTGAAGGATGACAGCATTTCCTTTAAAACAAAAATATACAGTCACTACGGTAAAACCATAAGCTATTTGAAAACCTCTACTATCGTAGATAATATCAAATTTCAATAGGAAATCATACCCATGACTCTTGTAGTGTTCCCACCACTTGAGCACTATATTAATTGGCAGAAAGGGAGTAACGTGACTGAGGTCATAGTAAGTTACACCGATGACTTCTCCACAAAGATTGATGAGCGGACCTCCCTCATCACACTGGAAGAGAAAACATAAGACATCAAATGCTAGTCAATCAATCATATACAGGCTGCCCACATTTGACAAAAAGTAAAATGAACAAATTCCCACAGCATGCAGCCTTTTACGAATGATAATAATACGAGAATATGACAGTATAACAAAAATCTAGAGGTGGAGGCAATCAAGCAAACCACTAAATAAATTTTAACAAACGATGGTACGCATGATAATTTAACATTTACCAGTGTGGTGCTCAAAATCACAATGGATGTCACTGTATTTTATAGAACTCAAACTCAACACCAATACCAATCTTCAACTTGGTAGGCATTAAGAGTTCATGTGAATTGACATTCCTTCATTTTAACAAAAATAACGGGTAACCAAACGTCTTCATTTTCGCGATTCATGGAAAATTCCAAGTCCATGTTTTTCCAAAACCAGCCAAACAATCACTTTGATAGGAACACTCCATTAGAAAAAGCTAGACAGAACATATAGAAGTTTTACCCTATCGATAATACAAGTCGCAAGGCATAACTCTTTGCAGTCCAACTGACAACGATCCATACTGAAAAAATAAATAAATAAAGCAATTCTCAGTAACTTACAGTGGCTTTGGTACAATTAATATATTTGTTATATTGATTTCACTTTCAACTTAACAGTTGTGTGCAATATGGCAAAGATCGTTTAAAAAAGCGAAACTGAAAATTAACAAACACTGTATGTTAGTAAAAACATAAAAAGTAAACGTGATGAAAAATATTTACCTGAAGAAGCCAGGAGCAGCCATAACGTCATAAGGGCTTTCAGAATAGCGAGCAAATGCAACAACGGAATCACCTGGCATGAGCGTTCTTGAATGAGGGCGAACTTCAACTGGCTTCTCCTCAGTTTCAGACAAACTCAACGAATCATTGATGCGAGCTATCCTTCCAGCAGGAAGTGGCAAAGATGATTGGAATCTTAATACCAAGATATTATAATGGAAGTCATAAACAACAATTTCTCCTTTATATGATTTACCCTCGGCCACAACAACATGAACCTGCAGAATATATTGTGTATTAGCGCATTCAAAATCACATTGAACTTTATAGTACACCTAACGATGCTACAAGCTAAAAATTAATGGCATTAACTAAAATAAGAAAAAAGATGGTACGTTGTTTTCTCAAGGTCGTAAAATAATCTACACTTATTAATGTTTCTTGAATAGGCCAAATTTCGACTTGCACAGCAGTAGGTTTAGTTTACAGATAAGTGACTGTTAGTCTGTTCCAACGCTCAAATATCAGCGCAGTTCCCCAATTTGCCAAAAGGCCACACTTAGGGGATGTTTAGCCAAACATCGATTTCAACAAAGCGTTTTGTTGCAGAAAATTTCGATTCAACTGTTGCTGGACAATTTTGGGGGTGTTTGGCAATCAAATCTTAGAGGTGCTTATCGAAACATAAACATGTTAACCATGTTTACCCTCACTCTTTTATTCGGCATAATATTCTTAAGATTACCGTCTGTGTTGCCCGGACATCTCAAATTACCTCATGAAATAGTCAGCTTAATACTTTACAAAAACAAACCGAAAAGATGGCACTTCAACTTGAGATCAAATATATTTGCTCAAATTTTTTATAAAAGATAGAAAGCAAACCTTCAAATTATCTGCTAAGTTGTTTTCAACAATATACTCGCTGGTCGGACATCTAACCAGATTAGCTGAAGTGATGACGACAGAGTTATTATTGTTATCAACCTCTATAATTGTACCGCAACCTTGAGACAACTCTTCTTCACCTAGAATAAATAAAACACTATTATATATGGAGTCATAAGTTGAATTTTAGCAAAACTGATCCCTCCAGTCCTCTATATTTGTCATTCTCCAGAAATTAGTTCTATGCCAAAATGCTTGTCATTCAAGAAATTATATGCAAAATTTTGAATACATTTCCTTTCACACCCTTACAAAATTTCACCCTAAGATTGATTATACGGAGTATTATTAATTCCTAAGGCCTTTTTTTAGTCTACTTAACAAAATGACAAGCACTTAGACACTTATACTTAATCTAAGTTCAAAGCACTAGAATGACAAGAACTATGAATGAGAGGAAGTAATCATAAGAATAATAATAACAATGATAATGACTGTAATGACGATAATAATAGTAATTCTCAAACAAAGACGAAAGGAAATAACACACCAGAATAAGAAACGAGAGCAACGACAGATGGTGCTATTTTGAGTGCTGCTCTTTTGGTGTAGATGTCTAACTCGCTACTTCTGTAACTTTCAAACTTGGGCCGCTTTTCAATGAAATCGTCAAAATTATTAATATATCCATCAGCTGCAGGAATAATGTGTCCATGTAAATTTTACAGATGAACAAACAAGAGGATACGGCCTTAAAAAACATCGCAATGAAACACTTACGAGATTTACAATTGGAAACCAACTTCCGTTTCCAAGGGTTCTGACTATTAATGTTATAGGTCTGCATGTCTATAAAAACAATTTGATCACCAGAATCAGATGACAATTAAATCAAAATCTGTACAGTCTAACTAAAAAGGAAAGCACACACAATTACAAAAGCAATCTCTCAGTGCAGAAAAAAAATCCACAATATTCGTAGTGGTCGAGCTAGAATTTGAAGTTAGGAGGTTACAACTTACAACCTAAATCAATAATTTTAGGGTCTGAACCAGTAATGCAGTTTAGTTAATTAACCAGGAGAAAAAATCGGAAATTTTAGCTAAAACTTTCAAATTATCCATTACTCGTGGAGCAAGAACCCGACTCACCCTCGCTTTACCACTGATTACCGAGCACAACTATTCTAACAACATAACACGTTAGCTTAATTTGCGGAAGGATGCGAAACTTGATTAGTGAAGTGAAAACAGAGAATTGGTTAGTTTCAGTTGCTACTTGCTATGCAACTTCATTGTCACATTATCCGTAATTCACTCAGCAATTCAGTATAAAAGAGTTGCCTTTTGTAAATTCACAAGTTTTCATCAAGCTTTAATGTAATCAAATAACCGTCTCAATCACTTGTGTAACTTTGATTAAAATACCTCTCACGAACAATTAAAAGTACAAAGCAAAAAAAAAAAATTCCGGATAGAAGAAGTATCATACTGCAGATTTATCGATGACGATTTTGGATGTGAAATAAAAAGTATCCCCTGATTAATTTTCAATTTCGTTGTATATGCTCTTAATTGATGCGTTCGATTTACTAGGGTTTTGTGGTCTTCTGTCGTGCGGTTTCAATTCCTGTTACCGGTCTGGTTCGGGACCGGTTGTTTTCTGGTTTGGACCAGAACTAGTTTTAAACCCGTGCAAAAAATGCACGGGTCGTATAACAATTGCTATTATTAAATACATGCGCATAAAAACGAGCGTGATCAAATGTGCAATGTCGTGAAAATATAAATAGTTCACTATTGGAAATTCGACGTACATATAATTTCAGTTACTATTTACTAATCACTACCATACAATGGAAATTATGTACTACAAATGTATAAATAAATAATTTAAAACTTTATTAAATACTCAGAAATTTCATTGTAAACTACAATGGTTGTCATACTCGATGTACGCTTATTATTGTCGCAAATCAATAGCTCCAGGTAGACCTGTCAAAACTCGACCCGACCCGAAAACCCGACCCGAAAACCCGACCCGACCCGACCCGTTTTCTTAGGGTTACAAACCCGGTTTTTTCGACCCGCGACCCGTTTGACCCGAACCCGAAATGACCCGTTATTTTAGGGTCGAGACCCGACCCGAACGGGTCGACCCGTTGGGTCAAGGGAAAATCATGAATTTTATTAAAAATATTATTATTTATATATTATATTTGAAAATATAGTTAAAAAATTATTTTTTTATTACTTAAAATTAAAAATTCAACTAAAAAGTCAATTTTATATAACTTTTATAATATTTAATAATAAAATAATTATTAAAAAAACTTTATTTTAATAATTATATCAATAAAACTATTGTATATGATGAATATGACTAAAATAATAATTTTAAACATATTTTAATTTTTAAAAATATATTTTTTAAATTAAAAAAATCGTTTAAAAAAGGCGTTAAAAATTATTTCTTGACCCGTATTCTGACCCTAACCCGACCCGTGACCCGACCCGTATCTGACCCGACCCGTATTTGACCCGACCTGTATTCTGACCCGACCCGGGACCCGACCCGCCCGACCCGTTTGACAGGTCTAGCTCCAGGCCTTGTTTGTTTGTAACCCTGGAGATAGGCACATAAAAGTGTCCATGGCTGAAGACCGGTTTTGGAATATAAATGCTCACTTTAGGAAAGAACTGGCCATGACTTTTGCTTATTGTCATCGCAAAACAAATAGCGATAAGTGTAGTGCGGGCAATATGCAATCTATCACCGTCATGACTCCAGTTAAAACTATACACCTAACTACGCGAGTCCCTAAATCTATCACTATTAATATCAAATTTAATGCATTTAATACGGGTTATATGTACGAAAGATAAGTACCGAGTACAATAAGTTAATAAAATAAATTTGAAATTTGGAAAACGCTGAACCGTGAATACCTGTTAAAGTTTGACCTAGCCCAACCTGCCCAACCTGTCATTTTGAAGGTCACGTCCGATAAATCTTGACTTAGGACCCAATTAGGCCGAAATAATACCTTAATTTAGGCTGAAACACCAACGACTCCCCGGATCAAAGATAAATGTATCTTAAAGTGAATGTAAAACATATAAGTCACTAATATAATTTTTGAGAAGCTAATATTTATATAACCTAATTGATATAATAATTAAATATTAATAATAATACTTTAAATTATACAATTAAAAATTCAGTTTTTATGATAATCCTAAAAAATCAAATTAATAAGAGTACTGATTAATCAAACAATGCTAGAAAATAATAATTTTTTCACATATTACTCGGCGGTATATTTCTCTTAATTAATTAGAGTACCGACTAATCAAACAATTCCCGAAAATAAAATTCCCCAACCCCATATACCCAATGCGGTTATTATGAGATAATCAAAATAAGTATGTACTTATAAATGAAAATAAGAAAAACTTAATTTTATATTTGTTTCACTAAAAGAAACGTAAGCGATAAATCTGATTTAATTATTAATATTAGATTTAGTGCAATTTTTCTTTTAAAAAAATTCAATCCAAAAAATAGTATCAAAAATTAAGTCGGATAAGTCTATGGGCTAGAATCGAAACAATGAAACATCACTTAAACAATGGGTCGAATATGCCAGCACTTACCCACTATAAAACCTAGTTGATCCACCTTATAGATAACCAATAAAACACACTCCTTTCAATTGTTTTGATAATAGGAAAAAACCCTTGATAATAATACCACTCATGATCATCTTATTGCTCTTCATTTCACTGCTATTATCATCCTTAGTCCATTTCTTAATTCTTTTCACCCAATTTAACTTGCTTCATTATAAAAAAAAATCCCATAATACCGATCCTAAAAAGGATTTAATACTTTGTCCAGATTTAATGTTGCTTACTAATTATGTTACGGAGTATATTTTTGGTGGATGTTTTCTTTTTCATTTTTTTCTTGTTTTACAAAAATTTCTTTATAAAACTAATTGAAGCACATGAAAAAAAAATTGTGCCCAAACCTTCTGTTTCAATGGTTAGTAATATTTGATTTTAGAATACTTTTTTATTTTCAGATTTTAATGAGTGAAAAGATTAAGATCTGGTACTTGCATGTTTATATATTATTTTTTTACGGTTAATTTGAAGTGTTTTTATGAATACGTGAGGATTTCACTTTTTTTTTTTTTTCTAAAATGTAATTAATGAAAGAAAATGAGAGAGAGTAATTAAAGATGGTGATGAACATGGAGGGCCCTACTTAAATAAAAGTTTTTCAAATCCTAAAAATTATTGGCCAATCAAAAAGTTTTAGAAAACCTAGCTTTTATACTAGGTAGATTTCTAATTGTCCCACGGAAGTTTAACAAGGAGATGAGTTATTTGGACATGGGATGAATTTAACAAATATCATCACGACATTATAAGACGACATTATTTGACGCACGGGCCTTGCCATGTTATAAAAACTAGTTTTAAACCCGTGCAAAATTGCACGGATATGTATTTGGGCCAGTATTAATGTTTTTGGATGTATATTTGTTTTTGCATTTCTATTGTACTTATCTAGTTGGTCTAAATCAACGATCTACATAACTAATGTTTAAATTTGTTACAAACACGTGTTGACATGCACTGATTTATGAGGAAATAACGTAATCTACTCTTGAAAATAAAAATTGCATACATAAAAAACTTTACATCCGGATAAAAGAAATATAATCTAATAATCAAGTTTAATTTAACATATGTAAGTTATTCTATAAATTGAAAAATTTCATGATACACTACATTAGTAGTGCATAATGACTTGTAAATTAAATTAAAATTTATTTGTTTTTTTAGAGTAAAAAAAATTAAAATTTGCTTTAAATGATAGTTGAAGACTAAATTAACTCGGTTGCCTATCATTATCGCCTACCATTTTCGGTGTGCGCGGCTGATAGTTAAGTTGCCGAGTTTTATATTCCAAGTAAATACTCCGTCATGATTGATTTTTTAAACAAAAATTTTTGTACGATGTAGTTTTAAAAAATTATGTTGTGATGTTGTTGTTGCATGGTACAATAATATTAACCAAAATACATGAGTATTTTATACTCCAAGTAAATACTCCGTCAAGATTTATTTTTTAAACAAAAATTATTGTAGCATGTAGTTTTAAAAAATTATGTATGTAATTCATTTGCGTTTTGTGTTCTATCCCGTATATAAATGTAATTCCTTCTCGTAATTATGTAATTTTATTATTATTATTTAATTTTGTTTTAAAAATTATGTAATTCAATTTTATTTACTCCCATTTGTAATTCATTCTGCGTATATGTTATTAATTTTATTTACACGGAATGTATAAAATTATTTCATAATATTAATTTATAGAATTTTTTCATAATATTATTTCATAGAATTTGTTGCAAGACGGAATTTATCGCATGTTTGAAAAGACGGAAATCTGAAGAAATAAATACATTGTACACTAACGGGTCCCACCATAACATGAATTTCCAATTAAAAAAAAAGAGGTTGCATTAATGACGTGGCGCGCTGAGGATTGAGTATTGTCTTTTGTATTAATATAGATAAGATTATTGTCATTTGATTTTTTTTCTTAAAATTATATTTTAATCCGGTCCGATTCGGTCCATTAGTTTGAAAAAGTGGGCATGCAGTGATAAATTGCTCTCTGGTCCTGTCCCAGTCCTGGATTTTGTCAATTCTTGTTACGGTCCAGTTTTGGACCAGTGCACAGCCCTAGACTCACCAGTCACCAATACCATGGGTGATAATGGTACTTGTCCACAACATTGTTATTTACGAAGTTCTTTTTATTACTCGTATATGTGCCTTGTATGGGGTACCGTATGCCCAAAATTATAAAATACAACAGTCACACACTATAAGGCGCTCCACTTCTATAAAAACGTTACTCATCTAAGGTTAATAAATAAGTTATTTTTTACATGATGAGACCGTCAGATGTAAAACCGTCTCAAACAATAATTACAAGTCTACATTGATTAAACAGCCATAGTAAACTCAATATGCTCTTATTTGTCCTCTTTTTTACATTTTTTTTTTTCCGATTCTCATATATTGCCCCATTTATTTAAAATGATCCTCATAAATCTTAAAAGATGGGGTTTTAAACAATTCAAATACTATACATCTGAGGTAGTACCTCTTATTGTTTATTTTCTGAGTTTTATTTTAAAGTTTTTGAGTTCTGTTTTAGTATAAAGTTTTTTAGCACATTTACTAAAACATTACACTACAAAAATATAATATTGCTCAAAAACTATATTTATAAATGGTAATATGCTCAGAAAAAATGTGTATATACTCAAAAACTACAAGGTCTGATATACTACCTCAGATGCGTAATCTTTTTTCTCGGTTTTAAAGAATAAAAGGAGGTTTTTACTCGGTTACAGTCCCTTTGAACGACGTAGAACCTCTCTCACTGCTGTAGTTAATAGCTTAGCATTTGTTGTGCGTCAACGACTGGGTGTTCAAACATCATTTGATACAGTAGAGACTGGGTGTTCAAACATCATTTGATACAGTAGAGCCTAGTTTTTCTAATCCTGGTCGTGTTGCATCCGCAAGGAAATGTATGTAAATTGTGCCAGTATTCCCACTTCTGGTTTAATGGTTTACCATGATAGATTGATAGTACAAGAAGAAATTATTGCTATTGCAAGTGAGATGACATCTTCTCTGTCTCTCAAAACTTGAGGAAGACAGATCAGAATTAACCATATGTAACAAATTCAGAATCTATCGTATGTAACTTCAGCAACCTGATAATTTCTGACACATGTTCCTCCTTACGACTACGAGCTTTGACACTGTCAAAAGATATTTTAGACTGGTAGGTCTGGAACCCAACTCTGACTCCATTCTACGGAGTACTTCGTTGATCACACTGTTTGGAATAGGAGAATGAAGATCAAAATTGTTGGATGGAATTTCATTATCATCAATCCAACTCATAAAACCAGTAATACTGAACACAAGAAACAGCATACCTTGATTGTGAAGCCGGTTCCATTCTAGCATGCTTGGCTCAAGTTCATTCATGGAAATAGAACACTGTCCATATTCTACTGATGACTTCAGAAACAATAGGTGTCAAATTGCTAGGATGAACGTCTTCCTCTAAATCTCATTTTTTTCTTTAAAAAAAAAAAGGCTTTGTCAGCCAAACAACATTACCTTATTGCTTCATGAGATCTTGCCTAAGGCGGGATACAAGAGTTAAGACGTACGTGGTCTTACCCTTGTACTGGGTAATGGTCAAAACGGATACATAGTGACTCCCGTTTACACTATTAACAAATAATAGTAACAATTTTAATTCTAGGCTAAATTACAGGTATGAACCTCCATTTCTAATATTTACGGAGTAACAAACTACTTTGGTATTATCCCATTAGGTCAGTTTGTTTATGTGTGTTTATCATGTACCCGACTTGTTTTGACAATAACCTTGCTTTACCCGGTTATCTATAAACTCTATTAAGTATTAACACCGTGGAGTGAAACTAGTTAGTATGTACTTTAAAAGTATTCACCCTTACCCTCCATATGGGTCGATATCCACATGCATGTCCACTTGCCAGTTTATGAAAATGTTTGGTACTCATTACAGTACTACTTGAACTTATCTTGTGTTTTTGGATGACCAGTAATGAAAATTGCATTGAATGACACCTACTTCATGAGGAAGAAAATAGGATATCTTTGGCTCCATTGAAAACCCAAAATCGATATTATAATCATTAAAATGAAAAGAAACACAAACTAATAAATATTCTGTAACAAAGACCGATGAGACAAATTATCTTGTGAGAAACTATCTATTACCTAATTGTGTGACCAAAACAGACATACCTTCGACATGTCAAATTAACTCCCCATTGCTCAAAGTTGAACGACATACCTTTGGCTGTTGTTGAAGATACTAAATTACATCTAGTGAGACCTGAACCACTTCTTATGAGACTAATGACACTGTGCAGCACTTGATTAAGAAATCTCTTCATCCATTCAGGAGAAGGCCTATAGTGTTCTTTCACGCCACACCAACTTTCATGGAAGTAGAATGCCGTAAACTCTCACAGCCAGGGCAATTATGTAAACTTTCATGAATGTATATGTCACAATCGAGGCAAAAGTACTTTTTGCATTTGGGGCAAGTAACACAGAAACTGATACTCGTCCCTGCATATACCAAATAACCAAATTAAGAACCCTCCTAAAGAAACGCTACCGTACCAACTTAACAAGCTTGAAAAGAGTGATATATCCTACTCAAGCATGAAGATGGATTAGATATGCAATGAGAAGCAAAAACTTTGATGGTAGTATAATGGTAGAAAAACATTGTAATTTTAGCAAATACAACTTTATGATCCAACCGGAATTAAATTACTATACCCACAAGAAGTTTTGTGATGTGAAATAATTAGGGAAAAGGGGTGCACCTATAAAGGCGTATCTTATCACCTCAAATGCGCACAATTACTCCCCTTTTTCAAGTTATAGCTTCTCCATAAACTTTCACTCTTCATCTTCAATTCATATGTCCAACAACTTCAATCACTTAGCTTATGACATTGCCTCAGATCCAGTAAGTTACACTTTATAAACAGAGACTTGTCATCTTGTTCCGTAGGTATTTTTCAAGTTCTAGCACATATTTTTCTAATGAATCACAATTCATAAGTCACAACTCACAAAACTCACAAATGCCCTACCACCTGCTTTTAGCGTAATTTTTACGGAGATATTTACCGCGAACAGGAAACACAAGTACTATTACTATAGACCAACAACATTACCAAATGAAAAAATAAATAAAAATTGCTTATAGATGCTTACCAGGATTTTTGAGATTTTGCATGCAACCAAAACACTTTTGTGGTAATCTCTGTCCACCAAGATCTTTATTTGAGAAGGAAACTTCATCAAATGGTGTTACTGGGAACAAGTGGTGATATGACCTCGCCAAATGGGGAGAAGAAACAAGAGTCAAACCGCATATACGACATTCTGTTGGCAACTCACAGACACGTGCTTTGCATCTTGGACAAGTGTATCCACCTCCGACCTTAGCCTCTTTATGACATACACAAATTGAGACAATACCTTCTGCTGCTCTTTGAGGAAAACCCATCTTGATCAAGTTAGCAATTGCATATTCTGCAATGGCCGGAGGAGGTGGTGCATGTTCCAGTAACAATTCCTTCAGATGAGACTGCAAGAAAGGAAACCAAGTAATAAGATTCTTTAGGCACAATAAACACACTCCAGCTTCGATTTTATCAGAATAAAATTTGATTTCCGGCACTTTTCCAAACGCAAACTTACCTCATCAAGGGCAACAGAGTACGATCCACCAGTTTCTTGGCATATATGTTTGCATATAAACATTTCTGCTGAAAGTCCCACTATTGAACACCTAATTTTAGACTTCTTACATTTTTTAATGGTCTCCATTACATCCCCTGGATCACAAGTACTAAGAGCTGAATACACAATCAAAGCTTCACGATGACCGTATGATGGAATTAGATTCAGATTTTCATGAACAAGTTCTAGAGCATTCTGTAAAGATGCCTCTCCTGAACACTCCAATTTGCTCATCAAAGCCTTAATATGAGACTCAGGACTTCCACCCATCTCTGTTAAGTAGTCTGCAACACCATCTTTAATCATAACAAGACCTATTTGACTAAGTGGGTTCTGGTCAAAAAACTCGCGGATGAAAGCCTCAACATGTTTAGCAACAACAGCCATTCTGCTTGGTCGAAAATCCATCTCTGATCCTGCCTGAGAATAAAAATTTGCAGTTACAGCTATATGACACAGAAGCTTAGAAAGATGTCAGTAATACGAGTGAAAGTGAACTAAGCCTGCTAGAAGAGTCCTCACAACCAGTTCAATCAAAGATTGGCTGAGCTCGGTCAAACCAAGCTCAAAGCTGATCCTGAGCCTACATTGTCCCAGTTTGAGCGAGCCCATTAAAGCTTGGATCGAAGAAGCTCCTTTGGGCTCATGATTAGTTATTTTAAGTGTGTATAACAATATTTATTTCTATCAAAAGATATTTTATGAATTTGATTTGAAAGCAAAAAAAATAAGAAAATACAGAATCGAACTGAGTCTGAGTGATGGATACAAAATGCTAGTCTAACATTAACTGTGAGTAGTCCTCAAAGGAACTCGTGAATATATACGAATCATATCCCTTAGAAGCACCACAAGCAAGCAAGTCATGTAAACATTATATTTGTGGCCAGCCTCTCAAATCTCAACGTCAGAAAACCATTCTAAAGCCAAGAACGAATCCAATAACTGCTGATAGAAGTGCCGTGTTCTAAACAGTAAACACTCACTTATCAGGGAAACCGTATCAGCATAAACGCAATTCAAATAAACCTTTTTGAAAAAAGAAGTTTAAGAGAAACAACTAGCAATGGAGCATAAGCAACTATGATCAGAATAATGCATAATTGCAAAGTAATCAATTACCCTTGAAAAGTCCATGACAATATATAAATAGCGGATCAACCCTTTCTGAATCCGAGTGGCAGTTAAGGCAGATGAGATGGCACGAAGTCTTCGACGATATTGTGCATGATAGAGTGACGTATTATCAATAGCCTGAAGAAGTCCAGATTCATCTTCTTGCAATGATTCCCAAGATCTCTCATCAGCATATGTTCTTTCCCATGCAGCCATATCATTATCCCCATCTTCATCATCCTCTTCTTCATCTCTATCAGGCCGCTTACCTCTGCTATTGCTGATCTCCCTATGTTCAATGCTATTCATTATCTCCCAACCTAAGCATACAAGTCACTACCAATCAGTTGCAAGAAAAAGTCTGAATGCGACCAACTAAGTTTGCCATTGTTTTACTATTTGACCGCCTACAATCATCTAACAGTCCCCCATACAATGATCTAACCCCAAGTAATTGAAGCGAAAATGTTTCCACATTCAGTTTCACTAACAACCTATAATTGAATTCATAAAGACGGTCGCGGCCAGTGTTTCGTAAGCCAAACTTTGAGTCTTTGTCATATTAAATAGAGTCTCGGATCCATTTGATAGTATACGTTTTTGAAAATTCCGCTCACATATTTTGAAAGCCGTATACAATCAAATTGATCAGAATCAAACATAACAATCATCAACAACGCAATATACAATCGATGAAAATCATAAAAACGGGATTGAAAGTAATCAAATTGAAGTAAAATTGAGAATAATACCAGCACTGCAGGAAGTAGGAGGTTAGTTGAGTATTCGCTTCGACGCCATAAGTGTAAACAAAACCCTAGAAATTCAGAAGCACCGGAACCCTAGAATTCGAAAAAGGGGAAATTAGAGTAGATTAGGGTTAGGATTACCTGAGAGCGAAAGTGGAGGATGTTTGCGAAAAGTAAACTTGGACTAGTTAGTAGTGAGTTAGTGACTACGGAGTACATGATTTTGACAGACCATGTCACTCATGTATTGATGTCATTGACCTACGATTGCGGGTTGCCTGGTACTTTGTTGACTTTTTAATTGACACGGATGTGTTTGAGATGTTAACCAATCGCAAATTATAGAATAAGCCTCCGTTTTTTTTGGACTTTATGTCACCCCTTTAAGTTTAGTTTAGTTCAGCTCTTATAAGTTAGGTTCAGCTCAGCTCATATAAGTTTAGTTCAGTTCAGCTCCTATAAGCTCAATTTAGACAAGTTCATACAACTTATATTAACTATAAATTCATACCTGTTTTTTAATACTATTGACAAATTGAAAAAAAAAAATAGTACGCTTTTCATTTAAATCAATGAAAAAAAAATCCAATATTAAATCCTGATGGGGCATATTCTGCACCCGCTGACCAGTCAACATATTGAGCAAGGTCAAAGATATCCACAGCAAGTCAACGGCTTAGACAAACTGACTTAACCGACGCCATTGTCGGCTGTCTCTCTTGTGCCTCGGCGGGGACAACTAGCGGCAGTAGAGGCACACATCCGCGAACTCATATCCAAGACCCTCGGCGGCGAGTCAACGGGGCCCGCCGGCCTGCCATGGGTCCCTCGGCCGAGGGGTAGATCGGTCTTTCCACCTGCTAGCCACTTGGCCACTACGTGACAAAAGGTGAAAGTCTATAAATACTCCTCAACTCTCATTGAGGAGGAGATCCACAATTTAACCTAAGAATCACTATTCATCTGGTAATATCTTCCTTATCTCTCTACAATATATACTTGACCAAGTAACAACAACTTATCTCTCTAAGTTTACTGACTTGAGCGTCGGAGTGAGTTCGCTCGGCCCAAAGCCGAGCCCTCAGTTTGTTCATTATTTCAGGAGACCGCAAGGAGGATTCAACCAAAGACGTCATTCTACAAGCACGGGTGGTAACGAATAACTGCTCTGGAATTACACCCGGAACAAATCCAATACACATTATTCTTAAATAAAAAAAATGACCCTTATAATTTGTTTTTGCTAAACTGCCTACTCGTTACTTATTTACAAGTCCGCCTATCTCATTAATATTTTTACCTTTATTTCACCTATACTTCATTAATCTCAACAGATTGAGTCATGTCTGAAACAAAGCGTAAGAAAGCTATGTACAAGGTACGAAATAACATAGTAAAAAACATTTAGCGTGATAATGGATTCGATGATGTCAGTGGAAATGAAGATGAAGATGAAAGTGACGAGGAGGATGATAATATGGAAATAGATGGTTAGAAAAAAAAATGTAATATGTAATATATTTTTTATTGTAATATACGTATTGTAGTACTTGTATAAAATATTAACTTATATAAAACACAAAATTTTTATAAGTTCATTTCGACTTCTATAAGTTCAGCTCATATAGGTTTAGTTCAGCTCTTATAAGTTAAGTTCAGTTCAGCTCCTATAAGTTCAGTTCAGTTCAGTTCAGCTCCTATAAGTTCAGTTCAGTTCAGTGTGTGTCCGAGGAGTGTCGGTGTCCGACACGGGACGGCTGGTTAAGAGAAGTGTCCGTGCAACCTAGATTCTAAGTAGTCTAATTGTAAAAAGGCTTTACTTAGAGCTAAAAGAGAAAAAAAAACTCAAATTAATTAATACACTCCCTCCTATTCTAAATAACTCTCCCTATTCATGGGGGGCACTAGAATTAAGGACATAGAATTAAATAAGGTAAAGTATTGTAGTGAGATTATGTGATTGGAGTCTTGGAGATAGGGAAGGTATTGTGGGATATTATTATGGGTGGGGTGATTAAAATAAGTATTGATGTGGGGTAAGGTGATTAAAATAAGTATTGTTGTAGGGTGAGGTGGGGTATTGTTGTGAGGTGAGATGATTAAAATAAAGGGTTATTTCATAGGAATAATCCATCATACGCCATCTCTTCTCATATTAATCTATCCTATTATTTAACTGAGAATAATCTTATCTTTGACGTCATTTAACTTCTAATAGACCCACCCTATTTTTGACCTGATATTCAAGGTTTCTAAACAAGTCACCTTGTAGATCCCATAATTTCTGCTAATTTTCCAAGTAAGTGGATTATACATCTAATGTAGTACATCAGATGATATAGTTTTTGAGCATTAAGATAAAGTTTTTGAGTTTTAATTTAAAAATTTTGAGTTTTATTATAAAGTTTTTGAGTTTAGTTACTCATACATTAATCTCAAAAAAATATATTATAACTCAAAAAAATTACATATAAGTTCAGAAAAATTTGATTTTTGACGTTATAAAACTAAAATGTAATTTATAAAGTTTACATAACTCAAAATCCACTATTCTATATACTTAATTACTGCAGAAGATTGTACCAAAAAAAAATTACTAAACAAGATGAAAACTTTAATTAATTAGAACTCTTAATAATCCCATCAATGCAACAAGGCCAACAACCAATCAGGTTCGTGAAGGATTATCATGAAGACGAGAGGCAATTTGATACAATGCCTTCCTTACAACTGGTGCTTCTTCGGAGATCTAAAGCCAATTATAGCAACATCAAAAGCGAAAACAGCAAGTGGATTGACTCTCAATTAAAAAAAAAAAAAACAATATACATTAATTACAAAAAATTTAAAAACAAAAAAATGTTTGCAGCCGTTAGATTTTTCAGATTAATCATATACACGCCATTTTGTAATACTCCTCTAATGTAGGGGTGAGCAAGTTTAGGTCCGGACCGGAAAAATGGACCGGACCGGACCATTTGGTCTGGACCAAACCCGGACCGAATTTTTTAGGTCCGGTCCTCGGTCCTCATTTTTTGAGTTTTCGGTCTTCGGTCCGGTCCGGACCAAACCCGGTTTTAGGTCCGGACCAAATGGACCGAATTTTATGTTTCTAAAGATTATTATTAGAATATTATAAACTAAATTACCATTTTATCTTCACAAGACATTATAAATTAATATTGAATATTTTTTTTTCAAAAACACTAATTATTCATCAACATTTAATTTAGTGAAACTTAAATGTAATTATCATACACGAAATAGTGAAAGAATTAGTTCTAGGTCCATTTCGGTCTAAGACCGTACCGGACCGAATATTTCGGGTTTGGTCCGGTCCAAGACCGAAAGTTTTAGGTCCGGTCTTCGGTCCACAAAAATTTTATTTTCGGTCTTCGGTCCGGTCCGGTTTGGTCCGGTCCGGTCCGGTCTTGGACCGATGCTCAGCCCTACTCTAATGTGTACCACTAAACATAATGGTATTGTGAATACATAGAAAAGGAAAGGAAGAAGGTTATTTAGAATAGGATGAAGTAATTAATCTCATTTTCCTTAAATTAATTACAATTGGACTTTAAGCATTCTTAAAAAACTTAAATTAATTAATATATAATTAATCTACTATATTAAGAGCATGTTTGACCTTACTCCTTAAAAATGAGTTTTTGTTTTTCAAGTTTAATTTTCTAAAACTATTTTTAAAAAGTAGAAACATCAATTTGTTATTTCTGTTTCTATGGGCAAAAATATGGACTTTTAATTTTTGAGAAATTTTTGTTTAACTTTTAAAAAATGTTGTGTTTAGCCAAAAAGTGTTTTTAAGTCTAAAAACGCTTTTACAAACTAGGCCAAACACACATTAAATTAATTACAATTGATTGTTAAGTATTCTTGGGCCCTTCAGGCTTCACCTTCTCAATTACATGACTTTTCAAAACAGAAACTTTTCCAATCCCCTTTTTCTCTTTCAACTGCTCTTCCCCTCTTTATATACTTCCTAATTTTTATAGTAATGATGATACTATGGTTTCATGTTCAATATTCATCTGTTCATTGCTTTTTAATTGGATTGCTCTATTTTTTTAGTTTCTTATCTTACTCTTACCTTAGTAACGAATTTCTATAATGCTTGATCAATTAATTTTTTATTGTGCTAACACTCATTGTTTATGCCTGATTTCTAATTTTGGGATGATATTAGATGAGGTAAGAGGATGTTAATGAGCACTCTCTTTCTCCCTCGACTCACCATCATGCTCCGTGTTCACCATAGCTGCAACCACCTGCTCCTCCTCCTTCATTTACGCACCAACTCCTCTGCTCATACCCGTCACGGCACCATCAAACTTCCTCATCATGCCTTCAACCAAGCCGACGAGCAAAGACCCGCGCATCATGGCGTTATCACCTGCTCCTCCTTGAGCACGAGTCAAACCACCGTGGCCCATCACTTCGCCTACACGCAGAAACCGAAGTTAAACCATTTGAACTTCATCAGTTGGAAGATGTTGTTGCTTCCTCCGTGAACTTTGGTTCAAACAAAGTCAATTTGTCATATTTTGTTAGCTATCCTATTTGACTTTTTATTTAACTACTTAGAAAAGGAAATTAACTTGATTGCCCTTGCTATTTTATCCATATATTAGGAGAAACCCTTTCATTTAGAAGGTGCCACTTTAGAAACAATGATTATTGAAGTGTACACGTCTTCTCGTAGATTTGCTTTACTTTGTCCAGAGCATATCAGGTTTTTGTTAGATTAAATTAGATTTTAATCATTTTTTAAATCAACTTTTTTTAAATTACTCCCTTTTGAATTTTTTTTAAATTACCCCCTAAAATGCAACTTTAGATAACTCTTGTATTACTAATGTATGCGTTATGAAACTAATCAACCACTAATGTAGATTGTCGACGCCAACCAAAGACACAAAACTATACGTATCTAACATGGAACTGTTGGAGCTTGTGTCCTCCACAAATTAGTGTGATAACATTTGTAAATCTCTTACAGGTTCACAAGGGTATACTTCGTATTTTAATCAGTTGATTAACGATTACCTAATAACGGTTGGCTCGCTAGAAAGTTTGACGTTATTATCATACAGATGGCGGTGATCAACTGGTCCCTAAAAGTCACACCTATAGGATTTGTTTGAGAGATGTGGTTATAGAAATATAATCACATTGATGCCTTATATGACTAAACAGTTAGTCAATGTGTTGATGAGACAATTATTTAATGAAGATTAAATAATATTAGTTGAGCATTTAATTAATCTGTCAATTCGTAAATTGAATATAATAAGTTATATTTAATTAAATGTATGTAATGTTAGCTTGGACGAATTAATCTGTTAATTTGTAATTAAATGTAATCGGTTATATTTAATATCAACAAGATGAATGTGTCATAGTGGTAATAGTGAGGGTACTCAAACCAAGAGGTCATGGGTTCGATCCAAAGAAAATCCTACCCTAATCCATTCCTATACACGGTTTATAGGGGAGTGGGGAGAGGATTTTTCCAAACCTAAAATTATTTAGTTAATTTTTGGATCGATTCTAGCATAATCAAAGGGCATATCTCATATCGTCTTGGGTGCAACTGATAGGCGAATATCTACTTTGATATTGTTCTTAGGCCGTATTTCCTAGGACCGAAGGTTATTTCTATATCCTATATAATTTTGTTTATGCAATTTAAATTTTATGACTAGTTTCATCATTATAATTCGTTATAGTCCTTATTTTTAAAGGGATGCATACAGATAAATCCCACAAGTGGTATCAGAGCCAAGGCCACGAATTTTAATTTTGATGATTTTCATAAAATTGGATGTAAACTTTTAGGGTTTCGAAAAAAATAGGGCACGGCTGAAATTTTTTTGTTAATGCCGAATAAAAATTTTTTTTGCAGCCGGTGTTTGTTCCTTTTTGATGCGAGATTTCCATTTTTATTTTTCATAATGTTGTTTTAATCAATTAAAATTATCATATGAAGAATTGGTAGATGTTTGATTTAATGCAGATTAAGTTAAAACATAAATGGAATCGTCATGTTTGATTTAATGCAAATTAAGTTAAAATTAAAAAGGGCATTAGGGTTCTAATTTTAAAAAACCGTGAAATTTTTTTTTTTTTGTTTCGGTTACTGTTCACAGTAGCCAAAATATAAAAAAAAAAATTTGTTATGGTTTTTACAGAAAAACCGCAAGAAGAAAGAAATAAAAACGGGCTGTTTTTGTTGTTTTGTCTATTAAGCCGAGCAAGATATAAAAAAAAAAAAAAATTCGTTTCTGTTACTGTTCACGTGCTGGACAGATTATAAAAAAAAAATTGTTTTTTTTTTCGGTTTAAGCTGTAAAACCGAGATAGTTTTTTTTATTTATTTTGGTTGTTTCGTTTTTTTTACCAAGATAAATTTTAAAGAAATTTTTGTTTTGTTTTGGCAAATTAATTATTGTGAAGCGGTTCATAATTAAAAGATACCTAATTATTTTAAAGCAGTTTAAAATTTTGACGGATTGAATTCATATTACAAGTTTAATATGAATTAAGATTGAAATTAATGTGATTAATTGAGGAATTGTCACTTAATTTTATTTAAATAGGTGGTTTGGATAAAATTAATCAACATAATTAAGGAATTGTGTCATGTATGTTTAATTTATTTTTAGTTGATGCATTTTTTTTTAGTTGAATGAATCGATTGAATGGTTTAATTTACGTATTTTTGCAATCGGTTGTAAATTGTAATACTTAGTGTGGCCTTAGTCAAATTATGTTTTCGTAATGAAGGAAACATGATTTTTTATGTAATTATGAGATCTCGAATCTCCTTTATTTTTCTTTAGTTTTGGGTTTTGAAATTAGAATGTAATAAATAGGTTTATTATGTAAATTTTATTTATTGTATTTTTCAAAAGAAGACTAAAGATGGAGATTGGAGCTCACTCCCGCTACATGGATCAAGATGGAACATCAAGACAAGCTTCTCGGGTCCAAGGATGGATTCCAAACTTGTATTTAATGTTCATTTTGATAGGATAGGCCACACTAGGACTTTTATTGTTTTACGTTTTCATTCATTTTGCTCTTCATTCACATGATAGTTTATGCATCATATTCCGCCTAAAACCAAACCACCTACTACTAAAATGCATGAAAATTGACTCATATAGGTTGTATGCTAGTTTTCATGGACATACAGATGTCACTTTTTATTAAGCCATCACCTTAGTTTATTCATTCTCGCATGCTAGATATTAGTTCACTTAAAATGAATTAAAAAGGGTTGATGATCTTCCTCTAAAACGGAAATTGAGATTAGTCTTTATAAGGGCAAACAACTATGAATCCCTTCTTTGTCGGTAGGCATAATATGACCCCTTCTACGTTGGGTAAGTAGTTGTGTTGACTTAGTTTACCTCAACATCATAGTCCGAAGAGTTTCTCGTGATTATGATGGGCTAAAGATAGAATTTACAGAAATTTATCGACCGAGAATTCCAACGGTAGAATTAGCTAAAAGGTTAGCTTATCAATTTACAGAGAATTGAGTCTTGGGATCATTTATATAATTCTTGAGGGAGGTCAATTGTATAAATGTTTTGAGTCTTCGCGTTATGACAGTAGTTCATTAGACTTAAAAATATAAACGATGCACATGCTTATTATTTTTATTCTTCTTCTCGCAGTGTAGAACACGTTTATTTTGATAATACTGTTACAACAAAATGTCTGGAAATAACGCAATCCAAATGCCTAGTGCCACACTTGGACGCGAGTCCTGGCTGAAAATATTCATGGACCAGATGAATCAGTTCACACGTCTGAAAAACGACGGGTCCAACTTTGCGGATCGGGAGGCAAAGACTACGGAATGTTGCCATTTCGACGGTAAGCTCAAGTACTTAATCGAGCCAATACCGGTAAACCCAGGCCCCAATGCAAGAGTCAACGAGTCACTCGCTTATAGTGACTTCGTTATGGATGGAAGCAAAGTGCGATAAAGAACGTACTCATCTTTGTAATGGAAACCAATTTGCAGAGACGCTTCATTGCCCAAGGTGCGAACAAGATTTTCACCACGCTCACTAACGAGTTCTCTAAAGCACCGAGAATCGTTACATATGAGCATATCTGTCGCTTCTTTGATGCGAAACTCCAGAAGGGCCAACCGGTTAGCCCACACATTCTTCACATGATTGAGAATGTCGAGAAGCTGGAGGCACTTGATTGCAAAATCAGTGAGAGCATTGTCATTGACCGAATGCTTCATTCTCTTCACGATGGTTTTGCCTTTTTCAGGGCGAACTATTACATGAATGACTTGAAAAAGAGTCCTCATGAGTTACACTCCCTTCTCGTACAGACCGAGAAGGATATGAAATTGAGTGGGAGCATGAAGCAGGATGTTCTCACGATTTACAATAAGGGTAAAGGTAAGGGCAAGACTCATGGCGACCTAGCTGTAGGTAAGCCAAAGTTTAAGAAGCCAGGAAACGGTAAGAGTGCGCCTGGTGAGACTAGTGGCTCACAGGGCAAGGCAAAGAGTAAGGGCGGTGACATTGAGTGCCACCATTGTCACAAGACTGGACATTGGAGGAGGAACTGTCCCGTCTACCGTGAGGACATCAAAGCAGGCCGCGTCGTTCCTGTTGGTATGTCATCTTATATTCATATGATTGAGATTAACCATGCAAGTTTCGGAACTTGGGTACTTGATACTGGTTGTGGTTCTCATCTGTGTAATCATTTGCAGGGCCTAAAGAACATCATACCTCTCGAAAAAGGTGATGTGGACCTGCGAGTCGGGAATGGAGCACGAGTTGCTGCTGTCTCGAAGGGAACATATGTAATCCAACTCCCTAGTGGTTTTGAGTTATTTTTAAATAACTGTTACTATGTACCCAGTTTGTCTAAGAACATTATTTCTGTTTCCGTACTTGCTAAAGACGGTTTTGCATTTTCAATAAAGGATAATAGCTGTATTTTCTCTTTCAATGAAATGATTTATGGCAAAGCAGTTTCCATGAATGGAATTTACATCTTAGATCAAACCACGGAAGTATTACACATGAATAATAAGAAATTAAAGGTTGGTGACAAAGATCAAACCTATCTATGGCATTGTCGAATGGGACACATAAATGAGAAACGCGTGAAGAAACTCGTCGATAATGGGACTATTCCCGCATTCGATTTTTCTACATATGGCACGTGTGAATCATGTCTCATTGGCAAAATGACTCGAATTTCCTTCAAAGGTGTTGGAATGCGCGCTAGTGACCTATTAGGACTTATACATACTGATGTTTGTGGACCTATGTCAATTACCGCTAGAGATGGCTATAGATATTTTATCACTTTCACGGACGATTTGAGTAGATACGGATATGTCTACTTAATGAAGCATAAAAGTGAGTCCTTTGAGAAATTCAAGGAATACCAGAACAGGGTACAGAACCAACTGGGTAGAAAGGTTAAAGCACTCCGTTCAGATCGGGGTGGCGAATATCTTTCAAATGAGTTTGATCAACACCTTAAAGACTGTGGAATCGTTCTACAGTTAACTCCACCTGGAACACCTCAATTAAATGGTGTGTCCGAACGGAGAAATCGAACCTTACTTGATATGGTTCGATCCATGATGAGTCACACGGTAGTGCCTGATTCATTATGGGGTTATGCTCTTTTGTCAGCTGCTCTTATACTTAACCGAAGTCCGACTAATGCTGTCGACAAGACTCCATATGAAATGTGGAAGGGAACGGTCCCTAACTTGTCCTTTATTCGGGTTTGGGGCTGCGAGGCTTATGTCAAGTGGAGACACGAGGATAAGCTCGGCCCGCGATCGGTCAAGACATACTTTATAGGTTATCCAAAAGGAACATTTGGTCATTACTTCTATTCGCCTACCGAACATCGAGTTTTTGTTGCGGCTAGTGCGACGTTCTTAGAGAAAGAATTTCTCGAGAACAAGACGAGTAATAGAACCTTCGAGCTGTCGGAGGTTCCAGAACCAACAACCGAGGAATGGATGGAGGAAGTTGTTCCTCCAACTGATGATACGGTTAATATTCCTGAGAAACCTAGGAGGTCGGGTAGAGTTTCTCATCCTCCGGACAGATACATTGGTATGGTCGAGGAGAATGACGTTTTACTCCTAGAGAGTAATGAACCCGTTACCTATAAAGGTGCTATGACCTGTTCCGACTCAAAGCTATGGCTCGAAGCCATGCAATCCGAGATGGACTCCATGTATGAGAATGACGTATGGGATCTAGTTGATTTACCTAATAAGGTAAAACCTCTACAGTGCAAATGGCTTTACAAAATAAAGCGTTCTGTAGACGCGCAACCAGATACCTATAAGGCACGACTAGTGGCAAAAGGTTTCACTCAAGTGCACGGATTGCATTATGATGAAATTTTTGCACCTATAGTCATGCTACGTTCCATTCGGATAATCTTAGCGATTGCCGCTTTTCATGATTATGAAATTTGGCAAATGAATGTGAAAACCGCCTTCTTAAACGGTTATTTGGAGGAAGAGTTGTACATGGTGCAACCCGAAGGTTTCATAGATCCTGAACATCCTAAGAAAGTATGCAAGCTTAAGCGTTCCATTTATGGACTTAAGCAAGCTTCTCGGAGTTGGAATCATCGTTTCGACCAGGTGATAAAAGAGTATGGTTTCACTCGATCGGTCGAGGAACCATGCTTATATATCAAATCGAGTGGGATTAAGATTGTATTCTTGATATTGTATGTCGATGACATACTCTTGATTGGGAATGACATTCCTCTCCTATCTTCGGTTAAAGAATGGTTGAAGAACCATTTCTAGATGAAAGATCTGGGTGAGGCACAGCGTATTTTGGGAATCCGTATATACCGAGATAGATCACGACGGACGTTATCACTTAGTCAGGAGTCTTATTTGGATAAGATTCTTGAGAAGTTCAGCATGACCAACTCCAAAAAGGGGAACCTTCCAATGACAACTGGGATGCAGTTGAGCAAGTCTCAGTCACCCACGACGCCTGAAGGGATTGAGCGCATGAGCCGTGTTCCTTATGCATCTGCAATAGGATCGATCATGTATGCCATGATATGCACACGTCCAGACGTGGCATATGCATTAAGTATGACGAGTCGGTACCAAAAGACTCCAGGTGAAACACACTGGATAGCTGTCAAAAACATCCTCAAGTACCTACGGAGGACTAAGGATTGGGTATTGACTTATGGAGGCGATACTAAGCTATGCGCAATCGGTTACGCAGATGCTAGCTTCCAAACGGATCGAGATGACTCAAAATCTCAGTCCGGGTTCGTCTTCACTCTTAATGGTGCTGTGGTCAGCTGGAAGAGTTCCAAACAGAGTGTTGTAGCAGATTCTACTACTGAATCCGAGTACTATGCCGCTTCGGAGGCAGCAAAAGAAGCGATATGGATGCTGTAGATACCTCATTTCTGCACCTCTCGCAAACCACCCGGTGATGATTGGGCCGCATGTTTGGTACGCGGAACGATTTGTGACAATTCGTAAGATTATCGTCAAGTGATTGCTCAAATATTAATGTCTACCTCTTAGTTGTCATCTACGTGCCGATACGGTCGTTTTGACAGTAATTAGAGTACATTTGGAGCCCGAGTCCAAAACCGTCTCCATTTTCTGATAATCGTTAAATCCCGAGTCAGAATGTTCTGGAATGTTCCGGATATTTCTATTCCATATTTTTAATAAATATTTCACAATCTTTATCTTTTGGTAAACAATTTCCCGTAATATTCACATAAGATATTAAGGAAAACCAAATTATTCCGTCCTACCATAACTCAAACACGAAAATCTTTCTTCCGCAGGAGGAAACCACTTGGAACAAACGCAGCAGGTGCTGCGCCTCTTCCAAGAGACGCAGTGCTTGCTGCGCCTCTTCCCAGGTCCTTTTCTGCGTAGTTTTCGTATCTTTTTCATATCTTTCCGAGATTCACTTCCAAAGACTCTCCGAAAATCCTATTCCTTCACGTGATTAGTATAAATAGGAGCCTTCGCTCCTCATATTTCTCACGCGAGTGTCCGCCCTTCTCTTCTCCCTTTGCATTCTAGACCTTTGTTCTTACTTTTTGGCGTCTACGTGCTTGATCTTTCGACCACGTAAGCTCGGATCTTTCTGAGTACCAGCCTCGTTTGCATGACCGACCAATTTGACCAACTACACAATCAATCAACTTAATTAATCTAATCGTTTTCCTCTTACGAGGGCACTTTCTTTGCATTCGCGTCGAGCATCACTAATCGATATCTTAGTCCTTCTCGTTTTGTCAACATGTAAGTCTGAGGGTGTAAATCTCTCTTTTTATTTATTGTATTTTAATTATTGTATCACAATTTTAAGGTTCATGTCGAAAGTACCTCTTAAAACCGATTTCTAAAACCGTGCTTTAAAACCTCTTTTTACGGATTTCCAGAAGACAAACCGTTGAGAAAGGACGCAGCAACTGCTGCGCCTCTTCGAAGGAGCGCAGTACCTGCTGCGCCTCTTCGTGAGGCTGCCACAGTTCCTGCTTCCTTTCTTCTTCCTTCGTCCTCTGTAATTCGTCAAAATCTTATTTCTTCTATTCGTCTCTTGTTAATTCTTCGTCATAATAGCATATATTCACATGTATATTATTCATCATCATTAGTAATTAATTCGTCATTAAATTAGACTTAAATCCCTTATAACCAATATTTGCGGGTTTTCGTCATTAAATTCAATTCGGGCTTTAGAGGTTCGATTCAATCAATATTGAGTCTCTGGAATTCGTCGTTGACATATTTGCACCTGTTATTCATCGCTTGTTCATCACATTCATCTTTAATTCTTCATGTTTAAACTAATTAATTTGTTTAGCTAGTTTATATTGTTTAGTTAATTTATATTTGTTAATTATCTAATTAATCATTCATCCATGTAAATAATTCGTTTAATTCCGTCTCATCCATGTTTTATTGTTTTATGACCATTAATCGTATGTAAATAACCTGTTAATCACTTTCATCCGAGAAAATAAATTAATCGATCATTAAATTTACCAACGAGTATTAACAACACGCAATTCCGCTTCACGGACCAGAATTGAGTCAGAACAGACGCATTGTCGTCTGCTGCGCCTTATTCAAAAAAGACGCAGCTCTGCTGCGCCTGTTCCGGGTTGAATTCTGTCCCTGAACTCCGTTTTTTGCCTTGACTTAGTTTAATTAGCTCACGTATAATCAACTATTATTCGTGTTATCACCTCCTGATCGGTTCGTAATTCTTTCTTTTATTCGTTTTCTCAAATTATCCGTTTTAAAGGTATTTTCGACATAAATCGCCTAATCCGTTGTAATTATTGTAATTTTCATTATTGTAATTTATAATTATTGTATTTCTTTTATTGCTTGAATGTTTTCACATGTAATTGAGCATTAAATCCTACTTCGACCCAATTGTATGCTAAATTAATTGTCTACCGACTTAGCCTAATTTTCACATGTTAGGATTAAAACTTGGATGTTGCATTGCATGCATACAATCGACGATATATCGAGTATAGACAACTTCCCTAATCATTAGTAGAGGCCGCTATCGAGGCGGGCGGGATTAGGTGTTCGATCAAAAGAGCTTCCTAATACGTACCCTCACCCCTTACTCCAGATATCTGTGAACACCCGTGTTCATTGGCATCCACGAGAGTCATTCTAGACATAGAATGCTAAGGGTAACGATTGCTTAGTGTTCATGTCACTACTTTGTGTCTTGACATGACACGAGGTATTCGAACGGTTCCAATTTCCCATAAAAATTGGTGGCGACTCCATACAAAAATGCAAACGCTTGTTTCTCTTCTCTCCCAAGCGCCCCCGTGGGCCCCCGCTGTCCACAGTTTGGCGACTCCGCTGGGGAAAATACACTTACGTGTAGCTAAGGGTGAAACTTGAACAAGGTTAGGGAATAGTTTGTACAAGATAATTGTCGGTTTTCATAACTCGGTCTTCCTAGACCGTTTTATTCGGCCTTCCTAGGCCCAACCCAACCTATTCGACCAATCGTCCCGTCTAAACGGTCCTAATTCTTATTTGGGCCTAAGGATGGATAGCGATTGACGTCATCCATACCATGATGCTTACTCTTGTTTGTATCAAGGGCCTTCACTACTTGAGGAAATGGACTAGGAATCGGCCTTACTCTTGTTTGGTACGAGCCTCTCCACAGACTTCGGGTTTGATGGTTCGGTATGGCAACCCCCCTTTAAACCAAAACCCTTTTTAAATGCACTCATCATCCCGTTATAATGCTTGTATAAATGCTTGTACATTACATGATCACCATTTTCTAAACAAAACCATGACGATTTTTCAAAAATCAAAACCTCTTTTCTTAATCAAAATTTCGAAATAGGCCATTCAATTAGCGCAAAACCAAGTCAAAACTCTGTCCATTTGTCATATCAAAATTCGGGCCACAAGCCCATTTCAAAGCCTCACTTTGAGTCCACTCCTACAACTACACTATAGTTGACTAGGACACACATTTTCAAAAACCTTGTCCCTCTTCAAAACTCACTCAACACAAGTGGCACACACCCACTTCACAAGTCAAAACGTTTCTCCTTTTAGTAAGCGTGTTAGAATGGTCGATCGTGTTTTGATTCGTCGCCGATCTCTTATCCAGTTTTCAAGATGCCTGGATCCAGTGAAACAAACCTCCACCAACTTCAAGATGGTAATGATCGAATCCTAGCCGCGCTAGCCCAAATGCAAGTTACCCAAGACCAAGTCTATGACCGCCTTGAGACCATCGAGGGCCGGATCTATGCCGTAGAGGGGAGGTTGCCCCCTCATGAAAGTGAAGTAATAGGTGACTCCGAGAATGAATCCAGGGATGAAAATCCTCTCATGGGGATGACTGTAGCTGAGAAAAGACTCCAATACTTAGAGGATCAATTGATGTACCTTAAGGGGGATGACATCTACAGGGAGAACAATCGCAAGTATGAGGCCGTCAATTCCAAATTGCCAACCAACTTCAATATGACAGATATCCCTAAATTCAAGGGGCACGAGAACCCTTTGAACCACATCCGTGCCTTCAAAGATTACATGTCTATCAAAGGCATCAAACCCGAGATGTTCTTAAGGATCTTTCCTTCATCTCTTGACACTATCCCAAAGCAATGGTTCTACTCCCTAGATCATAAGAAGGTCGCTACTTGGGAAGATGCCGCAATCAAGTTTTCTAAACAATATGCGGATAATGCCGAGATCCAAGTTAACATGCGCACTCTAGAGGTTCTTGCCCAAAATGACAAAGAAGGATTCACCGACTTCCTAAGTAGGTGGAGGAAGACTAGTACCCAACTAGTTGAACGCCCGGATGAGGCTACCCTTGTGGAGAAGTTTGTGGACAATCTCAAGCCCATCTATGCCAATCATTTGAGATACCAAAATATCAAAACTTTCAAGGACTTAACCGTACTAGGGACAAGGATTGAAGATGACATTCGTAAAGGACTCTTGTCCAAAATGGTAGGTCGAGGATATCAAGGTTCAACAAGTCGTTCATACGGCTCTACTAGCAAGACAGATGAAGTTAACCTTCTCGAGCCATCCAAGAAAACTACCCCACCAAGGAAATTCACAAATCTTGGGGACACTTACTCCAACGCTCTAAAAAGGTTAATGAAGCAAGGTAAACTCCAACCCATTGGGCCTACTCCCGAACCCGAAAGGAAATCTAAATTCTAGGACGAGAACTCGTACTGTGAATACCATAGGGGCAAGGGGCACGACACAGAAAAATGCTACAAGTTGAAAAATGTGCTTCAGGACATGATTGAAGATGGTCGATTGCCAATACCACCGGGAGGTAAACCCAACAACACTCAGAATCCTCTTGGAGTTCTAGTGATTACAAGTGACGAATCTACCTTAGATTGCTCACACCTCATTTCTCCAGTCGAAAATGTTATCCATGCCATCGAGAATGAAGGGTTCTACTCTACTATCTCCCCTACCATTTCCGACTTCATCACATGGGCAAGGAGTGTAGATAGGCAAGTTTGGAAATTAGAAAATATGGTGACAACTTTACGCGATCCTAACGCAACACCCAAAGAACATGTGCCACTAGTCTTCTCTCAAAATGCTACTATGCAAGAAGTAGTCGCCGTGGTTGATAAACTAGTCGACCAAATCATACGACTAGAAGATGAAATCATGAGAATGAGAGAGCTAGCTACAATCAATGGAGTTTGGGATGACGATGATGAGGACGAGTATCTCATTGAAAACTCCCTAGTCAAAGAAATAGTCCAAAATGGCAAAGATCAAGATGTGGACCACCTAACTCGTTCGGGTCGTCCATATCAAAGCACTACTCAAAACGGTCCAACCAACGTTGTCACACCAAATGATAACGAAGAGGACTCCACTGACCATTTGCTCAAGCAATTACGAGAAGACGAAGGTCGATCTTTCGTCCGGCAATTAGTAGCAAGCTCATTCCCACATCGCCAAGCTTTACTGCAAGCTTTGGCCAAACTAAATGTAGCACATAACTCGACACCCGAAGATGTAGTCAACTTGGTCTTCCAAGAATCACCAAAGCTAAGTAATCCTATTACTTTCTCAGACGAAGATTTGCCACCTTTTGGCGCTAGTCACAATTTAGCTCTTTACATAACTGTCATTTGTCTAAAGAAGAACGTGCCAATGACCTTGGTAGATGATGGCTCCGTGGTCAACGTCATACCCCTCAAAACGGCATACAAGCTAGGCATGAAAGAGTCGGATTGGACCCCTACCAATCAAGGTAGTGTGCGTGCATATGATGGTACACGACGAAAGGTGGTAGGACTTGTTAACCTAACCATAGCCACAGGGCCAATTGAGCGAAAGGTTAACTTCCAAATAGTGGACATCGAAGCTTCCTTCAACATACTTCTGGGAAGGCCTTGGATTCACGCTTCCAAATCAGTAACATCCACTCTTCATCAAAAGATCAAAATCCCACTAAATGGCAAAGTAGTGACGATCACTTCGTCACCCATCAAGGCAATAATCGAAAAACAGTCGAACAATAAAGTCCTTGCAGATCCAGTATATGAACTTGGGGGCTTCCAAAGTATAAGTGTCATAGAAAGTGAGTTGGCGCCCTTATACTATGATCCCTACTCCAACTTGGTGGTCAACCACATGCTCAAAACCCAGGGATACTTCCCTGGAATGCCTTTGAACCCTATTCGAAGAAACACCTTCGCGCCATATATGGAAGGCAACTCAAAGAGGATACCACTTGGACTAGGGTACAAACCCACTAAAGAAGAGGTTCTCAAAATGCTTGCTCAAGTCCAAAACCGCAAGCACGTAGGAGTCCAAATGCGACCCTATCTCCCTACTCTAAATGGGTACTTTGTTCAAGAAGGAAGTCTAGAACTCTTTCACGGATTTCCCGAGCCTTGGTATTATCTCGAGAGGAAGCTAGCCGGAATCGAGATCTTTCACGATTGCTACTTTATCCCTCCAGAAACGGTTCCTACCGTCAAAACCCGTCAAGCACCTTGCTTAGACGAGCAAGCTGTTAGCTTGTTGTTCGGAGAAGATCGATTTGTTAGAGCCGCGCAGGATGAGATCATTACCATGATACTTCAAGACGACCACTTCAACCCTACCGCGTTAATCACAGAAATCAACGCAAGTCAACAGAAAGGATGGAGAAAATCAATCAAGTGGACCAACAATCAAGGAAGGCTCTTCAAGCTCACCACTGGAGAAGGAGAAATGTTCAAAGGAGAACCAGAAGACGATGAGTTCGAGTCGGAGTCAGAGTCAGAGTCGGAGTCTAGAGAAGTCATTAGAAAGTCTCCTCCTGTCGTCATCCCCACTCCCTTTGTTTCTCCTAGCTTAGCCTCGAGTAGTCACGGTAGTTCGGGAAATGCCCCAACCACTGTCCCTTTGCCGCCACTGACCATGGATCAGTTGGCTTCTTTGTTTCAACTTTACTCAAATTTTAATATGAATAAATCAGGTTCTGCTTACTCTTTGTGTTATCTTGAGTGCAATTCTGTTTACGATGATACTGAGGATGACCAAGACCCAGACTCAATCGAAATACCTCCCTACATAGCCAAAGAAATACTGCAGGAATGGGAAGGGGGACCAGTAATAGAGGACACCAAACTCATCAATGTAGGAACCGAACTAGAACCCCAAGAACTTAGGATAGGGACTACCTTGAGCTCTACCGAAAGGGCCGATTTCATAGACCTTCTAAACGAATTCAAAGACGTTTTCGCTTGGTCCTACAAAGACATGCCAGGGATCGACAGGGATATCGCCGAACATAGAATTCCGATTAAGCCAGGTTTCAAACCTGTGAAACAGAAGCTTCGACAAATGAGGACAGAATGGGCTCTCAAGATTAAGGAAGAAGTTGACAAACAATTCAAAGCCGGGTTCATCAAAGTTTCCGAGTATTCTGACTGGGTAGCCAACATAGTACTTGTACCCAAAAAGGATGGGAGAATCCGTGTTTGTGTTGACTTTAGGGACTTAAACAAAGCAAGTCCTAAGGATGACTTTCCTCTACCCCATATCGACATATTGGTGGACAATACTGCAGACCACGCGTTACTATCCTTCATGGATGGGTATGCGGGTTATAACCAAATCAAAATGGCCATGTAAGATATGCATAAGACCGCCTTTGTCACCCAATGGGGAACCTATTGTTATACAGTCATGCCATTTGGATTGATCAATGCCGGAGCTACATATCAACGTATCGCAACTACACTCTTACATGACATGATGCACAAAGAAGTTGAGGTATACGTAGACGACATGATTGTCAAGTCCAAGGATAGAGAGGGGCATATTGCGAACCTTCGCAAATTCTTCGCAAGGCTACGAAAGTACAACATGAGGCTCAATCCTCAGAAATGCACATTCGGGGTAACGTCTGGCAAACTCCTGGGATACGTCGTTAGTCAAAGAGGTATAGAAATAGATCCTTCCAAAATCAAGGCTCTGATCGAAATGCCACAACCTCAAACAGAAAAAGAAGTCAGAGGATTCCTGAGAAAAGTGCAATATATAAGTCGATTCATATCGAAACTCACCATGATTTGCGAGCCTATCTTCAAAAAGCTCAAGAAAACAGACCACACCATGTGGGACGACGATTGTCAGAAGGCATTTGACCGAATCAAAGAGATATTGGCTAAACCACCAGTGCTCATGCCACCTCAACGAGATCAACCTCTTGGTTTATATCTCACAGTAACCGAAACAGCCATGGGCGCCATGCTAGCACAAACTGTAGGAAGTGAAGAAAGGGCTATCTACTTGATGTGACCATAGTTAGCGCATATTTAGCCCCCGAATTAGCCTTGTTCCCATGCTTTTTAGTGCATATTTGGGTCATTTATTATCTTTAGTTCTTTGTTTTGCATATTCTTTGAGATTTTGATCCCTTGGTAGGAAAGGAGTAAGAATCTTGCATTTTCATGGCAAAACGAGACTAAATTGATCGAATTCAATGACCAAGCATCAAGGAGAGACAAGATTAGAAGGCCTTTGTACATATGATAGTAGATGAGCAATGTTGAGAAAGGATCCTTGAGTCCCCAAGGAAATCCCCAAGGAATTTATGAAGAAAAGGGAAGAAAAGAAGAAGAAGCCTTGCTGAGGCACAATCCGTGCGGATTGTCTACAATCCGGCCGTCCTTCAGCCGCACAATCCGTGCGGTTTCTCACCAAGACGCTCGGGTTTGTCCTCCACAATCCGCCCGGATTCTCTCCAATCCGCTCGGGTTCCATCGCCAGAATCCGCCCGTCCCGACCCTAATCCGCCCGGATTCCTCTACAGCGCGATTTCCTCTTCTCCAAGCTACAAAGAAAGAAGCCCTTCCTTCGGAAAATACCGGCTCCTCCCTGCTCAATCTAAAAAGTGTAATCACTAGTTTAGCCCTTAGTTAACCCTAATGCATCCCCCTAATTTCCACTATAAATACCCCATTAGTCTAATTAGAAGAGCATGTTCTTCTTATCAAGAATTAGAGTAGTTAATATCAATCAAATCTCTCTTTAGTTTTGTAATCAACAATTAATCAAGTTCTAATACAAGTTTTATTTCCTTAATCTCTCTTTTGTTCATCCTTTATTTTGGGTAATTGAAGATTATTTGGGTTATTGTTGGGAGATTGACAACCTCTCAATCAAGCATCAAGTACTTCTTTTATCTTTGCTTTATTATTGGAATCATTAGTAGGTATAATTCTCTTAATCCCTTTTTAATTATTGTTAATTACTTTCATTTATTCATCATGTTTCATATTGTTGGTATGATTGACAATCTTGCTAGCATGATCAACATGATAATGAGTGAGTAGTCTCTTAGCTAGGGTTAATGGGTGATTAGAGGAAACCAACATGGGGAATGATTCATGCTTAAATTAATATGCTTTCATGTTTTATTTGCTTGCTTGTTTTGATCTCAACTCATGCACATGTTATATTTGATGAAATGCTAAGCCTATGAATCCTTGCATTTACCACCATCTCCTTTCTTTTCAATGAGACTTGTAAGACATAACCCAACTCGAGTCTCATTAGACCATGCATGTTGTTGAGTAGGGAAGACTAAGTCGACTTGTAGGTGTTGTACAATCTAATCGATTCGGCTCCGGGACCCAAACTTTCCTAGGATTGTAAGATATAACCCAACTCAATCCATCACAACAATAATTGCTTGCTTATAATTTGAGAACATGTTTGTATGATCAATTCCCATGATTCCCCTATGATCCCATGACACCCTAGTGCTTTTTAATCAATTGTTTACACCCCTTTTAATTCATCTTGCTAGTTTATTTTCATTGCTATTTTAGTTAGTGACCTTCTACACCAACCCAATTTGTGACACCCCCAAGACACCACTAGTTTCAATAGAAATTTCATTTCAATACCCGTCCCTTGGGATCCGACCTTTACTTGCCTCTTTACTAATTGTAGAGTTGTTTGTGAAGCTATAAATTGTGTTTTGATTCGGACGTGACCCAACGACCACACCTTTAATTGTGAACACGAAACGGACCGATCAAAAATGGCGCCGTTGCCGGGGACGGTGTTTGTTTGATTTAGATTTCCTTTTTATTGTTATTAGTTGTGTCTTTCTTCGCCTTGGGGAAGTAAAACTCCTCAAGGTTTGTTCTAATTGTTTTCGAGTTGTTTGATACTTTGCATGTCTAGAAGGTCACAAGGTGATTTGTTACCTTTTGACCGTGAAATCGAAAGAACCTTGACGAACAATAGGAGACTTGTTAGGAAAAATTTAAGAGGTATTAGTGAAGTTGTTCAACCAACTATTGAGTTCACCAACCCTTTCGCAATAGAAGGAGAGGAGAACCCATTACACAATACCCCACAAAATCAACCTACAATGCCTAAATTCTCGTCACACTCCGTACCCACCAAGGAGAACCTACCCAATGGTACTCCTACACCGCAACATCTAACCGGAAATTTTATTGCCAAATCCGCCTTCATCCAATTAGTTGAAAGGAGCCAATTTGGGGGGATGCCTAGTGAAGACCCTCATTCTCATATGGAAACCTTTTGCGACTATTGTGATGCAATCTCTCAAACGGGTGTGACTCAAGACCAAATTAGATGGGTCTTATTTCCTTTTTCTCTAATCGGCACCGCGAAGCAATGGTTAAAGGGCCTTGACAAGGCCACCCTCGGAATAGATTCTTGGAAGAAGTTGGCTCTAGCTTTCTACAAAAAATTCTACCCACCGAAAAAGACTAACATGCTAAGAGCTCAAATCACGGGTTTTAAGCAAAGGAATGAAGAATCTTTGTATGAAGCTTGGGAGCGGTTCAAGGGAATTTGTCGCTCATGTCCTCACCATGGACTTAGCGAATGGTTCTTGGTACAACAATTTTGGAATGGTTTATATGAAGATTCAAGGAACATTCTCAACATGGGATCAAATGGAATATTCACCGAAGTTGATGACAATCAAACATGGAACAAGATTGAGGAAATGGCGGTCCATAATTCACAATATAGTAGACCTCGCAAGGCTACTAGAGGAGGAAAGCATGAAGTGGACTCCGTTACTCAATTGGGTGCTCAACTTAGTGCTCATATTGACACAATCAATTTGAAGTTTGAAAAAGCTATGGCTAGACTTGAAGAAGTCTCAAAATCACCAAAGCATCATGTTAATGCCATGACGGCATCCTCATCAATCCCAAGTGGGATATGTGAGAATTGTGGAACTTTGGGACATGACCAAGGTGAATGTAGGGGAACGAATGAACAAGTGAATGCTTTCCAAGCATACAAGAGTGGTACCCCTTATTCCAACTATTACAATGAAAACACCAAATTCCATCCAAATCTCTCATACAAAAGCCAAAATGTTCAAAACCCTCAAACAACATACACTCCACCACCCATGAGAAACCAAAATCAAAGACCCTTTTATAATCAAAACCAAGGTTACCAAAATCAAAATCCATACAATCACCAAAATGACCAAGGTTTTGATGTCCAAAAAGCGGTCCTCCAAATGCAAAAGAATCAACAAGAATTTTTCACTCAAATGCAAAAAGATAGCCAAGCAAAAGAAACCACCATCAACAACATCCTAGCTCACACCAAGATGTTGGAAACACAATTGACTCAACTAGCATCTTCAAGCTCACAAAGACAAAAGGGGCAATTACCACCTCAAAGTAATCCCCCAAGACATGAAACGGTTAGTGCCATTCACTTGAGAAGTGGTACAAGGTATGAAGCGCCAAGGAAGCAAGTTGAGGATGAAGTTGTGGAAGCTAGTGAAAAGGAAGAAATTGTGCAAAACTCCAAAGATGGAGAATCATCAAAAGAAGAAAGTTCAAAGAAAAATGAAGACAAGGTCAAGGAGAAGGAGCCCATTGTGATTATACTTCCTTTTCCAAGTCGTCAAGCCAAGCCCAAATTTGATGATCAACTTGGAAAGTTCATGGAAATTGTGAAGAATTTGGAAGTCTCGATTCCTTTCACGGAATTAATCAATCACGTGCCGGCCTATGCGAAATACATGAAAGATATCCTCACAAAGAAGAAGTCAATCCGGAAACTTGAGACTATCGCCTTCACTAAGGTGAGTAGTGCAATACTTCAAGGGAGTTCACCTCCAAAGCTAAAGGATCCGGGAAGCTTCTCAATACCGTGTACCATTGGCGACACAACGATCAACAAAGCCTTATGTGATCTAGGGGCTAGTGTGAGTGTCATGCCGTACTCGGTGAGTAAAAGGTTGGGGATGGGAGAGCTTAAATGCACCAACATCACACTCCAAATGGCCGATAGATCGACGAAGACACCATTAGGGATATGGGAAGATGTCCCCGTACGGATTGGGAAGTTTTTCATCCCGGTGGACTTTGTCATTGTTGATATGGAGGAAGATTCCAACATTCCAATCATTCTAGGAAGACCTTTCCTACACACCGCGAGTGCGGTGATTGATGTGAAACATGGTGAGCTCACTCTAGAAGTGGGAGATGAAAGCATAACCTTTAATCTTGACAAGACTATGAGAGCTCCTCGTTTGCATGAACCATGTTTCATGATTGATCATTATAGCCGAAAGGATGAAAGGAAGAAATCGGAACTCCAATGGAAGAAAAAAATTGAAGATGCTCCATTCAAAGAGCAAGTGAATCGTGACAAGGAGAGCTTGCAAAGCTCATCAAAATCAACCAAAGAAGAAGAGAATGGCCTCATTGGCCAAGAGAAGAATTTGGAGGAGTTGTCTCCATCAAATCAAGAAATCTTTAATGATAAACTTAATGAAGTTTGTGGTCTTTGGGACGACGAATTTGAAGGGATTTTTAATCCCTACATTGGTAATGCCATCGATCAAGACCAACAACAAGGGCAAAGGACTATTGAATACCTCTACCATGATAATGAACATGCTTTTGATTACTTTTTCAAGGTGTTGAGCAACATCAACAACACCTTGAACATGCCCCCTTGACATCTCATCAAGAATGAGAGTTTGGTGGAGTCCTCCCTAAACCACCATTTGTAAATATTTCTAACTCCCTAACTCGCATTTCAATTCTTGTATTTCATTTTTGTCATCTTTGGATTTTTATTTGCTTTGATCAAGATATCTGTTATGTTTGAGAGAAGTGAGGGAGGGACTAATAATTTCAATTGATGTGTAGTGCTTTCGCTTAGTGCGGGGATGACAATTGCCTAGGCTATCCATGCCTTAGTAGTGCCCCCACAATGAAGAACACAAGATTTGAAGAAGAATAGAAGGTTGATAAGGGATATGCATTATACACGGATGGAACTGAATCCGGGTACACAGGGGTAGAATCTGAGCTGATTCAAGAGAATCCGCCCGTCTTCATGCAATCCGAGCGTGCTGGGTTGAAGACGCACGTCCCTATATGCTGAAATTTTGAAAGATTTTTGACTGTAAGAGAATCCGGGCGTCCTGAACAGCAATCCGCCCGTCTCTGTAAATCCGTCCGTCCTGGAAAGAAGACGCCCGTCTTCTCTGCTGAGGAAAACAAGAAAAATTTCCTGGACTCAAATCCGTCCGTCTTCAAGAGAATCCGCCCGTCCCGTATCAAGCAAATCCGAGCGTCTTCTCTCGAATACGCCCGTCTTTAGGCGAGTTTTATCAAACCCAGAAAGTGCAGAATCCGCCCGTATTGGGCAGAATCCGCCCGTATTGCCCCTGCAGTTTGAATTTTTTCGGTCTTTAAAAAATCCCTCCCACCTTCATTCATTCATTCATTCATTCATAACACTACTTCAAAACATCAAAACCCTCATCCTCTCCATCACAAAAACAAAATCCCTCAACAACATTCACCAAAATCAAATCAAATCATCCTTCTAACAACAAATTAATCACTCCTTCTTCAATAAAAATCAAAACCAAGCACAAAATCTTCAACCTTTAAGTCGATTTTTGAATTCATAAAGGCAAAGCCTTTCACCTTTAAATCGATTTGGGTACACTACAAATTGAAGATTTTTCTTTCTTTTCTTGGTTAGTTCATCAATGGCAAGGACTAAGGGAGCAACAAAGGCACCAAAGACACTTTCACAAAGGCAAAAGGCTCTTCAAGCAAAGAAAGCTTTGGCTATGGTGGTAGCAACACCAAACTTGGAAGTGCAACAACAACAACAACCTTCTATGGGAGCAACAACATCTTCTACTCCGGAAATCGATCAACTTTTGCATTATCCGGAGGTAACTTTTATTTCCGAAACCCATAGAAATACTTTTGCCAAGTTTGCTAGGAAATCACTTCAATCCACCAAATTTATTTGTGAAGACACCTTGGGAAAGTTGGGTGTCCTTGAGCAAACTAGAGCCTTTTTCAAAGCCATGGGGTTAGAGAAATTATTTGAGTCAAAAGAATTGACATACCCCTCCCTTACCTTGGAGTTTTTGAGTTCTTTGAAAGTCACCAAAGTTGAGAGTAGGGAGAATCTCGAGTTTCGTCTAGCTTATGTTAGTAGACGCATTTCCTTTAGGGAATTGGGTGGAATCTTGGGTCTTAGTGATGAACCGAGTTATTTTAAGAATTATGAAAAGTATGACCCCGACCCTCTTTGGGAGGCAATTTCCGGGAGGAAATTTGAGGACTTTCATGCGAGTCGTGCTCTTTTAGTCCACCATCCGGGCATAAGAGTATGGCACAAGGTCATAGGCAACACCATTATTGCAAGGAAAGATACCAACCATTTCACCAAACTTGATTTTATTCTCCTTGAATCGGCTTTGAACATTGGAAGAGTACACACCAAGCCTTTCAACTCTTTGAGGCTTTTGGTAGATAGATGGCTCAACATTGATTGTGGGAAGAAGGGCACTACCGTTATTGTCAATGGCGGCCTAGTCACTATCCTAGCTAAGTACTTTGATCCTAACTTCAACAAGGATAACAAGTATAAAGCAAAGGAGGGTGGTCATCTTGTTGATTTGCATACTATGATACACAAGTACAAGTGGGTTGCCCATAACCCTCTTGATACCAAGTATGGATGGCTCACTAGTGAAGCTAAATCGTTCACTTTGCCTTCAAAGATTTGTCGTCTAAGTGTCCACCGGACCAACTATCTACTTCCCCTTTCTAAAGAGGCCGAGTATATTATTCAACAACAAAAGGGTGAACTTGAAATGCCCTCCTCTTCCATTGTCATACCACCTTACCCCTTTGAGTATCAAGAGTTCAAGCCGGAAGGAGTTGAAGCTAGAAATGATTATTTGACTCTTCTCATGCAAGCAATGCACAAGCAAGCCTTTGAGGATCGGAAAAATGCTTACTTGGCTCAATATCCACCCCTCCTACACTTAGCTAGGCAAGAATTACTTGACCCATCATGTCCTTTGCCTAGTTAGGCGGATAGAGAAGTCCTATTTCCAGGTGCATCTAGGGTCGTTTCGGGTGACAATGAGGTTGTTGGTAATGAAGAAGTTGATGATAACATTGATGAGGAAGCAAGTGAAGAAGGAGATAAGGATGGTGAATAAGATGATGAGCAAGATGAGGAAGAAAGTGAAGAAGCAAATGAAGAGGGAAGTGGCAATGAGACCACTTCTAATGAGGAAAGTGATGATGTTGATAATATGATGGAAGATTAGCAAGCCTTGGAGGCTCCTACCCTCTCATGGTTTGTCTATTTCTCTCTTTGTTTTTATTATTTTCTTGATCATTGTTGGAGTAGTCCTAGAAACATCAAAGGACTCACACCTCGGTACCATTGAGGTGTCTTTATCGTTCCCATTTGTAAAATCCAAAATGACAAAACTAGTTTCATGCATAGCATAGTGTGTGCATGAACTATACCCATCCTTGGACATTAGCAATAGTGTCTCAATCGGTTTGGGGAAGTTAATGCATACACAACGGGAGGTAATCTAAATTATCCTCTCCGTCATAACAAAAACCATGCATCATGTAGTATAGCTTAGTATAGATTGCATTTAGTATAGAAATCATGCATCATCTTTGCATAATTTCCATCATTTTGGCCATTGAGGACAATGCCCATATTAGTGTGGGGATGGGAATTCTAACATTTAACTCTTATTCAAAAAAATCCAAAAAAAAAAAAATTGAAAAAGTTCGAAAATCATAAAAATTTGAAAATTGAAAAACCCAAAAACATGTTTATTTCCCTTTTTAGTCTTGTGTATATATTGTTTTGTATATATTATGTTTGTTCTATCCTTGTTCACATTGATTGACTACGCCACATCCGAGACATGAGGATAATGAAGACCGCATGGTATGATCTTTCCAATCTCCTTTTTCCTCTTTATGTTAATGACTATGTGGCTTTATTTTGATTGATGCGGTATAAACAATGTGAATTTAGGACTTGCATTTAGAATTATTTGGCATATTAGTTGATAGAATCACTTGCATTAGGATGTTTATATTAGTTGCATCATAGCATGTAGTTGCATGTTAGAAATATTTTGAAAAATGCCTAATTAGGAACTTTGACAAGAGCAACTAAGCCATTACAAATACTTGTTCAACTTAAGACTTTGCCTACTAGAATGGTTGTAAAACACCCTAGATAGTGTCATACTAGTGTCTTTTGACCCATGACTCAAAGCCTAGTCAAGGGTTTGCATGTGAGTCATCTATCCAACCCCGTGATGCGATTTGGACTTGGTTAACTTGTTTAGGTGACCTTGTGGTAAGGCAACCCAAAAATATTTTCTATCAATAAGCTTGAAGTGCTCATTTCAAAGAATTTTGTCATGTGGAAGTAATTTAATGCCAAAGAAACCTCAAATGTTATGAATTGTTGAATGTTGAGAAATTTAAGTTGTTTTGATGGAGGCGTACCACTTCGATGTGCTTTGGTGCGGGATCCATTGAATTGGGCCCCCACACGGTTGTGAATTCGGCCGCCCAGAGACAGAGTGACTATCACCCCGAAAAGCTATTGTCTAGAGGTTAACCGGTTGCCTAATAAGCGATTGGCGAAAGCAAAGGACACTAGCCCGGAAGGGACAAACCCCATCTTAAATTTTTGAAATGTGAAAGTGAAATGAGGACAATTTTGAATACTAGTCATATCCACCCATTGTGTATAAAGATTTGAGCATTTAATTCCCAAAAAGCCTTTTTGTCAAGCCACTTGGTCGAGCTTGGGACGATCCATGACCTTTACTTTTGTAGAGAATTCGAGACTTGTCATGTCATATGCTACTAGCATCATAGGGATCATCATTCCACCACCATCCGATCGCTCTTGACGAAAGCATTTGGAAATTAAGGACGAAAGTAGTCTAGTTTAACACCATTTGGAGGTGATTTAGTGCCATCCTCTTAGCCTTAGTAATTTGTTGAACTAGTATTTGTGAAGGATTACATGCTCTTAAATTTGTTCCTCTTTAGTGCCTCCGCCACTTGATGAGGAAGTGGCTATTCTTTTGTAGATGCATCCATTATGTGATTTTGTGTGCTTAATGTTTGGATGTGTCGCCATTTTGGCAAGACCCACCTTGCCTTGCAAGAAGGCATCCTACCTCATGGTTGTCTTGTTGTGAGTTGAAGGGGCGGAGGGAGACCCGCTAATTGTCTCATATCGGATATGCTATTAGGTTAGTTTAAATAATGGTCCTAGTCTTTGTCACCTCTTTACTCGGGACGAGCAAAGGTTCGGTTTGGGGATATTTGATGTGACCATAGTTAGCGCATATTTAGCCCCCGAATTAGCCTTGTTCCCATGCTTTTTAGTGCATATTTGGGTCATTTATTATCTTTAGTTTTTTGTGTTGAGTTTATGGATTCAAGTACCTAAGAGGGGGAGGGGGTGAATTAGGTACTATTTTAAAAATTTTAACTTCAACTTTATTGAATTAAAGTGAGTTACAAGAACAAAAGAGATGAGAGGATACTTTGAATAATATTGAAAGATTGAACAAGTATCACTATGAATGTTTGCTGAAGTATGAAAGCAACAATCGTTCGATCGTATCTATTTGTCTCGGTTTGTGAAATATGACTGCAGACCAAATGCGATAAAGATAATGAATGTTGCTTCTAAGTTTAAGCGAAACAAAACAAACAAACAAAGTATAAAGCAAATGAAATAAAGTAAGCACTTGAACACGAGATTTTTGAATTGGTTCGGCAAGAAACTCAAGTGCCTACGTCCAATCTACCTTTTTATTACTTTCCTTTAGTGATCTACTCCGAAAACTAAAAGACCCTTGTAATAAAAGACGCCAACCTACTCCGGTTGCAAAGCTAGTACAAGAACTACTCCGTTCTTATGACAAGCTAACTCGCAATCTACTCCGATTGCCAACTCACAACCTACTCCGGTTGTCAACTCACAACCTACTCCGGTTGTCAAGAGTTAAAGACTACTCCGTCCTAAACTCTACTAACACACTTAGAATGTTATAGGATCAAGTTTCCACTAACACATTCTTAACAAAGAATAGAGGTGGACAACTTTTACAAGATCAACAATTCTTAAGCAAGAGAGTTTAGTATAGAAAAGCAACAGTAGCCACGACTGTAGAAACTGAAGATACTTGAACACTTTTAAACGATTTTGCAAAGACACGGTTTTAAACTCTTAAAACAATTTGCAAAGTTGGAAAAATTAAATCAGAAAAGTCTTGGGGATTTATGGAGAGGATGCACGGTTTATATAGAGGAGGTGAGTGAAGGGGTTGCTAGGGTTTTGAAGGGTCAAAGACCTCACATGTGAAGGGCAATAGCAACCACCCAAAACTTGCACCAAAAAGGCCTCTTTTGCAAAGGTAAGAATAGAGAAAGATGGTTTGAAATATATCCTTAAAAGCTCTTGCAAATTCAGAAAACAAAGAGAGAAAAGACAAGTCACATGATGACAAGTTGACACTAAAATGGCAAAAAGCATTCTTTGTTTTCTTAAGGGACCAAAGGGTTGAATTTGCATAAAGAAGAAACATTTTGAAATAATTCAAACCACTCTTTAAAGAATACCATCTCCTTAATAAAAATCTGATTTTTTATCTTTGAAAATAAAAGTCACGTGAAAGCTTTTGAAAGATAAAAGGGACTTCAAGTTTTTACGAGTTGTGGCATAATCCAAACAGCTGTTTTCGTGTGAAAGCAACAGTCGTCTGGACTGTTTCTATTACTCTAATATACTCTACTTTCTCACTTGTACATTAGATGACACTTGACTAAATACAATGGGATGATTAACAACTTCAACACTTCTTAATCCAAGCTTGATTACATCATTAATCCTGAAAAGGTAAACTAAGATAACACAAATCAAATGGGCATGTTATCATCAACATAAGGAACCCAACAAATTCCCCCTTTGATGATGACAAGCCCCAAACGAATGTATAAGCAATGTAAACACCTTAATTCAAGATTTTAAGCAAGCAAGATCAAATGATAGAGAAGGGACAATATTACCTTACCTAAGGCAAAAGTTAGAATCAAATTACCATGACAATTTTACATTGCCCCAAAACAAGAATCAAGCTAAGAAGGTTAGACATAGACATTAGTTAATCAATATGCAAAGAGATTAAGAGCATGAGTTTACCTTTTCCCCCTCTTGACATCATCAAACGGATAGGGATGTCAAAAGCATTAGAGTGCAGATATTTCACAAGAAAACACAAAAAGACACATGTAGTCGTGACAAGGTAACAAAGTCAACATAAACAAGGATTAAACATAAGTTAATCAAAGTTCAACATGGCTAAATAGAGTTTAGAATACACCACCAAGCATTAACATAACAAGTAAGGAAAATAATGTCTTAGAAGGGCACAAACAAGGTGGGACAAAAGATGTAAGGCAAAAGACAAGTTTGATTATGGGCAATTTTAGGGTGCGGAAGTTTGGTCATCATTTTTGAGGATAATGAAGAGGATTGGAAAAGGTTGAGGTTTGACAATGAAGGGCCGAGTCACAGTCATCTCAACTGTTGCATTGGATTTTGTTATATTGAAACCACCAAGGTATGCATCGATTCAACTTCTCAACATACGATGAAAGAGCATAAACTTCTCATATTTTCCTTAGTACACGACATGTGATGGGGGAACATCAACTTCTTATATGTTGCTCTCATTTCATGAAAATTCTTGACAAATTTGATCTTGACCTTTGAGCATAGCAACAGTGACATACACTGTGACTTCCTTTCTATTTCTTCCAAATTTTCGATTTACTTCTTTTCTCAAGACCCTCAATTGCATCTATCTTGTTTCCAATAAGTACAATCACTTTGACATTTCGCATATTGCCTTTTTTTTGTTTTTTTTTTTTTTTTTTTTTTTTTTTTTAATTAACTTTCCAACCAACTTCAATGTTCAATTTCATCTATCTCCATTTTTCGAACCAACTTCCCAATCATCTCTTGAAGCATATGTAGAACATGTAGTTGTTTGGTTCTTTGTTTCACATAGACCTTTGCGACGATGAAGTAGCTTTCTCCTTTCTTTTGTTAGCTTTTTTTTTGCGGAATCGGATCTAACTCAGTAGACTTAGTCGGATCCTCATTCAAATCAATTGGAGTTTCTTCAATTTCATCGATATTCACAGTCACGGTCTCGGTGGAGGAGCTTGGGACAGTGGTGAGAGGTCATTTTCACGGGTTTGATGGGTATAGGGGTATTGACGTCTTGACCATGGTGGGTTAAAGGGTAGGTTAAATGGAGGGATTTGGGAGATGAAGGGATAAGTGGGTTGTGAGATTTCGGTGGGTTGAGGGAGTTTGGACGGTGGGTTGTAGGTAGGAAATGGCCCAATAAATGTGGTAAGTGAGGTAGTTGGCCCAATCTTGAACATATTTAATTACTCGAAATAAAAACGCAAGGTAGCATATTTTAAACATAAATTTAGATATGAGGTTGAGTGATTACCGACTCACAAATACGGTGTCAATTTTTGGTCTAAACATGATGTCAATGCACTTAGAACACTTAATGACATATATCCAATTTTAATTTAATCAATTAAGGAAATTTGCAAAACTCACACCAAAAATCACAAGCAATTAATTAACCCAATTTCTAGTCTAAATTTCTCAAATTGTTCTCTTGCAAGTGGCTTAGTAAAAATATCGGCAATTTGATTTTCGGTCTTGCAAAAGATAAGTTTAATATGTCCTTTTTCCACATGATCACGAATAAAATGGTGACGAATATCAATATGTTTGGTTTTAGAGTGTTGAATAGGATTTTTGGAAATATTTATTGCACTCGTATTATCACACATTAAAGGAATGGAGTCAAAAATAATACCAAAATCCAAGAGTTGTTGTTTTACCCAAAGGAGTTGAGAACAACAATGTGCCGCGCTAACGTACTCACTTTCGGCCGTAGAAAGAGCTACCGTGTTTTGTTTCTTTGAGGCCCAAGAAGTCAAGCAAGGACCCAAGAACGTTGCAATTCCGGAGGTACTCTTTCTATCCACCGTGCACCCCGCATAGTCCGCGTCCGAAAAGCCTATAAGATCAAAAGGACAATGTAAAGGGTACCATAGGTAAAGATTTTGTGTTCCAATCAAATACCGAAGAATTCGTTTAACGGCTTTGAAATGTGATTCTTTCGGATTTGCTTGGAACCTAGCACATAAACAAACGCTAAAGAGAATGTCGGGACGACTTGCGGTCAAATAAAGAAGTGAGCCTATCATACCTCTATACACCATATCACTAACATTCTTACCGAGTTCATCCTTGTCCAATTTGGACCCGGCTACCATAGGTGTATCATGAGGCTTACCATTAGTCATCCCAAATTTCTTAAGCATTTCCTTAATATACTTTTGTTGATGGATCATGATTCCATCCTTTGATTGCTTAATTTGGAGCCCAAGGAAGAATCCTAGCTCACCCATCATGCTCATTTCAAACTCCGATTTCATTAGTTCCGAAAAATATAAGTAAATGAGTTCATTTGTTGCACCAAATATAATGTCATCAACATATACTTGTACAACCAACAGTTCACTGGACTGTTACTTCAAGAACAATGTTTTGTCAACGGAGCCTCTTTTAAAACCATTTTCAATAAGAAATTTAGACAATCTATCATACCAACATCTTGGTGCTTGTTTTAAACCATAAAGAGCTTTGTCTAATTTGAAAACATGGTTAGGCAAGTCATTGTTCTCAAAACCCGGTGGTTGCTCTACAAAGACATCTTCTTCCAAATATCCATTTAAGAAAGCGGTTTTGACATCCATTTGGAAGAGTTTAATGCCTTTGTGAGCCGCAAAAGCTATAAGCAATCGTATGGCCTCAAGTCTAGCTACCGGTGCATAGGTTTCATCGTAATCAATACCCTCTTGTTGGTTATAACCTTGCACCACTAGTCTAGCCTTGTTCCTTACAATTTCTCCCGAGTCATCAAGCTTGTTGCGAAAGACCCACCTAGTACCAATGACGGTACGATTAGGCGGTCTAGGGACTAGGTGCCATACCTCATTTCTTTTGAATTGATTGAGCTCATCTTGCATGGCAAGCACCCAATCTGCATCAGTCAAGGCGACTGTTACATTTGAAGGCTCAATTTGAGATAGGAAGGCATTATGGGCACAATACTCATTGAGGTGAGCGAGATTGTTGACGGATGATCTTGTTCGAATTCCCGAGTTGAGATCGCTTGTGAGATTAGTGAGTGGATGAGAGCTTTGATGTTTCCACTTCTTTGGAACAATGGTTTCTTGTTCCCCCTCAACAAAGATCGATCACAACGATCACATTATTGGCCTGGAAAGATCTTCGTCCTCACTGTTTTGGTTTTCTTCAGTTCTGGAGGTAGAAGCAACAGTCGTTGGGTCTGTTGCTTCCAGAGAAGAAACAATAGCAGAGTTGCTACGTGTTCCCCCTGAGTTGCTAATTTCCTTTGAAGGCGACAGTCTCTGTGTCTGTTGCAATTCAGTGCTGGGAGCTTCTTCATCCGTGAATACAAAGTCCTTTCGAACAAGACCAATCTCAAACTCATCATCCTCATCCTCATCATTATCATCCATGTTTTGTACCTGTCCAAGCACACTAGATTCATCAAAAATGACATGGATGCTTTCTTCAACTAACAAGGTTCGTTTATTGTAGATTTTATAGGCCTTGCTATGATCGGAGTATCCAATAAATACTCCTTCATCACTACGTGGATCGAACTTACCCAAGTTGTTTTTACCATTGTTAGGAACAAAACATTTGCTTCCAAAACATCTAAAATATGAAATGTTGGGTTTTCTTCCACGTAACGATTCATAGGGAGTTTTATTTAATATACTCCTTATCATGACACGATTGTGAATGTAGCAAGCGATATTTACCGCTTCGGCCCAAAAATTCTTAGGCAACTTACTAGATAATAACATTGTTCTAGCCATTCCTTCAAGGGTTCTATTCATCCTTTCAACCACACCATTTTGTTGTGGGGTTCTAGGAGCCGAGAAGTTATGGTCTACACCATTGTCATCACAATAAGCACCAAATGATGAGTTTTCGAATTCGGTTCCATGATCGGTTCTCATTGAAACAAGTTTTAAACCAAGTTTATTTTGAATCTTTCTTAACCAAATTAGAAACTCATCAAATGTCTCATCCTTAGAGCTTAGGAAGAGTGCCCAAACGAACCTAGAGTAATCATCAACAATGACACACACATAACGACTACCACCTCTACTTCTAGTTCTCATTGGTCCACACAAGTCGATATGTAAAAGTTGCAAAGGTTGAGATGTACTCATAATTCTTTTGGATTTAAAGGAACTTTTAACATGTTTTCCTCTAGCACATTCATCACATACTTTATCAAAATCAAATTTTATATTAGGAATGCCTTCAACTAAGTCAAGTCTTTTAAGGGTATTAAGAGTTTTTGTACTAACATGACCAAACCTTTTATGCCATAACCAAGGATCATTGTTCATTACACTCATGCAAGACATGGTGTGACCGGATAGAGAGTTCAAATTAGTTAAGTACACATCTTTGACACGTCTTCCTTCGAGTATTAGTTCATTAGTAGTGGCATCAAAAATTCGACACATATTGGCACGAAATTCAACAACATTACCCTTATCACAAAGTTGAGAAATGCTAAGGAGATTATGCTTCAAACCTTTGACAAGCCGCACATTGTCGACACAAAGTAAGGATGACTTACCAACTTTTCCAATACCAATTACTTCACCTTTCTTGTTGTCACCAAACCTTACCGTGCCACCATCATACGCTTTAAGTGAGAGGAATTGGCTTCTATCACCCGTCATGTGACGAGAGCATCCACTATCCAAGTACCAATTGCGGCCGCCTCTCACCAAGCCCTACACAAGATTAGACTTTGAGTTTAGGAACCCAAACAAACTTGGGTCCCCTTTTGTGATCAACATATCTTATGGTGTCTTTCCTAATCCATACATGCTTAATTATTTTGGTGTTCTTGTTAATGTCATGAAATCTTTTTTCACAAGTGTTGAGGACATGACCATTCTTACCACAATAATTGCAAATAATGTATTCGGGAAGACCAACATACTTTCTCCTTCTAAAATCGTTTTAGGCTTTCGGATACAACGATGTCTGATTGTTCCATTTGAACCCCAAACCAGCAGTTTTGTTACATCTCTCGGTTTGATTTGTGAGGAAGTTTAACACGGTTTGACTTCCTTCCCATTTTTCAGTGATATTCTTAGCACTAACAAGTTCATTGGTCAAGTCATTGACACGTGAGAGGAGATGCAAATTCTTTTCTTTTTCTCTCTTGAGTTCATCATTGTTAACACTTTCAATAGACAACCTTTTCTCAACTATGAAGTCATGGGTGTGATTGTTGAGTTTAGACACGAGATACATGATTCGTTCTTTGGACTCTTCATATTTAGACGTCATCTCATCAAGACGTTTGTTTAGATCAACGAATTCATCGGATCTATGATGAGGAGAAGATCTAGAAGTGCTACATTCGGGCATACCTTTTTGAAGAAAAGTAAGCCTATCATGAAGGACTTCTATTTCATTCTTGAGACAAACAACCTCACCTTTTAGACAAGTGTTTTCATTTTCCAAACATTTAATCTTTTCATTTGACTTGTCTAAATCTTGGTCAGAAGCAACAGTCTCAGACACTGTTTCTTTTAGGTCTACAATCTCAACCACAAGGTCATCCAATTCATCTTTGAGAGCATCTTTGTCCTTCAAAAGGTCATCACGTTCCTTGGTTAGCAAGGAAACTTGCATCACCAAAGTGGTGTTGACATTTTCAAGGTCAGAGACATCCGTGGGGATCATTTTAAGACGCTCAAGTTCTTTAGTCAATTGTTTGTTCAATTTGTTGACTCTTTTTACTTCATCATAAGCCTCAGAGGTGACAGTGACACTGTCTGTTGCTTTCAGTTCATTTTTAAGGTTAAAGTTTTCTTGAGCAATTTCTTCAATTTCGTCTTGCATGACATCAAGCTTATCATTTTGTGACGACACTTATCAAAGAGTTTGTCAAGAAGCTTACATACCTTTGCTTTGGAGTAAGATCTAACCTTGGCTTTTAGATGTTTTACCTCATTGTCGGAGTCCGAGTCGGAATCATCGGGGTGAGCCATGAGACATCTAAAATGTTCAATTTTGGAAGTTTTTGAGACTTTGTCCTTGAGATGACTTGTAAGACACATTTTAGACTCTAGTTGCTCCTCGATGAGTTCCTCATCTTCCTCGGAGTCGGACATTCCCCAAATTACGGTCATGACTCTATGTTTGTAGTCCCTTTTAACTTTATCTCGTTTTTCCTTTGATTCGATTTCATCCCACTTGGGACATTCTTTAACTTGGTGAGTTTTATCACCACACTTAAAGCATCCCACGGTGGAACTAGGTCGTTTCCTAGGAAAACGTTTTTTCGAGTAATTATTATTGAACTTTCTATTTTCTAGATCATTGACCAACCCAACTAGATTCCTTGAGAACATAGCAAACTCGTCTTCCTCCTCGTCTTCTCCATCGCTTGGAGAGGACGTGAGAGCGAGACTCCTTCCCTTTGAAGACTCACTAGAATGCTTATCGAGATTGAACTCGTGAGCCATTAGTGATCCCATTAGTTCATGAGGAGATAGGGTTGACAAATCTTTGGCTTCCTCTATAGCGGTAACTTTGGGTTGCCACTTAGAGGTTAGACTACGAAGGATTTTTCGAATGATGTCCTCGGACTCGAAATTCCTTCCTAGACTTTTAAGCTCATTAATAATACAAGAAAAACGTGAAGAGAAACTATTTATGGACTCGTCCTTTGACATTCTAAACATCTCATATTGTTGCATGAGAAGGTCAATACGGTGTTTTCTTACTTGGGACGTCCCTTCATGGGCAAGTACAAGGGAATCCCAAATAGATTTTGCACAGTAGGACATCCGGAGATACGACTAACTTCCCCCTCACCAACACAACGTTGAAGAATCGACATTGCTTTGGAGTTCTTTTCGGCAAGTTTGAAATCATTTTCATTGTAATTTCTTTCCTCTTTAGTTTTGGTGAAACCGGTTAGCATATCGGTTTCCTCAATAACAAGAGGTCCATTTTGGATGATGTTCCAACATTGATAATCGATACTTTTGATGTAATGTTCCATTTTGAGTTTCCACCATCCAAAATTCGAACCGGTAAAGACCGGGATCTTGGAGTATTTCTCGGAATCCATTACCCACGAATCAAACTCTAAGGCGGTTAGCCTCGATCAAGAGCACGAGGCTCTGATACCAATTGTTGAGTTTATGGATTCAAGTACCTAAGAGGGGGAGGGGGTGAATTAGGTACTATTTTAAAAATTTTAACTTCAACTTTATTGAATTAAAGTGAGTTACAAGAACAAAAGAGATGAGAGGATACTTTGAATAATATTGAAAGATTGAACAAGTATCACTATGAATGTTTGCTGAAGTATGAAAGCAACAATCGTTCTGACTGTATCTATTTGTCTCAGTTTGTGAAATATGACTGCAGACCAAATGCGACAGTATAATGAACTGTTGCTTATAAGTTTAAGCGAAACAAAACAAACAAACAAAGTATAAAGCAGCGGAAATAAAGTAAGCACTTGAACACGAGATTTTTGAATTGGTTCGGCAAGAAACTCAAGTGCCTACGTCCAATCTACCTTTTTATTACTTTCCTTTAGTGATCTACTCCGAAAACTAAAAGACCCTTGTAATAAAAGACGCCAACCTACTCCGGTTGCAAAGCTAGTACAAGAACTACTCCGTTCTTATGACAAGCTAACTCGCAATCTACTCCGATTGCCAACTCACAACCTACTCCGGTTGTCAACTCACAACCTACTCCGGTTGTCAAGAGTTAAAGACTACTCCGTCCTAAACTCTACTAACACACTTAGAATGTTATAGGATCAAGTTTCCACTAACACATTCTTAACAAAGAATAGAGGTGGACAACTTTTACAAGATCAACAATTCTTAAGCAAGAGAGTTTAGTATAGAAAAGCAACAGTAGCCACGACTGTAGAAACTGAAGATACTTGAACACTTTTAAACGATTTTGCAAAGACACGGTTTTAAACTCTTAAAACAATTTGCAAAGTTGGAAAAATTAAATCAGAAAAGTCTTGGGGATTTATGGAGAGGATGCACGGTTTATATAGAGGAGGTGAGTGAAGGGGTTGCTAGGGTTTTGAAGGGTCAAAGACCTCACATGTGAAGGGCAATAGCAACCACCCAAAACTTGCACCAAAAAGGCCTCTTTTGCAAAGGTAAGAATAGAGAAAGATGGTTTGAAATATATCCTTAAAAGCTCTTGCAAATTCAGAAAACAAAGAGAGAAAAGACAAGTCACATGATGACAAGTTGACACTAAAATGGCAAAAAGCATTCTTTGTTTTCTTAAGGGACCAAAGGGTTGAATTTGCATAAAGAAGAAACATTTTGAAATAATTCAAACCACTCTTTAAAGAATACCATCTCCTTAATAAAAATCTGATTTTTTATCTTTGAAAATAAAAGTCACGTGAAAGCTTTTGAAAGATAAAAGGGACTTCAAGTTTTTACGAGTTGTGGCATAATCCAAACAGCTGTTTGCGTGTGAAAGCAACAGTCGTCTGGACTGTTTCTATTACTCTAATATACTCTACTTTCTCACTTGTACATTAGATGACACTTGACTAAATACAATGGGATGATTAACAACTTCAACACTTCTTAATCCAAGCTTGATTACATCATTAATCCTGAAAAGGTAAACTAAGATAACACAAATCAAATGGCCATGTTATCATCAACATAAGGAACCCAACACTTTGTTTTGCATATTCTTTGAGATTTTGATCCCTTGGTAGGAAAGGAGTAAGTATCTTGCATTTTCATGGCAAAACGAGACTAAATTGATCGAATTCAATGACCAAGCATCAAGGAGAGACAAGATTAGAAGGCCTTTGTACATATGATAGTAGATGAGCAATGTTGAGAAAGGATCCTTGAGTCCCCAAGGAAATCCCCAAGGAATTTATGAAGAAAAGGGAAGAAAAGAAGAAGAAGCCTTGCTGAGGCACAATCCGTGCGGATTGTCTACAATCCGGCCGTCCTTCAGCCGCACAATCCGTGCGGTTTCCCACCAAGACGCTCGGGTTTGTCCTCCACAATCCGCCCGGATTCTCTCCAATCCGCTCGGGTTCCATCGCCAGAATCCGCCCGTCCCGACCCTAATCTGCCCGGATTCCTCTACAGCGCGATTTCCTCTTCTCCAAGCTACAAAGAAAGAAACCCTTCCTTCGGAAAATACCGGCTCCTCCCTGCTCAATCTAAAAAGTGTAATTACTAGTTTAGCCCTTAGTTAACCCTAATGCATCCCCCTAATTTCCACTATAAATACCCCATTAGTCTAATTAGAAGAGCATGTTCTTCTTATCAAGAATTAGAGTAGTTAATATCAATCAAATCTCTCTTTAGTTTTGTAATCAACAATTAATCAAGTTCTAATACAAGTTGTTTTAGCAGGATTTTCCTGAAAGGATCCGGCTTAATTATAGAGTAGTCAGGGTATCTAGTTCTATAAATTAGAAATATAAGTATGAACGGATGACAGAAGAGAATATAATATAAATTGTGTTATTATGTTTTTAATATAGGCTAAATACAAACATGCGTATAAACTCGAATACCAGAGAGAAAATAGAGGATAATTTGTGATATATATTGATTAATAAGCAAAATGTGTATATCCTTTACAATTGTGTTTTCATTCTATTTATACTTCTCAAATGATAACGTTGGATTGATCTTCAACGTTCCCCCCTTTTGTTGGAGCTGTTACCGGATTAATAGGGCACACTCCCTATTAACTCGGTTGACTCGTTCTCCTTTGAATATTTCAGCAACTCATCCTCCTCTTGTATGTCCAGGTTCATTGGTAATATAGCTTCGTGATTAGATTTGGTCTTCCTTGATAATAGGACATGAACATTAATCTTGTTGTAATCGTTAGCCTGCTTTTCAACTCAATCCAGGCTGTCTAGGAGTATTACCAGGCTATTATGTGCTTACCATCAGGCCTCTCTTTTGGGATTAGATAGTTTATTCATCCTGTAATATTTTTCATCTATCTGACAGTGGTTAGAATTGTCCGGTCTCTGTCTGCCCCAATCAGCCTTGTGAGGTCAGGCTAAGTAAGAGTCAGACCAGGCTATACTGGGCCTAACAATTGCCCCTTGACATTTTACCCATGCTGGATCTGACCAGGGGTGTGATGTCAACTTTACCGGGTTATACAATAAGAAGAGTCATATTTATTCAGTGACTCTTAGACTCCTAGTTACCGTTGAACACTGCAACGGCTAAGTGATGTCATGCTGACAGTTTTTGCAATTTCTAGGGTTTCCATACCGTTATACATCTCCTATAAATACGGTATTTAGGGCGAGGTTATTTTTCACCAAATTTCCTCCACTTTCTTTGCTATGTTTTCTTCTGAAATTCTCCCCTATTTCCCAGCAATCTTGTCCTGCTAATTTATACTCTTTAAATAATTTAACTTTACCACAATAAATCTGACAATAATAGATATGGGAGCCAAAAAACGTCCTGCATCCCAGAAAAGCTGCTCTTTGTTGAGTCGAACCCACGGACATCCAAGAGGAAGAGGTGAGGGAAATTGATCCTCCGCTCGTCTTTGTGGCTTTCAAGTATCAGGATTCTGTTTTTTTACCGCTCTTTAATCTCTCGGATTCTTCTTTCCCGAGGAAAACTTACTAAAAACAAACTATGACAAGATTCTAAGGGAGAAGAAAATAATTCCCGAGTCAATCGAGGTATGGATCCTCGAGTCTTGTCCGGTCGGGCTAATCGGGTATCACCTGGTGGTTCTCGTATTTTTGAATGGGCGTTCAAAGCAGGCTGTAAGTTACCTTTTACTCCCTTAATGATTGACACCATTCGTGCTATGGAGGTATCTCCTTTTCAGATTATGCCAATGGTTTGGAAACTTGTCCATTCTATTGAAAATTTATGTGCTAAACATAATCTTGTAATTACTATTAATGATATCAAGGCAGTATATCATATGAAAAATCCTGTTGATGGTCGCTTTAATTTGAGAATAAAATCGAAAATGTCTCCATTAATTACTAACCTGGACTCTGGAGATGATAAAAATTGGGCAAAGACTTTCCTGTTTGTCCGGACTGAGACTCTGGGATCAGGCTTTGATTATCTGAGATATCCTCCCTTGGAGAGTGGTAGGTTCCCTGTACTTTTTATTTTGCAATATATATTACATGAAATTAATGGATTTTGATTCTTACCTGTGTAATTTTGACGGTTTTTGCAGCTCCTGATTGGAGTTGTGATCCTCTTAATGAGGAAGCTATTTCCAGGATAGAGGCTTTCCTTGCTATTCCTGAGGAGGAGAGGACCTGGCCAGCTAGTTTGGGCAGGGAGTTGTTGCCCCGGTATATGAAGACCAAGCTGACTGGGGTCGAGTGCCCAAAGGCAAGCCTAGTTCTCTTGCTCTTTCTGTACGTCTTCGCATGCTTTTATGTTGGCCGTTATCTTCTGTCGTTTTTTGTTTGATACTCACGTATATTTTTTATATATTCAGTATTTAGGTCTTTCGCTAGGCTGGCCAGCTTTTCTCGCAAAGGATTTGAAGGTGGGGTGGCTAGGATTCTTTGAACAGTCCAAGAGCCGGGAGGCTAGTGGGAGTGACAAAACGCTTGATATCCCTGGTTTCGATGTTCGACCTCCTCAAGATCCACCCGGGGTAGTGTCACCGGAGATCGTCCAGGCTCAAAAAAGAAAGAGGGAAGATGTTATCCTAGAAGAGGAGGAAGGAGAAAAACAGCCTATCCAGGCTCAGCCAATCAGAGTATAAGGCAAGTGCCTGCTAGGATTGATGACATGGATGATGCCTGGGCACGGATAGATGAGTTTTTCGCAAAGATGAGCGACCACTATTGTCTGCTAGTACCCTTGAGTCGTCTACCGAGTGGTTTCTATTCGACTTCTCTTGTAACAAGGGTGCTGAACTTGCTTCCCAGGCTAGGGAGGTTATTTGTAAAGGGATATTTTTAATTGTTCATGTGCTTTTTGTTTTGCCTTGTATTTGGCTGATTGATTTTGTATATATGTAGGGATTGGATGCGGGTTGGCTCGCTTGTCGGCTTAAGGATGCCCAGGCCAGGGTTTCTAGTTTGGAGGAAAACTGGATAAACTTAATCGTGACCTGCACACATCCAGGGGTAATGAAGTAGTACTTCAATCTCAGTTGGGGACAGCTAGGGAGTCAACCAGGGCTGCTATAGTTTGTGAGGTGGCTGCGAAAAATGCTGAGAAGGCTGTCAGGCAGGAGTTGGAGGCTGAGAAGCGAGGCAATGCGGGATCGATTGAGAAAGAATGAGGAGCTTGCTGCTGAAAAGGAATTGGTGGAGGCGAGGTTGGGCGATCCGCTCAATACTTCTTCGGGAAAGGCCGGGTTGATGCTATGAGGGATCAGAACCGACCGGGCTAATTGGAATCCGGACCGGGATGAGATAGCTTTGGACGCTCAGTATCCTGATTTGGCCAGTATGGGTCAAGAAGAAGAAGTGGATTCTCCTCCTTCCAAGGCAAAGTCTGGTGACCAGGAAATGGCGGATGGTTGTGAGTCGGTCACTGGCTCAAAAATAACTTAGTTTTGTTTTTCTTTTAGGTTTTGGTCTATCCAGGGGGAATGTCCCTGGAATGAATATTTAGAAACATTTTTTGGCCCATCCAGGGGGGATGTCCCTGGAATGGATGGTTATTAGGTGTGTGGTAAGGCCAATTATTTTGGATGAATAAATATTTGGTCTTTGTTTCTTTTTGTGTTCTGACAAGGTACTTTTGTGATGTTGGATTTGTACTGGATCTGACCAGTTTGCGTTTTTTATTTTTGACTGGATCGGGCCAGTTTTTGTGCTGGATCTGGCCAGTCTTTATTATATATTATGGGTGGGGTTGTTGCCTGTCTGGAGGGCTTACGTCCCCTGCCTGTCTGGAGGGCTTATGACCCATCTATGTTTATACAAGTCAGGAAGGAGTTTTCCAGATTTGTATGTTTAAGTGGAGCTCAATATTTAAGGCCTGTTTTGCAACTGAAATTTGGATATCAGTTGGATATTTGATGGGGGTGGCCCCCAATCTTTAAGATTTGTTTTAAAAATGCAATATGTAAAACAAGTATTGAAGATTTCACTAAGTAAATATGAGAATATAGATAAGTACTTGGGCACATAATTTGAAGAAGTCATATATGGCATTTATTCATATAATTGCAAGTATCATACATGTAGTTTCCAGGCAAGAAATGTCAAGGTGAAGAATTATACCTGGATTGAGAGATGTATTTTATATGTGAAATAGTTTTAAATGTGCAATATTCCAAGCTCTTGGGATCATTTCGCCGTCCAGGGTTTGTAATCTATAGGCTCCCTGGCCGACTATTGAATCAATCAGATAGGGACCTTCCCAGGTTGGGGCCAATTTGCCAGCATTCTTTTCTTTTGTGTTTTGGAATACTTTCCTGAGGACAAGATCTCCTACCCTGAATACCCTGGCTTTGTGAGTCTTGTTGTAGCTTCTCGCAACTCTTTCTTCGATATGTCGCTAATCGATGCTTGCCGCATCTCTTAGCTCTTCTCGTTAAGTCCAGGCTATCCTCCATTAGAGGTATATTGTTTGTTGTTGTGTTCAGGGCTACATCGGGTGATGGAATGTCCACCTCGGTAGGGATTATCGCTTCACATCCATAGACCAAGGAGTAGGGGTTTGGCCGGTGGATGTTTTAGGCGTGGTTTCGTCGGCCCAAAGGACCAGGGGGAGCTCTTCACCCATCTACCTTTTCTTCTTTCCAGCTTTTTCTTTATGCAGCTGATTACCACCTTATTATGGATTCTCGCCTTTGACCGTTGGCTTTTGGATATCCTGGTGTGGATGTTACCAGATTGATGTTCCATTGAGCACGGAAAGGTGCTTTGTTCTTTTTCCCACAAATTGTGTGCCATTGTCGCATACTATTTCAGAGGGGATGCCATATCTACATATGATGTTGTGTTTGATGAATGCTATGACATCCTTCTCCTTGACTTGCCTGTATGATTCAGCTTCTATCCACTTGGAGAAGTAATCAGTCATTGCTAGCATGAAAACTTTCTGTCCGGGTGCTTGAGGTAGTTTTCCTACTATATCCATGCCCCACTTCATAAATGGCCAGGGTGCGGATATGGAATGTAGTTCCTCGGATGGCTGATGGATGTATGGTCCGTGAATCTGACAAGCTTTGCATTTAGAGCTAAAATCCAGGCAATCAGCTCTCAGGGTAGGCCAATAATAACCTGTTCTGAGTACTTTGCTTGCCAGGCTTCTTCCGCCTTTATGATTTCCACAATATCCTTCATGGATTTCTGATAATATCGCTCGCCTTCTTGTGGTTCCAGGCATCTGAGGTACGGCCCGGCCTGCGATTTCTTAAAAAGCACGTTGTCAATAATAGTATACGAAGCAGCTTTTATTTTTAGTGCTTTGGCATCTTGCTTATTTAGGGGAAGGATTCCTGTTGTAGTGATCATAGTAGGGTTTTGTCCAAGAATTGGCAATATAAATTGGGAAGCTTTCATTTTGTTTATTTATTGCAGGTTCTAGTAAATGTACAATGGGTATTTTGTCGAAGTCTAGGGGACTGAAGTTGGATCCTAGGCCGGCTAGAGCATCGGCCTGGGTATTCAAATCCCTGGGAATTTGGTCAATATCAAAATTGCGAAATTTTGATTTTAACATTTGAACAACATCCAAATAAAGCATCATCTTTGAGTCTTTAGCTGTATATATCCCATTTACTTGATTTGAAATAAGGAGGGAATTAGTACGTACCTTTAGGTTTTGTACACCAAGGTCAATACATACCTTTAGTCCAGCTATTAGGGCTTCGTATTCTGCTTCATTGTTGGTGGCTTCAAATGCACAGCTTATAGCCTGTACTATCTTGTCCCCCTGTGGCGATTTTAGTACTACTCCCAGGCCTGTGCCCCTCGTGTTGGCTGCACCATCGACAAATAGGGTCCATTCTAGGTCCTGTTTGGTCGCATTTGGTCGGTTTATTTACTTCTTTTATTAGGTCGGGTTCTAGGGTCGGACTAAAATCAGCCACAAAGTCTGCTAGTGCTTGTGACTTAATTGCTTTGCTGTCCTTGGTTCAAATGTTATATTGTATGTGCTTAGTCAGATCGACCATTTACACATTCGTCCAGGATAATTACGGCTTTCTAAGTACTGATTTGATAGGAAGATTGGTTCGACTATTATAGGGTGGCTTTCAAAGTATGGTCTTAATTTTGTGCAACTCATGATTAAAGCTAAAACATATTTTTCAAGCAGGCCATACCTGATCTCTGCATCCAGTAGACTTTTACTTACATAATAGACGGGGTGCTGTTGTCCGTCTGCTTCTTTGACCAAGACCGCACCGACAAAGTTTAGCTGTGGATCGAATGTATCTTGTCGGGGCTCGTCTTTGATTGGTTTTGCAGCAGGGAGGAGAGGATAGATATATCTTTAGGTCTTCAAAGGCGGTCCGATGATCGGGGGTCCATTGAAAGTCCTTGTTTTTCCTTAGTAGGTTATAGAATAATTTGCACCTCTCTGATGATCTTGAAATGAACCTGTTCGGGGCCGCTATTCTTCCGTCGGTTTTTGTATGTCTTTGACTGTCTTTGGTGGTTCTAGCTCCAGAATAGCTTTGATCTGTTCAGGGCTGGCTTCTATTCCTCTTTTTGTCACCATGTAGCCCAGGAATTTGCCTGCTGAGACTCCGAAGTGGCATTTTTGTGGGTTGAGCTTCATATTGAATTTCTCCAGTATTTGAAAGGCTACTTCCAGGTCTTTGACGTGGTCTTACGCGCTTTTTGACTTGACTACCATGTCATCTATATAGACTTCCATGGTGTCTCCTATCTGGTCTTTGAACGTCATGTTGACTAGCCTTTGGTAGGTTGCACCTGCATTTTTTAATCCAAAGGGCATAGCAGTATAACAATATATACCTCTTTCGGTGATGAAAAGTTTGTGCTTTCTGGTCTGCTGGATGCATTTTTATCTCGATTGAATCACTGAGGCATCCATGAATGTTAACATTTCGTGGCTGCAGTGGCATCTACCATTGCATCGATGTGTGGCAGAGGAAATGGATCTTTTGGGCAGGCTTTGTTCAAGTCGGTGTAGTCTACACAGACTCTCCATTTGCCATTTTTCTTTTGGACGACTACTACGTTTGCAAGCCAGTCAGGGTACATTACTTCCCTGATCATTCCCATGTCTAGTAGCTTGTCAACTTCTTGGTTGATGATTTCATGCCTCTCTGCAGCGAATTTTCTTCTCTTTTCTTTGTACGGGCTTAAAGGATTTGTCAATATTTAACTTATGAGTAATAACATCAGCATCTATACCAGTCATATCAAAATGTGACCAAGCAAAACAAGACATTTTAGTTTTGAGAAAGTTGACCAGATTTGGTCCGATTGAGTCGGTGCATCCGACCCTACAAGTACTTTCTGTCGGGGAATGCGGGTCTAATGTGACTTCTCCTGTTTCCATCGTGATTGTGCTATATATTCTTCCCCGACAGGTGACTTTAATTGCTATGCAAGGGACTTACCTGACTTTGAGGGTTTCAAAGCCCGAGTGTAACATTCCTGAGCCGTCCTTTGTTCTCCTCTGATGGTGGTTATCCCCATTCTGTTGGAATTTTCACGCATTGATGGTATGTTGATGAGATTGCTTTGACATTGTGGATCCATGGTCTGCCAGGATTACATTATACGAGGATAGGCAATCCATTACTCCAAATCTTTCATATGAAGCCACGCCTTCTACATAGGTAGGCGGCCGATTTCTCCCAAGGTGTTCTTTGTTTCTCCATGAATCCCACCAGACGCTGGATTTCTTGATGATCTTCCCTTCGTCTATCTTCATAGCTTTAAGGACGTCAAGCATCACCAGGTTGATTGAAGCGCCTCCGTCTATCGTGATTCTTGATACCTTTCTTTGTGCCGATTTGCATGGTGATTACCAGTGTCATGATATAGATCGATATTCCTTGTGTCCGAGTCATCAAAGGTAATAGCAGGCAATGACTTGGGCCTGGAAGGAGGTTGAAGTCTGGATTCCCTGGATATTCTTTTGGCGGTGGTGGTCGGACCACGATTTCGATCCTCCATTTATGAATTTGACTTCATAGATGGGGGGGAGGAGGAGGAGGGTCTCTGTTTGCTTTCTGGATCTCTCTTGTTTTGTTCTTCATTTTTGTTCTTTGGTTGCTGGATTAAGTCTTTCAAGTAGCCTTTCTTTAGAAGATATGCCACCTGTTTCCGAGTGGATGCATTCTTCGTGGTGTGTCCGATGTCCCGATGGAAGTCACACCATCTTGTTGGATCTTTCCTGGGGTTGTCGGATTTCTTTGGCCATCTGACTGTATCTCCCAGGTTTTCCAGGCGTTTGATTAATCCTGCAGTATTAATAGAGAAGTTATATTCAGGAATAGTTGGAAGGCTAGAAAGGTTACCTTTATGTTCTTGTGCCATATTGACTTCAGATCGTTCAGGCCTGGAATAGGGTGTCGATCCGGGATTGCCTCCTTTCGGTAGGAGCTTTTCTGTTAGTGTGTCCATAGCCTTGCTTTCCTCCGGATGAGTTAGTCCTGAAGTTGAGGTCTTCTTCTAATCTGACATGCTCTAAGGCGATGGGTGAACAGTGGCAAAGGTTGGGCATGCTCTCTTGGTCGTCCGCATAGATGTCATGTCAAGGGACTCCTTGCTGAAGGCTTCCACCATTGTTTCTTCATCACACTGGGAATGGCCACCTTTTCTTTGACAAATCGCCGAGAAATTCTTTGAGAGATTCTCAGGAAGTTGCTTTACCCCGAACAGTTCTTGGGTCTCTTGGCCATATCTCTCTTGCTTTCGCGAATTGTTGATTGAAGGCATTGATTAATTCTGCAAAATTCTTGATACCTCCATTTGGGAGATTGATGAACCATTGTAATGCTGCTCCGGTCAGGGTTGTACCAAAGCCTTTGCACATGCAGACTTGCCTGAGTTCACTGGGTATTGAGGCAGCCAACATTTTTTGTTTGAATATGGCAACATGATTTTGTGAATCAGAGGTTCCATCATAAGTTCTCATGGATGGAACAGTAAATTTCTTGGGGAGATCAATCTTTGCAATTTCATCTGCAAAGGGTGAATCTGCAAAGCTGTCAACTTCTACTTCAGCCACAGGGTCTGGCACTCCGGGTATATTTTCTATTTTGTTGTGGAGTTTTTGGATTTCCTGAAGCATAGCCATCATTATTGCTGCTTCAGTTTTGTTTGTCTCATCATTGGGAATGGTTGGGGTGCCGGATAATGTATCCTTCTCCGGGGTTCCAAAATTAGAGAAGTCAATGTTTTTGATAATGGATGAGAATGGGGTTCTGGTTCGAATCGGTCTTGGAGCCCGAAGCTTTGATTTTCCAATTTCTTCTTCGGCTAGACTCGATTCCTTCAGCCTATTGATTTCTGCTTCTGCCTGGGCTGCCTTCTCTTGGATTGTTTCCAATTCTTTGATCTTGGCCAGGGCAGCCGCTAATTGTTGTTCTGCGGTGAGTTCCACCATTTTTGTGTGTGAATATTAAATGATGAAGGGAATTTTATTGGTTGAAGAACTAGATGCCCCACGGTGGGCGCCAATTGTTTTAGCAGGATTTTCCTGAAAGGATCCGGCTTAATTATAGAGTAGTCAGGGTATCTAGTTCTATAAATTAGAAATATAAGTATGAACGGATGACAGAAGAGAATATAATATAAATTATGTTATTATGTTTTTAATATAGGCTAAATACAAACATGCGTATAAACTCGAATACCAGAGAGAAAATAGAGGATAATTTGTGATATATATTGATTAATAAGCAAAATGTGTATATCCTTTACAATTGTGTTTTCATTCTATTTATACTTCTCAAATGATAACGTTGGATTGATCTTCAACGTTCCCCTTTTTGTTGGAGTCATTCGGATTAATAGGGCACACTCCCTATTAACTCGGTTGACTCGTTCTGCTTTGAATATTTCAGCAACTCATCCTCCTCTTGTATGTCCAGGTTCATTGGTAATATAGCTTCGTGATTAGATTTGGTCTTCCTTGATAATAGGACATGAACATTAATCTTGTTGTAATCGTTAGCCTGCTTTTCAACTCAATCCAGGCTGTCTAGGAGTATTACCAGGCTATTCTGTGCTTACCATCAGGCCTCTCTTTTGGGATTAGATAGTTTATTCATCCTGTAATATTTTTCATCTATCTGACAGTGGTTAGAATTGTCCGGTCTCTGTCTGTCCCAATCAGCCTTGTGAGGTCAGGCTAAGTAAGAGTCAGACCAGGCTAAACTGGGCCTAACACAAGTTTTATTTCCTTAATCTCTCTTTTGTTCATCCTTTATTTTGGGTAATTGAAGATTATTTGGGTTATTGTTGGGAGATTGACAACCTCTCAATCAAGCATCAAGTACTTCTTTTATCTTTGCTTTATTATTGGAATCATTAGTAGGTATAATTCTCTTAATCCCTTTTTAATTATTGTTAATTACTTTCATTTATTCATCATGTTTCATATTGTTGGTATGATTGACAACCTTGCTAGCATGATCAACATGATAATGAGTGAGTAGTCTCTTAGCTAGGGTTAATGGGTGATTAGGGGAAACCAACATGGGGAATGATTCATGCTTAAATTAATATGCTTTCATGTTTTATTTGCTTGCTTGTTTTGATCTCAACTCATGCACATGTTATATTTGATGAAATGCTAAGCCTATGAATACTTGCATTTACCACCATCTCCTATCTTTTCAATGAGAATTGTAAGACATAACCCAACTCGAGTCTCATTAGGCCATGCATGTTGTTGAGTAGGGAAGACTAAGTCGACTTGTAGGTGTTGTACAATCTAATCGATTCGGCTTCGGGACCCAAACTTTCCTAGGATTGTAAGATATAACCCAACTCAATCCATCACAACAATAATTGCTTGCTTATAATTTGAGAACATGTTTGTATGATCAATTCCCATGATTCCCCTATGATCCCATGACACCCTAGTGCTTTTTAATCAATTGTTTACACCCCTTTTAATTCATCTTGCTAGTTTATTTTCATTGCTATTTTAGTTAGTGACCTTCTACACCAACCCAATTTTTGACACCCCCAAGACACCACTAGTTTCAATAGAAATTTCATTTCAATACCCGTCCCTTGGGATCCGACCTTTACTTGCCTCTTTACTAATTGTAGAGTTGTTTGTGAAGCTATAAATTGTGTTTTGATTCGGACGTGACCCAACGACCACACCTTTAATTGTGAACACGAAACGGACCGATCACTACTACCTTAGTAAGAAGTTCCTGGAGTACGAGTGCAAATATTCACAACTCGAAAAGACATGCCTCGCTCTTGTGTGGGCAACGAAGAAGCTACGCCATTACATGCTTAGCTACTCCGTCAAAATATACTCTAAAATGGATCCAGTCAAATACCTCTTCGAGAAACCCGTCCTCAACGGACGCCTAGCAAGATGGACCCTAATGCTCTCAGAATTCGACCTCAAATACGTGCCGCTGAAAGTTATAAAAGGTCGCGTCGTCGCCGAATTCTTCGCAGAAAATCCCATCAATGACGCACAAACAATAGACACTTGGTCATTTCCAGACGAGGATATACTCCAAACTGATGTAGATTCCTGGGACCTTTACTTTGATGGAGCATCAAACTTGAGAGGATTTGGAATAGGAGTGTTGCTCATTTCTCCTGAAGGCGAGCATACACCTATTGCTGTCAAACTCGACTTCGAGGTGACAAACAACGCTACAGAATACGAAGCTTGTCTCATTGGACTACAAGCGGCAGTAAGCTTAGGCATTAAAAACCTCCGAGTACATGGAGATTCATCCTTGATCATCAACCAAGTTACAGGATCTTGGAAAATTTGAAGCGAAAGCCTCGCACCTTATCAAGCCAGAATAGACCAAGTTGCCCAATTCTTTGATCACGTGACATACCTACACCTACCTCGGGAAGAAAATCAATTTGCAGACGCTCTTGCAAAACTCGCATCTTTGATTAATATGCCGGACAATATGATAGAAATGCCCTTATGCATCGAACGACGGTCAAAGCCGGCTTATGTCCACCAAATCACCGATGAAGAGGAGATCGCGCAGGAACCCTGGTTCCAAGCAATCCTGAATTTCAAACTCAATGGTACCTATCCACCGGATATGGACAAGAGGGGACAACGTGCTATACGCCTACTCGCTTCCCAATACGTTCTCATCCAAGGAGAGTTATACAAAAGAACACCTCTTGGTGTAATCTTACGTTGCCTTGATCATTCACAGGCGCGAAAGGTGATGGAAGAAGTCCACGACGGAGAATGCGGTCCTCACATGAGTGGGCCCATGATGGCAAAGAAAATCACACGTTTGGGATATTATTGGACCACAATGGAATCCGATTGCATCAAATATGTAAGACATTGGCACAACTGCCAAATCTTCGGGAATGTGCAACATGTCCCTCCTTCATTGCTCTATACGATGACATCTCCTTGGCCATTTTATGCCTGGGGAATTGACATAATCGGGAAGATAACCCCAGCCGGAACAGGAGGTCACTGTTTCATTCTAGTAGCAATTGACTATTTCACCAAATGGGTAGAAGCGGCTTCCTACACTAGTCTTACAGCTAAAAACGTGGCAAAGTTCATACAAAACAACATCATCTGTCGATACGGTTGCCCACATGAGATCATTAGTGATAATGGATCACACTTCCAAGCTGAGGCTGAGCAATTGCTAGCCAAGTACAAAATTAGGCATCACCACTCTTCGCTCTATAGACCACAGACTAACGGCGCGGTAGAGGCAGCAAACAAGAACGTTGTCACAATCCTCAAGAAAATGATTGACAACTATCGAGATTGGCCAAGCAAGATACCCTTTGCTTTGTGGGGGTATCATACATCTGTTAGGATGCCCACTGGGGCTACTCCTTTCTATTTGACCTACGGCATGGAAGCTATACAACCAGTCGAGCTAGAGATACCATCCTTGCGCATCTTACTCGAAAGTCAAATCCCAGAAGCCGATTGGAAGAGGGATAGATATGAAGAACTCATCCTCCTGGATGAACGTAGGCTACGCGCCTTGCATAATGTCCAAACATACCAAGCACGTATCAAACGAGCTTTCAACAAAAGGGTTAAGCCAAGAAACATCAAAGAAGGAGACTTAGTACTCAAATCGGTTAGAGCTCTTCTGCCTGTCGACCCACGGGGAAAATTCAAACCTAACTGGGCCGGACCATTTCTAGTCAAATCCATACTTCCAGGGGGTGCGGTTAGAATCACAGACCTAGATGGGAATGAGTTTTCCAACCCAACAAACCTTGACCAACTAAAACGGTACTATGCCTAGAATAGGAACAAAAAACGTGCCTCGCGTAACCCCACGTGTCGCTCTTGTGGCACTAAATAAACCGGCCCCTGGCCAAGCTGAAATAAGCTAATGTCACTGTGCTCTTGCATTTTGACAAATTTATCATCCTAGTATCATCAAATAAACTAATCTGCACCTTCAGAGTAAGCAAAAGCTCATGCTTATTTTCTAAGTTCATTACAAGCTCTTGCTTAGAACAATTATTCTTTTACATTTACTCGAACTACGCTCAAGGGTTTGATTTCGTTTTTTTTTTAAATGAATACGTAGGCAATCCTTCACAGGATACAACCCATTTATTTTAAAATGTAAATAGAAGGACATTTGCATTGCATTTGGAATTCGACAAGAATAATAAATAGAAAATCACAACGGTTTCATACCATTTAACCTTTTTTTTATTTCATTCATTTTCTAATAATAATATTACGCTACATAATAAAAATAGAAGAGGCTAGGATTCTAAAAACCCCATCTTTTTTACAACAATAATAATAATAAATAATAATAAAAGGACTTGGGCTATTCTTCCATCTTTCCTTTGCCCTTGTCATTCTTGTCATACTTCTTGTCACGACCTCGAGCCGGACGCTCTTGCACCACTTCAGACCTAATCACCAACGGTCTTTCTCGAGGCCTCGACTTCCCATTCTTGCCAACCACCATTTCCGCGGTAGGAGAGATCTTCGGTTTCTTCGAAGGATGAATAACTCGAAGCCCGGCTTCTTCTCTCCTTCTGTCAGATGCTTCTCTTTCTCTTTCTCTACCTCGCGCATCTTGTAATCCACAGGCTCGCGCTTCCTCAATCTCTCGCGTTCTTCAGGAGTAGTAGCTCTCCTCCACCGCAGATAAGAATCCGACACCCATAAAGCATTAGCGGAGAAATTCAAGAACCACATGTTTCTTTGGGCCCATTTAATGGCCCATTCCCTCCGGCTATCAGTAGTAAGCGCCAGGGCAGTCTGCGGAACGGTATCCAGCTTCGGGATCATTTGCTTCATTCCGATTTGTCTCATCAGTCTTTCCGGGAAGATACACACCATGAATTCCAAGCCAGGAATGCGCACGGACCTAGTGGGATCCAAAGAAGACACCCCAGTGACGGATTTGAGGTGCCACCACGGAACAATCCACCTAATCAAGGGACCATCATCGCTCTTCAGTTTGTTCTCCCAATAATTGCAGACTCGGGTGAAATCCACCATGTAAAGCCTAGTCCTCATCGCAATCGAGCGGGCATGGTAAGAAGGAACATGAACTGGGGGCTCGATCAATCGGAGCCGTTCCATAAGCCAAACCTACCAAAAGCAGGTATTAGACATCAAAAAAAAAAAAAAAAAAAACGAAAAAAGAACGAAAACAAAAAAAGAGAGAAGAAAAAAAAATGTCTTTTACCTGCAGAATGACGGGACTTCCCAAATACGATAGATCGCGGTTGGATTTCCTATTATCCAAGCCCAAAAGAATCTCTCCTAAGCATAAGCAAGCTGGGCTCCTGCGCAGCTCCATTTGCTCAACAAGGACTAGAAGACGGGGATCACCTCTCAAGTCTTCATCAACATGCCCTTGGAAGACATACGCATGCAAAAGGCAAAACCCAAATGCCCTCCGCCTAGCAACATAAGAAACGGTGGGGTCGGCCCTATTTATGAATCGGTCTATGAAGTCCAGCATTCTCACGCCTTTCGAGGTAACTAGACGGTCCACCTCAAGTCTAGTCAACCCAAGCAAGTCTCTAAATTTGCTCTTGTACCCTTGCGAAGTAGAAGGAATGGCAGGCAAGTATTCGGGATCCCACCCACCAACCGCAGCAATTTCTTCAGGAAATGGGCAAATGCCGCCTCCAGGGAACGCAAAAACGTGGTAATTCGGGTCCCAATAATCAAGACAAGCATCCAATAACGGTTTAACAACCTTGATTAGCCTCAAACTCAACAACGATCCGAGGTTATAGGCACCCATATCATATTTTTCCATGCTCGAAAATTCGTTGGTCCATTCCTTCAAGCGAATCTCCAAAGTATTCATGATGAAGAGTTTATTTTGAGAATTTTATGTAATAAGACGAAGAAGAGACGGAAGAATTATATGAATAAAAGCTCCATCAACGTTTCTATTTATACTAATTTCTGTTTCCAAAAATCTGCCAGAGCAGAACACCTTGGGAACAGGCGCAGCACCTGCTGCGCCTCTTCAAAGGGACGCAGCTCATGCTGCGCCTCTTCCTCAGCTTCACTTCTGTGATTTTCCGCGTTGGATCTTTCCTAATTCCATGACGAATAATTTCCTATTCCTACGGGTTATTATTTTGGTAAATACGTGAGAATTACCATGTTTCAGGTTTCCTAATTCCGCGGGCACAAATTTCGAGGCGACATCGACATTTTCGCCATTTTACCACACGTGCACATTTTCATTTTAGGAAATAATTTTCATTCTCATTTTAGGAAATAATTTTCGTTTTAATTCATTTTAATTCATTTACATTTCTCATTTAATTCATTTATTTTAGAAAATAATTTTCAATTTACCGAATTTCAAAATTTATATATTAATTTCAATTTCTTAATTTCATTTCTACATTTCGAACTTATAGATTTCTATTTTTTTCTTTTTTTAGGGGTAACCCTCCCTACCGTCCGGTCATTTCCAGCAAAATTTTTTGCATTTTTTGCATTTCTTTCGAGTCTTTCATTTTGCGCTAATTGAGGCCATATGTATATACAAATGAATGTTTTGCGTGATTTCTATGTAAATTTCGGCAGCATGACGGCGTAAACCGTCATCTACCAAACCTGTTCAAAGCTAACCTGCAGATACAAGCGACACAACCCAGCAGCAAAGGCTCTCAGGCCATCTTATATACACCAAACAAGGGAAATGTACAGCAAACTTGGGGCTCTCGCCCCAAACAAAGTCCAAAAATGTCCCAAAATCATTGTCCAAATGTGCAAGTCTACAAAAAGCTACACAAAACTACTGCTGGTCGCCCTCCAGCTCTGCAACTCTTGCCGCAAGAGCGGCAATCTCGACGTCCCGAACCTCGAGCTCCCTCAACAAGCGAGCTGTCTCCTCCCGAGACTGGGTCAACTCTCGCTCCAGCTCGCGGTCCCCCTGTAAACAACAACAAAATTGGCTCATGTCAATCGTTTCAAGAAAAATTGGAAAATCAAAATTCAAAAATGAAACAGGCACAAGGTTCATACCTGACGACCTCGACCGCCGACAAGTGCCTTAACGGCAGTAGCTCGCAGCCGGTTGGCCACTCTCCACAACGCCACGAACCGAGACGGCGCAACCTGCACTTTCAAAAAGAAGTTCTCAATAATCGAACAAACTCAATCAAATGTGTTCTTACACAAAAGTTATGCAAAGTTAGAGGATTTACCCTCCGAATCAGATGCTGCCAATCGTCCAGACCAGCATCCGTCACAGCTACGTCAAAGTCACGCAGCTCGGAGATCGTCGTCCTCCCGGTCGCGTCAGTGTACTCGAGGGTCTCGGGGTACTCTGGGGGCCCGATGCCCGCCGCCTCAACCTCCTGCAAAGTCAAATATTTCTCATTAACCGATGATCTTTCATCGTAGTTTTGAAAATCAAGAATAAAAGAGAGAAAATGTACTCACCACAACTGGCCAGTACGCCAACCTCCCGTAAAGGAACGCCGAGTAGTCCTCGCCAGGAAGAAGGAGGGCGTCACCACCGACGCCGACCAAGTCGCCTCCTCTCGCCTCGAAGGCTCCCTGAACATCGTCCTAGGAGGATCGATGGGAACCGTCAACACGTCCCGAGAGCACTGACGAGCCAAGCGCTCGCCCAAGTACCACACAGGACCCATCGACGTCCTCAACAGCAGCCGGCTCGAGCTCCTGGGTCGAAGAACCTCAGCCACGAAAGGAGGCGCTCCAGCGTACTCCGCCCAAGGTCTGGGCACCCACTGTGATAAGACAAACAAGGATCATTCCTATGATCAATTAAAGACAATGAAGAAGCAAATGAATATAAGTAGGATACTTACGCTGTCTAGCTGAAGAGCGTTCACGTCCCGCCGGTAGACGCCGTGAGAAGAACGCTTGCTCTTCGTCCTGCACATCACCCAATCCCTCACCACGGGATAGTCCTTCTCCAGCGGCTCCGTCGTCTTGGGCGCGAGGCCCGGGAAGTAGGAGTACACCCACGCCTGTGAAACAAGATAGTCAATAACGATCATTCGTGATTTGATAAAGAAGGGAATTGATTTCAAGTCTCAATGAAGGTTCATACCTCCAGCAGTAGTCCAGGTCCGACAGCACCAGGAGAAGTCCCCTTCTCCATCAACTCCGGACGAACCATGGCCCTCATGAAGCGAATGAGGACCCAAAGCCGCAGATGACCCGGTCCCAATGCCCTAGGGAGCTCAGTCGAAAGGAAGGGAAGAAGCTTCGTCGACAGCCTCTCTCCCTTGTCTCCGAGGTAAATCGAAGACAAAACCACCGAGCCACAAACGAGCCCTCCGCTCACCTGACAGGAGAAGGAGCCGTCTCCCTCCCATCAATCGTCACCGCGCGCCGGGATCTTTCCCGCAAAGTAATCTCGAACGTAGGAGCTGGGCACCAAACCCGGCACTGTGACAGCCTTCGGCGACAAGTTCCAGCCGATCAACCTCCTCGCCTCGGCCGAGTCCACCCTCATGGCAGTCTCCGGCCACTCCATAGCCTCAGTCCCACACGGCAGACCAGAAATCATGCCGTAGTCCTCCAGAGTGACTCCCACCTCACCAAAAGGCATGTGAAACGTGGAAGTCGTATCCCATAATCGGCCCAAGAAAGCACGGACCAGGCTAAGGTTAGCCCGCAGATTCCTCTTCGCGATATCCCTCCAGGCCTGCACCAAAGAACTGAACGCTCCACGCTCGATCATGGCGCGCTCCTCTGCCGACAGCCGCTCGTAGTGCTCTATCGCTGTCGTGTAGCCCGAGAACAACCTGATGTTCCCGGCCTCCTATTGTGATTTGAAACAAAAGCTATCTTTAGTTTTGAATGAAAATCGGAAAAGATATGAGCAAATGAAACGAAAGAAGATGAATAATGAGTAGTGAATTCCTATTTACCAAGCTCTTCACCGTCCTATAGGACAGGTGACCCTTTGCAGCCCACAGCAGGTGTCTGCTCTCCCAAGTCTCAGCCCACGCAGGAGCTCCTCTCAGCTGACGACCTCGTCGTCCAACGTTGGCCCGTCTCGGGGCCTCCTCCTCCTCAACAGCCTCCTCCTCATGGACCTCGTCCCCAGCAGCCATCACCGCGGCGGTGAAGGCCTGCTCTAAAGCCTCCTCAACAGTAGCAACGTCTATCTCCATGGGAGTCCTCCCAGAAGTAGAAGCCACATCACCTGCAACATTAAAGCAAATTTAGGCCGCGTCGCATGACGACAAGCCTTAGTTAAGGGATTTTCGAGCCTTTGGAAGCTCTGAAACCACTCTTTTCTTGCCATCTTTGGCCATATTCTCACCAACCCGATCACTCATGTGGTAATTTGGGTCAAGTCAAGCCTAATTTGAAGCCTAGTTTCGGGTTCGAGTCAAAATTTCGGCAGCATTTCGTTATAATGGCGATTATGCCCTAGAAAAATGTCCTGAAAAGCCATCACAAACCAAAATTCCGAGATGATAGAAAGTTTACCCATCATCCAAGGGTCCCAAATATCAAGTTTCATCGCAAATAGGCAATCCTAAGGCTATTTTCGAAGCAATTTACGGTTTAGCTGTGAAACCGTCTCAAATTTCACTCAAAGGCTCAAAACTCAACGAAAATTCGAGACAAATACATGGTTATGTTCCTTATACTACCAATTATCCATTTATAATGTCAATTTGACAAGGCAAATGCATTTGGGGGAAAAGCCCCAAATTTTCGATCAATTGGGTCATAAACCCTAATTTTTCGATCCAAAATTCGACAAATATAGACGATTAATGCAAGAATGAGACACATACCTCGATTAGTCATGATTAATGCAAGCTTTTGGGTCAAACCTTGGCGGAAATGATTGATTTTTGAGAGAGAAATTGAAGGATTTGTATTTCGAAATAATGAAATGAACCTTCTGATTATCGCGTTTTTACGCAGAAAAGACATTTTGGGGAACAGACGCAGCAGGCGCTGCGCCTCTTCCAAGAGACGCAGCTCTTGCTGCGCCTTTTCCTTGTGTTCCCTCCATACGAATTTTCAAAAATTCGTTATGAGTTCGTTATTTGTGGGCCCATCTTTGGTGCGCCTCTTCCCCGATGCTATTTTATCCTTTTGGTCCGTTTGACGATTATTTTTCGTTCCGGCCCGCATTTACCAAGCCAGCAACGGACTGTTGCATACCATTTATTTCTTCGAAGACCTTTGCTTGTCGCAACGAGCATTTTATTCCTTCACAGGTGTTTCGACATGCCTTCATTATGCTCCCCAACGAGAGTAAGCGGATATACTTTCCCTCTCAAGACATGGAGATTAACATCTACCTAAGCAGATTTCTCCTCAGCAGTTCCAGCCTGTGTCCTGCTATTTACTTATTTCTCGAAGACTACCCAAGCAGTTTTCTCTCAGCAGTTCCCGCCTGTGTCCTGCTACTCGCTTTATTTTAGCCCTCACACTTGACCTTCGCTCCTCAGCTCCCATGCACCTCCGGAAGCATTTCGAGAAGAAGTCTCAGGTATGGTCTCTTAGCTTCTTATGGCTAGCGAGCCTCCTTACGTAGTCTAATGGACTTTAAACGACCCTCCCCGATAGTCGACAGACTCTAAAATGTTCCCGACGACAGGTCCTTGGTTCAGGCCCCTTGAGCCGCCTCGCGTCGCCATAGTCGTCAGGTTGTAATCCTCGATTGACCTGATGGCTATACTTTGACTTTCGCCTTGTCCAAGTCTCAGTCAAAATGGGGGCTCTATAGATACCTCATTTCTGCACCTCTCGCAAACCACCCGGTGATGATTGGGCCGCATGTTTGTTACGCGGAATGATTTGTGACAATTCGTAAGATTATTGTCAAGTGATTGCTCAAATATTAATGTCTACCTCTTAGTTGTCATCTACGTGCCGATACGGTCGTTTTGACAGTAATTAGAGTACATTTGGAGCCCGAGTCCAAAACCGTCTCCATTTTCTGATAATCGTTAAATCCCGAGTTAGAATTTTCTGGAATGTTCCGGATATTTCTATTCCATATTTTTAATAAATATTTCACAATCTTTATCTTTTGGTAAACAATTTCCCGTAATATTCACATAAGATATTAAGGAAAACCAAATTATTCCGTCCTACTATAACTCAAACACGGAAATCTTTCTTCCGCAGGAGGAAACCACTTGGGAACAGACGCAGCAGGTGCTGCGCCTCTTCCAAGAGACGCAGTGCTTGCTGCGCCTCTTCCCAGGTCCTTTTCTGCGTAGTTTTCGTATCTTTTTCATATCTTTCCGAGATTCACTTCCAAAGACTCTCCGAAAACCCTATTCCTTCACGTGATTAGTATAAATAGGAGCCTTCGCTCCTCATATTTCTCACGCGAGTGTCCGCCCTTCTCTTATCCCTTTGCATTCTAGACCTTTGTTCTTACTTTTTGGCGTCTACGTGCTTGATCTTTCGACCACGTAAGCTCGGATCCTTCTGAGTACCAGCCTCATTTCATGACCGACCAATTTGACCAACTACACAATCAATCAACTTAATTAATCTAATCGTTTTCCTCTTACGAGGGCACTTTCTTTGCATTCGCGTCGAGCATCACTAATCGATATCTTAGTCCTTCTCGTTTCGTCAACATGTAAGTCTGAGGGTGTAAATCTCTCTTTTTATTTATTGTATTTTAATTATTGTATCACAATTTTAAGGTTTATGTCGAAAGTACCTCTTAAAACCGATTTCTAAAACCGTGCTTTAAAACCTCTTTTTACGGATTTCCAGAAGACAAACCGTTGAGAAAGGACGCAGCAACTGCTGCGCCTCTTCGAAGGAGCGCAGTACCTGCTGCGCCTCTTCGTGAGGCTGCCGCAGTTCCTGATTCCTTTCTTCTTCCTTCGTCCTCTGTAATTCGTCAAAATCTTATTTCTTCTATTCGTCTCTTGTTAATTCTTCGTCATAATAGCATATATTCACATGTATATTATTCATCATCATTAGTAATTAATTCGTCATTAAATTCGACTTAAATCCCTTATAACCAATATTTGCGGGTTTTCGTCATTAAATTCAATTCGGGCTTTAGAGGTTCGATTCAATCAATATTGAGTCTCTGGAATTCGTCGTTGACATATTTGCACCTGTTATTCATCGCTTGTTCATCACATTCATCTTTAATTCGTCATGTTTAAACTAATTAATTTGTTTAGCTAGTTTATATTGTTTAGTTAATTTATATTTGTTAATTATCTAATTAATCATTCATCCATGTAAATAATTCGTTTAATTCCGTCTCATCCATGTTTTATTGTTTTATGACCATTAATCGTATGTAAATAACCTGTTAATCACTTTCATCCGAGAAAATAAATTAATCGATCATTAAATTTACCAACGAGTATTAACAACACGCAATTCCGCTTCACGCAGCCTGGATTCAGTCGGGTCAGAACAGACGCAGCTGTCTGCGCGCTTATTCAAAGGACGCATTTCTACTTGCTTTGTTCGGTTGAATTCTGTCCCTGAACTCCGTTTTTTGCCTTGACTTAGTTTAATTAACTCACGTATAATCAACTATTATTCGTGTTATCACCTCCTGATCGGTTCGTAATTCTTTCTTTTATTCGTTTTCTCAAATTATCCGTTTTAAAGGTATTTTCGACATAAATCGCCTAATCCGTTGTAATTATTGTAATTTTCATTATTGTAATTTATAATTATTGTATTTCTTTTATTGCTTGAATGTTTTCACATGTAATTGGGCATTAAATCCTACTTCGACCCAATTGTATGCTAAATTAATTGTCTACCGACTTAGCCTAATTTTCACATGTTAGGATTAAAACTTGAATGTTGCATTGCATGCATACAATCGACGATATATCGAGTATAGACAACTTCCCTAATCATTAGTAGAGGCCGCTATCGAGGCGGGCGGGATTAGGTGTTCGATCAAAAGAGCTTCCTAATACGTACCCTCACCCCTTACTCCAGATATCTGTGAACACCCGTGTTCATTGGCATCCACGAGAGTCATTCTAGACATAGAATGCTAAGGGTAACGATTGCTTAGTGTTCATGTCACTACTTTGTGTCTTGACATGACACGAGGTATTCGAACGGTTCCAATTTCCCATAAAAATTGGTGGCGACTCCATACAAAAATGCAAACGCTTGTTTCTCTTCTCTCCCAAGCGCCCCCGTGGGCCCCGCTGTCCACAGATGCGTCAATTCTTACAAGGACTTTCGGTAGTTCCTAGTTCGAATGACCCGATCACCATCTATTGTGACAATAGAGGTGCCATCTTCCAGGCTAAGGAGCCAAAGTCTAGCAACAAATCTAGACATGTACATCGAAAAGCTCACCTGATCCGTGATTACGTGGAGCAAGAAGAGATAGTGATTGACAAGATTGCGACGGATGATAACATCGCGGATCCTCTCACTAAACCGTTGAATTATGATAAGCATGTAGGGCACGTTATTTCCATGGGAATTAAACGTGTTCCTGAGTTGTAGTACTTGATTATGAATTTGATACATTATCTTTTTCATATACTATTTATAACTTCATCGTTTTATTTTAATATTTTGTTTTTCATGTGGATTGTACTGACAACATTGAACGCCACAAAGTGAACTGAATTACATTATATTTGTTTTTGGTCCGTAATCGCCAATGTGAGCTGATAACTCTGGCTATTATATTGTGCATTCGATTGATGGTGGGTTCAACGAGCCATTAGTCAAACGGTTGACTGATCGATCACAGATGCGAGATTATAACGATACCTCGTAGGACAACTTTTTGTGACAACGTAATGGAGTCCTAAATGTTTAAAAACATTCGGTGCCAGGTCGTGGATAGGACATCCATTGTGTTCCTAGAGTCGATTCTTTTGACCATCGACTGTCTCTTGAGATTAAGGCAGTTTTTGGGTGACTTTGGTTTCTTTCTCACGGTCTGCCGTAACTGGAGGCTAAGTAGATTTTTTCTGGGTCATTTCATACTGTGCTTACATCTGCAGGATTCGAGTTGAGGAAAATATCCAACCCTTATCATGTATAGTTATTTCTCAGGGCCACTCGAGGAGTTGTAACTGAAATGCATGGCCATGCTCGAATGTTGATTCGTTTATCAGTTAAGTTACTCTCTAGTCGGGGAAACCACTCTTGATAATGATCGCTTGTAAAATACGACCTTTGTGAATACGGATTTGCAAATTGTTTTACATTGAGTGGGAGAAATTTTAGAATATGAGAATCGGTTATCGCACATAAACTTGTGAGGACAAGTGGGAGTTTGTTGGAGCTTGTGTCCTCCACAAATTAGTGTGATAACATTTGTAAATCTCTTACAGGTTCACAAGGGTATACTTCGTATTTTAATCAGTTGATTAACGATTACCTAATAACGGTTGGCTTGCTAGAAAGTTTGACGTTATTATCATACAGATGGCGGTGATCAACTGGTCCCTAAAAGTCACACCTATAGGATGTGTTTGAGAAATGTGGTTATAGAAATATAATCACATTGATGCCTTATATGACTAAACAGTTAGTCAATGTGTTGAGGAAATAATTATTTAATGAAGATTAAATAATATTAGTTGAGACGAATTAACTGTCAATTCGTAAATTGAATATAATAAGTTATATTTAATTAAATGTATGTAATGTTAGCTTGGACGAATTAATCTATTAATTTGTAATTAAATGTAATCGGTTATATTTAATATCAACAAGATGAATGTGTCATAGTGGTAATAGTGAGGGTACTCAAACCAAGAGGTCATGGGTTCGATCCTCACTAGATGACAATTTACACATTTTATACATTTTTGGAATAACCGAAAATAAGAAGAAAATTACCATCTTATTTTCGGATATGGGCCGAGAAAAATAAAAAAAAAGAAAATCCTACCCTAATCCATTCCTATACACGGTTTATAGGGGAGTGGGGAGAGGATTTTTCCAACCTAATTTTTCCTAAGCCATTCTTGCCTCCCTCTCATCAGAAAAAACACAAAAACCTAAAATTATTTAGTTAATTTTTGGATCGATTCTAGCATAATCAAAGGGCATATCTCATATCGTCTTGGGTGCAACTGATAGGCGAATATCTACTTTGATATTGTTCTTAGGCCGTATTTGCTAGGATCGAAGGTTATTTCTAAATCCTATATAATGTTGTTTATGCAATTTAAATTTTATGACTAGTTTCATCATTATAATTCGTTATAGTCCTTATTTTTAAAGGGATGCATACAGATAAATCCCACAGGAACTAAAGTAAATAAAGTAGTCAACCACACAAGAAGAGTAAAAAAACTAAAGAAAAGATGAAAAATAAAGTTAGTATATTACTTTATAACAAATTCAGATAAAGTAGATTGTTTTTTATTTTTGTTCTCTTAAAAAAAATTGAAAGACATCGAATGAAAAATATTGCCTATTAAGTTGTTCTAATTACAATAAACTAACCAAAAACGTAACTGTGACGACCGCCTTTTCTTTTGACAAAATTATACGATGTCGTTAGTTACACATAAACTCCTTGTGAATTCCACGGGCACAAGAACTAGTTAGCATTAAATAATCTATGTTTTCTCTCTCCTCGTTAATTTTTCTCTTTTCCACGTTTTTTTGTTGCACATTTCTTTCTCCCATATTGTTTGTATCTCTTCCTTTGTTATTTAACTACTAGTCAACTAGTATAGTTCCCGTGCTACAGCGCGGTATTTTTTAGATTTGTTTTATAAAGAAATTTTCTTACTAAATTAATTGTATAAATTAACTATATTTGGAGTTTAATGTTATAATGTACTGAATACTAAATATAATCTTAGTAAGAGGTAGAAAACGAAAGTTTACTACCATCAAAAGACACATTATACGTTATTTTTGTATGAAACTGTTTTTACTTTACTGTTAAAAATAACATTATAATGTTATATCGTTATATGATATGACCTAAAATAAAATTAAGTGATGTACGATCTAATTAAAATACATATTACCTTATAACGAAAACAGGTAAAAACAGTATATTACGCATTTAAAAAGACAATTTACAAATAATTAACTAATATTTTTTATTTTTATTTTTAATAAAGAAAATACATAAAAATTTGTTACCTCATTTAGAAAAACATATTTTGAGTCTAACTGATGAAGATAATTCAATAAAAATGAGATTTGCGTAATTTTAGAGTGTAACTGATGAAGGATAACATTTATGGAAATGATTGTATATTAATAAATTAGGGATAATAATTGTTTTTTGTAAAAGAGGTAAATATAAATGTAATATTGTTTCCATATATAGTTTTGAGAGTTATTTTTTTAGGCGGGAAAACTACTAAAAGTTTTTATTCTCTTAGTAGTAGGGGGATTAAGTATGCAGGCCCGTCTTTGGCCATGTGCGGCCCGTGCGGTTGCACAGGGCCCCCATACTTTTGGCCCAAAGTCGTGTAATATGTACTTGCTGGGTAAATGTGAAAGTTCAACGAAACTTTGGCCCAATACTCAGCATGATAAGCAAAATTATAGGAACTAGTATTGGTGCCCGGCTTCGCCCGGACTACCTCTACTTACCATTAATTTTTTTTTCATTAAATAAAATTACTTTAAGTTGCATAACCCATAAATTTATCATTAATATATTTTTCTATGACATATCCTAAAATTACAATGAAATAAATTTTGAGACAAATTCACTACTCCCGCTATTAATATTTTACTCTTATTAATGAAATAATAGTAATAACATTTCACTACTTACCCGTAATCATTGTTACTTTCACTACTCCCGCCGTAATTATTGTTACTGTCACTACTGTCGCATTAATATTGATAATTTCACTACTCCCGCCGTAATTATTGTTACTTTCACTATTGCCACATTAATATTGATTATTTCACAACTCCCGTTGTTGTTTCTACCACTTTCACTAATCTCGCTGATAATATTGTTAATTTTACTATTCAAATGAGTGATTACTATCATATAACTATATCCAATGTTACTACTTAGGCATGCAATTTTAAGAGAATTATGTATTTATATAAATATATTACATATATGCATTAAATCAAATCGAAAGAATTATGCAATATTATATATTATGGAATTAACTTGAATTATTTATAACCTACTTATATTATATTTTGTATGTTAAATAATTAACATCTCTATACATCTAATAAACTATAAAATTTAATAAAATTGCATAGATTTTAAATTTAATATATAATTTTATGATGATAATAATTAATACCATAAGTGTACATGCTTATACTAATTAATTATTTTATTTTAAGGAAATTGACCATCTTCTAGTCTTATATAAATATTTAGGAAAATTACCAAGCATCTTCTTTCTTTTAGTCTCCTTGAAATTGACCATCTTAATTAATTATTTTATTTTAAGGAAATTGACCATCTTAATTAATTATTTTATTTTAAGGAAATTAACCATGTTTTAGTCTCTTACAAATGTTTAGGAAAATTACCAAGCTTCTATATAATTTAATCTTAACCCAAACTATATAATATTTGCATTGAGATCCCTTAATCGGGTCCATCACACGGTGCTAGTGATTTAAAACTATATAATATAATTAATTTGTATAACTTTCTTTAATTACATTGAAGTCCCTTGATTTCTGGATTTAATATATAGTATTGATATGTTTTCATTCCATTTCATTCAATGAGTATTGCATTTTTTAATCAATTTAATGAGTATTTCCAATTCTTTTCCTTTTCCCAAAAATATTTTATTACCTCTTTGATAAAATATCCATAACTAAAAACCGTATTTGCATGTTCCCTTTTAGAGGTTTAGGGACTTGCTAATTAAATTTAAGATGAAAAATCTTTCCGAACGATTTTTTAATGAATATTAACGGATTACGGATTCATGGGTGTGATTTGTTGGTAAACATGTTCATTTATCTTTTCTCCAGTTAATTTCAATATATGTTTGGATGCGAAGTTTAGTATTTTTTACTGCCACATTTTTTTATTATTGCTAATGATTTGTTTTGTATGATAAGCAAAATTGCTAACTTAAACTTACACGGTCCATATTTATGTCCGTTTAAAGATCGAATATATGATTTAGTGGAATATCCGGCCAAATAAAAAAAAATTATTCAATTGCTTACAATTCTTTTTGACAACTCCTTCTGTCCCGGTCATTTGTTGTCCTTTTCTATTTTGGAGTGTCTCAGTCATTTGTTGTCCTTTCTATTTTAAGAATGAACTTGATGAGTAATTTGATCATTCTCATTCACTTTGTTTCACTTGTCATTTGGTTATTGACCCTCTCCTCTTTCCTTGGTCTTTGTGCCAAAATCAAAGGAAAACAATTGACCGGGACGGAGGGAGTAATTAGTAGGGCCTCATCTTTTGATTTCGTTCAGGGCCCTTTAAATCACCGAGACGGCCCTGTAAGTATGCTAAATAAAAATGTGTACCCATAAATTTTATATTCTATTTTCTATTATATTAAATAAAAAAAATGACGAATATAATCGTCTAACCTGAAATTCAAATATAAATGGTAACAAAAGAGTATTAAGAACATAAAATGTTAATTTTCCTCAATAAAATGAACGTAATTGGACCTACATGCACAATATTTATGAAATAATTAGTAACAAGAACTGAACATGTATACAAACCACACGATCGTCCTCAGAATGCAATAACATCGTTTAAGTTAAAACTAATGTTGTTATACAAATTCTAATGAAAAACTCTTCAAAAACATAATTTGAAATCGAATAAAAAAAGGAAATAAAAACTAAATATCTTTGTGGTTCACTTGAAATAATCAAATTGTGCTCGTTTAATTTGATGCAAATATAAATTGTTGGAAAAATAAAAGTGGTTAGTTAAAGTAGGAAAATCAATTAATCCTATATCTTGTGGGCATAAGATAGAAAAACTAAATAGTATAAAAGAATTCGAGAAGATATGAGAGAAAACCTAAGAAGACTGGGCATAGGATTGAAAAACTAATATAAAAGAAGTCGAGAAAATATAAGAGAAAACGTAAGAGGAGAAAAGTTTTGCGTATAAAAGTACCCGAATTGGGTCACGGATAGACTTTGACATCGGTACTGGTATTTTTTTAGTTACCACTTCCCCCCCCCCCCCCCCCCCCCTCAAAAACTGAAGAATAAGAGAAGAGGTGCCACCAAGTCACCACCAACTATTTACCTCAATCTCCAACTTCAACCCTCTTTCTTGTCTCTGGTATGCTCTCATTTTTCTCTATCTCTCACTTCATTTTTTCGATATACCCATGATTTTTGTTTTTCAATTATATTTTCATTGCTTATTTTTAATTAATCCTTTATTTGTTTACCTTTTATATTCATTGTGAGTAAACAAATGACTGGGACGGATGAAGTATTTGGTTTAACCTGTAAATTTCAGAGACTCCTTTCACATTTTGAGCATGTTTTGTGAAAAAGTAAACGGGGCAATTTCAAAGAATCGGAGGGAATATGTCTTTGTTAGCGTGTTTATTGGGCACTTTCCGCATTGCCTAATTTCAGTTCAGTTGTGCACTTACCTTGACATTGTGCTTTTGACTTGTTTCTACAATTTGACATGCTTTATTGTTTCAATTTAATCAGTAAAAATGCAAGCCACACTAGTCATCCCAAATGCAAGTTTGAAAATAGCCACACCATGTGGTTCAAGACGTTTCCGAAAGCCATTGAGATGTGTATCTTCTGTATCAATGCCAACAACTCAAACAACCCGAACTGCAACCTCAGACGTTGGTGTGAAGCTCAACAAATATAGCTCTAGAATCACTGAACCAAAGTCGCAAGGGGCGTCACAAGCGGTGCTCTATGGGGTTGGGCTCACGGAGGAAGATATGAGCAAGCCTCAAGTGGGTATTTCGTCCGTTTGGTATGAGGGTAACACTTGTAATATGCACTTGTTGAAGTTGGCCGAAGCAGTAAAAGAAGGAGTTCAGGAGGCCGGGATGATAGGGTTTAGGTTTAATACTATTGGTGTTAGTGATGCTATCTCTATGGGTACTAGAGGCATGTGTTATAGCTTACAGTCGCGAGATCTCATTGCTGATAGTATAGAGACTGTTATGTCTGCTCAGTGGTATGATGGCAACATCTCTATCCCTGGATGCGACAAGAATGTAAGTACTATCCCTTATTGATCAGCATTTGCTCTCTTTGTTGTAGCAATTTTAGCCTTCATGTTTGCTGGAGTCCCTAGAAACTTTGGAATTGACCTTAATATACCACTTGTCAATGCTCTTGAGTGCTCCACAGGAATATAAGTACTAGCCGTTAGTGATACATCATACATGGTTGTTTGTCAATGCTCTGATTATTCTTCACTTACTTCCTCAATAATACTTAACATAATGATCACCCTCTCGCTGCTAGGAGTTTCTCTATTGGATTTTGCTTTCTAGTGTCTTTGGAAAGCCTATAGTATCGCTATTGGCATCTATAGTGTGTTTTTGGTGCGATAAATGTTGCAATGTCTACCTCTTGTTGATGGTTGCGTTTCACTCTTGCAGATGCCAGGTACTATTATGGCAATGGGGCGCCTCAATAGACCAAGCATCATGGTCTATGGTGGTACTATTAAGGTGAGATTTTAAAGTTTTAAAATCACAATCCCTTCAGCAATTTAACTCTCATCTCTGTTTGCTTTATTGATAAATCCTTTTGTTCTTTTTTAATTGCAGCCTGGACATTTCCAAGGTCACACCTTTGATATTGTTAGCGCATTTCAAGTATGTTATTCAAATTTTCTTGTTTTTCAATTACAATTTACACTACCCTTTACCCTTTCCTTGGTTTCTGGTAACTACTTCCAAGTTCCAATCCTTGGTCATATGACTCATTTCTTTTCTTTTCTATGTGTTTGTTGTAGGTTTATGGAGAATATGTCAGTGGGTCCATAAATGATGACGAGAGGATGAATGTCATTCGCAATTCTTGTCCTGGAGCTGGAGCTTGTGGTGGTATGTATACAGCAAACACCATGGCATCTGCAATTGAGGCCATGGGAATGTCCATTCCTTACAGGTACTGTGCAACAATGCTTCAATTTTTTTAATCATTTTGGGACTAAGTTTTCCTTTTTTTTTTTTCTTACTTGTTTTCATTATAGTTATCCATCTATATATTTTGTCTTTGATCAGTTTTTTGTGAGTTTTAACTATGGTTTTCCATCTATATAGTTCATCAACACCAGCTGAGGACCCTTTAAAACTGGATGAATGCCGTCTTGCTGGAAAATACCTCCTTGATTTACTTAAAATGGACCTGAAACCTCGAGATATAATAACCGAAAAATCTTTGAGGAATGCAATGGTCGTCGTTATGGCCTTAGGTGGATCGACCAATGCCGTCTTGCATCTCATTGCCATTGCAAGGTATGAGACGTTTCTATAAGAAATAAAATTTTATAACATATTCGAAATGAATATCTTATCATTGTTGATTCTTGTTTTCAGGTCAGTTGGCGTTGACTTGACTCTTGATGATTTTCAGAAGGTTAGTGATCAGATTCCGTTCCTTGCTGATCTTAAGCCTAGTGGTAAATACGTCATGGAGGATTTACATAAGGTACTCTTGGAACTCTGCCTTTTGAAATCAACCAATAGCACTTTCTGGCTCATGATTTTAAATCCTAAAAGTATTTTCGTGATTGGCCAATATAGGTCGGCGGTACACCTGCCGTTATTCGTTACCTACTCGAGCATGGACTTTTAGATGGAGACTGCCTTACAGGTTTTTCACTCTCACTCCTAGGCATACTTTTGCTCAATACGCTTGCAAGGCACTTAATGTTTAGAAATTTCCTTTCGGTGTATTTCCATTCACTCGTTATTTCTCTTGTTGCATAGTTACTGGGAAAACACTTGCTGAAAACGCCAAACTCTTCCCCCCATTGGCCGAGGGTCAGGTTTGCTTCATGTTTCCCTGCTCCTTGGTTAATTGTATTTTGATTCTTGTTAGTTTCCCTTTTCAATTAATCTATTTGGTGTGTTCCAGCAAATTATACGGCCATTTTCAGACCCTATCAAAGAAACAGGGCATATTCAAATATTGTATGGTAATCTTGCTCCTGATGGCTCTGTTGCTAAAATCACCGGAAAAGAAGGGCTGTATTTCTCTGGTATCATTCCTTTTGCCTTTCAAATAATCTAAAAATATAAAAAGCAATAGGACTCTTCCATTTTTTTGTGTCTCTAGGTTTGATATTACCGCTAAAGATCCTGATTGTTTAATTTCAGGTCCAGCTCTTGTTTTTGAAGGAGAAGAAGCTATGATTGCAGCAATCTCCAAGGATCCCCAAAGGTTTAAGGTATTTGATGTGCTGAACAATTTTCAATATAGTGTTTTTTCATTTTCATTGATAGGCTGAGTATCACTGCACATGACCTATCATTTATTCATTTAAACCATATGTCTACAGGGGAAAGTTGTGGTTATTAGAGGAGAAGGCCCCAAAGGTGGACCAGGTATGCCTGAAATGTTGACACCTACGAGTGCAATAATGGGTGCCGGGCTTGGGAAGGTATTTTTAACATTTCTATTATGTTTTTGCAAACTCACAAAAGTATTCCATTCTCGCAGGCGTTCAGAATATATGAATTAATAGATCTTTGTCTAGTTTGTGACAGACAATGATCTGTCTAAAAGAAACTGTTTAATTGAGGACTATATTGCTGGTCTTACTGCCACGGCTTTAAGCCTGTTGATTTCGAAACAAATTCAACGCCAAAATTTGCATTTCTGTTTTCTTCATGCATTACAGCGTCACACATGTCATCTGCAGGAATGTGCTCTTTTGACTGATGGAAGATTTTCAGGAGGTTCTCATGGTTTTGTGATTGGTCACATTTGCCCTGAAGCACAGGTACATTTGGCTTTCATATTCTAGCGTTCACTTCTTTTTGTCTAAGACTTTACCCATTACTTTCCCATTTTTTTATTTGGGAAGACTGAAATATGTTGCTGATGATATGGTCGGGCTTAAACTCATACTGAATTCAATTGTTTAGGAGGGTGGACCGATTGGTCTAGTCCAAAACGGAGATGTAATCACAATAGATGTTGGGAAAAAGAGAATGGATGTACAATTAACAACGGATGAGATGGAGGAACGGAGAAGAAAGTGGGCCGTACCGGCATATAAAGCTAATAGAGGGGTTCTATACAAGGTACTTTTACACTATAGTAATAGCATTCATCAACCTTAACTCGATCACTACATGTATGTCTCTAATGTTGTGTTATTTGTTGTGTTGTTTCCAATATCTAGTATATCAAGAACGTTCAGTCGGCTTCAAAAGGTTGTGTCACCGATGAATAGCCAAATGAGAACCCTTCTCCTGCTGGAAGCGGAAAACCCTTATTGCAGAGCTTTAGGATTTAAGATTAGTGGGACTATGATGAGTTTGGCCTGAAGTCGAATTGTAGTTCAATTTTCCATTGTTTTTGCGCTTGTAGTATCGGACATTGTGATTGTTTGAGATTCAGGTAGCACACAGGAATGGCTCCCTAAATTTTGTATTTAATGTACTGCTCTATGTTTGGTGAGCAAGAGTTGAATTAGCGGAAGTTTTCCATTTTAGAACTAGTCTTAAAAACCATGTTATTTTAAAGTTGAATTTTCATGCATATTGAAGCGCCTTTTTCTGATATTACTATTCCTTTTGCCTTTCAAAATTAGGTAGAGTACTTTTTAGAACTTTATTTGTCTAGTAAATTACTGATTTCGTCTGAGAATAAGTCGAAATGACCCTCTCTTACATTAATCAAAGTAATCAAGTTGAAGCGTTGTTGAACGAACTCCCTTGTCCCCTCCCCCAATCCTTGTCAATCATTCATTTACCTTTAACAAATTCGTTGAACATTAACCATTTACAACAATATCATCACAATGAAATAGTAAAGAGGGTACTTACAATTACAATTTAGAATTATGGATTAATTTTGTTACAATTATTAGAATACCCGGGCCACTAACATTACTAGCTTCACCTACTGAGCTACTCCGAGTTAGTGCGTTTGATGTGAGGTTATTAATTGCATAATTTGGATGAAACCATGTTGAGTTGGAATGTCATTTTTAGGTGCGTGGTCCATTTTTCCCATTTTTGACTTGAGAGTAGAATGTTTCCTTAAACGACCTCATTTGCATTCATTCTCCACGCCTCCACTTCATCCCATATTCCCATCCCTATAATCATAATCATATTCATATATATGAAGTACCTCACTACGCCTCTTGATTGTATCCATCCAACTTTAGATAGAACTAAGACAAAACGTTACAATGTCGTCGTATCCTCCTCCTAATAGGAGATTAGGCCAAATATATCCAGAACAAAATGGGCCGTCAACTCCCCCACCTCCTCAACCCCGTCATGTCACCCTCTACGTGGTTTTATGGTCATTCCTAATAACAGTTGTCATTGTTGGTGGAGTAATCATACCTGTCGTAAGGCACATTGTACGTAAAGACAAATTTCAATTCTATGCCACCAACGCCACCCTTTCCACATTCAACTTCACCAACAACATCCTCAACTTCAACCTCGCCGTCAGCCTCACTGCATTCAATCCCGACCCTCGTATTAGCATTTATGACGATGACGCTCTAGTTGATGCAATCTACCAAGGGCAGAGGTTCAAGACTATTCAAGCAGCGGTCTACCATAAGCAGCAGTCTGAACCGGGCCTGGTCTTCAAGGGACAAAAGATAGTGGTTTTGGGGAGTTGTGACAAGTCGGAATTTGATAAACAGAGTAATCAAGGGGTTTATGAGATTCAAGTGAAGCTTCATTTAGAGGCGGGATTCAAGGTTGGTTCCTACAAAATTGGGTTTTGGAAGGCTACGGTTGACTGTCATCTCAATCTTCCTTTGGCTGGTAAGTCGTCCGCCACATTTCACGAGACAAACTGTCGCTATTACTTCTGATTTTCTTTTTTATTTCGGTATCAAGGTTTCTTAGCTTGATTCAGTACTTACTTATTGTCTATTAGATGGAGTGATGCTTCGTTCTACTGTTTTCGTATTTGTAGTAGAGATACATTGTCATTTTGTTGCTTTAATCTCGGTTAATCTTCTCTTTCGGTTATGGCTACATACACTAGTTGCTTTCGGTTACTCTTCGCCTGCATTATAGCTATGCTGCTTCTTCTTAATGCTGTTCCTGGTTTACTAACCAACCAAAAGGTTCCTAGTATGGTGTATGAGTCATTTGGAGTAATTGATGTTTTGCATTGACTTAGAGACAAATCGGATTAAATTGAAAATATGGAGAGTAGACTCGATTCGGGTTCGGTGCATCAATTTTTTAGATTGGATTTTAGACGATTCAGGTTGAAGACTGCTGAGGCTTTACCAACGGCACAAAAATACGACCACCTCTAAAAGTTGCTATTCAAGGGGCTAGGGAAAAGCAAAACCGAGTAACCGGACTGATTTATAAATCTGGTTCGATTAATTGGTTTTCAAAAATAGGTTTTTCACAAAACGGAATAAAACCGGCAACACGTTTGTTACGAACATGTGGATCAGTGGATCGGAACAGACATTCGGATTTCTAACATGGTTTTAGTTTTCTTTTACGTGCTTTTTTCTTAGTTCTTACTACTACTGCTATTTGTTCAAATTTCTACTAAGAATTTGCAATGTCATCAGTGCGGGTCCGGCCGGGTCAGTCTTGGCTTGGGAGGCCCGGAACCGACCCGAGATTGAGGGTGGGTCGTGTCGGGTTGGGCTGGGCCGGGTCAAAGCACGACCCGTGAGGCGGGTTTATGGGCGGGCCTAGGTTGGGTCCGGGCTAGAATGGGTCGGGCTTGGCTTCGGGGGACCCGAAACCGGCCCGGATATAAGGCGGGTCCGGCCGGGCCCATGCACAGGTTAGGTGGGCCAGGTTCATACACTGGTTATAGGTGGGCCAGGTGCAGGTTAACAAGGTCGACCCGCACTAATGACCAAGCCTAATGTCCATGCTTCTTTGTTCTTATGAGTGTTATAATTTACACGCAAATTGTACCAAAAAAAAAAAATCGTAATTTATTTTCGCAGTACACATTTTACTCATTTCAGTACTTTTTACGCCAAATTTTCCATTTCTCGACCCTTACTGAAAAACCATCAAACCTAATTCCCTCTACCTTCTCTTTTGACTATCTTCAACCTCCTTTAAATGATTCAATTATAAACATGAGTCGTATATAGAACAAGTTTTTAATTCACTAATCAATTGAGTTTTTTCAAAAAAATTCCAAGGTCAGGCCAGAATACAAGCCTATTTATTTGGCCCAAGCCCTGCTATCGGGCCACATTGGGCTTTATGAGCCCAATGTAAGTATGTTTTTCAAATTTAGTATGCAGTAGGTAGTATGAAACTGAATACAGTGATGTTAATCCAATTGGTTGAGTTTTTTCAAAAAAATTCCAAGGTAGTATGTAATGTGTTTATGAATTTATTTGGGTAAAATTAGAGATAATATACTTAGGGAGAAATTAGAGAGAGAAAATTAATGGGAAAATGTAAAGGGTTTAATTGTCAACATGTACTACGCTGAGTAAAATGTGTACTGCGAAAATCCGCACCCAAAAAAAATTACATACAAACCAACTAGAGGTGATCATGGCTAGCCCGGGCTAAGCTGTCAAACCCAGCCCATTAAAATGGGCCGGGCCAGGTCAAGCCAGAATACAAGCCTATTTATTTGGCCCAAGCCCTGCTATCGGGCCACATTGGGCTTTATGAGCCTTGTCACTTCTCAATATATTATAAAGAAATATCTTCATCATGGGTTTAGAATAACGGTTAATATTCTTTAAGATGAACATATTCCTCTTATCATTAAAACGGCTCAAATATCTCCTATTTGAGCATATACGACAAATATGTTATTTTTTCTTATACATTCTGCTTTTATCTTATACATATTACTTAACCTATCTTAAATTATCCGTTCTAAATAAAAAATTTTATTTGAAATTAGAACTATTGGCGACACAAATGGTGAAAAATGAAGGGTGGATCTGTGACTTGCATCTTCTTGGCCCAAGAACACAACTTTTCCTTGACTTTTTTTTGGTCTTCTTTCGTGTTGACTTTCCTTGACTTTTGTCCTTATCCTTGCTTGACTTTTATTGAATTGACCCACATTGATTTTTTTTGACCTTAACTCGGTTTTGACTTTCACTAAGTTTGACTTAAATAGTAAAATACAACAAACAGGTAAAACCGGCATAAAACATGATTAGTGTTTTAAAAAATGGAATTGAAAAAGACTATTCAACTACTAAAACTACCCTAATGAAATGACACATTTTGACACTATCAAATTCCCCACACTTGGACTTTTATTCGTCTAGAGTAAAACGCAAGACGACCAAGAACAACACATATGTCGTTATAGTGAGCACGTGAGAATTCAATCACTCTTCCCTTACCACAACCTCACTATATCTCTCTCAAAATAAATCCACCTATTAAAAGAAAAATCTAACAAATTTTGTAATTCACTTTTCTCTCACTCTCAGTTTGGATTGAAGGATTGCTGCATCACTTCCCGATTCATGTATCTTTATCGGTTACTCTTTATTGTGACGACAAAGCAGCACAACATATTACTGCAAATCCGGTTTTCCATGAGAGAACAAAGCATCTCAAGTTGGACTAACATAACATCCGAGAAAGAATTCATATATGAAGTCTCATACTCTCATATAAACTGATCAGTATACTAGAAGTGACTAAAGTGAGTTACAAATAACAAACGTGATGATAAAGGCATTGGGAGAGCAACAACATTGATGTTGTTTGTTAAATAAGTTAGGGGTAATTAACATTCAATCAGACTGCTGTTGAGAGACTCATACTAACAAGTTGGATAAATAAGTTTGAGGAATCGTTTGTTATATTTCTGTTGTTAATGTAGTCCGCTCCTAAAAAGTTTGTCGAGTCTGTTATTTGCTCTAACAGATTATGTTACAATAGTAGAGTATAAACAAGGCTGTTATACATATTGTTCGTAAGTTAATTAGTAATAAAAATAATCACACTTTATTCAGATTGTTTTTCTCTCTAAAAACTTTTTTATTATCAATCACAACACACATTTTATCATAAATTAAATTTTAAAAAAATTTAAAAATAAAAGTTAGATTAATGATAAGCTTCACCACCAAAATAAGTAAATGTCTTGAATTTTATACGGGGTATATATAGAGGATGTTACTCTTACAGTCATCATCCTTTATCTATTGGCCTATACAAGTACAATTTACCAACCAATGAAATCTAACTTTTTTTTTGGCAATCACCAAATTCAACTTTAGAATCCCCTGTTCTTCCTCTTTTTCTCTCAAATTATGATAAAAAATAAAAAATTACAATAGCACAAATCCATCCATATATTAAAAATATAAACAAATAAGTATAATCATGAAAAAGAAAAAAGAATCACATTTGGCTTCGCCTTTTGTGTTTCATCAATTTTTGTTGCTTAATCAATAATCAATCTCTTAATCAATGTGCTGTATGTTTGGTAGAACGTTTCTTAGCTTCGCTGTAAAGCACAACACCCATGATGGTCACTCCAAACCCAGCCATCCCCATCACCGTCACCGGATTTCTGAATATCAACACCGACACCACCGCTGCTACCGCCGCCTTTGCATTCCCCAGCACCTGCAACGTCAGCGCGCTCGTGTGTTTCGTCACCAAGAAATTCGTCAAGTTTACCAAGTACGCTACCGTTGCGTTCCCAACGAGCAGGAATATCACAAACCACCCCTCCTTCGCTTTTTCCACCGTCACAGCCATTACATTTCCTTCTATGTATAGCGAGAGTGGTAGTAGCACCGCCGCTGCCATTGGCGCCATGTACATTAGCAGGTTCATCGAGTTCATTTTCTCCGACGACTCTGACGATAATATTATCCCCTGTTATGTAAACTAACACATATCAGCTTACAGGGCCGCACAAGTTAAGAAGCTAATTAAAGAAAGATTCGTAAGAATACATCATGAAAAACGGACGTACAAACTCATTTTTAGCATAATTAATGAAATAATCCTGTAAATCTTTCTTTAATTAGCTTATTAATGTGTGACCTTAAAGGACACGTTAGAAAAACCGATATACATAATAGATATAGTAAAAAGTGAGATTAATCCGAATTTGATATTCTGAATGATCACCTGTACAACGGACTTGAGAGCCCTGCCGGCAGTGGAACCGACACAGAGAATAAACCCAAAGGGATGAAAGAGCGGTTCGCTGTTGGAGGCGAGGACGATCCCGAGAACGACAGGAAGGAGAGCGAGGTAGACAGCAGGGGGCTGGCGGTCACACGTTATGACAAATGCAAACACAGCGGTGAAGAAGGGAGTGGTGGCGCCAATTGCCTGGTTGAATGAAACGGGAATGTACTTAAGGGATGAGTTACCGCAAACAACGGAAAAGCAGAAGATAATCGAAAGGGACATAATTTTGAGAAGTTGGCGGCGAGATTGGATGTGTTGACAAGGAACAAGGCGAAGCCAATGGACGGCAATTGAGGAGTAGATGGCGCATGATATCATGTGGAGGGTGGTTAAGAAGATCGGGTAACGGTAGCCGTAGATTGAGAGGAGATACTTGTTGAGTAGTAGGACACCAATGTTAGAGGCGTACCATGCACCGACAATTCCTGCTGTTTTGTAGGCGGAAGAGGTATGGTGATTTAGACGTGGTGTTTCGGGAATGCTTAGGTATGTGTCGAGTTTTGGATTGCTGTTGCGGCGGGTGGTCCATTGGTGGAGACCCGGTTCTACGACCATGTTAGAGAGAGTGTGAGTCAGTGAGTGTGTGAGTGAGTTTATAGTGAAATGTAATTAGAGTAATAGTGGGGAAAACAATTACAAGTGATGATAAGGTGTGGATAGATGGTGGGGATATTGTCGGTGTGTGTGAAAGGATTCGGAGGCTTGTTGCACAAGGTGGCCACCTTTAATTGTGATATTGATTTAATATGCCATCTTTTTATTCACAAAAACTTAACATACGGTCTTTCAATCACTTATTGATTTAATAATTACAAGTTTTCCAATTAGCTGTACAATTATAACAAGATACTGTATTTGTTTTCCTGTTGGATCTGGTGATCTAGTTTGTAGATTTAGTTTATCAATTATGATCTGTCTGTGTCTATTTTTCGTTCTTCCTTTTAGCTCTCTCAAGGAGTAGCTCTAGTATTTGTGTCATTGTGTGTGGGTGTGATACTTTTCTTTAATGAAGCTAATTTTGTTCTATGGGTAATGGCAAAATGGCTGATTTATTTTACTTGACTGTCATATTTTTACAAACTTCAACTTTCATATGTAAAACCAAAAGTAGATAACTGCAAAAAACAATAAGACACCAACGGAATATAGGGTAAACACAAAGGGCAAAACCCTCCAAATTCGGAGGTAAAACCCATAACCAATCGAGCAATCCTTTATAATAATAGTTTAGTATAGTCCGCCGTTCTGAATAATACCCCAATTCGGAACCCACAACGATTTAAGAATGCCAAATCTAAACCCTATAACGATTAACAAATACCATCAATGGACTAGTAAGACCATTTAGATTAAACCACCTAAAAAATGTGTAAACCCGTATACAAGACCGTATACAAAGAGCTACTATACTGAGCTCAATTGACTGAACCCGAGATAAGAACCTCGACCACAAAATCACCTTGCTCCTGCCACCCAACCACGCACATAACCAAGACAATGACCATCTTGGACACTCGCTAAAGAGCCCCGTGTTAAACAGTGTGTGAAATGACAGCCATGTTATTCTTGTGAGATGCCGTGGCTACCTGCAAGTATAGTGCCTTTTGTGTGGTGTGCTATATTCTTCTTTTTCTGCTGTATATGTTCAACCAAGGGATCAAAACTCTTATACCAACAATCTTGCCAAGCAAGATTAAAACGTAGGTTAAGCCCACAAGCAGCCACTTAGTCTATTATAAGACTAAAGCACATATGGTCCAAGACCACATGAAACCTACAACAAAATCAAGAAAATAAACACCCATTTTCTAAGCCATATTAACTTGGGCTGAACTATTGGGTCATAACCCAATAAATCTCCTCTTCCAGCCCAAGGGAGAATACCGAGAAATCAACCATTGATCTACCGTACTTACTAGCCGCACACCCGAGTTAGTATCCTTACCCTAACTCACAACCACGGCCAATGCATCGTGTACAGCCGTACCGAGTTAATAACATTACTTGACACGACTAGAGAGGGACCTCTCCCCCTCACTCTTACCACCCTTGCCCCCTTCTGTAACCTGGAATCTAACATGACGACGCCTTTTGTACTTCAGCCAACCTGTGAGCTCTTCAATGCAATAACATCCAGACGGTACAACCCACGATGCAACTTCCCCCAGCTTCATAAGGACCATTGAACCCTTAGTCACCTTCACCACTCTCCCACGAGTTTTAGACCCATAACCTTGAGAGTCTAATTGACTAAGTGAGAGTAGATTCCATCTCAATTTTGTAACATAAGCAACCCGATCCAAAGTGTGCACCATTCCATTAGAAGTGTTGAATTTCATCAGCCCAATACCCATGACATCCACCCTCGAATTATCCGCCAAATTCAACTTCCTACTCACACTTAACTAGAGCTCCTCAAAATAATCTTTCCGGATGCAAACATGGTTACACTACCTGAATCTAAAATTCATTCCTCCTTAGAAGAAGCATCATAGCCATTTGAGACCGCAACTAATTCATCACCATCAGTTAAGAAGCAGCTACTACTACCTTCACTTCCTTCACCGGCAACCAAGTTTGTGTCACCCTTGCCTTTCACGCTTTTATTAGGACAAAACCACCTAATATGCCTAAGATCACCACAGTTGTAACATTTCATATTACAGAAATATATTATTGTGTGTAATATTATGGGAGTCGTATTTTAGGTAATTATGTCTTGGTAAATATTCAGTTTCCTAAAACCGGTGTTAGGGTTATAACAATTGTACTAGTATATATGTATTGTTTGCACATCGTAATAAAACACAGAAAATATTCCCAAAATTTCCGTCTCTTTCGTCTGGCCGAGTTCCTCTTTAACTTGGTAATCAGAGCCATTTTTTTTGTCGTTGGTATCGTGTATTTGTCGTCATACAGAGGTCAAGAAATCTACGACTGTTGGTCCGTATTTCCTGTCGACTAGTGATAAACTAGGGGACAAAGTCATTCAAGTCGTGTTAACAGGTGATAATTATGACGTGTGGTCCGGCAAGTCTCATGGTGCCTTACGAGCTAGGAAGAAGACGGGTTTTATTGATGGTTCAATCAAGAAACCCGATGACAAGTCGGAGAATATTGAGGATTGGTATATGGTGAACGCGATGGTTGTTAATTGGATTTTTAGTGTCATTGAACCAACCTTGGGTTCAACAACCACATATGTCGACGAAGCGAAGGTCTTGTGGGATGACATAGAGCAGAGGTTCAACGTGGGTAATGGACCAAAGCTCCATCAAGTCAAGGGTTCAATTTGTGCGTGTAAGCAAGGTAAGAAGGAACCCGTGTCTGAGTATTATGGTCATCTTAAATGTTTGTGGGATGAACTCGATAAATACGATCGCAATCTCATGTGTGAGTGCCGTGGCTGTAAGTTTAATATCAACAAGAAATTGGACAAGAAACGTGATGAAGACAAGGTGCACGAATTCTTGTTGGGATTCGTCTCACAATATGCTATGGTGCGTTCCAATCTCTTGCCGCATGAACCTCTTCCCTCTTTGAATCGGGCTTATGCCACCATTGTTCAAGAAGAGGGGTGAGAGGAGATAAAGTTGGTGGCGGTTTTGGAGTTCGGGGTGACAGTAGGTCAGATCCCGTTGGTTTTAACGCGCCAACATCCCATAACGCGAGTGGTCGGAGATAAATCTTTTCGGTAACTTGTCGTTAGGAGCACCTAGACCAAAACACAATTTATAACTTCACCAAAAACTCTACAATTAGTAAAGAGGCAAGTAAAGGTCGGATCCTAAGGGACGGGAATTGAGATGAGATTTCTATTGCAACTAGTGGTGTCTTAGGGGTGTCACAATTGGGGTTTGATGTAGAAGGTCACTAAACTAAATAGCAATGAAAGTAAACAAGCAAGATGAATTAAAAGGGTTGTAAACAATTGATAAAAAGTACTAGGGTGTCATGGGGTCATAGGGGAATCATGGAAATTGATCCTACAAACATGTTCTCAAATTATAAGCAAGCAATTATTGTTGTGATGGATTGAGTTGGGTTATATCTTACAATCCTAGGAAAGTTTGGGTCCCGGAGCCGAATCGATTAGATTGTACAACACCTACAAGTCGACTTAATCTTTCCTACTCAACAACATGCATGGTCTAATGAGACTCGAGTTGGTTTATGTCTTACAAGTCTCATTGAAAAGATAGGTGATGGGTAAAAAATGCAAGGATTCATAGGCTCACATTTCATCAAACATAACATGTGCATGAGTTGAGATCATAACAAGCAAGCAAATAAACCATGAAAGCATATTAATTTAAGCATGAATTATTCCCCATGTTGGTTTCCCCTAATTACCCATTAACCCTAGCTAGGTGACTACTCACTCATTATCATGTTGATCATGCTAGCAAGGTTGTCAATCATACTAACAAAGTGAAACATGATGAATAAATAAAAGTAATTAACTATAATTAAAAAGGGATTAAGAGAATTATACCTACTAATGATTCCAATAACAAAGCAAAGAATAAAAGAAGTACTTGATGCTTGATTGAGGGTTGTCAATCTCCCAATAATAACCCAAATAATCTTCAATCACCCAAAATAAAGGATGAACAAAAGAGAGATTAAGGAAATAAAACTTGTATTAAAACTTGATTAAATGTTGATTACAAGATTAAAGAGAGATTTGATTGATATTAACTACACTAAAGATTGCTAAGAAGAACATGCTCTTCTAATTAGACTAATGGGGTATTTATAGTGGGGATTAGGTGTAGGAATTAGGGTTAACTAAGGGCTTAAATGACGATTAAGTCCCTACTTAAGGAAACGCCGGTATTTTTGGAAGGATGGACATCTTTCTTGAAGCTTGAAGAAACGAAATTGGTCTGTCTGGGAATCCGGGCGTCTTCAGCACGGGACGGGCGGATTCTGTGGTCTCTGCCCGGGCGTCTTTGGGTGAAGACGGGCGTCTTCTGAAGCTGCTGCCCGGGCGTCTTGTAAGGAAGACGCACAGATTGTGGTGATAGAGACGGACGTCTTCAGGACAATCCGCACGGATTGCTGGCCAGTTTGCTTTCTTCTTCTTTTCTTCTTTTTTCTTCATAAAATTCTTGGGGATTTCCTCGGGGATGCAAGGATCTTTTCTCATCATTGCCCATTTACTATAGTATGTACAAAGGCCTTCTAATCTTGTCTCTCCTTGATGCTTGGTCATTTGAATTCAATCAATTTAGTCTCATTTTGCCATGAAAATGCAAGGTTTGCACTCCTTTCCTACCAAGGACACAAAACCTCAAAGAATATGCAAAACAAAGAACTAAAGACAATAAATGACCCAAATATGCACTAAAAAGCATGGGAACAAGGCTAATTCGGGGACTAAATATGCTCTAATTATGGTCACATCAGCGAGTTCTACCTCTCATAGTGACGAGTCTTCTCGGCATGACAGGGCTATACACGACCAAAGTGTGACAAGTGTAATCGACGGGGTCATGTGAGGGCAAAGTATTTTGATATAACTGGGTACTCTAAAGATTGGAAGGAACAAAACAAGTTCAATTATGGTGCAGTGGTGGCTATGGTAGTGGTCGTGGTGGAGGCCGAGGACACGGTGGAGGTTATAGGTGCGGTGGTGCTAATAGTGCAACTGGCAGTGATGAGGCAACAGATAACAGGGAGCAGTATGTGAGCGTTCTGAAAGAGCAGTGAGACGCATATGTCAACAATGTCAAGGGAACTCCGTCTTCTAGTACTAGTACCTGAATGACTGGTAAGATAAATAATCTTATACTTTGGTTGTTAGATTCTGGTGCTACGCACCATATGACGGGATGTCGAGAATTGTTGAGTGATGGCCATAAAATCAGTCTGTGTATGGTGACATTGCCGAATGGCCAAATGTCACAGGCAACCGAAGAAGGGAATGTTGCATTAGGAGGAAGTCTCGTATTAAATAATGTGCTTTTTGTGCCGGAATTTAATTTTAATCTTATATCCGTTTATTGGATAAGCATTAATCTTGATTGCACCGTTCAATTTACCAAATCATCTTGTGTCATACAGGACCGCGTGTCAATGACGACGATTGGTGCGAGTGAGCAACATGGGCGGATGTATCTCCTTCAAGGACTGACTACTCATGCTTGTGGGACAAAGAAAATAGACGATGAGGCTAATATGTGCCATCGACGGTTGGGTCATCCTTCGAGAAGAATAGCACAGTATTTACCTTTCATTAGTTGTAAAAGTATTAGTCATAATTCCGTACTTTGTGATATTTGTTTTCGTGCCAAACAAACAAGGGAAAAATTCATTGTTAGTGATAATAAAGCTGCTAATATTTTTGAGTTGGTTCATTATGATTTATGGGGCGATTATCGTACGCCTTCATCTTGTGGTATCCGTTATTTTTTGACAATCGTTGATGATTATTCTCGTACTGTTTGGGTGTATCTGGTTAAGACTAAAGATGAGGTGTCACGGTTATTAAAGAATTTTGTTTCCATGGTAAAGAGACAATTTGATGTCAATGTTAAGATTGTTCGTACTAATAATGGCACGATGTTTACATGTTTAAAATCATTTTTTGCTGTAAATGGTATAATATTTCAAACCACTTGTGTTGGTACTTCACAACAAAATGGTATGGTAGAAAGAAAACATCGTCATATCCTGAATGTTGCAAGAGCCCTTCGTTTTCAGTCTGGACTTTCGATACATTTTTGGGGTGAATGTATTTAGATGCTGGTTATTTGATAAATCGCACACTTTCTGTCTTGCTTCACAGGAAAACTCCGTTTGAGATGTTGTTTGGTAAACAACCTATTTATGATAATATACGCGTTTTTGGATGTCCGTGTTTTGTTAAGCATCCACGTAGAGACGATGATAAATTTGCTTCCCGTAGTCGTCGTTGTGTTTTTGTGGGTTATCCTTTTGGCAAGAAAGGATGAGAGGTATATGATGTTGAGACCCATGAATTTTTTATATCCCGTGTTGTTGTTTTTGATGAGAATGTTTTCCCGTTTAACATTGGTGATGTCTATAATCAAGAGTCACATTTTCGTTTCACGAGGCAGACGCGGGGAATGAAGATGAGTTTTTGTTAACGGGTGTGCCATGTTCTAGATAGGGTGATGAGGTGGACCATGATCAGGATGACACAGGAGATGAGCCCGTGGGGGGTGAGAACCGTGAGCAATCTGTCACGGGAGGTGAGCCCGTGGGGGATATGACTGGCAGTGGTAATGTTAATAGCAATGTTGATTGTAGTGGGATGGTTGATAAGGGTAAAGTCGTATCCCCTAAATCAAACGAATCCTAACTCAATACTAACAAATAGTCAGTGGCAAGTAAGGTATCGAATCCACAGGGAGGCGGTAATAATCTATTTGCTAACGTAATAATTCGTCTTAAAGGTAACAGTTTCTTGAAAGTTTGATTGATTGATTTCTGAACTAATTGCAATAAAGTAAAAGACAAATTCAATAATATTAAAGGTTTAGGGATCAAGTTTACTAGGTCAGTTATCCGGGGTTTTAATTTAACTAATTAATTAAGAAGTTATGTTATTTAAGGTCATATGATTAGTCGACTCAAATATGCCCTTTAGATCTAAACTTAACATGTTGTCGCTATAATTAAGCTAGTCTATTCAATTTTCGTAGCCTATACTAGTCTTAATCTGGTCGGCAATAATCCTAATTCTAAGACTAATTAACTAATCTTGGCCAGTAATTAATCAATTAGATTTAAGACAACAATTGAACAACAACTAAAAGCAAATTAACAATTAATTCATTAAGATAAACCCCATTCTAACAACCTAGATCCCTTTTCACCCTAGATGAATAATTTAGCTACTCATACTAATAATAATAACAATAAAAAGATGGAGGGAAAACATAATCAAAAGCATGAAAAAGATGAACAATAAAGTAATAATGAAACTAGAACTTGAATTAATGAAGAAAGATTAATAATATCATAAGTAGAGTGCATAGATCCGAAAGCAATAATAATAACCCAACTAAACTAAACTAACCTAGGAGTTTTTAGGCGTTTTGAGGTAAATAAGGCGTAGAAAAGCATAACCTAACAAATGTATACGAACTTCCTATTTATGATACAAATAAACCGACTTAAGGAAGTTTCGCGGAAATAGGAAATGAAGGAACACTCGATCGAGTATTGGAGTACTCGATCGAGTGTCCTAGCTATCACGACTCGATCGAGTCTAGAATTACTCGATCGAGTGACTTCAGTCCAATAGCTTCTTTCGTTCTATTCTTCTCTTTTCCTTCCTGATTCCCGTGTCATTCTTCTTGCACTCCGTCTTGCCGACTCCGCGGTGTTCCATATTAATCATTTGCTCCACGAATGCATTCAATCTGCATTAAAATACCAAAAGGCGGATGTATCGACATTTCTAACATAAACGACATATAATTAGCATATATAAGCACAAAACCGTCTCAAAACAACAAAAGGGGAGGCATATAAATTCATATAAATATGACTCATCAAGGGTGTAGTGAGTACAAGTACTGAAAACGCTAATGTAAGAGAGTATGGTTGAGGGAAGCAGCCTCACATTCCTTGGTCTCGCTACGACAAGAACGAGTATGCTACTGGTACAGTGAGAGTTATCTTTCCCACAACAGAACAACGCCTTTCCCATGCTGTGTCCCTTCTATCGTCGTCGTCAGGTACGCCCTATCCTTTAGCACATTATGTAAAGTATGAACAATTTTCATTTTTGGATTGTTGTTTTCTCACAACTCTTGATACTAACATTGAGCCAAAGTCTTATTGAGAGGCTGTAAAACATGAGAAGTGGCGTGAAGCCATACAAGCTAAGGTGGATGCATTGATTCGTAATGGTACTCGGGAAATTGTTGATTTTTCGACTAATAAAAAGGTCATTGGAAATAAATGGGTATATAAGGTAAAATTGTGAGCTGATGGTTCAGTGGAGCGGTACAAGGCGAGGTTGGCTGTGCTTGGAAATAGACACGAAGCAGGTATTTATTATTACGAGACTTTCGCTCCTACTGGTAATGACAGTTTGATAGCGGGATTTGTCGCACTCCCCCAATCAAACAAATTAACTCAACTAATGTAGTAGGGTAGTCGAGGTCGAACCACAAGGAGATCAAGTTTGAGTACTAGTTTTGTCTTAAATTATGAGTTAGCTACGCGAATCACAAAGTTGGTTGATATTAAACTAATTAAGTAAATTAACAACTAAGACTACTAAAGTAAAAAAGCAAGTAATAGAAATAGTAATGGTCTAAATAATAAATAAAGGCCTAGGATCCGATTTTGTCTACTGACATGCTCATTTACTATGATAATTCCCGTTAATTAGTCGTTAAGGTGAAGTGTAAGGGGGATAATGCCTCTAATTCGCCTACTAACTCCCTCCCGGGCTCATAATAGGACACTAGTATCTCCGACTCACCTCCCTCCTGGGTTCGTGACTCGGACTCCCTAATTCAATACCTAAATACCTGAGTATTGGTCAAGGTTATTAATCCCGTGTTGGTTTCCAAGTCATCCCACTCCCTCTCTCGAGGGTCGATTTCAAACTCAAGATTGAAAGCACCCTCCCTCATTTCTCCCTCTCGGGTTCATCCTAGGTCGACAACCAGTCTAAATGAGGTGGTCTCACTCCCAACCTAATTGGTTCTCACCAATGGTCAAGGGTCAAAAGTCAATCACCAATAACAAATAAGACTATAACAAGTCAAATCCTTCAATCTTCCCTAACCAACACTCCAACAACTAATTAAAATGGGATTTAGTCAAGTAACTTACACATGTCGGGGTTAAATCGAATTCTAGTGAAAATATTACTCGCTAATCATATTTAATCTAACACAAGACACATTAAATAACTACTCTAAACATGGTATTAAACAAAATAAAGCGATAAAGATTGAAACTTTAATAACTAATCTCATACCTAAACATAAATAAATTAACACTAAGCATATTAAGAGTAACAAAGACTAAGACTTTGACTAATTAAAGTGACTAAACTAATTAAAACACAATAATAATAGAAATGACAATAAGAAAGAGAAGGGAAAGAAATTTATACCCAACTTGTATTAAAGAGGAATTAAGATGAAAATCTTCATACAAATATTGTTGAATTAGAGATAAACTAGATCTAAACTAAGAACAAGGAAGGAAAAAAATGAGATTTTTGTGTGTATTTTGAACTAACCCTAAGCTACTCCTACTAGTCTCTTTTCTCGTCTTCTACTTTCTCTGCTTGTGCCCAGCTGAAAACAAGAACCAAAAATGAATGCTTCCTTTTCTATTGGTATCACGTGCCAAGCTTTGCCCCCCGTTTTCTCGTCTTTTCTTTTGTTCCTCAAAATGCCAGCACACCTCCCCTTGCAATTGGACACATAACAAATTATATAAGGATTCGTACAAAAAAAAACAAATTATATAAGGATCACATGCCTAGGCCCAATGATGCAGCCCAAGTCATGCTCTAACTTTGCGAGAGAAATGAAAACAGGAGCATCATGTATTCATTTTGCCCATTTTCGTTTGTCCTTATTTGATTCGTCTTGAACCCGCTTGTTTCACTCGATTTTCCTCGAGTTGGTACCTACAAAAATAATATAACAAAAAAACAGTACCAATATCCCAAAAAGTAATATAAAATTTCATTACTTAAAACTAGTCGACTAATATACTATTTAACACTAAAATGAGTAAATAAAGGCAACTCGAGTTATTATTTCGTTCAAATAAGAGATAAAACGTGGGTTAAAAAAGAAAGTAAAATATTGTGTTATCAAATTTCCCCACACTTATCTCTTACTCGTCCTCGAGTAAGCTCTAGAGTGGTAAAAAATATTAATCAAATTGGACCTCTGATACTAAAAGTGGATGCACGATATAAGCATCACTTAGATATTTAACTAATAATATCCGAATTAGTATTAGCGCACTTAACGCCCTTTCAACTCACGTAATTTTATTTATGAGGAAAAAGCAAAATTCGCAAGGCAAGTGAGGTCTTGCACAAAATTTCGACACATCTCGCAATTAAGCACATAGAAACATATAAAGATGCATCTACAAAAGCATGGCCACTTTCCTCATCTAAGTTGCAGAATCAACTAAGAGAGAATCAATGTAAGCATATGAATTCTAATGTAGTCACTAGTTTTACAAAGAACTAAGCCTAAGAATATAGAAACAAGTCACCTCCTTGTTGTGTAAAATTAGTACGTTTAAATCACATCAACTAAGTTGCTTTGTCAAGGGTGATCAGGCGGGATGGAAAGTGAAATCCCCCCCCCCGCGACCATGCAACAAAAGATAGACCACCGGTAAAAGAAATATATAGGTTTGGAGTTCTCATTTCATTGGTTTGCTTGGGTTGTTTTTCGCCCATTGGATATCATTTGAAATTAAACATTTTTCTCCGTTTGATAACATTAAGCATTTGGGCACCTTTTTTCCATTTGATAACTTTTGGTTTTTCCCATTTGGTAACATTTGACATTAGCACATTGACAAAAGAAGTGACCCCATATGTAGTGAGGGTACTTTTACTAACTTGACGAAATAGCAAACATTTGGCTTTATTGGCACTTTGAACTCAACTTTGATAATTATATTTGCCGATTCCCTTTGGTAAAATGATATGGATGGTAAACAAGGATAATTGGACGGTTGCATGGTCTTAAAAGTCACCTAGGAAATCGATCACCAAGAAATTATCACATCACGAGGGTGAACGTAATGGTCAAATGCACGCCCTTGACTAGGTCTTAGGAAAAGGATCGCAACAACACTAAAATAGCACAACTAAGGGTATCTCAAGTCTATTTTAAAAGGCAAAGTGCTAAACAAAAAGAGTATCTACACCGGCCTATACATGCTTGTCAAGGTTCCAAATTAGGCATTTTCCACAAATTTTCCTAAATGCAACTACATGTCATGGATGCAACTAGTATATACATGTTATAATACAAGTGCAACTATCAAGCTATATGTCAAGTAAACTAATGCAATCTAATCCTAACAACACATAGGCACACATCACCAAGTTCCAAAATTTGGAACATCCTCCTCAACATACAAAGCTCAACCTCCTCAATTATAAATAACAAAAAAGAGATGGAGAAAGGAGAAGAGATAAGAGTGATTATATCAAGCGCCTTCTAACTCCTTAGCATATGCCTCCGATATTCCAAATGTACCTATGCATTTTATTACACAAAAACAACAATATATACAAGAAATGTTAAGGAAATTTCCTCCCCACACTTATTTATTTACATATGGGAGGAAATTAAAGACAAACAAAATCATGTTTTTTGAAAAAATTCAAATTTTTGAAATTTTTTGGATTTTTTTTTTGAAATTTTATCAAAATTTACAAGTTTATTTACAAATGTACAAATATATACAAATATATACGAAGTAGATATTTTCCTCCCTACACTTATTATTCACATCGTCCTCGATGGGACTAGCGTAGGGAGAAGAAAGGTGAAAATGAGTAACATATTTTTATATTTTTCAAATTTTCTTAAAATGAAGAACGTATTTTTGGCTTTTGACTTTTTTAAAAGTGAAATACATGTTTTTGGGTTTTCGAAATATAAGATTTCCTCCCCACACTTATTTGTTTACTATGTTTCAAAAAGAAACAAATGTGTGGAGGAAATTGAAATTAAATGCATGTTTTTGGTTTTTCAATTTTTTTTCAAAGAAAAGAACATGTTTTTAGAAAAATTTATCAAAAAGAAAAATAATGTATAAAAAGCTTTGGTTGCCTCCCAAGAAGCGCAGTTTTAAGGATACCGCCAAACCTAAGCTTGGTCCCAAAACTAACCGGGATCCCACATCCTATGGGTAAGGCCACCCATATCCTTCTCATTATCGACCAAGCTCACATCTTCGAGCTTCCTCACATTATCAAGGATTTGATCATTCTCCACCTCACTCTCAAATTCATTGTTGTAAAATATGTCCTCTCTTGTGGGAGGAGGATGATCAAACCCTATAACACTTGGACGATCAACAATATTGGAGACTTCACTAGTCTCCTTGCCCTTCACTTCCTCTTCACTCTTATCCTCAAAATTCCCACTCAAATAATCATTAAAAGTCAAACAAGGAGCCAAAACAACCTCTTTGGTAGGATTCTCACAATCATCCTCAATAAGCATGGGCTCAAGTGAAGAGGTACGAAAATCAAGTGGATGCAAAACAATGGGAATAAGAGAGTTATCCTCAAGTATAAGGGTAGTCACGGTTGCTTCCTCAAGGAAACTCTCAAAATTGGATTCTCCTAAAAAGTCAACATCAATAATATCATCATCCCACTTTACCTCAAAGCTATCATCAAGAGTGACAACGATCTCCTTATCCCAAGAATCATTAAAGACATCATCCTCCTCAAAACAATCTTCTCTTGATTCTCTCTCACTCAAAGCATATTCTTTTTCACCACTAACTTCATCTCTCAAAGGCTCAAAACCCTCTTTAAAATCCTCAAAATTCTCACTAAGAAGACTATTTGTCTCACCCAAGCACATATCATCATCATCATCCATCACATTCATCTTCTCAAAGGGTATGGATGTATAAGAAGAACATGTATCAAGATCATGTTTCACATCACCACAAGATTCATAAGAAGATGAAAACTCATGCATATCATTCATATTATCATGGGAAAGGGGAGCATGAAGATTAGGAACATGAGATTGAACATAAGGCCCATCCACATAAGAAGAGAAGTCCACATTTTCACTTATAGCATCAAACATAGAATAATCATTACGTTTAAGTCTACTTTATGGTCCTTTCTTGAATGTAGCCCAAATAGAATTTCGATTCTCATCGGCATAAGCCATGTTCTCAATTAAATCTTTAGCCTTATCAACGCTTAACTTATCAAATGCCCCTACTCCGGATGATATAGTCACAAAATTTCTAAGAGAAGGAAGCAAATTATCAAAGAAAATAAGCATGACTTGGCAAAGTGAAATACCGTGGTGGGGACAAGCTCTCAACAAACCCTTAAACCTATCCCAAGTCTTACTCAAAGTCTCAAACTCGCGTTGTTGGAAATTATAAATTTCACGTTTCCTAAAGGCGGTTTTAGAGGGAGGGTAAAACTTGTTTAAAAAGGTTTGAGCTAAGTCATCCCAAGTGCAAAAGGTGATAGAAGGGTGAGAACGTAACCATCTCTTAGCTTCACCCTTAATACTAAAGGGAAAAAGTAAGAGTTTAATGGTTTGGTCCGATAATCCCTCCTGCTTAACAAGGTCACAATTTGCCTTAAAAGTCTCTAAATGGTCAATTGCTTCATCACTATCTAAACCACAAAAGACATCTTGCCGAATCAACTCAATAAGACCTATATCAAACTCATAATCAACTTCCACCACCCAAATATTAATAGGCCGGTTAATATGAGTAAGGTTTGGTCTGCAATGATCGCGTATTCAAGACATTGTCATGTGTGCTTAAAGAAGTGACAAATAAGAGACAAGTCACAAGAAAACAAGAAATGCAACACTTATGTAACATGCAACAAGTTTCAAGTAACAAATACGTAGCCTAACAAATCTAAAACTCAACTAATATCAATCCGTTAATCTCCCCGGCAATGGCGCCATTTTGATAGCGAGGTTTGTCACACTCACCCAATCAAACAAATTAACTCAACTAATGTAGTAGGGTAGTCGAGGTTGAATCACAATGAGATCAAGTTTGAGTAGTAGTTTTGTCTTAAATTATGAGTTAGCTACGCGAATCACAAAGTTGGTTGATATTAAACTAATTAAGTAAATTAACAACTAAGACTACTAAAGTAAGAAAGCAAGTAATAGAAATAGTAATGGTCTAAATAATAAATAAAGGCCTAGGATCCAATTTTGTCCACCGACATGCTCATTTACTATGATAATTCCCGTTAATTAGTCGTTAAGGTAAAGTGTAAGGGGGATTACGCCTCTAATTCGCCTACTAACTCCCTCCCGAGCTCATAATAGGACACTAGTATCCCCGACTCACCTCCCTCCCGGGTTTGTGACTCGGACTCCATAATTTAATACCCAAATACTTGAGTATTGGTCAAGGTTATTAATCCCACGTTGGTTTCCAAGTCATCGCACTCCCTCTCTCGAGGGTCGATTTCAAACTCAAGATTGAAGGCACCCTCCCTCAGTTCTCCCTCTCGGGTTCAACCTAGGTCGACAACCAGTCTAAATGAGGTGGTCTCACTTCCAACCTAATTGGTTCTCACCAATGGTCAAGGGTCAAAAGTCAATCACCAACGACAAATAAGACTATAACAAGTCAAATCCTTCAATCTTCCCTAACCAACACTCCAACAACTAATTAAAATGGGATTTAGTCAAGTAACTTACACATGTCGGGGTTAAATCGAATTCTAGTGAAAATATTACTCGCTAATCATATTTAATCTAACACAAGACACATTAAATAACTACTCTAAACATGGTATTAAACAAAATAAAGCGATAAAGATTGAAACTTTAACAACTAATCTCATACCTAAACATGAATAAATTAACACTAAGCTTATTAAGACTAATAAAGACTAAGACTTTGACTAATTAAAGTGACTAAACTAATTAAAACACAATAGTAATAGAAATGACAATAAGAAAGAGAAGGGAAAGAAATTTATGCCCAACTTGTATTAAAGAGGAATTAAAATGAAAATCTTCATACAAATATTGTTGAATTAGAGATAAACTAGATCTAAACTAAGAACAAGGAAGGAAAAAATGAGATTTTTGTGTGTATTTTGAACTAACCCTAAGCTACTCCTACTAGTCTCTTTTCTCGTCTTCTACTTTCTCTGCTTGTGCCCAGCTGAAAACAAGAACAAAAAATGAATGCTTCCTTTTCTATTGGTATCACATGCCAAGCTTTGCCCCCCGTTTTCTCGTCTTTTCTTTTGTTCCTCAAAATGCCAGCACACCTCCCCTTGCAATTGGACACATAACAAATTATAGAAGGATCACATGCCTAGGCCCAATGATGCAGCCCAAGTCATGCTCTAACTTTGCGAGAGAAATGAAAACAGGAGCATCATGTATTCATTTTGCCCATTTTCGTTTGTCCTTATTTGATTCGTCTTGAACCCGCTTGTTTCACTCGATTTTCCTCGAGTTGGTACCTACAAAAATAATATAACAAAAAAACAGTACCAATATCCCAAAAAGTAATATAAAATTTCATTACTTAAAACTAGTCGACTAATATACTATTTGACACTAAAATGAGTAAATAAAAGCAACTCGAGTTATTATTTCGTTCAAATAAGAGATAGAATGTGGGTTAAAAAACAAGGTAAAATATTGTGTTATCACAGTTCGTGTTTTTCTAGCCCTTGTCGCTGCTCGTCAATGGGAGTTGCATCAGATGGATCTGCATAATGCCTTCTTGCATGGGGACTTAGAGGAGGAGGTGTATATACGTCTTCCACAAAGGTATTCAGTTAATGCTACGGGTAAAGTCGATCTGTAAGTTGAAGAAGTCGTTATACGGGCTTCGTCAAGCCCTCCGTTGTTGGTTTGCTAAATTATCCGCTGCTCTTGTTGCTGATAAGTAGCATTTTGGTCGCATTTTACCCCTCATTTATACTTTATTCCGACTTGATTTTGCGTGCTTAATTGATTAAATAGTTCATTTTAATTACTAATTTATAATAATTAGTCGTCTTAGCTAGGTATAATAATTAGTCAGATCTTAGTATATTATTAGTATTACTATTACTTTATTATAATAATGTGTAGGTAGAGAAGAATAATAAGACGGAGATCAAGTGAAGCAAGACGTGACTAAGACGGATCAAGTATATAAACAATTGAGCAAAATAAAACAAAGTCAAGGTCAATTATTTGACCTCAACCTCCTGTTCTCATCTTCATTTCATCTCCATATCTCCTTCTTTAATCAAACAAAACAAACCCATCTTTCCCACTACTACCACCTGTCTCTCCTAAGTTCACTAGCTTCCGCCAAATGAACCCGAAACAGCCCAATTGAGCCGGTGTCCATTATCACCGTTCATCTCGACTCGCATAACCAGCATACTGTCATGGGTTCACGACAACTAGTCACACCTGCAAGCAGACCACCAGCAACCCAATTTAGTTCCACCGTTCATCACCATCTGCTCTCGTCCTCCTCTATCCACGGCAGCACCATCAATGCCGACAACCCACCAAATCACCACCAATTTCGAGTTGAACCTGTAAAACCCCCATACACCAAGGTGCCTTACCAAGACCACCTAGTACATGAGAATGCTACCATCTCGGTTACCCGAGACATAGTAATCAAAGTAGACCATCAAAAAACGTACTCTAAATAATTTAAGTTAAATGTGCGTACATCAAAACCAACTAAAGAGTAAGTACAATGTCTCAAAACCAAAAATCCAACTAAAACAAAAAGTGTTATGACAAAACAGCGGAAGACTACGACTCTGACTCGTGGTGACCCCATTCTCAGCTAGATTCTGCGCGTATCCAAAATATACCTGCTAAACAACTGCTCCCCATCCCAGAATGGATCACCACAGTTTTCAAAACATTTAAACGGGGTCAGTTACTGCATAAACAAAATAAGCCAATACAAAAGACAATTACACAATCACAATCCTCTAACTCCGTCACATCACCAACCATCTGACTACACACTAAAGTGTGTAGCCCTGCCAGAATATCCATCGCAACAGATATTCCACACCGCCAGTGGGGGACCGCAGCCTTTCCCACCTAAGCCCCGCTCATCTCCATCGAGCGATTAACCCATGTCCATTAATGTGCACATCTCTCTTGTGACGGGAACCAGAAGGGGCGAATCAAAGGCGTGAAGCCACTCCCGCAAGTGACTCCACTCAGCCGAGGGTGCACCTTGCGAACCACAGACAGACAACAACCAACCATAATACCAATGTAAATAATGCCAAAACCAATTAACGATACAACCAACATGCCAATCAATCAAACAACCAACTTATAATATTTATACAGTCAACTGAGTAGGGAAACCCTACCTGAAGCGAAATCACCAACAATCATCCAAATGCAGCGGATAAAAAAACTTCCTCTACGAAATCACCTCCTATAATCAATTAATCACATAATTACAATCTATCACATCAACAATCCCAATAACCCCCAAATCACCCCCATTTGGGTTTAAAACAACATTAACCAATTGACATAAAAACAGTATAAAGATCTTACCCACAATACGATGATCACAAAGGTATAAAGAACTCTGAAATCCGACAAACCTAGCCCTTGATTTGATAGCAATGAGAGAAAAGAATTTGACGTTGCTTTGTTTTTATTTTTGTAAAAAGGTTTAGAAATAAGGTAAAAGTAAAAAGGAACTGACGAAAACTCTTTGTATAACTCTTCAGGTGTTACTATCAAACCCGGCCGAAAACTCGTACAACCCGACATACTCGATCGAGTACCCGCTACTCGATCGAGTTGCCCTTACTCGATCGAGTACCCATCAGGCAAAACGTACTCCAGAATGCAAAACTAACTTACTCGATAGAGTACCCAACAGCTCATAAATCCGAGGTATTACAGTCTTCCCTCCTTAAAAATGAACTTCATCCCCGAAGTTCAAACCCATACCGAAAAACAAACTCACTAAACTCAACTATAACGTAATGACACAACTAAAACTCAAAAACAAACTTAAACACAAGTCATTATAAGTCAAAACAAACACTAAACTCTTACCGAAACTGGCCAAAACCGTACCAAAACCTTATGCGATCATCTCCTACCCCTCTAAAAGAAACATGGTTATGTCCCCGTTACCAAACATACCTGATAAAAAAGAGACGGGTAGCGTTCCTTTATAGCTTCTTCCGCCTCCCAAGTTGCTTCCTCAACGTTGTGATTGGACCATAAAACCTTTAGTAACACTGTCTCCCCAGTTCTAGTCTTGCGAACCTTGCGATGTAGGATCTCTTTTGGCACCTCAAGGTAAGACAAAGATTCATCCAACTCAATGTGCTCAACCTCTAGCACATGATAAAGGTCACTCACTTACTTCCGTAGTTGAGACACATGAAACACATTATGTACACGATCCAAGGCTGGTGGCAAAGCTAACCGATAAGCAACCTCTCCCACACGATCCAAAATCTCATAAGGGCCAATGAACTTTTAGCTTAGCTTTCCTTTCTTACCAAATCGCATCACCCCACGCATAGGTGACACTTTAAAAAGAACCTTGTCCCCAAGTTGGAACTCAATGTCCCGACTGTGTAAATCCGTATCTCTTTTGTCGATCTTGAGCTTCTTTCATCTTTTGCCGAATCAACTTCACATGTTCAACCATATACTGTACTATCTGTGGACCTAAAACCACTGCCTCTGCGCTATCATCCCAACAAATCGGACTCCTGCATCTCCTCCCCATACAAAGCCTCAAACGGAGCCATCCAAATACTCGTATGGTAGCTGTTGTTGTAAAAAAACTCTATCAGATCCAACCTAACTTCCCAGCTACCACCAAACTCCATCACACAAGCCCTTAACATGTCTTCCAAGGTCTTGATTGTTCTCTCTGTCTGCCCATTTGTCGCAGGATAAAATGACGTACTCATCTTCAAGGTAATCCCCATCAATTCCTGCAACTCTTGCCAAAACCGAGAAATGAACCTCGCATCTCGATCTGATACAATATCCTTTGGCACTCCATGTAACCCCACTACATTCTTCTTGTAGCCATTTGCCAACTGCACCTTACTCCATGTATCTTTCATGGGAATAAAATGAGCTGACTTTGTCAAACAATCAATGATCACCCATATCATGTTATTACCTTACCGACTCCTCGGTAATCCCACAATGAAATCCATGAAGATAGATTCCCATTTACACTCAGGTACCTCAAGAGACTGAATCTTACCTTGCGGTCTTCGCTGCTCCCATTTGACTCTCTGGCAAGTCAAACATCGAGCCACAAACTCAGCTGTCTCCCTCTTCATCCCAGGCCACCAAAATGTGTTCTTAAGAACCCTGTAAAGCTTGTCACCACCTGGATGCACTGAATACGGTGTACAATGAGCCTCTGTCATGATTATCTTTTTCAACTCCTCATCCTTAGGTACACACCATATCCCATCAAACCGAACACTCCCATCAGAATGAATAGAGAACTGAGACACTGTCCCCTTCTCTACTCCAGCTCTCCACTCCTGAATCTTGGGATCAAGAGCCTGTTTCCTGCGGATATCATCATAAAGATCCGGTTAAACTGTCAAACCTCACCTAGCATCCCCCTTCTATATCACATGTATCCCCATATTGGTCACTTCATCTTTTAACCTCATCAGTGATATAGCTTGTTGGGAAATGTGTCCTCAACAATAGTGCGATCACATGATTTAAATATCATTATTAAATCTCATTTTAAGAATACAAGTGGGATGTAATATTTTACAGTCAACTGGTCCACACATATCGGTAATGATTGGCTGACTAGAGTTTGACATTCTTGTCGTGCGACGGTGGTGTTGATCCCCTTAGGTCATACCTATAGGGAAATACTCTTAATTGATTATTTAATTAATCGTATACCGATACGAGTTAATTAAATTGCTTAAAATTGACGGATGATTTTGTGAGTATAATTTACGTATCTTATTGTAAATATGATTAAATGAGACACGGTCTAAGTA